>NC_141890.1:44863704-45504666 GCF_030686135.1 Camelina sativa | reverse complement strand
AACGTGCTCTAGTAATTAAATCTTCCGAAAATAAATTAAGGTTGCACCCACTATTTAATTTGTAACCAATTAATCTATCAGTTTTGTAACCAACTTATTAAAATTATATAGTCTACAAAACAATGTTGTGTACTTCCGTTTTATTATAAAGGGGATATTTTATCCATATAGCACTGAATTAATGACATTTTAAGTTTTTATTGATATCTACTCAAACATGTCTAGCCATGTAACTCGTCGTGTGATATTTTAATTCGTTGTTGACCGCACAAAAAACTTCATAAAAATCTAAATATTTTTTTTAAATTTTAAATGTTTTAATAAAGTTTCTTTTTTTTATAGAAATTGAACTACTTATAATATTTGAACTTCTTATAAAGTTTAAATATTATTAAAATCTTAAACAGTTATAAAAATTAAATGTTTTAATAATTGAAATATCAATAGTCTTTAAAAAAATTTAAAAAATCATAAAATAATAAGATGATATTTTACCCATGTAGCACCGAATTAATGACATTTTAATTTTCTATTAATATCAACTCAAACATGTCCTGCCATATAACTCGTAATGTGATATTTTAATTCGTATAAATTATTAAAATTTATAATGTTTGAATAAATTTTATTATTTTAGAAATTGAAATACTTATAATATTTGAACTTCTTATAAAGTTTAAATATTATTCATATCTTAAACATTTTATAAAATATAAATGTTTTAATAGTTGAAATATTAATAATCTTTAAAAAAATGAAAAGTTATACATTTGAATTTTTAAAGTTATTAAAAGTTGAAATTCTTTAAAATAAAGAGCCATAATAAAATGCATAAATTTTTTAATTTCAATGCATGTTAAATTAAGGTTTCTGCTCATTCGTATTCAGAATCATTTTGGTCTCTTTTTTATTAATATGACTTTAAATCTTTGCCTAATTTTCTTAGGTGATATAGGGCATTTTGTATATTTTTTTTATTCATCATTTGAGCAATATATGTCTGTTTAAAAAAATTTAAATTACATCATATGCAGAAAAATCATAAATTTTATTAACTAAATATATTAGATAAAAAAAATAAAATAATTTAAATATAAAATAAAATAAATGTGAAAGAAGAATCACATATTTTTGTTTTAATTAGGTTGAGAGATTTCTTTATCTTTTAAATGTTACCTATTATTGATTTATATGTTACTATAATTAACTAAATTCATACTATCTTTACTTACCAAAAATTAGACTAACCGGTATATTATGATACACTTATGTCACAAGTTTATAACCAAAAAATTATAAATATATCTATTATATAGTCTAAAAAAAATGTCATGTATTTCCGTTTTATTATATAGGAGATGGTCAAGTCAACCCTACAAGCTTTTATGTACATGTACTACAGAAATTACAACATGACACATAATTTATCTGATGAAACTACCACAAATCTTAGATGGAAACGAATTACGAACGAAGCACAACTTTATATCATCTTTAAATTCGGATGGCGGACAAAACGACGACTCCATAGAAACAAGTAATATGGAGAAATTCTCGGTTTGTGGAAACACGGTTTTCATATCTTTTGAAGAGCTCATGGGATAGGTCCGGTCCAAGATAAGCGTCGACCATAGGACGAATAGCAGCTTGAACTAAATTGGTCCTGGCTCGTCCGTACGAAACCGGATCTTTCTTCCACTCTTCTTGTTTCTCATCCGAGTGTTCGACTATTTTCATAAATTCCATTTTCTCTATCTTGAAACCACCGCAACGGTCTATCCCGGCCGCCACTTCCTCCGGACTTCTCATGTACGCCGGAATGTTGAATCCGTCTCTTGTCTCTTCATCTATCAAACCCTTTTGTCCAAAGGAACATAAAATAAAACGTTTAATCTGAGTGGTATCAGCCAAAAGATATATTTAGCCAAGTTATTGAAAATCATATGAAAATAACGTTGATTGTAATAAGATTTTTTTTTCTCGTCTTTAGTGATAAAATAAAATTAAAAAATGCATAAAAGTTTAAGTAGCGTTGGCGAAAAACTTATTTTCAGGGTTGTTGTGATGTATAGTTAATAGTTGTGACAACATCATGAACAGTTATGTTATGTAATGATGAAAGATACACGTGTTTGTAATATGTATATATATAGGATTTACCTCATCTATTAAATCTTGCCAAGCTTGTTCCATGGTAGTTGTGAAAGGATGTTTGGTTCGAGTATCTTGGTCCCCAAACTGACTACTAGTGCCAGCAGGACGACCACCCATTAACACAAACAACACTCCTCCTTTCACCATTTCTTCTTTCCGACAGCTCAAGAAATCATCCAAATCTTTGTCTGATTGCTCTGCGTATGCTTCCACCACCTCTTTCTTTGCTCCTTCTATCCATGTTTTCCCTTTGTTCCACGTTCTTGATCCTTTCTCCAATACTTTCTCCGGTATCTGCATTTATTTTTTCAATGGACACATTTTAGAAAAACGGTTTTGATATATAATGTTTTTTTTTTTTTAATTATAGTATAACCGTTATAGCAAATTTAAAATTATAGTCGTAACGTATATCCACTATATATATGAAACCATATTCCCCACCCTTAGAAAAAAGTATGATAATTACATTAAGAAATTCAAAAAGCCTTATAATAATAAAAAATGTTGATGTTTTAACATTAGTAGATTTGCTATAAAAAAAAGATATACCTATAATGCCAAATTGACGTCATTGATAATTACGATTAAAACATTATAATATAGAAAAAAATGATTAGTGAATATTTTAGACCTGAGAGAGCCAGTGTAAGGCACTTAAGCTCACAGCGACATGAATCGTTCCTCTCGGAAAAAGCCGATCATAGAACGAACCAGCAACGCAGCCGGCGAAGTATTTCGCCAGAGAATCAGCTTTCTGTTTCTCAGTCAACAGCTTGAACAACATATTAAAATCATTAGAAGGCAAATCACAGAAGAAAGCCTCGAACTCCGACGAGCCACCACCACCGTACACCGTCGTGTATCGCCGTTGTAAAGTCTCGACCACCGTATCAACGGTGGTAAACGTGTTGGAGCCGGTGGCGCAGCCGAGGTCGACGATCCTGATAGGAGAAGTTTGGTCGGGGACGTGTTTGAATGATTGGAGAGATGAGATAAGGATTGGTTTGCTTAAGGTTATAGCCAGAGCTTGGCTGTCGGAATTGTTGACGTAGCTGAGGTCATCTTCGCCACCTTGCACAGCGAATACACGGTGGAGACTGGTGGTGGTCCAGTCTTTTGCCGTCGTCAGAAGGCTTGGTGACTCCATGAATGTGTTCTATCTCTTCTCTATTATTCGATGTAGTTGTAATTAAAAGAGAGAAAACAAAGTTTGAAGATTTTGGTGTTGGACTTAGAACTAAAGAACGCATAGATGAGGCTTCACATTTATACACACACACACAAACATTCATGCATATTAAAAAAAAAAATATATATATATATATATATATATATAGCTTGGTAACTAATGATACATGAATATATGTTAAGTACTCATGTGGTTCATAATTGATGCCTTGATGGTAATCAATGGTCAATTAGTATGTTTTGTTTATATATTGGTTCTTCTCTTTTCCTTTACACTATTAGACCTTCTTTATCCGTAGTATATTAGGGGGTTGTTAGTGGGGTTTTTAGTGTTTTTTTGAGAAAAAATAAATCAGAAAGAAAGAAAAAACAGAAGAGATCCTCTTATATAATAGACTCTCTTCGGATGTAAGAGGCGCTACGTGTCTTTGTTTGGTTGGACGAGAGTAAAATAGAAAAGGGAAATATAAATTTTTGACGCAGAAATTTTTTTCTTTCTCTTTTTCTTTCTTTCTCTCTTTCTCTCTTTGTGTCGCGATAAAATTCTCGATCCGACAAAGGAAGTTCTGCATGAATCGGAGGTTAAAGAATCAATGGAGTGTTGGGTCGGAGGCGATTTGAATCAGCGGAGATCTTATCGGAGGCGACTGTAGGGCAGGCGATTTGAATCGTCATGGAGATGGTATCGAAGGCGAATTGAAGGAGAAGGCGATTCAATCGGAAGAGAGTGGATCAATTCGATTGAGAGGGTAAGTTTCTCAGTACAATAGTATGATTTTGTAAATTGTTAGGTTTATTTGATTTTGGATCGCAAATTAGGGTTTTTGATGTTTGTTCGAGAAATTGGGATCTTGGTGTGTTTGTGTTCCGATTGATAATTGAGGCTTTAAACGGATTAGGGCAACTTGGTGTGCATGTGTTCCGATTTGGTTTGTTTGTGTTCCGATTAGGTGTGTTCAGTCATTATTTGTGTTTGTGTTTAGTACTTTTTGTTGTTTGTGTTTGTGTTTGTGTACCGATTGATAAGTGATCTTGTGTGTGGTTTAGACACGATTGTAAAAAAACAAAGCATATTGTTCTTGTTCGATTTAGGTTGTATTAGTATCCACTCCTTGTGATATTCATTGTAATTTGCGTAATTGTGATATATGTCTCTCTTTTGTTTTGAGGTTAAATGGGCAAAAGTGGATTGTTGGATTGAGAAGTAGAGAGTGTGCTACCTATTCGGCCATGAAAGAAGGTAATTATCAGTCTATTCTTTCTTTATTTATTTGATGTGAGTTAAAGTATGAGTTGAGTTACTTGTTGTTGTTTGTGTTTGTGTTTAGTCTAGTTAGTCATTGTTTTGTTTTTGTGTTTAGTACTTGTTGTTGTTTGTGTTTGTGTACCGATTGATAAGTGATGTTTTGTGTTGTTTAGACATGATTGTAAAAAAACAAAGTATAGTTCTTGCTCGATTTAGGTTGTGTTGTTTAGACATGATTGTAAAAAAACAAAGTATAGTTCTTGTATCCACTCCTTGTGTTTGTTTGATATTCATAGTAATTTGCGAAATTGTGATATATGTCTCTCTTTTGTTTTGAGGTTAAAGCTTGTGTTAGCTGGCAGTGATTAATGTGTTTAGTACTTGTTAGTGTAGCTATTAGTCTAGTCAGTCATTGATATTGTACTTGTTAGTGTAGCTATTAGTCTAGTCAGTCATTGATGTTGTACATTGAAGTTTTGTGTTAGTTGGTTGTGAGATGTTTAATGTGTGGTTAGTTTAGGTAAAGACTTAATTTCACAATTTAAACCAACTAGTTGTAAAAGTAAATAAAACATAAACCTTATAAATTAAAAGACTTCCCCTTCATAGTAAAAAAACAAAACTCAACCAACTAAACGCTTTACCAATCTCTTCATTCTCCTTAAACACAAACAAACAAAGTAGGATATGGATCCAAACGATTACATGAATCCATATCGTCCCACCTCTGGCTATTTGAATCTGTTACAAACTCAACTTGATACCCAAAACCTCGATTACTCTCTTTTCTAACTCCATGTTCTGATGCTCCATCTTCACCTGCATCCCCACAAGAAAACCGCAAGTCAAGGCAAACATGGTTACCAATAGATGATACCATGTTGGTCAGCGCTTGGCTCAACACTAGCAAGGATCCGATTGCTTCCAACCAGCAAAGACTTGCATCCTTTTGGGGGAGGATTGCGACTTGGTGTGAAAGTTCGTTGGATGTTACGAGGATGCAACAAGGGAGAAGTCTAGTGGACAGAATGAAGATGATGTGATGAAGTTAGCACATAAGATATACTTCAATGACCATGGACAAAAGTTTAACTTGGAGCATGCATGGCGAGACTTAAGATACGATCAAAAATGGTGTGCCTCCACATCTATTAAAAATAATGGTGTGAAAAGGGGAAGAGTGAGTGTTGAGGCTGCAAATGATTTCGATGAACCATTGCCCCGGCCTTCTGGTGTTAAGGCTGCGAAGGGGAAGTAAAAAAAAAGCTCCAAGGCCGAACCGGATGTGGAGGAAGATGGTAAAGCTTACTTGGAGTGTCAGTTGGAGCGTGTGTCGAGGATGTATGAGATGAAGGAGAAGGACTTTGCACTGAAAGAGAAGGAGTTTGCATTGAAGAAGGAGCATATCAAGCATGTGATGCTTGAAAATCTGATTGCTAAAAAAGATGAACTAACTGAATCTGAAAAAGCTCTTAAGGAGAAGTCAATTGATGACATGATGTCTTAAGCTTGAATGTTAAAGAATGTAGTGTTTTTTTTAACTATGTTTGTGTTTTTAGTGCTTCTATCGGTTGTTTGATATTTGGATGGTTCTTTTGTTTTTTGTAATCGGACAAGTATGTGTAAGTCTGTTTAAGTATGTGTAATCGAATGGTTTCTTGTTTTTTTTGTAATCGGATAAGCTAATTAATCTGTTTAAGTTTTTGTAATCGAATGGTTTCTTGTGTTTTTTGTAATCGGACAGGTCGAGAAAGAAGGCAACCTCTCATTAGTCTGTGAAGCCAACCTCTCATCAGTCCGTAAAGCCAAAAATCTATCTCATGTCCGGGACACACAACAACTCTCTCACATACTATTGTAACATTGGTGTTTGACCACATGTTTTTACAAGCTCTTTTGTATTTTTGTGCTTCTACCACATGTTTTTACAAGCTCTTTTGTATTTTTGTGCTTCTACCACATGTTTGTACAAGTACTTTTGTCATTTTTAAGTTCTACCACATATTATTTCCAATGGTTGTGTACCATAAATTTCAAGAACTCAAGCTACCACCTTTTTCTATATAATGATCAACGCTTCTCAACAATATGTATCACAAGCAGTTTCCTATTATTCTCAATACCAACAAAAAAAACTCCTTCTCTTTAGTTTCATTTTTTTTACAATGGCTTCTCCTTCCCATTCTTCTTCCCAAAATGATGTTGATGACATACTTGATGAATGTTTTAATCAAACATGCGATCAAATCACCAATCATGTATGGCAAAATCTTCTTACTCCACCAATCCAAAGTCAACCACCACCTAAACCAAGAAAAAAGCGAATTCACATTAAAAGAAATCGAGAAGTCGGTCATGACCACTTGTGGAATGATTATTTCAGTGAGGATGCTACTTATCCTCCCAACATTTTCCGTCGCCGTTTTAGAATGAACAAGCCATTATTCATACGTATTGTGGATAAGCTCGCAAATGAAGTTCCCTATTTTCAACAAAGAAGAGATGCTACCGGAAGGTTGGATCTGTCTACATTGCAAAAGTGTACAGCAGCAATTCGTATGATGGCATATGGTTCTGCAGCTGATGTGTTAGACGAATACCTCCGACTTTCTGAAACCGTGGCGCTATCATGCTTGGACAATTTTACAGATTCAGTCGTAAATTTAATTGGATATGAGTACTTGAGAAGACCCACACCAGCAGATCTTCAATGACTACTCGACATTGGCGAGTTTCGCGGATTTCCTGGCATGATAGGAAGCATCGATTGTATACATTGGGAGTGGAAGAATTGTCGCACTGCATGGAAAGGTTAATACACCCGCGGATCTGGAAAGCCCACAATCGTTTTAGAGGCGGTGGCTTCTTATGATCTCTGGATCTGGCATGCTTTCTTTGGACTACCAAGTACATTAAACGATATCAATATTCTTGACCGATCTCCAGTCTTTGATGATATTTTGCATGGTCGAGCTCCTAAAGTTAAATACAGTGTCAACAGACATGAGTATAAATTGGCTTACTATCTGACGGATGGTATTAATCCAAAATGGTCTACTTTTATCCAATCTATTCCACTGCCACAAACTCCAAAAGCCTCTTTATTTGCAAGACAACAAGAAGCTGCACGTAAAGATTTAGAGCGTGCTTTTGGAGTTTTGCAGGCTCTATTTGCCATAGTCAAAAACCCGGCTCTTATTTGGGATAAGGTAAAAATTAGAAAAATAATGAGAGCGTGTATCATACTGCACAATATGATAATAGAGGACGAACAAGATGGATACACTTTGTTTGATAAAACTGAATTCACACAAATGGAGTCAAGTATAGCTTCATAAGTTGATTACACGCTTCCAACACCCAGGCTTTCATGTGTCGCTACTATGCTCAAGAATCGAAAGGATGTTCGTGATCGAGAAAAAAATAAATGCTTGCAAGATGATTTGGTTGAGAATATTTAGGCAAAATTTGGAGCAAATCAGTATTAAAATTAATCATTCTCTCTATTTATAAATTGCACTTCTGTTGTAATATGTATTAATGTTTTTATTATGTTTTGTATGTTTGAAAATTAATTAAAATGCAATATTTTCTAATTTTATAAAATCTTAAATGTTTACACATATATACTACTTCTATTATATTTAAAAATTTTAAATTTTAAAAAACAATATTTTCAAAAATAGGAGACCTAAAATAATAACCTACTAATGGAAGAAAAAATTTTATCCAAGAGATGATGAATTCTTATATTCCAAACAATACACAATTAATTCATAAAAAAATTTAAGAACCCTTTATAACATCCTACCGATAATTATGCTCTTAAGCGGCTTTCTACTGATCTCTGATGACACATTTTTAAAATATTTGCTTGTTTCGTTGACTTTTTTTTTGGGGAGAGGGCTAAATTTCACAATAAAGGCTAAATAGCTATATATATATACATATTTTTTTTAATTTAAAAACACAAGTGTGATATCATTTAAAATAATATGTCCTCGAATAAAATGACATGTAATTTGTTTATACAAATAAAAGTTAGCCATTTGTTTAAAACATGCTCAAAATTTTAGTTTATTAGTTTGCCAATAAGTCTCTAGAATTTGGTGTATGATATCGATATTGGAATGAGTTTTTAAAATATTAAACTTCTGCAGCAATAACGTCTACATTTGATTTTCTGGAACGTTTAAATTGACTTAATTGTAACGCTAACATCATGTTAATTAATTTTATAAGTTTAATTCTAAAAAAGATACCAATCCGCTTAGCTGGAAGATTAACTAATTGATATCCTTTTCAGCAAATTTATACTTTTTGGTACCAATTACATCTAGTACCAGTGTATTAAGTTTGTTGTGGCCAAAGCATATGCTAATCTGTCTACGAAACATATACGTTTTACACAGTGTATAGTATCTTTAACCTATTTTAAATTCATTTTTCTTAGTTGGATTTTGAAATATATATCACGTCCTCAGCAGATTAAACGGAAATTAAGTCTTCTGTTATATATATATATATATATATATATATATATATATATATTCGAAAAATTGTGTTTATATTTTTATAAATTATATAGTTAGTTGATTTCATTGTTCATTTTCTGAGACAAACATCTATCAGTCAGATTAGATTCATAGGTTCATAGCAATCTCAAATGTCATAATGCCCCTATAGGGGAGATTTAAATTACCAAAATTTGTTTATGTAGACACTTTAGTTCCTTTAAGAATGAATAACTGAATTAGTAAGCTTTCCATTAATACTATATATATATATATAGCTATAACTATTAACTACATATACACACACGTCGTTGTCAATCTTTAATCATAAAAGAAAAAAATGGGCAGTAACTAGCCTACATTGTATGTAGCGTTATTTATGAATGTCTCTGTATCTCTGCTCTATAGATTCTTTTCCTCATTTGTTTATTGTAAAGTATACGTTACTATATCTTTCAGGTTCTTTATTCTTCTAGAAACAGATCAATGTCTCTATTTATCCATCCTTATCTTCGTCACTTTATTTTTTCGTGTCCAAAAAAAAAAAAAAAATCTTCGTCACTTTATCTATATATATGTAGTGGAGAGATTATTAACATAAGTAGACTGAAGATTTCGTAGACGTCTTATATATAATCTTTTCAACATATGATTAAATGTGAAACTAATTAAGTAAGAGTGGTTTTCATTGTAACAAAGATTGCTTATCAAAATAAGCAAGTCCCGATTAGCAAGGTTATGAATGGTACGTTAGTGGTTCATATATATGTATTTTTTTTTTTGGTGGTTGATGTGTTACATCTAATATATCACTTGGCTTTTATTTTTCTGAATTTTAGTATGTATTTTCATTTAGCTGCTGGTATATATATATATATATTCATATATACTTAATTATTAACATTTTGATCTCATATACCTTCACGTTAAACTTATTTACTCATTTTTTTGGATCCCTTTTCTTTTTTTTTTTTGAGATTTCATCTCCATAAACTTCGTGATCTCTCACAACCTCGACCTTTTTTTTCTAATTTATCTTCGAACCTTTGTAACATGTTTTATCAAAAGACTTTAATTGTAATATGTTTACCATACGGGTCTACAATTAATTTTAAAAGACGATTGCCATTCTGCATTTCTGTAAAGTATGGTTTCTATTTATTTTGTTTTATTTTTACCAAAAATAGTTTGTACTTTAGAAACTTTGGTTTGGTATAATTTGTGTTTATGTTCGCTTTCCAATTCATAAGAGTTGGAATGGTTCATTATTTGGTTTTTTTTTCATATAGATAAAGATATAATATTCGTTTGTGACTAGTGGATATGTTATTCAATGATCGCTTCTTTAAGATTCTAGTTGGACTACTATTTCAATTCCGGAATGTAAAAATTATTTCCAGTTTGATGATCTTAATCGACAATAGATTGTGGTTAACCGATTCTCAAGACATTGATCCGAATATTTTGTTTTCCGGTTCGAACTAAAAATATTGATCTGGCCCTAAACTCAAACCATTGGTACAAGTCTGTCTACCTAAAAAGAAACTATAAAGTAGAGGGGCTTCGAATAAATTAACTTTCAGAGAAAATGGACCTTTGAGTTCGGGTTAATTAGAGGATGAAGTGGTCCTTCAAACACCTATGGCTATATGTATATATAGAGGGGTTAGAGTTGTCAATATCCTCTTTTTAATCTATGGTCTGAGTTCCCTCCCACTTGCTACCACCAAAATCTTCTATAAAATATTGTATAATCCTATGTAACCACTTCTAATGACTTTGGCATGAAACAGACTTAATTATCCAATTATGTAATAAACATAAAGAAATACTTATAATATTCTTTGTTACTAATTGAACGCACTATAATTTATCATATTATTCCTAATCCCCATACTTACTTTCATCAAATATCATTCCAAGAAAATGGTTGTTCCACTCTAAATCGCCAAGTTAAATTTCAGTGAAGTGAATGATGATATCATCGTATACGCCAAAGGGAATAGTTTAATACAAACAAAGGAATAAATCATTATACACAATTTTAAGCTATGGCCTAAACGAGATTCTTATTATAATAAATAACCCACACGCAACCATTGTCGATATATATGTCATTCGTGATGTCTAATGATCGAAATGGACCGTAAAGGAAACAGTTGAACTTTAGCTATCGTTTTTACTGAGTAAGTGGGGCTATATATGCTTTAGCGGAGGTATAGCAGTGGCCAAGCCGGTAAGATATGGGTGAGAGGGGAACTTTGAACTAGAGAGGTCTTTTTATTAGAAACAAAATACAAAAAGTAGCCAGAGAGAGATGTAACCGAAATATTTTCAAAATATAATGTTAATTTCACAAAATTCCAACTTGTTAATGTAAAATCTTTAGCTGGTTTAAAATTCATAATACAAATCTATACTAATAAAAAGTAAGAGCTATAAGCTCCTATGGCCGTCCACATAGGATTTTAAACAACCAATAGAAATTTGACATATCACTTATTAACATTTTATACAATTTCCTGAATTTTCTATATTAAGAATTATTTTAAACAACCTATCATGATTTGACATGTCATTCATTAACATTTTTTAAATTTACAGAATTTTTTAGAAAAAGGAAAATTTTAAAATTATGGAAATCAAATAACTAAGCACAATATCCCACATCGGCTAGAAATTTTTTAGACAATGGTTCAGAACCAGTATAAATAAGATTAATATGTTTCTAACAACGAATGAGCAGGAAAGCTTGATTTATCAGGCGTCCAAGTTTAAAAGTTTTATTTGGTTTGATCTGGTTTTTTATTTGATCAAATTAAAACTTTAAACAGTTTCAAAAAAAATATTATAATATTTCAAAATTTTAAAAGTTTAAATATTATAAATATTGAAACTTTTTAAAGTTCTTAGCTTTTAAAAAGTTTTTAAATATTATAAGTTTTAAATTTTAAAAGTTTAAAATATTATAAATATTGAAAATTTTTAAAAGGTTCAAATTTTATATTTTGAAACCTTTTAAAAGTTTAAAATATTATAAATATTAATGCAAAACATAAATTATCTTATTTATCTATATTTGTGCTTTTTATTTCTTATGAGCTGTAAAACATATTTTTGTATATGATTTTATAGATGAGTTGATATTCTTTCATTAATTTTTTATTTTTGGGTTTAAGGAAGAAGGATTGACATCGTGAGACCTTAATTTGATGTTTGAGTCAAATTTTGAGGTTTAAAGAAGAAAGATGGACGACAAACACACATGTTTTATTAGCTATACATAGGCATGACCAGAGTTACGGTTGTCACGGTTAAGGTTTATCAACCATCGGTGATGGTTAGAATTTTTTGTAATCTTAACCAGAACCGTTTAACAAACGGTTACGTTTAAATACGGTTACGGTTCAAGCGGTTACTATTATATACGGTTACGGTTATTTGATAATATGATATGGTTGATATTATTTGATGATATAATATAATTGATATTATTTATTTATAATTAATATGTTCTTATAGTGTACTCATATTTCTATATATCATATGATTCATATTAAATAAATAATTATTAGTATATTTTATTATGTTTTTAAAATATTATAAACCAAGTAAGGATTTTGGTTTGAGAAGTTTCTAAACGCGTGGATCTAAAACCAAATAAGTATATGGATAAAATTGTCAATAATTGGGTGCAAGTGTTGACTATGCTAGTAATCATGAATTTCACAAATTTTATGAGAAAAGAAATGATTTTGTTTTAGGAGTTTGATGGGTTAACAAGTTGTGTGGTAGTCTAAAAAAAGGTTTTTCAGTGAAAGAATGTGAAGAAGTTGACGAGGAAGAAGAAGAAAAAGAGTATAACGAAGAACCAAACGGTAAAAGTTACGATGACAATTAACACAAAATTTGATAATGAAAATGACAAAAAAGAATATGAAGAATAAGAAAACATTGAATAAAAAACACGAAAACATAGGTGGTAGCGATCAATTAAATATGAAAATGAGTTAAATTCATGATTATAAAATTGTTTCGTTTTTCTGGTGGTCAAAGAAAATGGTTTAAGATATGTGAGGTCATCAGTTTGATTTGCATCGCCTGGATGTTAAGTTAAATTTATGATTTTTTATCAGATTTGATTTTATAACACAACTGATTTTTATATTTAAAAAAATTGTGTATCTGAAATTTATTTTTTTCTTTAGTACTAATTAAATTTTTTTTTATGAGATAATATTTTATTACCGTAATTAATTATATATAATTTTTATCAAAATATATCAAATAAACTTACACATGGCGTGGATTCAAAACCTAGTATTAAAGTATATCATATGTTGTTAATATCTATTAGTTAATAGAAGATACGTTGATCTTAGCAACCGTGCTAAAATATGATGTGACGACTTAAAAAAAATAACAACTCAGCAATCTATAACAAAATAGAAAAAAGGTAGTTTCAACTTTCAATTGATACCCACCATTATAAAGAATATACATACATTATCTGAAGTACATATTCAATAAGTATATTGTAAATATATATATATATATATATATATTTGGGAGAGACTGAATTATACAATAAAAATAGTATCTAAACTAAAAAAGTATTAAAATAATTAAACCAAACTTAAATTTTAAAATTTTCTTTTGAACTAAAATTTATAGATAATCTAAAACTAAACTAAAATAATTACAAGCACACTATACCAAGTACATGTCCAAAACAATGTGAGATTAACACAAAAATCTGATCATAGAATAAAAATTCCTATGGCTTATACTTATGAGTTATGATATGACATATACTTAATTAATAAAATTTGGTCATAAAATACTATCCAATTAAATTATGATGTAACCAAAAATAGATTAGCACAAGAGTGACCCACCGTACGAAGAAACATTAAGGAAAAGACTCTCTATCACATCAAAGCCAAGTGAGTCGTTTTTTCCGAGGTGGGAACACTAAAGGTGTAGTGGACCGGCTTAGATACACGTACGACTGATCCCTACCATTTTACTCTTCTTAATTTAATATATAAATATTAAGTGGGAATCGTAAAGGTTCGGATAAGCTTTATATATGGAGATCGGTCCATAAGCAATCTCGTCCAGTATACGCTACAACCTTTAGGTCTTGAGATCGGTCTTCGAATTGATACTTAGTTTTAAAGGGTATAAAAAGGGTTACCATTCGAATGGCAAAAGTTTTAAGCAATTGCACGTATGATAATTAAATTTATTTGGTTTTCAATTTTCGTTTAATTTCGGAGTTATTCTAGGGGGGGGGGGGGGGAGGGGAACCGGAAACTAGAACTAGTTTCCAGCCAAACTGAGTCGAAATATAATCATAACATGTTATTAGTTAACTTCCAATGTATGGGATGGGACTGATCTATGAAGATATGCTATGGATGCTACCATGCATGTAGGACATTGTGTTTCATATCCTTGCATCAAATGAAACTTAGACATGACGACATCATAACATGCATAAGAGGGATATATATGCTTTCAGTGACAATCTAATTGGTCCATCGTATTGCGGCCATATGTTCAAGGCCTTGGTGTCGAGTAGACTATCCTTTCTATATTTGTTGATGTCTAGATCAATCAAAATATCTATTTTTTACAGAACATTAAGGAAAAAACGGAGAACTTTTTACTAAAAGCTACCAAAGGTTCAGCGATTGTTTGTTTTAAAATGCTCGAACTAATTGATTATAGTCGAAGTAAATGGTTGTTCTCTCTAGTTTTTTCTCAGTAAAACCAGGATCCCTCTTGTGGGTGGAATACTTTCCTCTACATATAGGGAGAGGTAGTGACGACCTAGGACTCAACTACCAGTACAAATAACATATATTCATTAAACTTAACAATATATCACTTGTATAACTTGAATTTAAAAGGCTAAGATCATGAGAGAAAAAAAAAACTGGATATATGTTCTTTCAATCACCTAACACCACATATAAAACTATTTCTATCTCGAGCTCTCGTTTTATTTATATGCATAATACAGTAATATATACATACCGTATTTTTTTACTTTTTGACAAAGTATGGAATTTTGTACACTTCAATGTATAGCTGCGTACTCTCGTTAGCTATAGGTAGGTATAGAGTAAGACTGGGGTAGCTAGAGAGAAATGTTAAGAGTTAGAACCCTACGAATCACGTGAAGCACTATTGGTCTGATCAGAAGTACTATACTGTAACACTACTATACTATAGTTATCGTGATCTACTCTCATTGGCTATTAACTATTGGAACAGCTAGCTACTTAATTCCGTTCAGATTTGTGTGACTTCGTTAGTTAATTTGGTGAAAGTTTGGTCAGAAAACTGTGACAAAACAGAAAACCTAGTTCCATTCCAGAGAAGAGAGAATATATATATAATACAATAAAAAAAAGTGAATATTATTACCAATACAATGGTCACAATAAATAAATATTTGGTTAAATAGTAACGTATTAATGACCAAATTAATAAATACGTCATAGTTTTGTATGTAAATCGTCACAATTTTTGGTCATAATATTAACTTCTTTTTTTTTGTAGTGAAATGATCATATATACAATTTTGCAAAAAATGCTGTAGTGAGTCAGATAATTTTACTAATCATCACCCCCATTGATTTTTTTTCTTTTCAGAACTATATATATGGTGATCAGATGTCAACTGAAAAAATTGACCACGTACATCAATATATGTAGCTCTCAATAGGAAGGAACGGGTAATAATGAATAAGGCTTTCTTAGGTTTGGGACGATGACATATCGTTGTGAACTTGTGATATCCGAGAGACCCTATTTTCGTACAAGCCAATTCTTCGATGATTTGAAAATACATGACGTCTCTTTCCACTCAAAGGCCAAGCTTGTTAGCTTCTGCTACGTCTTATATAAAGATGTATCCTATTATTATTTACACTATGTTTATGGTCCCCTACCTTCTCCTTTCTTCCTAGTTTTGATGAGTGTTACCTCTATGGTCTTATTATATTAGGCCCATAGAGAATCTAATACTCATTCCACGCGTCGGCTCCTTCTATAGTCTATACGTTCGAGTATTACTTCCTACGTAAAAAAATATATTCATATATAGTTTTTTTTTTTTTTTTTGGGTAACAATGTGAAGGCATTCATATATAGTTGCTACAATGTTTATGATCAAAATCATGTGTACATATCTATTTTATATTTTTGTAAACCGAAACTACTACAGTAACATATTTTAAAGGAACTTTTTCATCATTTTCTTTTTAAAAAGTTTTGTTTTTTCTCGAATCTTTTGCTATGATATATTTATTCGTTTCATCCCTTAGCACAAGGTGCACCGTCGTCCATAGAAGACATCATCACCTTAAACAGTTTAGGTGAATCCATTTTTTTCCATCAAAACGCGTCCATTCAGGTAGACGATAAGGATTCACAACAGATTTATTAAATTTGGCCAAATCTCGAAGAGCAGGATTTTCAATTGGGAGATAGTTTTTAGAAACATTTTGGAAAAACTTTTGTTTTTTAATTTTATATTCTAATTTAATTAATATTTAATATTTCATCATTAATTTGTAAGATTAGAAAACAATAATCTCCTATAAAATAAATTTTGAACATTACTGACTTTGTTTGTCAACTGAATTATAAATACAACAAAAATGTAAAGCTATTTCGTAAGGTAAAAGCTTGCATGCATATATACACATAACAATGCACATACACAATGCATTGACTTTACCCTTTAATAACAGAAAAACAACGCATTCTCAAACCGAAGTTAACAAGGACATATGTATAGAGAACAAACTCCTTTAAACTAATTTTTACTACTCATCTTTACAAAACAAGATGTTATTAAAGGGTAAAGAAGTTTGTTTAAACAAGATGTTACTATCCAGCTGCACTAGATGATCAAATGTCAACTTTAAAAATTGACCAACGAACATAACTTTATATATATATGTAGCTCTCAAGGAGGAAGGGTAATAATGAATATGGTTTTCTTAGGTTTGGGACGATGACATATCGTTGTGCTATCCCGAGAGGCCCCATTTTGGTACAAGCCAATTTGTCGAGGATATGGCAATATATGACATCTCTTTCCACTGAAAAAAGCCAAGCTTGCTAGCTTCTGCTACGTCTTATATAAAAGTGTATCCAATTATTATTTATACTATATTTAAGGTCCCCTACCTTCTCCGATCCCTTCTTCCTACTTTTGATGATTGTTACTTCTACGGTCTTCCTACTTTCATAAGTCCATAGAGAATCTAATATCCATTCTATGCCTCGGCTTATTCTATTCAAGTCTTACTTCCTATGTTAAAATAAAATTCATAGTTGTTATTTACAATGTTTTTTGATAAAGTAGTTGTTACAATGTTGCTGATTGTGTATAAAAAAACACCTATCAAGTGAGTTTCTCTGAGATATTCTGCGGGTTCAAGTATCGTAAATACACAGGCTGGTAAAAGTAATTTTTTGTTCGCTAGTGATTAGAAACCACTATGTCATGAGATTTTATCTAATCATGTATACATTTCTACTTTATATTAAACTAAATGTATATATTTTTACTTTTTTAGAAGAAAAATTCCCTAATTAAATTTTTATTTAATCTTAGATTCTAATTTAATAAAAAAATCATCATTTGTAAATTCTTTTCATGGTTTGTCTTTTGAAATTTCGATAGAAACTGATTTGCTGTCTAGAAAATCACTCGAAACTAAGATTAGAAAAGGATATTTTCTCTCCACAAAGTGAACTTTGATAGTACAAATACCATACAGTAGAACCTCTATAAATTAATACTCGGTAAATTAATAATCTCTATAAATTAATAATTTCCTCTGGTCCCAAGTTGGGATTAGTGTAATTTTGGACACTATTCGATAATATAATAAGATAATATATTTTTTGAAAATCCTTTATAAATATATGGTCTCATCAATAATATAAATTAATAATTATATAAAATTATCTAAATATATATATATATATATACACATTAATTTTTATTAGAATTTATTTTTAATATTTTTACTATATAAAAATCTTTGAGTGTTATTTTCAAAACATGATAATTGTTATTTTTCTTGGAATTGATTTTATAAAAATATTAGTTATAACGATTAAATTTTATTTTTGATTTTTTTTTTTACCAAATTAGGAAAGTCTCTTTATAAATTAATAATTATTAATTTATCGAGAAATTAAAAACCTCTATAAATTAATAGATTTGCATGGTCCCAACATTATTAATTTACAATTATTAATTTACTGAGGTTTTACTGTAATTATTTTTTCTTTCCCTCTCGAGGAAAAAGACACTAAAAATAACGAAGTTAAGATCTGATGATTATGCATGGTCCATCGTTCTCTTATCTCTTTTCGCTTTTCTCTCAATACCAAAATGTGGGAAAGCCAATAAAGTGTCTCTATAATATTAAAAACATCACTTTATTTTTATGATTATATATATTGCTATGCTACATCATCCAAAATATATATATTTTTTAAAAAAACTGAAATAGAAAAACGGTATTTTTTATGGTGTTTATTGTTTAATGTTTAGTACTGTACGCTAAAAAGTACACTAGTATATAGACCATAGTCTGTATATGGTATCCCTCGTGACATTGTCCTCAATTGCGTTTATAGGATTCATAGTATGCAACCCATAAAATGAAGTGAAAAGAACGAATAACGATCTCATGAGTAGGGATCTCTCGAAACATACATCTCATTCGACGTCTTCGCGATTCATGGAAACCAAATATATATACAATTTATCTATGTATATTCTCTTCATTGTCAGCATATATTCTCTTTTTAATTGCTTTAAATGATTAGTTTTTTTATATTCTTAGGGTTCGCAATCTCATTCACCACTTTAAAAGAAACACACACTCGTCTCTATTAAAACATATGTCACTTTTATATTATTTGCACGTTTTTGCGGTGTTCATCAGAGTTTTCAGTGCGTGGCAGCTAATTTAGGTCTAATGCATAGCGTTTTAAATATGCAATTAGGTAACCCATACATACTTTAAGACAATCACTAGCAATTAGCGTCCATAGACATCATCATTCCATGATTGAAGACCCGTACAGGTACATCATTTTATGTTCCAACAATTTTGGCTTTGGGACCATATCTTCAGATTAGTGTTGTACTGAAACAGAGCATAAAGTGTTACTTCACGTCTAAATTCTAGAATCAGTGTAATACTAGCATCTCTCCGGTGAAGAGGAACAAGTTACTACTATACATTATACAATGCATCATGAACGAATCAGTTCCATATTGCAACATTTTACGAGAATAATTTTATTTATTTCAACCCAAGGTTTATATTTTTAAATTTATAGTTTACTTTTACAAAACTAAAAAAAAAATGATGTTACTTACTTAATTGTAAGATTTTCACATCTGGCCACTTCGATTGTAAACGATCGATCTCAGGGTAGGATTTGAATCAGCTGCCTTGTCTACTCAAAGCGGGAATTCTTTCTGCAAGAGATCGAGGTTCCTTGACTCGCAGGCTTCGATCAGGTCTTGCCTTGAGGCACAACTGCAGAATTTTTTTAACAAAAGAACCAAAATTTTAACTCACTTTGAAACAATTCACACCGGAGAATAATGTTCACGAGTTTTTTATACGTACCTTAACGAGAGCCTCAAGTATTGCCATGCGTTATCAGCTTTAGGATTCATCGCAAGGGCACGAACATAATACGGGATTGATTCTTTGTACATCCCCTGTTACAATTACAAACACAATAGCATCCCCAATCTCAGTACTTTTTAAGTTGTCAAGTATTATCAAACAAGAAACAGAGACCGAACTCAAACCTGGTTTGCATAACTGATTCCCATGTTTGCCCATGCACGAACATAATTAGGCTTCAAATCTAGAGCCTGCAAGTACAATAACATAGTTAGAAAGAAACAGAAAGATGAAACCTAGAGAAGTTTTGGTTCCCGTGCTTAGAGCAGTACCTGTTGATAAGCAGATATGGCATCAGCACTCTGGACACTGTTGGCTTGTGTTGCACCGAGCTTATTCCACAGAGAATAATCGTTTGGTTTTAGTTGTAATGCTGTTTGGAAGGAAGTAATGGCTTTATCAAAATCCCTCGACAGATTGTAGAGCACACCTAACACTATATGCACATCAGCATCCTCAGGATGCATCTGAGAAGCTTCATTGAATAATCTAGCAATCTGTTTACACATAGATAAGCAATTGGAGTTTCAACACAAACCACTGAATCAACTGTGGAGTATTTAGAAGAGAAAGAGCACTTACATCAGCATGGTATAGAGAATCAGCCAGCTCTGGAGGCGCAATTGCTCCATATTTTGGGTGATTTCGCAGCCATCCATATAAATATTTCAAAGCAGTTGCTTGCTCCAACTCTGTAATTACAGAGAACAAGATATTAATTACCTATCTAATTCCAAAGAATGTATGACCATATGTATTCCATATTGAGCAACATGATACAAGACCAAAACAAACACATATTGCTACATAGCAAGTACTGACCATTGGTATGACTCACACCAAGCGCAAGAAGCACCTCTAGATTTGTGGGATCGGCCTCCTGTGCACGCATCATTGCAGCTATGGCCTGTGCATCCACAATGATGTTTTTTTGAAAAATGAATTGCGTAATAATAATCTCTTCTTTTTGACATGTATAGGTGATTAATTGTTAACGTAAAATAAATATGACTAACCTGTTGATCATCATCGTTCTCAGCATGTGTGACCCCAAGTAATCTCCAACCTTCAGCATTCTCAGGGTTTTTCATAACCTCCGCTTCTAGAGCAAGCGCTGCTTCACTCAGAAGTCCTTTTCGAAACAATTCCTGCCCTTCTTTCATGGGTTCAGGGTGACCCACATAAGGATTCATGTCAGAGAAGACGTAGACACCACTGGTTTGTTTTCCAGCATTTTTCTCACTCAGAAACCTAGAGAGCCACAGATTTTGTTAGATGAACTTGAAAGTCGAAGATGCATCTTGGATAAACATTGTCCGACCCCACAGATATAATTTAGGAGTTTATCATAAATAATCTCTTGACCAAACAGGTGAATCACGAATGTTAAATATAAAAACCTGGTATGTAGAAATAACAAAGAACTGCATAGTTGCAAAATGTTCGTCTAAGCAAGCATTAAGTAACCAGAGAGAAATGCAGAGAGGGGAAAGTAAGAAAAAAAAAAAAAAAAACCATCGTGTCTGCACTAACCCACCCCCTCAAGGATTACAGAATGGACAAGCAGAACGAAAAAAAAAGAGAACTTATAATAGATCAGTTAGAGAATAGTGGACTTACTCATCATAAGCATTTGCCCATGCATCAGCTGAACTATCACCCACGGGCCCTTCAGCAAATTCATCTATCCAGTCATCAACATTCAACTTCGAAAACTCATTAACCCATTGGTCTTCCGCTGATTCTTGCTGTCCTCTCCCGGAAGCAAACTCATCGGCCCACTGTTCTGGTCCACGTGCAAGCTGTAACCCACCAGATTATAAGCTTATTTTAGATGCTTCTTATACAAGAAAAAGAAAAAAAAGAGATGATACGTTGCCAATGTACTTTCTACCATGGCAGGACTTCATATTATGTAACTATAAGGAATCACTGGAAAATGTGCAAAGAAAGATCTAAAGGGAAGCCCTTCCACTATAAACACGTTACTAATACAAAGTCATCAAAATTACTAAACCTATCATCATGAGCTTCAATAGCGGATATAAAGGCAATCAAGACAAAGTATAGCAATAGATCAATTACATTAGCATGCTAAAGTGGCTAAGTAAGACCCTAAAGTGCACAGATACTTAATTATATAAGTACGTACTTTCTCATTTGCGAATTGATCAGCCCAACTTGGTGGCCCCAGATACTGCTGTTCATATTCTGTAGCCCATTCCCCGGGGGCTGATGCTTGCTTGACCTGATTCTCATCAATAATAAGCTCACCGCGGCTCATCTTTGAGACAAATTGAAGGAATCTTGAATTCTGCATTCACCAAACATTTTGCCAAGCTTAAACACAAATCTCAGGAGAACAGCCCGCACATGAATTCAAGAAGAAAAGCATAATATAATTTTGCGATATAATTAAAGAAACCATCAAATTCTAGCACATAAGCCCAACAAAAACATTTTCTATCTGCAGTAAAAGATCTCAGCAATGGCCATAAGTCCATAACTGGTTAGAACAGCCCAGAAAAAAGGATATGTCGTCCAACAGTACAATTTACTGCAGCCTGAGCGATTGATAATACTATCAAAGGCTGTTTAGAAATGAAGAAATTCAATTTGAAAGCACATAAATTATTTATGCTCGGCTACGCTGACCTGAAATTTAGGATTCCCATCCTGAGATAGTGTATGCGCAAGCTTACGAGTCTGCTCCATTGCAGCCATATTTTGCATATCCATACTTCTCATTTGGTTTGACATCAATTGAGATTGACCCTTTAAAAAGTTCAAGAAAATAAAAAAAAGATGAGGCACCATATATATTCAGAAGAACATGATAAATTATCATAGAACCGAGTTGCTGGCAAATAAAATGTGAGTCAAACACTGACGACTAATACAGCACTAAAAATTCACAACATATTCAGGCTTTCGTCTTTTGAACCCTAGGGACGATCTAAATCAAATCCTACGCTACACCAAAATAAATGCCCTATATTTGTCATGATATTCATTGAAAGCTTATCAAACATATGTTTGGCATGGACAATCAAAGAGAAGTTTTCAAACAACTGAAGGAAATTTTTCCTATCATATAGCTTATGCTAGAAGTACCTGCTCAAACTCAGTGGCCCACCCATTCACACCATGTTGCTGCTCAAAAGACTGGACCCATGAATCAGGACCACCATGATACGTCCCATGTTGGTTAAATTCATCCCCCCAACTGTCAGCAGGATGTAAGTTAGGTTTCACAACAGCTTGAGACTCATTCCAGTAATTATCTAGCTCCTGAAATCTCCCGGGAACATGACCTCTAGCTTGTATACCCTCGTCGATATCTAAAGATGACAATAATGCGTTTACCTTGAAAAACAAGATAGAATAAAATATTCAGCCGAAGAAATGGAGAAGAGAAGAGCAAAGAAAATTAAAGGAGAAGAGAAAAATACTTAGGTCAATAGCAGCATAAAAGGCTTAACCATACTGCATAGCTAGCATGGTCTCAACAAAATCCATACTAGACAGGAAAAAATTACCAAGTAAAACAACAGCAATAAACTAAAGCCCTGAACCACAGATGATTCTGAAATGTGATAGTGTTACATCTGTTGCCATTCCAAAATGTTACATTTTGATGTAAATTTAAGATCAAGGAGGGGCGGACCTAATGTTTATTGTTATTTCACTTGTCTATATAATTGAATAGATCTTCATTTCAACAAAGCGATGGGCATGAATAATTAAAGATCAAAATATGAAGCATATATACTCGACCCTTAAAACCTAAGTTGAATGCATATAACACAATGATGCTGCTACGGAAAACCTGAGAATTGATAAACTCCTCTCCTCTATCGGCAAAAAAATGCCGGGCCATTATGCTACTACGATCACGTATACATTGTTTGTCACTTTGTGACAAACCCAGAATTGGAACAGGTGCTGGACGAAACGGAATACCACCACGGCTACTCTCAACAAATGAATGCAAAAAGTTTGACAAAACTCTCTGTGGAGGTCCTGCAATATACAAGCAATGTGAGAAAAAAAAAACAAATCAAGCAAGCACAAGAGAACGCCTCACTAGACATTTGCTATACATCTAAGACGGAGCTATGAATATTCAACGAGCCATCCAGAAGAAATAGGAGTGTATAGAGAAGAAGTTTCATCAATAATGACCATGCTATACTAAACTACTAATAACACTTTCACTGTTAACTTTTATTCCTACAAAATACTGTTGTGTACTTCTTGGTTGAATATAAATGAGTGAAAACAATATCACCATTTCTTCACATTTCATCAACATCTAAACTGAAATATCTCTCCGTTTTATATCCGGCATTAAATAAAAGTGGTAAAGAAAGTCCGAGCGAAGTCAAACCACAAACCTTCAAATGTAGGCTGAACAGGCTCATACATAGGTCCCATAGGAGGCATAGGTACACCTTGCTGTACCTCATCCCAAGCAGCACCCAGACCATTTTGATCTACAGAGCGGAAGCTACGAAAGAACTCTGCCCCCTAATGAAAAAAATTGGCAAAACCCACCAGCCGTTACTAAGTCTATTCAGTCACAGTCAATAAAAAATCAAAAAAATTGCACAATATTAACCTGAGCACCCGGTTGCAGACCAGGTTGATCTAACTCAGAACCAGGAAGTGACCTTATATGTTGATCTTCCGAGTAAAATTGTGGCCCAGGACCTGAACGGTTAGCATTAGGTATCTCCTTGAGCCTTTCCTGCACACCAAATCCATCAACCATCAAATAAACATTTAGAATTTCACAGAAAAAAATATTAAAACCCCACGAAAAAAAGAAAGAAAGAAAGAGATCTACTTCGAATTCGAGAGAATTGAAATCAGGAGACTTCAAATTCAATACGGTATGATCAGGAACCTAACCTGAGTTTTGGAAGATGAACCAAGTAGGGCGTTGGTAAGAGCTCCGAGAGGATTAGAAGAAGAAGAAGAAGAACCAGGAACCGCACAGGCGGCTCCGCCGTTAACAAGGTCTCTCATCGCCATGGTTCCAACGCTTTATCTACAACTCCGCCGCAACCAACGTCGTCGAGTCTATTAGTATGGTTTACTCTGACCTCCGGAGTGGATCATCACCTCCCAATTCCCCCAATCTATATTATGTTGTCTCGTCTCGTGGCGGTGTTTTTTATTTTTTTTGTTTCTTGTGTTTTTAGTCAAAAACGAATTATAATTTTATTTGCGTATTTTTATTATTTATTATATACTTATTATCCACACCACACACATTTTTAGGCTCACCAACACATTTTTGTTTTT
Organism: Camelina sativa; assembly: GCF_030686135.1. Taxonomy (NCBI): domain Eukaryota; kingdom Viridiplantae; phylum Streptophyta; class Magnoliopsida; order Brassicales; family Brassicaceae; genus Camelina; species Camelina sativa. Next base: position 45,479,503 of record NC_141890.1, on the reverse strand, counting down.
TTGTTTTTTTTTTCTTATGGTGAAAAAAATAAAAACATTTTACTTTATCTGTACTTTTAAAAATAATTGATTTTTTATTTATTATCTGTATTTTTTTAGAAAACGTTACAAACGAAGGTAGATTTGTTTTAGTCTTGTATCACTTTGCAGGACAAACATCACGTGACTTGCACGTGTATGCTCGGCCCATAATGCTTATAATTCCCACTTGTATAAGCTCGGCCCATACGGGAAAAGCTCAATATCCAATTAGTTGACCCGGTTTAATGTCTCTTGGACCCGAGTTATAGGATCCGAATTCGTATTTGGTTTTATATTAGAAAAAAGAACAAACAAACAAAAAAACCTGAAACCAAAAACAAAAAAATTCATCGAGAGAGAGAGATCGACGACAATGGCACGTTCGTCATCAAGTGGTTTAACCTTCAAGCTGCATCCTTTGGTAATCGTAAACGTATCGGATCACTACACTAGGGTTAAGACTCAGCTCAATCCTCCTGCTTCAGTCTGCGCTAGCGGTCATGGCTCAAACAACGGCGAAGCATTGATCCAGCAGAACCCTAGGGTTTACGGATGTGTGATCGGTGTCCAGAGAGGTCGTACCGTTGAGATCTTCAACAGTTTCGAGCTTTTATATGATCCTTCTACTCAAACCCTTGATAGATCCTTCCTCGAGAAGAAGCAAGAGCTCTGTAAGCTCACTCACTACTTACTCTCCCTCTTTTTTTTTTTTCTCTTAATTATATGCTGCAATTGTAGAATCAAGTGTAGATAAGAGTTTTATTGGTGTTTAAGAGTTTGAATTGTGCTTGATTAATTTGATTTATGTGGTGTTCTTGTTTGATTAGACAAGAAGGTGTTCCCTGACTTTTACATTCTGGGATGGTACTCTACGGGAAGTGATGCTGATGAATCTGATATGCATATCCATAAAGCCGTGAGTCCAATGCTTTCTGTAGTTGTTTTGTAAGATTGAGATTTTGGTCTCATTTTGTACTGAAAAAAGGTGATTTTTTATTTTTTGTGTCTGCTCTCTCTTGGTGACAGTTGATGGATATCAATGAATCTCCTGTTTATGTCCTTTTAAACCCGGCAATCAATCACGCACAGAAAGATCTTCCAGTCACTATCTATGAAAGTGGTATGTTTCTAATTACTCTTATTTATAACTTCAATGTATTAGAGCAGATTGTTTTTAAGATTCTAACTTTTCTTATTTTTCCATTGATTAGAATTGCATGTCATTGATGGGATTCCGCAGCTAATTTTCGTTCATACAAGCTACACAATTGAGGTCTGTGCTTAGGGTTGATTCTGTAGTTAATCAAAGTTATGAATGTGGACATTGACTAAGATTTTTGAGATGTTTACCCAAACAGACTGTTGAAGCTGAACGGATATCGGTTGATCATGTTGCACATCTCAAACCATCTGATGGAGGCTCAGCAGCAACCCAGTGTGAGCCTTATTTTATCCCTCATACTTATCATAATCCTCTTCTTAAGTTGCACTAAAATTTAATTAATGACATTGGTATGCAGTGGCTGCTCATCTTACTGGGATACATAGTGCTATCAAGATGCTTAATAGCAGAATCAGAGTTCTCTACCAATTTCTTGCTGCAATGCAGAAAGGTATCTTCTATTCTTTCCCGAGTTCCCATTCTCATCAGCGTGGTATTGTCTCACCAGTCCAGAAATCTAGATAGAAGATAGTGTAGGTTAGTGCTTTAGGTGCCAAGGATAATGACTCGTGGGATCTTATGTCTAGGTGATATTCCTTGTGACAACTCACTTCTGAGACAAGTATCTAGCCTGCTAAGAAGATTGCCTGCCATGGAATCAGAGAGGTTTCAAGATAATTTCTTAATGGTGAGTTAGTTAGATATGCATTTTATTCGTTTTATTGTAGCTTGTTGTCTTAAATGTCTCTCAACTTATGCTGTCCTTTTCTTTTGCAGGAATACAACGACAAATTACTAATAACTTACTTAGCAATGATTACAAATTGTTCCAGGTTTGTACCTTATGCAACATCATATTTAAAGTATTTGAGAGCACATTAATAGGCAGGCCAATTTATTTTAAAAAGTGCAATCTTTCTAGGCCTTTATGTTCTATTATCCATAGGAACTGTGTAAGATATAAGTGTTCATCTGAATGGTAATTCTGTTTCAATCTGCAGCACAATGAACGAGATGGTAGACAAATTCAACACAGCATATGACAGAAACACTCGACGAGGTGGAAGAACTGCATTCATGTAAAACCATTCTTTCCAGCGATTCTACATTCTAAAAGATCTTCTCTTGGTTTCTGAAACCATTTTTGACATTGCCTCTGGGAGAATCTGTAACTCAAGACGGCATAACAAAGTTTCAGATACCAAACGAGGAGGCGAAAGACTTATCATCTTCATTGTTTTAATATCTATAAGAAACATCTGCTTCTCTGTGAACAAGTTTGATGTTTAACAAGTTTCTATTGTTAGTAGAGAAAGATTTTTAAGGTTCGATTCTTTCAGTCTCTTGTCACATCCATTAGCTTTTGGAGTTCGGTTTCTGTCCTTTTGTTGCATGCATATACGCGTGTGTGCACGTGCTTAACATAGCTCTTTAAAAGGAAAGATAACCAAATAAAATGTCAAGAGTATCTGTTGGGAAGGTATCGTTTGGGGATTTGCTTATTTGATTTGTCTTAGTTTTTGCTTTTTTTCAGTAGAAGATAATATAGAGGACAAACCAAAGGATTGAAAATTTAAGAACAGCCTTTTACTTTACCTTCCCCAAAGTTTAAAACCAATAAAAATTAAAGAAGAAAGAAAAAAAAAAGACAGGAAATATAAAAGTTATATTATAAAGACAGAGCAAATGAAGAAGAGTAAAACTTCAAATCTGCGGTAATCTACTCATGATCTGGTTATATACCGATTGACCTGAATCAGAAACCGGTTCAGCCTTTGGCTCCATCCCCCCTCTCTGCATCATCGCTTCACTTATATTCCCAACCGATGGTTGTGTCATATACGGATGAGGCAAACCGGGCATTTTCCCTTGACCAAAAGCTAAACCAGGAATTGAAAGATTAGCCAAACCGGTTTGTCCTAAACCGAACGCGTAACCTGAAGGAGGACCCAAGTGTGGCTGAAAGCTAAACGGACCACGGGCATAAGGAGATTGATTAGTCGCCGTGACTTGTCTCTCGAATCTGCCACGTGGCTGCTCTGAGTGATGATGTCCGTTGTGGTAATGGTGAGACTGAGCAGCTAGACCGCCGCTGCTACCGTTACTGGTGCCACCGCCTCCGTGGCTGCTGTTGCGTGCGGCTGGGACGTCGTGGTTGTGTTTGCCTTCGTAAGTAGTTATAACGGATTTGAGATCATGAGAAGCTCTCTCTACATGTTTCCTCACTGTACATCCTGGAGCTGTGCATTTGTAATAACTCCTGCATAAAAACATTATGAGAACGAATCGGTTTTATCATTGTAATGAACATATATTAAACAGAACCAAACCAAAACAGAGGAGAGGGTTTGTAAAGAACCTGGGATTTGGATTGCCTTTGACAACTTTCTGACCATATTTTCGCCAGCGATAACCATCATCAAGAATGTCAACGTCACTCGTTGTTTGCACAACAACTCTTGGCTCACGTATGGCTCTTGTTGCTCCACTCATCTCTGCTGCATAAGCTTCTAGTTTCCTGAAAAACCAATACGTTTTTTGAGTCAAAAAAAAAACAGTCACACATATTGTTGTGCAAACAATATGATGGTTAAAAAAAGGAACCTTCTTTTCGACTCAGATTCTTCTCCTTCTCCTTCCCCACCTCTACCTCCTCCTCCATCACAACCCAAAGAGACACTTCCATGTGTCCCTCTATCATCTTCATCCTCATCGTTAGAGAATGTTGATGAAGTATCAACCACAACTACAGCATCACCTGACTCGTAATGACCTCCAGTTTGTGCTTGAATCGATCCAGATTGGTTTCCGTATTCGAATCCTGTTGTTCCCTCTTCCACATTGTTCACGTTGCTTCCACCTTGTTGTTGAGTATTATTACAACTAACCCACGTTGGAGTGGAATCTCTCTGTTGTTGTTGTTGCTGCTGATGCTGTTGTTGTTCAACTTGTTCAGTTCCATCTGTTTGCATCCCTGAGCGGCGATTAGGTAGAGGTTTAGAGTGATTATGAGCTCCTTTGTATATAATCTCTGTAATGTGACCTTCCCTTGATCTCTCAACTTTCTTCTTCACCTGACAGTTGGGGTTTGTGCACTTGTAATAGCTTCGTGGATACTCACTTCCTTTAACTAGCTTTTGTCCGTATTTCCTCCAGTTATATCCATCCTCTGCTGGCGCACCACCAACCATCGAATCACCACCACGCCTTTGATCTTCTTCTTCCTCTTGATGATCAACGGTATCAAGACCAGTGTTTGTTGTAGCATCAGATGCCTTGTTCTGGTTACTTGGATCAGTTTGAATCCCGTAAAGATTAGAGCTTTCTATGTTTAGAGAACCCGGTTTTACATCTTCTTCTGCGGGCTGATGAGAAGATCTGTTGATGTAGTTACCATAATCAACTGACATCATCTCTGTTGTGCCTTGAAAGAAAGAGGAAGATGATCTTGAAACAGACTGGAAGGTGAATGATGCTCCAATGTCGTCAAAGAACTCATCTTTCGCATTATCAGAAGACAATGCATTACTACTAAAACCAGGAAGAAATGGAAACTTCCCAGTAGTTGGAGACGGTTGTGCCTGCAATGTCACAGAGATTTCAGAAAAAAACGATCCATAATAATAACATGGAGTGAATGCAAACAACTTGTAGCTTACCATTGGGTTAGTAAGGAAAACTGGAGATTCTAAGAGTGTTGCAGGGCTAAGGCCAGGAGAAGAGATGGTTAAGCAAGGAGACCGACGACCAGAGTCGATAGAGAAGTTTGTGTTAGAGCGGATACTCTCGGTGTTTAACCTCGGAGCATTAAAACCAGCTCTAGCAGCAATTCTTTCGCAGAGACCACCTCGAGAAACATTGGTTAGTGAAGAATCATTGTTATGATTACCAGTAGTAGTGTCTTCTTCTACAGCCATAACTTGCCCATGGTTCAAAGATAACTCTCTTTCAAGAACAGGTTTCGAACTATTCCCTTCTCCAATCAACGAGGAGAAAAGCGTCCCGGGACTAGGACTACGAGGCACCCATTCTCCCATTACAGCAACATTTTCATCAAAACCAGCCATTTAGGATCCAAGAACGTGACTGAGTCTCTGATCAAACTTTGATGAAACACCTGAAAACAAGATTAAAAAAATAATCACAAAAACATCACAATCAAACATTGAAGACATGAGAAGACAAAAACTTCTTGTATTATACAATAATAACCAAGCTAAGTAAAACAAAGATGATTTGGAACAATTGTAAGTGAACCAGTGAGCTTAAAAAACACATGCATAAGTAGCCTTGGGGTCTAGTAGACACCAAAGTTTTTTTTTTTACAGAGTGGACAAAAAAAAAAAAGAAATATATATGAGAAAATGAAGAACTTTTTTTCTTTTTCACACGTTAAGCCACTTTCATGGAATCTCACAAAAACGAAACTTCGGATTTTAGATTCTAACGAATTAGCTTCGAGAATTTTGGAGATGAATCATTAGTAGAAACAAAAAAAATGATCATCGAGCCATGTATGAGTATAAAAGAGAAGCAAACCCAAAAAAAAAACGTATGATTATAGCTTAAACCAGACTGTAAGCAAAAACAAAAAAAAAACACTAAAGATGTGTGATTAAACAAATCATGGTTTGTTCAAAATCCAGAAATTAAGTTAAAGATGAAACATTTTAATCGATTGTGACTAATTACCTGATTGATTGAAAAACACGACCCAGAAACACCGTCACAGCCGCCGCAGCCGCAAACGGAAACCTTCAGTTCCGCCGCTAACATCCAACTGTGTGCTCTCTGATCCGACCACCAAAACCGAAAACCCACCCGACCCGGATCCCAATTTAACACTGATGAAGAAACCAAAAAAAAAAAAGAGAGCTTTTTTCACAACCGGGAGAGAGAGAAAGAGAGTGTCCTCTTCTCACCGTCTCCTTCTTCTTCCTCTCTCTGTTCTTCTTCTTCTGGGTCTCACGAGAAAAAAAACCCAGAAAAAAAATAAAAATACAAACTTTAACAACTTCTCTCTCTTTCTCACCTAAACGAGGAAAGATATAATTTTATTCTCCTTTTTTCTCACAATCGAAACGAGAAACAAAGTTCCAACATTTTCTTCCCGTATGTTATGCTTCGAATTGAATTCTACTATAACAAAAAAAAAAAAAAAGATTTTTTGGTTTGTGGGCGAGAAGAGGAATCTTCGAAAGTGAGAAACACAAAAAAAAAAGATAGAGAGAGAGAGAGACAAAGAGAGGATTATGAGACCATTATGATCGATTTGTAACTAAGGAAGAAGAAGAAGAAGAGGAGGAATAAAAAAGTTTTACGCAGAGGGAGGAGGAATGGTGAAGGAGATGATGATGATGATGATGGGGAAGATTATACACGAAGCGTTTTTTCTCACTATTGAACTAACCTATTACATAGCGCCACGTGTAATACTAAAACTTCAGAGAATAAGATCGACGGTGGGTAAGTAAGGGGACTACCGTGAGGTGTAACACAGGTGAGCTTTAACGAATTACAATCTGCCAACTTTTCACATTAATTTCTCTTCCAATTTCATTTTTTGCGGATTGGTTATTAATAGGAATAAAATTAATTTTTTTAAAACGGGAAATTTTTGGCAAAATGTTATTATTGTTCTGCTACATGCCGGATTTAGAAGAAAAAATGAATATCAGTGTTTTAGTAGTAATCTTGTATTATTGCTTTGATTTATGTGAAATTCCAATAACTGGTTGAAAAGAAGAAAATATATTTAATTATCCTTTTTGAGTAGAAGAAAATAAGAGTTACAGATAAAGCAGGTTGTTTTTTTTTTTTTTTTTTTTACTATAAGGGGGTCACACATTAGTTAGAAATTTGTGGAACAGAAAATCTAATCTGTAAGCTATTTATAGTCTATGTGTGTATTAACTATGCTAGGAAAAATCAGTTAAAAGGAGGAATTTTGTCAAAATATTGTCACCTTTGAGAGATTTTTTTTTGTTTTTGTTTTTGAAACTAATACAGGTATTTTGGAAAAATAAATAGTTATATTTAACAATTCCAAATTTTTAAAATCAAAACAAATTAATATGATTTTCATTATTGTATATATTATGATATTTAAAAATAATTTTGTAGTTATGATTAATTTTTTTGTCAACAATGAATTCAAATAATAATGTTTGCAGCGACATTAATAAAAATATTAAGCTATACTTTTGGATCAAATGATTTACTATTATTTTTCTCGTAAGTGATATATCCCGTAATGATGTAACAACGACACTAATAAAATTATTAGGCTATACATTTTGATCTAATAATCTACTATCATTTTCTTCCTTAACGACATATTTGGGTAATGATGTTACAACAACAATAATGAAATTATTAAGCTATACATATTGATTTACTATTATTTTTTTGTCAATGATATATTAATGATATTACATCGATATTAATAAAATTATTAGGCTATATGTTTTGATCTAATGATCTAATATTTATTTTCTTCGTTAACGACATATTCGGGTATGATATTACAACAACAATAATGAAATTATTAGGTTATATGTGTTGATTTATTTTATATAATTTTGTCAACGACATATTCGGGTAAAGATGTTACATCGATAATTATAAAATTATTAGACTATACATTTTGATCTAATGATCTAATATTTATTTTTTTCGTTAACAACATATTCGAGTAATAATGTTACAACAATAATAATGAAATTATTAGGTTATACGTGTTGATTTTTTTTGTCAACGACATATTCGAGTAATGATGTTACATCGATAATAATAAAATTATTAGGCTATACGTTTTGATATAATGATCTAATTTTTATTTTTTTCGTTAACGACATATTCGGGTAATGATGTTACAACAACAATAATGAAATTATTAGGTTATATGTGTTAATTTATTTTATTTTATTTTGTCAACGACATATTCGGGTAATGATGTTACATCGATAATAATAAAATTATAAGGCTATATGTGTTGATCCAATGATTTAAGATCTGATTGGTAACGTACCCAAAACTGTAAGTTGTTACAGAATAGTGTAAAAACTGAAAGAAAAAGTACCAACAAAAAAACAAAAATAAAGTTTTTAAGTTTTTAGTAACGCTTTTGTGATTTGTGATTGATACTTATACAACTTTGTTTGTGTTCACCAATCAAACTCTTAGTATTATTTTTCCGTCAACGATATATTCGGATAATGATGTTATACCGACACTTATAAAATTAATAGGTTATACATTATGATCCAGTGATTTACTATTGTTTTTTTCGTCAATGACATATTCGATTAATGATGTCAAGACAACACTAAATAATAAAATAAATACGTTATGATCCAATGATTGTTTTTTTCGTCAACGACATACTCGGGTAATGATGTTATGATGACACGTACAAAACAAATAAATTGCATGTTCATATTTAGTATTAGTTTTTTTCTGTCAACGACATATTCAGATAATGATGTTTTGACGGTACTAACAAACTATAAAGCTACCCATTTAAATCGAATAATTTACCATTGTTTTATCTTCAACAAAATACTCGAATCATGATGTTGCGACGCCATTTTCAAAATAAATATGTTAATTTTCCGATCAATTGTTTTACTATTTTTGAAAATAAAATTATTATTTTTAATTTCAAAAATAATAAAATAATGGAAAGAAAGTAAATCTTCTTACTCACATTGTTTTAGCATCACCTTGTGTATTTTTATCAAAAACAAAAAAGTGTGTTTTGTAACTGTTAATCATTTTTAACTTTTTAAGTCATGTGACAACAATGACCATCTTAAAATCATTTTCTATGAGCTATTTATATATTTAACTAGTTGTACTCATCTTGGGAATAATATTTGTCCTTTTTAATTTACGTACCAAAATCATAATAGTTTAGTGGAACACTCGAAGTTCAAACTAAAAATATGAAACTAAAAGACGCAATATAGATCTATATGGCAACCAAATCTTTCGACTTCAATCGACAAGACGTAAAACAATAACATTTTGAAATATAGACATGTTCTCAAGTCTCAACTTCTCATCATACATGCATGTGGTTTTTGAGATGAAACGTATATGAACCTAAAATTGCAAAATAAGGAGATCCGTTTACAAACCCATTGCTAACTTCAAGATATTCAAAATCTGACATAACTCTTTAGTAACTTGTAACTGATCCATGAAACACGAAAAAAAATCATTAAACGATCAGAACAAGTTCAGAGCTAACCAGACAAATATACTTTTACAAAATAAGGAGATATATATATATATATATATACGTTAAAAACGTTGGTATCTGTTTTTTTTTTTTTTTTTTTTAATCTTGTTGTCAAGTTTAACGTTCCCTTAATATAAGATCATATTTTTGTAGATATATGAAGTAAAGAGGAAGAAAACAAATGACTAACGTGCGTTAGGGGAATTTAGATAATAAAGGAAGTTTCTAATTTAATAAAATGGTGGTGAAATGACTTTAATTATAACCTTAAATTGAATATTAAATTGGAAATTGAGGACGAGGCAGTTTTTATTCCAAAAAACCCGGTCAAAAAAGAGACATTGACCAAGCCTCTTTTAATTTCCCTTTTTTTTTTTTTTAACTTTAATTTTTTTTTTTTTGTTGTTTGTCCTTTTAAGAGCCGCAAATTATCCCGTTACGGAGCTGTGACCTCCTTACGAAAAAACACCACTCATGTGACAGACAAAGCACGGTTGTGGCGTGGTATACCTCTTTCCCTCTATTTTTTATTTTTTCTCTCTTTTTCTTCTGTAAGATATTTTTGTATATTTTGACAACGTGGGACCCGCAAAACGAACTTTGAAAGGACAGTGGATCGACGGCTCTGATGTCTTGTCAGTTTTTGTTTAGGTGTTCAAAACTCAAACAGGTCCGGTCCAAACCAAACCGATTTTGAGATATTAAATTCAAAAACAAAACTATACCTTAATAGTATGATTTAAATGGATTATTATTGTTATTTAAAACATTGTACCTCTTAGTTATGATGTAAATGGATTATATCCGAAACATTGTATGATCTCCAAAACTGAACTAAAACCTACTTATTTTCCTAAATTCATAACATATTTGACTAAAATCCAAATTTGAATCCAAACAAAAAATAGAAATCGTACCAAATCATCATTTGCAAATTAAATGATAGAAAAAGAAAGTTGTATGAGTTTGTTGTCCTCTAAATCATCAACTTACAGCATGTGGATTCTAGTTTATGTTAAGAGAGTTGTAAATAGAAAACTTTAATTTAGTTTTAAAATTTGTAAAGAATCTATTTAATCTGATTTTTTTGAGGAGGAAAAAAGGGGGTCTTTAGAAAATAAAATGAAAAATACGATTAGAATCTACTAATAAGGACTAATATAATAGTTTGAATATTCGTATTAGTATTCATAAACCGGAAATTTTAAGAAACCGAAAAATCGAACCGAATCCAAACGCAAACCAAGATTGAACACAGTTATCACTTATCACTACTGTAGCTCCTCTCCAATGTGTAAACTTGAGTTTAAATTCTAACATCACAAGGCCCATATGGCCCGTTATAGCTTAATTTGGAATATTGATTGACCCAGCGGACTTGATTTGAATATCAGATGAGCGAACCAAATAAGTCGCAAAAAGAAAAAGAAAAAGAAAAAAGTCAATGACTGGATCCGAGAAAAGCGGGTCGGATTGAAAAAACCCGCACCGACGATAGAAGAGAACCAAGTGGTTCTAATGGCACAAGCTTCTATGAGAATTGTTTTTCAGTAAATGGATAGGCTGACACGAAGAAGAAGCTGACCTCACCCGTTCACTTGGGTCGATTGTATATACACATACATGTACATATCGTCGTTGAGAATTTTGCAGAAAGCCGAAAGCCGAAAGCCGAAAGCTTTGGATCTCTAATCTCTCTATCTCTTTTGGTAAATCTTCTGCTTCCTCTTGTGAAAAAGATTTGATTTTGTTGAAATCCATACCAGTTATGTTGATATCGATGTTTGAGATCGGTTTAGATTATGTTTTGCTTCTTAGGGTTAGAAGGGTCTCCTTTGGGTTTTGTTGTTGTTTGTCTAGTGTGTTTCCGCCGTATAAGTTAACTTGGAATTATTGTGTTTTGGACAAAAATAGAAACAATTCAGTACTATTAGGTTCATATAGCTTTGGTTTATTAGACAAATGGGTTTGTTTTTTCGATATTTCATTGTTTTCTTGGTTAAGTAAAAGGTACGTATGTGTGTACATATATATGTTTAACGTTTGGTATCTAGTCCGGGAAAGGAGTATCTTAAAGGTTGTTTATAGCATCTGGCTCAACTATGGTAGATAACACACAAAGCTTGTGTCCTTCTTAGTTAAATATCAAACTTAAGAGTCAAGCAAACAGTCATCAATTCAGTCAACTGCTGGGTATTTTTTAGGGGATTACATTTCATAAGTTGTTGTTTATAATCTGAGTTGCTCTGCTTTCTTGAGCCTGAGAGATTTGATTCAAATCCCAGCCTCTTCCAAGTCTGGCTTTAACAACACAGTTTTTATGCAAAGAGTTGCACATGTTTTTGTTGATAAATCATATGCTTGCCTTTTTATTCTCGTTTTGTCTTTTGATGTTTTGGCTCATTTTTTCTTGAACTTTTATATTCGTGTCTGTGTGTATTTTCTGGTTAAATCTTGTCATCAGCTTTCAAGTGCATTTGTTTAGAGTCAGTAACAAAAATGATACCTTGTTGGCATCTTGAATCCCCCAAATTGTTCATGTTGATGGAGAAATTCCAAATGAGCATGAGAACACTTGTCTATGTTTAGTTTGTTTTGCTATTTTCATCAGTTTCTCTCAGTTCCCTGCTCTAATCCGTCTTGTGATTCCAAATGCAGAACTCACAAAACACATTCTCCCATGGCTGCATTTGCAACTGCAGAAGCGTGTGACAGCAACGCAGAACTAATAGCAAACGGAGACCTACGCGCTCTCCACCCAATCTTCAAGATGTATGGCCAAAGAAGATGCTTCTCAGGACCAATCGTGACTCTCAAGGTCTTTGAAGACAATGTCCTCGTCAGAAACCAACTAGAAACAAAAGGAGAAGGCGGAGTCTTAGTTATAGACGGTGGTGGAAGCATGAGATGTGCGCTTGTTGGAGGAAACCTCGGACAGTTAGCTCAGAACAACGGGTGGGCGGGAATTGTTGTGAATGGATGCGTTAGAGATGTGGACGAGATCAATGATTGCGATGTTGGGGTTAGGGCCTTGGGATCTAACCCATTGAAGTCTACTAAGAAAGGTCATGGTGAGAAGAATGTGCCGGTTCATATTGGAGGAACTTTGATTAGAGATGGAGAGTGGCTTTATGCTGATAGTGATGGTGTCTTGATCTCCAAGACTGAACTCTCCGTTTGAGTCAGACTGTTTCCACGACATTGCTAAAGACACTGCAGCTTCTCTTGAAGCAAAGCTATTCGAATTCTTAATCATCTTGCCTAATGTTCCAAATAATCATTTCTTGCAATATACTTTATGTAGTTATGTTTTGTTAAATGTTATTATATCATACAAAATAAAATAGAGTGCTATGGATAAAACCTTTATTTCTAGTGAACTTTGAAAAGACGTGAATCATGTGATAAATAGATATGGTAATGAAAAAGTGGGTTTAAATAATTGCACTTTTTTTCGTCCTCATTAAATGAAAGAGATCAATAAGTCAATACATGTGTTGTACACATTACACAACAAAGATTTATTTCATTCTAGAAAGAGCGTGTTAAATATTCGATCACGATTATGATTTGAATAAAATATATTTATACGATTCTTTTTAAAAGTTTTTTTTAATAAAACAGTATGCAATAAAATTATATATTAAATATAATGACTTAAAAAATAATTATTTTGTAAGTTTTATATTGTTAATAATTCTAAATAAGTATTCGTGCTATAATACTGGTTAAATTTTATTTTATACAAAATTTTGTATATTTTGTATATTTTAAAATAAAATTTGTATATTTTGTATTAGGTTATACATGTGAAGTTATTTCAACAATGTATATTCTACATCATGACTTAAATGTCATTATAAGACATAAATTTGTAAATTTGAATTTAAATATTCAAATTTTGATTCGTTAAATATTCAATAGAAATTATTTCTAAAGAATAATATTACTAAAGCTTGAATATTTTATAGATCGAACAATTTATATTTGTTTTTAAAAATTAAACTTATTGTATATCCGAAAATAAAATATTTTTTAATTATAATAAATAATATGATAATTTATTTGTTTCACAAAATAGATTCATATATAAAAATGAGAGGTAAAGTATAATGATAATTAACAAATTAATATGTTAAGTTAGATATCAAAATATTTAATTTGATGAATAATTTAATAAAAAAATTAATATGGTAAGCTAGATGATATGATTTTTTAGAATATTCTCTTTGAGACTTTCGGTATAACCTATTTGTAACCAATTAATCTATCATTAATGTATAACATATTTGTAACCAACTTATTAAAATTATATAGTCTACAAAACAATATTGCGTACTTCCGTTTTATTATAAAGGAAATACTAGATTATGACCTGTGCTAGAGCACGGGTTGAAATTCCTTTTATTTATATTATAATTTTAGAATAAAATATATTTATATGATTCTTTTTAAAAGTTTTTTTGGATAAAACATTATGTAATAAAATCATATGCTAAATATATAGACTTTAAAAAATACCTATTTTGTAAGTTTTATATTGTTAATTTTGTAATTTTATGTATGAGAAATGGTTATGTTTGTTGTTTGTTTTTATTTTAATTTTTGAACATGTTTGGTGAAAGTTTTTTAATATGATCCGTGCTTAGGTAAGATTTTATTTTCAATTGCACAATAAGATCTCGGAAATCACGATTAAGTGTGATAAATTGCCAAGATTTTATTTCTTTTTACGCTTAAGAATATATTTTATGTCTAACAGTATATATTTTGTAACAATACATGGAATATTGAAGTTTTTATTTAGGAAATTGTATAAATCATTGGAATATTCTTTTTAATAAGATTCTTTGGAATAATTTTAAGTGTATTCATATAGCTCACAGATTGACCAATTAATCTATAATATTTTTTTGTAACTAACCTATATTTAATGTATAACCTATTTTGTAACTAATTTATAAAAATTATATTTATAAAAATTATATAGTTTAAAAAAAATGTTGTGTACGTCTGTTTAATTATATAGTTTAATTATATAGGAGAAAGATAGGCAAGTATAAAAATTTCCATTTACTTGAATGCGAATATGAAATTCTGCTAATAACAGGTTTGAAAGAAGAATACACATCGTGGTGGACCAAACTACTTTTATGGAATTGAAACAATTGAATAAAAAAATCTATAATCACATTCATACCAAACCAAAATATATAAGATCAGATTTTATTTGTCACGTTAATTTCGGTTCACTCATTTTTTTCGACCAACACACATCGAAGACGTACGGAAAAATCGGTGCTCCCCGTTATTAATAGAAAAAAATTGGTATCATAAAGAATGGTAATAAATATTTATAAAAAAAAAAAGAAGAAGAAGAATAGTAGTAATAAATAAAATATATTTTAAGGATAAGAAATAAATTATGAATTAATGTTCCGTCACAATAAATAAAAGGATCATAAAAAGTTAGACAGACCACACCATCATCATATGTCTATGCCATTTGATAATTTAACGTATGTGGACATTTCATAAAATAAAAAAATTCTTAACATTAGTTTGTTTGTTTTCATTTACATGGTATCTAGAATAACAGTCTACCCTCAAATTAACTTAATATAACTTTTTCTAGCATATTTTTGTATCTATCGAATCTTTTAAATCAAATGTGAAAATAATAATGCTGAGATATGTTTTCTGTTTAATATAACATAATAATTTGATGCTGTTTGGCTTTTTATTTTACCAGCAGAATGTTTGAATTTTATCAAAAGTGAAAATATTCTTATATATTTTTGGATGATATGACACTCTAGTAGACAAAAATAAGTTAAATTATATAAACCATACATATCTCTATATACTTACGACCACTTGTTGTTTCTCACTCTATCTTTGAAGAATTTTGGAAGTGCTAATTGTGATGGAACTTGTTAATCAAAAGCTATAAACGGATGTTTCTTGTGGTTTATCATTGCGATTAAGAAGCTATACTAACCTTTTTTTTTACTTCTTTTTTTGGTGTCTTGCTTCATTCCATTCATTACTTTTCAAAAAAATTTCATTCATTATTACTACACAAAATATAAAATGTCGTGTAGCGAAGGAATGAATTATGGGACCTCCAATAAGTCCCATAGGGCATGGAATATGACTTAACGAGGAAAATGATGTTTGACTAAAAATCATCATTTGTTTAGCCCTTACGTTTCCACAAAATGGCACTCTCTTCTTCTTTATTTAGATTATTATATGATATTTTTCTTCTTCTTAATTTCTCTAATAATGTTGATGATTTGCGATAATTCTGGCTGTTTATACTAAAAAGATCAATATATAAGATATCTCATAAGTTTATACACTACTATGGATCATGTAAGAAGAACTTGTATTTGCTTTCAAACAAAGAATAGCTTGTAAATTTTAGGAATGCACAAACATATGGCCAGCCAGCTTTTCAAACACTTGGATCCCTTTTTGTTACACTCTTGGACATCATGTTTTCGTAGACATGCATTGAATAACATATTGAGTCTAAAATCAAAAGTCTTTCTTCATTTGTATGTCTTTTTTATGATTCCAAACTCTTCGATCACTTACACACAGTCTTTATAACTTAAAACGTTGGAGAATCTTTTGAACGATATACCTCCATATCATCCCAGATATCATAGCCATTCGTTTATTTTTATATGCTCCACTTTAAATATCTTTCAAAGATCTTCTATTACCTACGATTCTAGATTCATATATTCCTAGATACCGATCGATATCACACTAAAAAACCATCTTAATGACTGTTACAAATCAGATAATTTTTGTTTACAACCCCGTCTCGTTCCAAAGACTTTGTCCCGAATTAAAACTAAAGTTAGTCAACCTAAACATGTATATATGTAAAAATCATATTTGCTATTTGATGGTCTCAAAATTTCATTCCTCCACGATTCATATGTTTAGACTTTAGAGCATATAAAAATGTAAAACATCTACGGTAAAGACTTGGCAAAGTCTAGAGGTCGTTGGTTCGAGGGACGGTGCTTGGAAGAAGACCATATAAAATGTTCTGGTTTCTAGGTCCGAGGGGATGTTGGGCTTAATAATTAAAAAAAAAAATTTATACCCAAACAAAAAAAAATCTTCAATACTTATGATATATATATAGATAAAGTTTCTTAATTTATTACAAGTTAAATTTTTGGAAAATTGTTGCATTTTGTATAGAAGAAACATATGATAGAAACCATTTCCTAAAGACACAAAAAATAGTAAATAAGCAGCTCTCTACTGTCTCGTTCAGTTCAGGCCTAGAAGTGGAAAATAAAATAATAGTTATGGTGACGAACAAATGCATTAAAAAAAAAAGTTTAAAATTTTCCAAAAAAGAAAAGAAAAAAACTATTTACGAATTAACACAGCTCACTTACAGACAGACGAAAGGAACAGCGACGAGGAAAAATGAAAATAATCAAATCATTTTAACATTTTTTTTTATTAAAGAAAAACTTTAGTCTATTTTTTTAATAAACAGTATGTTTATTAAATATACTTAAGGGAACCTGATACCACTTTGATGTGTTAGTGCGTGGTTCTTGTTCATCTCCCTCTCTCTCTCTCTAAGAAAATCTTTTCTCCTGCCAAGAAAAAGAAAAAAAAAACCATTTTTGAAATAATCAAGTCCTCTAAAAGGTTTGTGTGTAATATTTATAGTGATTCAATTTCTGTGTTTATTTTTATACTTTCTATCTCTACTTCTTCTTCTTCTAGTTCTAGTTCTTTGTTTTTTTTCTTCTTTTCTTGTATTGTATCAGCGATTTACAGTTTCTAGTTTGTTAAGTTCCAAAGATCCAAACTTTCTATTCTTTCAAAATTGGTATGCATATTATCTTTACTCCTCTGTAAGTTTTTAGTATTTTATGATCCATTTTTCTTTCTTCTTCTGTTCATAGCATTATTAAAAAAAGGGTTTGGTTTGGTTTTGTTATATTTCTTGGATTCTTAATTTTTTCTCTCCAGATTTGTTGTTATAATCTCATGATTCAATTAATTTTTCTTCTTTCATTGTACACACATAGCTTGTAAGGGTTTGTGTTTTTTTCTTTTCATTAATCTCAAATAGTTTCTGGGGGAAACAATCTTAAGGATCTTTGGTTTTATAATCCACCACAGATGGTTTGTTTTAGTTAGTACTGTCAGTTTCCTACACTCTTGAGATCTATATTGGTCTCTTATTGTGTGAGAGATGTCTTTTTGAGTTTTATGTGCATAAAATAACACTCCAATCAGATTGGAAACTGATGGCTTCTCAAAAGGGGAAATTTTTTTAATAGAATTAAAAATCCAATCTTTTGATTGTTCTTTGTTAATGATCTCCTTCACCAATCCGACCCAGATACTTGAAAATCTCACCCACTAATCCTAATTTTACTCTCTGTTTTCTCATCCATTCACATGAAATAATATTTTTTTCTTTTTCAAGCAAGATCTTTATAATCATGTGTCTTCAGACCAAAGAGTTTTAAAAAAAAAATAACAGTTGTTGTTGTTGTAACTCTATTTCAGGTATCATAGGCTCACAAAAATTTTGGTAATATAAGAAGATCTGGTGTTATGCAGAAGAGCAGGGACAAGGTTAAAAGTGAAGTGAATAGTAGTAACAGTGGAAGAAACAAATGTTCTTATCATCCACTGATCAACAAAACCCTTCAAACAATCCATCTTCTTCTTCTGATTTCTTACATCTGACCAACTCTAGTGATGAGTTAGGTCAATCACATCTTTCAAGTTTCTCCATCAGGTAAAGTTTCTTTTTTTTCTTCTCAGATTTTGTTGGGGTTTTATTATGGTGGAAGAAGAAGAAGTCAACAGTTTCTTCTTTCACCATTGTTTTAGGCTAAAGTCTTTAGCTTTCTTGTTTAGGTCTGATCATCTTTGATAATACATATCTTTTCTTCTCATCCATTCAATTTTGCTTAATGGGTCAGATTCAAAACAAGAAGCTTTTTTTTTTTTATGTATTTTTATTTTTTTCTCTTTCACCTTCTGTGATTATGTGACTGGTATTAAGTTTTGTTTGACTATTCTTCATATCTTTTCTTTGATCCGTTGGTCCATACCGTGTGCGTTGATCTGTACGAGGCTCAGTATTATATATCATCAAAGGAACAAACTTTTCTTTGTTATGTCATGTCTCTCAGAAGTTTTTTTCTTTTTAAAGCCTGTACCCTTGTTTTGTCTGGTTGTTTGTTGTACTAATGGTTTATAATTTGGTTTTTGTGAATGTTTTCGCAGAGATTATGCATTTAGTAACCGAACCAAGAACATCAACAAAAATTGGCCTTTCTCCTCAACAAGTTTGCAACTTTGTTTGAGACATGGCTTAAGTGATCCATTGCCACCAATTCAAGTGAAGAAGCTAAGCATAACTCATGTGGAAGCGATAAGTAGTAACAAGAGAAAGTCGGAGAAACTTTCCTCTAATCAGACATTAGTGGAGACTAAACAAGGGTTTGAGAATGGTTGTTTGTTGGCGAGTGGTTCGAAATCCAAAATACAAGTAGCTATGGCTAACAAGAATCCTAGAAAAAAGTGTGGGATGGTGGTTGTGAAACCTGGAGCCTGTGTGGATAGTGGATCAAAAGAAGATCATAGTTGCCTCTTTTCACCTTCTGAATCTATGGCTTTGAGAACTTGTCCCATCTGCAAAACCTTCTCGTCTGCTTCTAACACCACTTTAAATGCGCACATCGATCAGTGTCTGTCAGTTGACTCGGAACAGCAGCAGCCAATTAGTAAGCCAAACAGGCCTAAGACTAAGCCACGGTTGAAAGTTAAATCGATGGTTGATATCTATGCTTCTGCCAAAGCTGGCACATTAGAAGATCTTGATAAAAGGAATGGAACAAACTGGGTTATGATTTCGAGCTGCTCCAACCGGGTTGTCTCTGATAATAAGCCTGACGTGTTCAGCAAAGGAAAGAAGCGTAGTGTGGTGCGTGTTCGCATTGACGAAGAAGCTGCTGGCATTGGACCTGTTTACATTGATGCTAAAGGCCAAAAACTACGGATTATATCTGAGTTTAGCGAGAAAACTTCTGATCCATCAAGTAAGCATGAAGATGGTAGTGATAAGAAATCTTGTAGCGACAGTAAAGGGAGCAAAATCTCTAGGGAAAAACTCCCGGGAAAGAAATATCACAAGTATCCTAAACTAGTTCGTCAAAGCAGAAAAGGCAAAGGCAATGCTTTAGAGGTATGCTTTCATTTGACCTCTCATATATAGTTTTTTCCGGTAGTCTATGCATTTGTAGGATCCGTTCTTGATTTGTTGCTATACTCTTAATGTTTGTTTAACAAAATCACTTGTGTAACAGATACCGGATTATCAAAGAGGATATTTTGAAGAAGGTAAAGACTTTGAGAGGTCAGAAACTTCAGGTCTTGGTCACCGTAGAAGGATGATACCTAAACGTCGTCTTTCAAGACATGGAAATAAGAATGGGACAAAAACTTGTGATCAGCCATATGAGAATCAGCATTCATTGTCAAAAGATCATCTTGTGCTAAGAGGTCCAAGTAATGTGAATACTGATTTGTTCGAGACAGTTTCTTCTCCCTCAAACAGTCAAGGCTCATGGAGAATATGTGGGGAGAGACAAGTCTCTGGAAAGAGCTTGGCTTTATCTAGGAACAAAAGCATTGATGAAAGGGATTCATTTGTTGCAAATCCCTTGAGATGTTCAATACCTGTGGATAAGGAGTTTTCATCCAAGGCAAAAGGCTTCATGAAGTTCAAGAAAGCTCGATTGGGTTTCTCAGGGAATGAAGATGAAGAAGATGCAGGGAAATGGGAGTCTGAAATGAGTCAAGAATGTGATCTGACAGATTATGATGATTGGGATGATGATGATGGAGAAGCTGATAAGTTTGTACTAAGCTCAAATCCTTCATTTAGTGGGGAAGACAATGATCATGAAAGCTATGAAGATTGTGGTAATAACAAAGAAGATGATGATATGTTGCACAATTCTAATGATGCAGATGTTGAGTTTGAAAGCATGATTTATGAGAAAACTGGTTGCGAAACTGCGGAACAAGACGGCTCGTTTATGGAGGTTGATCCCATTCCTATTCCAGGACCCCCAGGCTCATTTTTACCAAGTCCTTGGGATATGGCAACTGATGCAGTTGAACATCATGGAAACTCTTCAGTTATCACAAGCCAAGTCCAATCTTCACAAGATCAGCTTGATCTCACTGACAGAAACTCATCAGAATCACCTGTTTCAGCAACTTCAAACTTTGCAGCTCCTGAAACACAGATTCTTCATAACATCATCACCATTGACAAGAGGCCTTCCAGATTCAGAGACGATGATCAATCATGTTGTTGCCAAAGAAAGGAGAAAGCTTTTGAAGAGACACCACCACCACAACCACCACCCTTGATCCAACAAGATTTGGATTTCCTGAGTAAGCCTGCGCCAGTGATTACTTCAAATCCCAATCCGGTGTTGCGGCTAATGGGAAAGGATTTGATGGTTATGAACCAAAGAGAAGAAGAGCCTTCACATAAAGAATCAAGTCCAAAACCAACCTCTCAGTTTCTTGATCTCTATAAGACACAACAAGTGTCTCCTTCTGTCCTTCATCGTCCTTATGGTGGAAACGGATTATATTTCGACCCCAGCACAAGCTTCTACAACATTCCATGAAAAAATCTCTGATCAAGAACTCTACTTGTCTCCAAGATACCATTATTCCACGGCATTTCAGATCAAAGTCCAGGCAATTTCCTTAAAGCTTGAGATATAGAGAAGCTAGTCTCCTCCTCATCATTCAACTTCAAGATCTCATGTATCACTCTGTTATATAAAGAGGTTGAGAATCTCAAAGAGGCTGCTTTAGAAGAACTGGTGAGATAGATTCTCATTCTCATTAGGATATGAGAACTCCACCAAGGTAATGGACCCTGCTTTTGTAATGGTTTCAAAGGGGTTTAAAGATTTTAAAATATGAAAGTTATTATAATGTTATGAAAACGAATTTTAAATAATTTTGATATGAGTTAACATCATTGGTGCTTCTCTTTATATAGATATATAATTTATATGGTTGAAATCATATGAGGTAGTCAAGATCATAGTCACCGTCATGACATACACTATGTATACGCAATAACGCAATTCTTTTTCTTTTTTCCTAACTCATTCCTTGTTTTAGACTGCAAACATATAAACTTTACTACAAACATATATATTTAGATGGACAAGTTTTTTTATATATAACAACAAAACAAAAAATAGTTGCATCTTGGCGTAGATGAGCTGTTTCTTGTTACAAGAAAATTTTAATCAAATTGGGAAATATTTGTAGTGAAAAATATGAATATATATTTGCGTAGAGATGAGTACAACCACAACGGCTATATTGCATGCGCATTTTCAAAATTATTTGCTTATTATCATATGCTTCTCACTCCATCATCCATGTGTATATTGTCTTCTTTTGTTTTACATCATGAATGTATAGTGAATGCACGCACATATATACATATATTGGTATAATAGTGGTCGACCTTTCAAGTTATTTTTCTCCGGTCCATAAGCAACTAATTTGTCAACTATACTATTAAATGATTCATGCATGCATCGATAATTCAATTACTCGATGATGTTAGATCCAAATTCATGTGCTGCTGTTTATAAAGAGGTTATTAATTAAAAAGCTCTATGTATAATACATATAGCTTAATTCGTAACTTATTATAGTATGATTGCAAGGTTTGAAACAAAACAAACTGAAAATTTCAGTTTATATTAAATTTTGAGAGAGATACTCCTGCATCAAATTAAAAGAGGTATATATATGTCCACTGTACTGAAAGGAAACATTGGTCCTAAAATTCAACTATGTTGTTTTTGAAATTCCCACTAACTCTTATATAATTAAAACTTGTGGCAACATTTGACCGTTTGGAAAAAGTTATTATCATGAAAGATTTATTATATAAGATAAAATGACTAGTTGAAAGTTGACACACACTATTGAATACTTAAAAGTTTTTTTTTCTTTGGTCAACATATAAAAAGTATTCATATTGACGAAAAAAGCATTTTATATAATTATATTTAGTTTGATGGCCAACTTTAGCCTTGGACATTCGGGTACTCGGATCGGGTTCAGATAGGAACTGACCGGGTTCGGGTTTTTCGGGTAGAGAAGTTTAGGACCTAATAAGGTAAACAGAAAATATTGGTTCGGGTTCGGTTCGGATCTTACCAGGTTTGGATCGGTTCGAGTCTAAAATTTCAGAACCTATATATATCCGAAAAAATCGGGTATTATCCGGGTTCGGGGTTTTTTGTACCTGATTACCCGAAATTTAACCCGATAATCTGTATTTTACCCGATTATCCAGAAATTTTAATGTTAAATATTAAAATAAAATTTTGAAAATTAATTTTTTAAAAAATTGGTTAATTTTTAAAAAAATATAGCTAAACATTTCAATATAATTTTGGTTATTTTGAGTATTTTGATCTAGGAAGAACTAATATTTTTGAATTTTAAGTTATAATTTTGAATAACTATGTTATAAATAAAAAAATATAACAAGTATTTTATGTATATTATTTTATTTCGGATTTGTCGGGTACCCATTCGGTTCTCGGTTCGGTTTTGGGTTCGGTTCCGGTTCTTCAGGTTTAGGAGATTAGGACATAATAGGATATTCTACCGGTTCCAAGTTCGGATTCGGGTCCATATTTTCGGATCGGTTCCGGTTCGAGTTTTCAGATCCGATTCGAGTTTTCGGATCCGGTTTTTTTGCCGAGACCTAGCCAACTTTGTTCCTATATTTAAGGTTTTGTAATACTTAATTACGACATTATAAAAGTCATATAACAACAACATTACATAACAGCACATTTAAACTTGAAAGTTCTCTTTTAGTCTTGTAACAAAATTATATCAGATTTTGTATGTATAATAACTAAATTAGGCGCCGACAAAATAATAATGAAGATTCGGGTTGGCAGCTAGCTAACTTCCATGGAGAGAAATTTTTAGTCGACATATATAAGCAATAAATTTAATTAGTATGAAAAAATAAACAATAATTTGAACGATATGCAATATCAAGAAATTCCGAAGATATGGTCTTTTAACAATAGTTTAGAAGAACCAACAAGAACCTACCTCATCCAGCTGTGTCTAAGGGCCGACTCTGATAATTAGGCCTACTGATAATACCTGATCTATTAATATATTATTTATTTATCATTAGGTTCACCCAAAATGACTTAGTTTGAAATTTAAAACCATTTTTTTGTTTGTTTGGATTGATTTTACAATATCATAATTTTCGTAATAATGTATGAGTTTAAACTACATATAGTAGAAACAATCATTAATTAGTGATATACCAAACCACAATACACACAAATCCACAATTTTGATGGACCTTTTTTTGTCACAAAATAAACCTCAAAAACATTAAATTAATACTTATATATAGTTTGGCCTCTCAGAATAGATATAGAAAGAAACCAAAACTTTTGACAATAGAATAAGTTTTCCATTATTTTCGATAAATGAATAATATTTCGGATTTTTCTTTTGACATCTAACATGTCTGAAATAGATATTATATATATCAGTACATAAAATAACTTTACAACAAAAATTAATTGTACGAATGCAGCAGTCGTATGTCCATTAACCACTATAATTTGTAAACCACTTTCAAGAATTTGTGTTGATGTTATTTAAAGCGGGTCACTTGGCGGTTGGCGTAAACAAGAGAAATGTTGGTTTTGGTTCTCCCATTAGTGGATTTACACAATTAAAAAAAGAGCGCTAAATTGCGCGTTGTTCTAAGCAAATTAAAAAGCACGACACATATGATATAATAGAACTTTGTATATATTTATTTGGTGCACATTCCGTTGCTATTAAATTAATATGGCACTAGCTAAGACATAAGTTAAATTTTATATATGTTTTATATATTTCACGAGTTCCACATCATATCATATATGTAACTTTCAGATTCCATACACCATACTTTGAAAGATTTGTAACACATCAGTGATAATACATACATTAGGAGATCTATAATACATATATGTACGATTATTGAAATCTAATGCACTGTAAGTATTCAAAATCACATCAATGACATTACGTTTGGTCACCGTACCCTTTGAGATGGTGTTATATGGCGTTTCGTCCATGTAGGCAATATAATTGAATTTAGGACGAATATGTCTTCTAATTATTTGTAACATACAACTCAATGAACCCCATCTTCTACCACAAAAACGTGACATTCATACAAGAACTTCACCACAAACTTGTATACATTGATCTTACACGAAACATATACACAGTATATGCTAATTTCGAATCAAAGATTGATTCAAATCCTCCTCCCTCTCTCTCTCTCTATCTCTATCTCTTCCTTATATATATAGTAGATAGTAGATAGCTAGGAATATATAGGTAGGAGTCATACATACGGTATGGCTGAAATAATTTAATAGACTGAGCACATGCATATACATGCATGCATGACACAAATAAGATTTGGGTTAATCTCTTTCGTCCACGTCGAACCAACGTACCAACTATATTGTATATATACACCACTTTTGCATATCCATACCTTTTTTTAAGTATATTTCTGCGTTCATGCTTTTTCCCATGCTTGCTTATTAAATTTTTTCCGAATATATCAGATTTCATAAGTTTCTATCATAAATCCTACGAAGAGGCAAAGATAACATAAACAATTTTAAACTTCTTTTTATTCCATCCAAAAGTTTAAATCGAGTTTTCAAAACATTATAGAATAAAGCTTAATATTGTATTGGTTGTGGATAGGAACATATATCAATACAACTACATATACTAGTATACTACTAGTACCACTATAGTATCTTATATGTGTAAGATGCGCGTATGAGTAAAAAAGTGACCGGATATTATCTAAAACGCGTTTTTGTGAGAGAGCTTTTGAGTTTGTTCTTTGTTGTACGAATATCATCAGTAAATAAGATGTTATTGGACGTACAAAATGATTTCGTTTCGGTTAAAGAAAAGATGTAAAAATAGTAAAAAATGTTATAATAAAAAAAAAATGAGTAATTTAATAGAGAGAGTGGAGGAACAACGGCCCCCAAGATATTTTTATTAGTTTTTATTTTTTTTAAGATTGATGTGATTGCGACGTGTCGCTTGCTTGTCTGCTTGGTAGATCCCACATCCATTTGCTACTTGGTAATTATTTTTGAGCTTATTTATGTTATCTTTTATAATTGGATCTTGAAATTTTGGTAACTCTCGAAATGATTTTAAAATAATTTTTAACGATGTTTAACTGAAATTCCTCAAAATATTACTATTAAAACTAGGGATTTAGTGTTTTGTATTATGCAATTTGAAAAATCATTTGAATCAGTTTCGAATTAATAAAACAATTTACTCATATATATTCTAATAACACAATTTTTTTTTGATAAATCGTCTGTTAGTTAATGAATTATTGGGATGATTTTAGTTTTGAAAATTACACACCCAATAACCTTAGTTTCTTTTGATTATCTATTGCATGTTTAATTTCTTATGTCTCAGAAGTTGATTAGTATTCCAACCTTCTAATAACAATTTCTTATGCGATAAATGATAGATAAACAACAACCCCTTTTACATGGTAAAGCCAAACACACCAAAAGTTACATTTATCGGAATAAGAGAATGTAGCTACTAGCAACCTAAAAATTAAAATTTTAACTAAACCAAATCTACATACAATAGAAAAATGATTAATAAAAAAATAAAGATGGTGGTGGAGTGTGATAATAATTGAACTTAGTGTGGACACTTTCAATTTTTTTTTTCCTTCTTGCACTCATTTGTTTTTCTTTATTTTTTTATTCACATTTAGTGATAATACGTATGTGGACTTATTTGGAACACCATATTTTTTTTTTTTTAATTGTATAGTGTGCTTTGGTTCTTCCTCTCTCTTTCTCTCTCAATCTCTTTCTTCTCTTCAATGCTCTCTTTTCTCTCTCTCTAGGAAGCCATTTTTTTCTTCTTTTGCCAAGAAAACAATCTAAGGTGTGTGTGTGTGTAGATACTACCCATCGTTTTATCAAATCCATCTTCAGTATCTTATTCTTCTTTTTGTTCATTCCTGGTTTGAAGTT
This sequence comes from Camelina sativa, assembly GCF_030686135.1. Classification (NCBI taxonomy): domain Eukaryota; kingdom Viridiplantae; phylum Streptophyta; class Magnoliopsida; order Brassicales; family Brassicaceae; genus Camelina; species Camelina sativa. The sequence goes on along the minus strand of NC_141890.1, from coordinate 45,452,859 downwards.
TTTGGATTTAGTTATCCTTGTTCCTACTTCTTGATCTCTCTCTTTGTTTTTATTAATTTCAAGATCCAAATCTAGAAATCTAAGAGATGGGTATGTGTGCATATGCATATATTAACTAGTAAATATCACTGTTTTTTTTTTGTCCCCGATCTTGGCTTTCTTTATATAGTGATGTTTTGGGTTCTTGAAATCAAGATTTTTTTCAGATTTCTCTATCTGTGTGTATAATAAATATCATCTCTTGTTTATTTCAGTATCCATCTGCAGTCTTCTGTTTGCTGATCAAGAATCTACCTCGTTTCTTGAATTTTTTTGTTTTTGTTCTTACAAATGTTGATGATCTTTGTTTAAGTGTATGAACACAATCAGTTTTGTTTTTAATTACTAGCTACTAGTTGAGTTTCATGTTAACTTTGTTCTATTATTAATTCTATTTTGGTAGCTTCTTCATCTATCTATGCATGTCTTAATGCACTTTTTCTTATGATCACTCAACATAAAATAAACTCTCGAATCAGATTGGAAACTGAAACTTTTTTTTTTTAAATTTTTTTTTGCGTGCGAAGAGTTGTTTCCTCCTTGTGAGATTTTTTTTTTCTTTTTTCACTTCATCAAAATCAAAAAATAAATAAATGTTTAACCAACTAATCCTAATTTACTTTAGTGTGACTCCCTTCCACATGAAATAATGTTTCTTGTAAGTTTTGATCATCAAATCAAAGTCTAAAACATCAGAAACATGTACTTGGTGTTTTGTTTTTGCAGGAGGGGAGGAGTGTGGTTTTAGATTTGGGTAAGGGTGGATGATAAAGATCTGGTGTTATGCAGAAGTATTTGGGAAACGAAGAGGCAAATAGTAACAGTGGAAGAATCAAATGTTCTTATCCACTGAGAACCCACCAAATGACCCACTTTTTTCTTCTTCTTCTCATTTCTTACAACATCTCACCACTTCTTCCCATGAGTTAGGTCAATCCCATCTCTCCAATTTCTCCATCAGGTAATTCACTTTACTTTTTTTTTCCTTCTTCCTCTGAATCTATCTCTTTCTGGGTTTCTTCGCCAATATGGTTTAAAGAAAAAGAAAACAAAAAAAAAAGGCTCTGGATTTCATGATGGGTCAGTGTCAAATCATAGCTAAGGGAGCTCATCACTCATGTCTAGATCGTAAAGTTTCGATCTTTTCTTCTTTCTTTCTTCCTTGTAGTGATTAAATGGGTCAGATTCCAACTTCCACCTTCTATATGATTTTGTATCCAATGAAATCAACGTAGGGAGGGTTTCAAATCTTTGTCCTTGTTCCTAGACGTAGCTCAGTGAAAAGTTACCTTAAATATACTTACTTTTGAGTTATAAAGAATCATAATTTGAAAGTAAACAACTTTGTTGATGCTTTGCAGAGATTACGCATATAGTAACCGGAAGAACAACAATATCAAGAACAACTGGCCATTCTCTTCAAAAAGTCTCCATCTTTTTTCAACTCATGGCGTAACAGATCCTTTGCCACCGTTTCAGAGATTCTCCACTGTAAGTAATCAGTTTGAGACCAAGGCTAGTTCATCTTCGGGAAAGCAAATCGCGTCTTATGTTCATCAAGGAAGAGGCTTGGCTAAGTTTGGTTTAAATCAGAGATTAGCAGAGACTAGTAGTAATAAACGAGTTTGTAGCCAATCAAGGATCATTGAGAATGGTTTGTTTCCGAGCACTTCCAAGTCTGAAGTAGAGATACTAGTAGCTACTACGAGTAACAAGAGCAATCACCACAGTAAAAAGTGTGGAAGAGGGATGATGAAATCTAAAGAAGATAGTTGCGGCGGTGGTCTTGTGATGACTTCTGAATCAGTAATGGCTTCAAAGACATGTCCTATTTGCAAAACCTTCTCATCAGCTTCTAATACCACTTTGAATGCTCACATCGATCAGTGTTTGTCTGTTGACTCAGCATTGCCACTGGTTGTTAGTAGTAAGCCAAGCAAGCCTAGGAGTAAGCCACCGGTGAAAGTTAAAACGATGGTTGATATCTACGCTTATGCTAAAGAAGACACATTAGAAGATCTTGATAAAAGAAATGGAACAAAGTGGGTCTCTATTTTGAGTTATACAAATAGAGTTGTTGGTGATAAGTCTCAAGTGTCTAAGAAGCGGAAAGTTTCGCCTGTTGGCGTTGGACCTGTTTATATTGATGCTAAGGGTCAAAAATTGCGGATCTTATCAGAGTTCAGTGAGAAGAAGACTTGTACAACTCAGTCGAGAGAGCAGCATGATGATGGTAGTAGTGAAAACAAATGTTCAAGCCAAGGTAGTAAAGGAAACAACAAATGCTTGAGGAAAAATCGTCGAGGAAGGAAACCTCACAAGTTTGTTAAACTAACCAATCAAAAGGCCAATGCTTCAGATGTAATTCTATATGTTTCTGTCCATTATTTTGCATATCTTTAGTTGAGTTTTGTGGCAAGAATCATAAAATAACAGTAGGTTTGCTTTGTACAGCAGATACCGGAGTATCAAAGAGGGTTTTCTGGAGAAGGTAGTAGCAAGGGTCATCGTAGACTCTATAATCAGCGAATGCTAGCAAAACGTGGTATGACTTCGAAGAAGCTAAATGAGGAAGGGCATAAATTTTATAGTTTGCAGGATCAGCCATCTGAGGATGATGATGTTACATGGTCAGGAGGAGATCCTGTTGCGTCCAGAGGTACTGACTTGTCTGCCACAGATTCCTATCCTCGAAATAAACAGAAGCTGGGAAGCGAAGTTGCTAGAAAGAATAAGACTTTAGTTAAGAGTAAAAGAGCTCAAAGTCGTTCGTTTAGAGACCGCATGAGAGAAAAGGAGGAGGGGTCACTTAAGGGAGTTCATGTAAACACTCTCCGAGTGAAGAAGACCCTTGCTTCGATTCAAAAAGATAAGTTTAAGAATTTATGCTTAGAGGCCGTAGAGGTTTCAGATGCATCTCCTCGTGCAACTAATATGAGAAAGTTGTCACCACCATTTGTACCAAATGCCTGTAGGAGACTATCTATGCCTGTGGAGCTAAAGAAAGCTCGGTTGGATTTCTCGGAGGAAGATGATGAAGAAGAATTAGGGAAATGGGAATCTAAAATGACTCAAGAACGTGAGCTGTCAGATGATGATTATGTCTCTGGTGATAATGGAGGAATACTGAGATCACATCCTTCATCTAGTGGTTACGATGACTATAATGATGATGACGAAGAAAATAGTGAAGAGGAAGAAGATAATAACAAAAGAGCTCATGCGTTGGACAAAACCGATGATACTGGTGCTGAGTTCGACCAGTTAGACAGTCCACCATCTAATGAAGTCATACCTAGTGAGCGAGAAATGTATTACTCGAAAGAAGTTGGGAACATGATTTACGGGCAGACCTCTTACAAGGAGGATGTGAGGTTTGATTCTGAAGTAGGACAAGGAATAAGCTTATTTGTAGAGGTTGATACTATTCCCATTCCAGGACCTCCAGGATCATTTTTACCAAGCCCTCGTGATATGGGTTTCGATGAGAATCTTGGGAACTCGTCGGTTATCACAAGCCAAATCCAATCTTCCATGGATCAGCTTGACAGAAACTCCTCTGAATCACCTGTTTCCGCAGTTTCAAACTTTGCACCTGGTAGATTGAATTTTCCTGCGGAGTTATCTTCTTCTATCCAAGAAAGTTTCTCTCCGGACATTCCTGTGTCCTCCTCCTACTCAACAGCCCCAATGAGCTTTTGTGTTCCATCTCATCATGGAACAACAACCGAGGCTGAGCAAGTTACCGTTGACAAGACAACAACACCTTCAAGATTTAGAAACAGTGAACATGAGTCTTGTTGTTGCCAAAGAAAAGAAAGAATCTACGAGGGCATTACTTTCAATCATCAAGCATCTCATCTACTGCAGCGTAGAGCAGCTTCTTCGTCAATTGCCATGAACTTAACAAAATCACCCACACGCGTGGATCAAAACCATCCATTTGAGCAGTCTCCATACAAGATCCAACAAGATTCGGATCTTCAGAGTAAGTTCTCCAGCAGAACGAATCTCAACGCGGCTGTGCCTCCAAGTCCTTCTAACCCGGTTTTACGGTTAATGGGAAAAGACTTGATGGTCATGAACCAAGGAGAAACAGATCAAGAAGCATCACAACAGTCTAGCTTAACACCAACCCCACCTCAGTTTCTTGATCCTCCTTGCGCTGGAGCTGGCTTACACTTCAACACAGGTCTCTATATAAGAAACAATTTCGAGTCAACACATCAACCACAAGCCCAACCACAAGCTTCAGCATTCAGAAACAATTTTGATCATGTAAGGTACTTTTCTCCGAGCTAGTCACCGTAAAGTTTCGACCTTTCCGAGTGTCCCTACGGCAGACATTTACTATGCTTCCATCTCTTTCTGCAGAGAGACTTTGTGTAGTTTACTGTTTACTTAAAGAAAAAAAAGCAAAACACTTGAAAATAACAAAACACTCTGTAGTCTAGATTAAGTAACTTTTTATGTAGGCTTTCATTGCCACCAAAGTTGTCCAAAACACTCTTTTAAAAAGTTATAAACTTATAGTTTATCTTTTTATCTTTTGGCCATTATCACTGTTTTACTATATGGTAAGTACTACTAAGCAGTAAGCTAACCAAATTTGTCAAAGTTAAAAGAGTAAAACAATCTATAAATTCTTAAGAACATCATAATTGGAACTCATAACAAAAAAAGTGGTTAAAACTAATTAACAAAATTTGGTTTTGTATTTTTTAATAGAAATTATTATTAAAAAGTGTTCAAATTTGATTAGCTGGCGAAATTGGATTGGTTGGTACAAAGAATAATGTAGTAGTTGACTAAAAAAAAGTCGTTAATACGACGAAGGTTTTTATTACTCCCGGGTGGCAATTTCGGGTCGGGTCAAAACCAGTCAACCAAATCGGAAAGTTCGCCGGATGTAATCCTCTTCACGGCGATTATGACTCCTTCTTCTCCTTCTCCTCCGACAACAACAACAACAACCTACACATCGATTCCGATTCCTACCGGCGACGTTATCTCCCGATCAATTCATAATCTCACTACCACCATCTCGCGCCACCGTCCCTGGTCAGAACTAGTCTTCTCCGGCGATTACTCTCTCCCGTGGCGATTCTCCTCTCTTCTCCTCCGATTAAAAACGAATTACCACTACTTCTTCGTCAACTACGCGATCGTCGTCGCCGTTTGCTCCGCGTTAGCTCTCATCACAGCTAGTCCCGTCGCGTTGATCGTCGTCGGCACGATCGTCTCCTTGTGGCTTCTGTTTCACTTCTTCAGAGAAGATCCTCTTATTCTATGGAGCTTTCAGGTCGGTGATCGTACGGTGGTTGTGTTTCTTGTTTTAGCTTCCGTTTGGGCTTTGTGGTTCACTAGCTCCGCCGTCAACTTGGCGGTTGGTGTTGGCGTCGGATTGCTGTTTTGCATTATTCACGTCTTCATTAGAAACTCCGATGAGCGTTTCCTTGAGGAAGATGATGCTGTTACCGGAGGCTTGATCGGATCTAATCGCCGGTGATATTTCCCGATCGTTCTTGCCGTAATTTTCAACTTTTTCCCCCCCCCCCCAATTGCTTGTGAGAGATGTTCAGTTTTTTTGGTTTTTTACCATTTTTTTTTTGGGTCTTTTAAAATTACTTCATTGTTTGATTTCTTGTGATTTGTGTGCTGTGAATTTTAAGTTTGATGATCTAAAAATGATTTAAGTTCTTGGAGACTTTTTAGTGTTGGTGTTGGGATTGTAATCAAAAGGCAAGAATGAATGGTTTCTTATTGATTACTAAAACAGTAAAGAACCCAACTTGCTTTGGTCATTTTTTATCACATCTTTACATCTGGTTGTTTTAGATACAATGTATCAAATCCCCACTAGTTGTGTGACCAGGTTTAGTTTTGTCATGATGCTCGAGACCTCAAGTTGTTTTAAAGTAGACCTTGTTGTAGTCTTTTTTTACAGTAACAACATTTAGTGTTTAACTGTGTTAGTTATTAGTCTTCTTCAGAGAGTTCAGGGATCCAAATTGCACAAACTGAGTTAAATGCTTATATGAGTCAGATCATATATTCTCTTGATTGTCAATTCAATACCTTAATAATCTTGCTTTTGCTTTGTTGGATATCTGACTAATTTTGCTTCATCAATTTGTATGACAAAGTCAGATCTTTTTTTTTTTTTTTTTTTTTTAATTCTTTGAAAAGGAAACAAAACTGAGTAGTGTAACTCCGGGACCAGTAACAGGAGAGGGGAGAGTGACACTTGTTGGCAAAACGCAGACACTGATTAAATTGCATGTTTTATTACTACTACACCCATACATATTTTTCTGTGTTTGTCTTTAGGTCCCACTTCTTACACGAGCATTTGTCCTTTTTTTTCAATTCTGTTTGTTACTGAGATTGTGTTATCTCTTTTGTTTGATTGGCTATATCAGGTAAAAGGATTCAGCTTGAGAATTCATTGCGTTGAATGTTAGTTACTACTTAAGACTCTCTCCCTAGTAAGTTATTTGACTCATCTACACCCTGTAAAGAACTCAGTAAGTTGCAATGATTCATGATCTGAAGGAATAAAAAGGAGATTAAGATCAATAAGGAAGTTGGTAATGTACATAGGAATAAGATAGGTCTTAACTAGTTTAAAGTACCCGTTTACACATAATTTTGCTGTCTTTAACAAAACTGAGATTAGAGTAACAAGATAATAACCAGGAGAAGTATTTTGTGGGTGGTCATATCTTGCTTCTCATTCTGACTAACTTTGCTAGTGTTTCTTGAGCAGCCAAAGTGAGATCATGGTTATGGCCAAGCATCACTGTCCTGATACTGATACAAGTCCTGCAAAGTTCCTCTCCACTATCGAAATGCCCGCCTCGTAGCAGTAGCTTCGCTCTGGTCTCCAGCAATAAAGCTTTCAACAATGTAACATCCTGCCACACGTATTCATCGACCTTCTTGTTGGTCTTCTTCTTCCAACAGAGTGAGCCTTGACGCCAATCTTGTATCTGAGACACAAATGATTTCTCCACTTCCTCTAACACGTTGGTGCATACTTTTAGGAGCTCTACTGCGGAGTTACACCTCGAGAAGGTTGTGAAAGCTGTGATTGCCAGAGGAAGAGCTGTTCTTTTGATGTAAAGTACCATATCCATGGCTTGCAGTTGCACCAAAGGAGGTTCTGATTTGAACCCAAATACTAAGAAAGCTGAAGCCCATAGGTGATCAAGATTCAACAGCGGGTTATCGATTTTCCTCACACCTTGAACTGTTGCCTTGGGTGCAAGTATGTAGTCTCGTCTCCTCGCGAAAGTTTGAGTTATCGGATGGAACTGAATCCAACATCCAGGTTGTCTATTTGTTATCCTCGCTAGTCCTAATCTGACTAGTAAAAAGGCAGCATCCTCTTCGCTTCTGCGTCCTAAACCACAACCACCGCACCAAGCAAATGTGTGACTCAAACATTTGTTCCATTTGCTAAATCGGTTTCCACTTGTGGGCATGTTCTTAGCCGCTGCAGCTAACAAATTAACCGGAATAGGAACCGGAGCAAACCAAGCTCCCACCAGCAGCATTTTCAATGAGAGAAGGTTTCTGTTTCCTTCAGCTTGCTCAAAAACAGCCAAACTAAAAGCTAAGACCTTTGCAACGAATGGATTGGATTTGCAATACTGCTCATCGTTTGCGTTCAGAAAAGGTGATGCTGAACGTTCTTCGATTTGAACTTTGTTCACAGCCTCAAAGAGTGCAGAAGGCGGAATTGCAAGCTCTGAAAGCAATGATCCTACCACCCAAAGACCGTAGCTCAACCGTCCCAATTTCTCTTCAAAAAGCTTGAGGATCTCAACCTCTTCTGCCGGGTAATCTTTCTTTCTTCTTCCTCTCAGTAGAACCATTGCATCAGATGAAGGCAATATAGAAAGCTGCACACTGTCAAAGGTCATGACTTTAGGAAGTCTAGTAGTGATCAAGACATGTGTTCCTCCAGTGTTCCTCGGAATCAGGTCATTCAGATCTTTCCCTTCCCACCAATCCTTTTCTATCTCAAGATTATCGATGATCAACAGATAAGGCATTTCTCTGAAAAGCTCACGCTTTATTCTCTTGAAAGCTTCAAACTCCTGTTCATCAAAGCTCCTTAGCCTGCCTCTATCCTTCTCAGCATCAGCGCTAACATCAAGCCCCAAGCTGAATGACAGATTCAACAGGTTCTGTCTGAAGTACCGAGCTTCCCCTCCGACCCACAAAACCATCTTATACCTCTGAGAATACCGGTAAGCAAATTCAAGAGCTAGCTCTGTTTTCCCAATCCCGGGAACTCCATTTACACAGACAACACTTGTGCTACTTTTGCTGTTACTACTGTTTTTATACTTCTTAGTCTTCAACAGTCTTTTAAGCGAGTTTTTCCCACCATTTGGATCACTCCAAGCCTCACTTCTTGTCTCTGAGCATTTTCCAAGCTCCAAACTAATAAATTTCCCAGTTCGAGTTGATACAACATCTGATTCCTCATCTGCAAGTCCATCAGATTGTCCACTTGCTTCTCCTCTGGTGCTTGGTGTTGTAGACTCAAGATACTCTCCGTTACCAAAGAAAGCCATCTCCATTTCCATTATCTCTTTCTCTCTTCCAAGAAAAGATCTGTTCCTCGGAAAAGGAAGCTCATCAATTCCTTCCACTGTCTCTTTATCAGCCACACTCTTCCTCCCAAGCTTTGCCCTGAGAATCGCTGCGGTCTTTCCCACACAGATTCTCCAGTTGCTCTCATTAGCTTCGAGTTTAAACTCATGGGACTTGATCAACCCATCAATGGCTTCTTTACACTCTTTATCTATGGCATTGCAGTTGAGAAGACCCATTATCTCAGAAGGTCCAGTTCCATAGAAAATCGGAATCAAGTTCTTCTTTTGAGCAAAGAACCTAACTTCCTCCAAGCTAAGGTAGTTGAGCAAGCTCGAACAGGAGACAACCACAATCCCATAAGTAACAGAACAGATAACTCTGTCGGCAATCTCATGACTCTGTGTGTCCGAATACTTAGCTCTGTCAGCAACGAAACAAGCGATTCCCTGAAGCTCAAGCTCTGACTTTAACCATTTGCAGAACCTCACCAAGTTTGGGTTATGTCCATGAAACCCTATGAAGACATCAGAGCTCCTGAGCTTGGTGTTAGTTGCAGGTGAAGAAACAGAGACTTTAGCTAAAGAAACCCTAGGAACAGGGAAAGTGAAGGAGATTCTTGGAGGAGCAGGATCTGGAGTACAAGCTGATAACTTTAGCTTCCGATCTGATGGTTGTTCATCAGAAAACTCATACTGGTCTGAAGGAGGAGTGTAGGAGCTGCTCGGTACATCTTCAGATTGTGAGCCTTTGTAAGAAACAGGCGGTGAGGGCTTGTGAGTGGTGGTGGTTGTGGTAATGGGTTGTGTAGCTCTTGGGGATATATAAGGAGATTGTAAAGCGGAAACAAAAGCAGAAGATGGTGGGGACACAAGAGAAGGTGAATTGAAAGGAGAGTTTTTGATACTTGGAGATGAATCTGAAGCATTGTTTGTTTGAAGAAGATCTTTACCTTTCTTACTTGAAGAGCTTGCTGGAGATGAAGTTCTTATGGTTAATCCAACTAAACTTGCTTCTGACTCGTCTTCTATTCCTCTCATTACTCCCTTTCTCTTCTTAACTTCCTCACACCAAACCCAAATTAAAAACTCAAATGAAGCTCTCAGCAGCTCAAAAGCAGGGTATGTCTTTATCTCTCTAACTTGGTATGAATCATCATTATGGTCTTTCTCTGACAGATTATATATTGGAGTGAGTGGGACTGTGAGGAGATGAGTCAGAACATGAATGCAACAGTTGATGTAGTTCAAGGAGATTGAGGTAAAATCTGAGGAACTGCATGTGATGTATCTAACTCTTCCATTTTGTGGGGTCCTCTTCTTCTCAACAACACTGTTGAAACCCAACTTGTTTATTCTTCTCTTTATTTCTTATTTTCTCCTTTCTCCCTTAGTTCAGATTTGACCAAGAAGTTCCAAGAGCCAAGTTTCAGAGTCTCTGCAACAATGGACGTCACGGGTCAGAAGAAAAATCATTACTTTACAATGTGTTGTGGTCTAATAATGTTCATCATCATCATCATCATCAAGATTGTATCATTTTTTTACTCTTGTTTGAATTAAAGCCAGAACCAAATTTGAATAGGAACAGAATAAAAAAAGGAACATCTTAGTCAAAATCTTTAAAGATGATTTCTCAAAGACTTACACTTTGGTTTGATCTTTTTCAGACACAAGTCTGAAAGACGTGTCACTTCCCCTACAAGCCTCTCTCTCTCTCTCTCTCTCTCTGTGTGCTTCAATGTGTATCTTTTTTTTCAGGAAGAGCAGATTGTGATATAATGAAGAGGGAGAGAAGAATCTGGATATGTGAGTTGGATCTGAAAGTGCTTATGGAGATTAATTTTCTAAAATAGTGATTAAAGAAATGGTTAAGAGAGGAGCAGCCTGGAGAGGGTTAATGTCTAAACATGTACCAATGCATTAATAATGATCACCCACTTAATCGAAATTTTTTAATATAAATTCCTTGATATATAAATCTTGGATTCTCCTTTATTTCATTTGTTTTTTTAGCTCTCTCCCTCTCTCTCTCTCTTCTCTCAACAACCTTCTGCAGTTGGATTCTTTTCTTTCTCTCTCTCTGTGGTTTCTCTGGAAATGTTAAATGAAAGATTTAGTTTACCAAGAAGACTCGAGTTTTTATTTAAAGATGGACTAATTAAGGGTATAATCTAACATGGTTACATGGGTTTAAAGAGTTATAAAAAATAGACAGACTCAGATTTAAGACATTGAACTTTGAGCTGAAAAAAGAAAAGAGGTTGGATTGAAGTAAGTAAAGGGAACCCATTTTCAATTTTCTCAGTACTTTGGTTGTTTGTTCTCTAGTGTTTGTATTTTTTTTGGTATATAGAAAATAAGAAAACTCCAAAACATTTGTACTACATTACAACATTTATTGAACTATATTATACTATCATTGCTACAATTAATAGAAGAAAAAAATCAAGAGAATATTTACAGTTCTGTGGGTTATCAGTAAGTGAAATTCATGTCCAAGGTATTTAGTTTACTAGTTAGTAATAGTAACCTAGTATTGAAAATTTTCAGACATCTTCTTCTTAAACTTTATATTTTCTTTCATCTATATCAAATGAAGAGGCAGTAAAAATAATTAATCCTTATGTTTCGTAATATATTACAGAGAGAAATTTCAATGTTTGTCAAAGGAAGTGTAGACATAATAATATAATCACATATATAGAGAAATTTCAATGTTGTCACAGCAAGTGTAGAGTGTAGACAGTGTAGGTATTATTTGCGTACACAAATTAACTATTGGATAATGGTCCACACTATTCTGTAGACAACTCTATGTTATAGTATTAGTTTTTTGAGCAAACAAAGTTATAACTTCTTTCATAATTAGCTTTGTAAGAAAATTTTCACTAACGTTAGTATTGACTTTTCTTATAAATCTTGGATTTTTGATAACTTATAGATGTAATGATAACATCATATCAATATGTTTAGTCCATAATATGATATTGTTTTCTCAGTACCGTTTTAGTTTGTAAATTTGATTTGTGAGACAGTGAAGTAGTACTATTATTGTAAGATAAACTCCAAATAATGAAAGCAACTATCTCTTTTTATTTGAGACCTGATTATTTATGGAGTATGTATCATATTATATGGGTACACTGACACCATTTGAAATCTGATTCACAGTGGGAATTGGTCCAAGACCACTCCACTTGTGACTTTTTGTTTATTTACCCCACCCATTTTCACATTTATCTACAATCACAAGGACTCTATGAAAAACACCAAAAATACAAGATTGATTTGTTTCTTTTTTCCTAGTAGTAGTATAAAAAGATTGATTTTTCGATGTGGAAAGCGTTTACGAAACGCTGAAGGATACGTACCGTTGTTTTCGAACTTAAAAACGGCAACCACTGTATATAAAAAAGATGGAAACGTCATCAAGTCAAGGAGACGAGGGTAAACTAGTAAATTGCAGGAGATCATGTTTATTTATTTAATTCCGTTAACGGTATATCACACACCGTTGAAATCCCAGATCCGACCAGATAAGATCACGTCGAATCGAACGGTCACAAAACGTCTGAGTCCTTGCTACAGTAACCGGCGGTCTCGCCACGTGTCCCGACCAAGTCGCTCACACGTTGTTCTTTATTTTCTCTTAATTATTTTAAAAAAAATAAAATGCAAACAAAATAAAGGTAACAAATTTTTGGATCATAACCGGAAAAAAAAAAATTAACGATTTTTCGCAGCGAAGCGTTTAATCGAATTTAGGGTTTTTCCTAATCAACTTGTAGTTTCGTTTCGTTTCGTTTCGGTGTCTCTGTAAACTGTAAAGGAATCACCTTTAAGGGGGGTTTTGCGTTTCAATTAGGTACGTAAAGCTCGAATCTTTTTTTGTTCATTTCGTGGATTTTGATTTAATTGGGTTGTTTTTTTTTTTTTTTGTTTATTGAATTCTCCTTCTGGTTCCCTGCTGGAATGATGGTTTCTGTTCTTGAGATTTGATCCCTCCCATGTGAGAATTTGGAAGATGAGGAATTAGTATAGGGTTTTGAGGTTTTTGTGTAACGTTATGGATTTGGAGAGTGAAAGCTCTGTTCTTGAGTCTGTTGAAGATAATAATGGTTTGATTGGTGAAGTTGAGACTATTGGGGATAATAAAGTGGTCTCTTCTCCTACTACTGACCTTGATGAACAGTTGATTTCACGGGTTGAGACTTCTCCTCTTGTTATTAAGGGGGTTTGGTTTAAGAAAATGGAAGAGGAGGGTAAGGAGTGATCTTGTTAAGGATACTTCTGTTAGTTTTGAGAACAGTAAAGCTCTGAAGAGGGTTTTGTCAGGAGCACTCGACCCGAATGCTAAACATATGCATTTTCCTGGACCTGATGATGGACAAGATAGTATTGGTTCGTTTGGCTCGGTGGATAGTGTGGTTGGTTTTGATATAGCTGGGTCTAGTCATGGATATGGTCTTGCTTTTGCAGCTGGTTTTGATTCTGATAACAGTGAGGATCGGAGTAGTAAGTCCTCCACTGCAGCCAGTGGTCCCAAGGTTAGGTATGAGAGGACAATGGGTGGGAAGAGTATGATTACTTCGGGTGAAAGTCAACAGAGGAAGAGTAGTGTAGTAAAGGGTAAGAAACTTAGAGGAGAAAGGATCAAAATTGAGAAGGAAAACCCTCGTTCCAGTTTGGAATCTGCTGACTCAAGAAGCTCCAACTTTGTGTTTATGCAGGGTGCTTCCTTTAGTTTGAGTAGCAGCGAACACGGCGGAAGAATAATAATGGATTACAATGAAGATAGTAGTGATCATGACGCACATACTTCGAAGGGAAAAGATAACGTGGGAGTAGAAGAAGAAGAAGAAGAAGAAAGAGAAGATTATTCACAAGGAGACTCTGTTGATGAGTCCCATATCAAGAACAATGGTTCATCAGAAAACTTGGATCCATTAAAAGAGGCATTTAACAGTTTTCACGCTTTGCTAGAAGCTCTCCAAAAAGGTAGCAAATTCATAGTGTGGTTTTTCATTTGAATATTGATGGTTGATACTTACACTAGTTCCTTATTGCTCCTTGTAATGTTAACATGATTGTGTATCGAGTTTAACTGAACTTGTGGTTCCTTTTCGATGGTCAGAACTTCTTAAATTCAAAGAGCTTGGGGAAGAATCACTACATGATGGAGGAGAGAGCAGCAGTTGCATACATGTGGGACATGAACAAGCTAACGAAGCAAGTTCTTCTCGCCGGTTTGGTTCTAAGAATATGGGGGAACTGGGATCAACTTCTCTAGATTCCGAGATACTGAACCTGGTGAATAATGTAGAGCATCTGGAGATCAAACTAGAAGAAGCAAAATGTATTCTCGAGGGTAAAGAAACACAAATCCGTGAACTCGAATCCACCATAAGCGTTTCAGAGCGGCTTAATGGAGGAACAGAGATCGTGATCGAAGAAATTTTCCAGCAAAAGATGAAGGCAGAGATTGAATATATCATATTCTCAAGATCAGTGGCAAACCTAAACAGAGAGATCAAACTGATTGAAGATGAGAAGACATTGGCTCAGAAGACATTTGGTCAAAAGATGATGTCAAAGCTTGAAAAAGTAGAAACCAAAGCTGAAAATCTAAAGAATCAAGCTCAAGATTTACAAAACCATTGCGTAGAGCTCACAGAGATTCAAGAAGTTAAGTGTTGGAAGAAGAGAGCATTCAAGACCACTTCATGTCTTTTTCTACAGTTAGGCTTGCTGTTTACGCTGTTTACTTTCCAGTTAATGCCAGAGTCGGAGACTGTTGTTGTGCCAACATGAGAGTTTTGTTTGATGGAATCTCTTTTTTAGTTACTTTTCTATAAATTATTGTCATATAATGTTGTAACATCTTTTGGGCTCCAATAGACCAACTCCTCTTTGCTTCTACTACGTTTTATTGTGTGCTGCAATGTCATGACGTTAGTGTGCGTAATGTATACTAATATTGTTGCCTCTTTGTCAACTTTGCCATCATTTTCCATAATTTATTTATTAGATAAGAAACAGAAGATAAATTATATAAACACACTATGGTTCTAACTTTACACTTCCACATTGATCCAACATTTTCTTGAAAGGGTTCTAACTTCTAACCCATATGGTTAACTTGGTTTAAGAACAAATTTAGAGTCTATTTGTATCCAAATAGTTTATCATGGATTTTACAGCTTTTGGGAATAGGAACATAAGCTTAAATAAATAAGTTGAGTCGGTCTTAATATATTATATTCATTTGTAAATCTCTTAAGAACTATAAATAAGAAGAAAAAAAATCAATAATTTAGTTGTCTAAATATTGGCTGGTGTGTTGTTTGTGATGACACATAGAAGTGGTCTTATGTCATTAGCTGCAAGTGGAGACTTTTGACAATTTGACTATAAAACAGCCATATTAATGTTGGTTTGGTCCAACACTTAACAATGTCCCACGTCTTGAAGAGTTTTAGACTTGCAAACCAAATCAATACACAATATACAATACACAATATACTTTAAAAAATAAAGGTATGATTCATCTTAGACTCTAAGAGCATCATTACTCGAGTAACACTGAACGTTTTTCAAAAAAACAAAAAAAAACTATTTTTTTTACAAATTATTATTATTTATTTATTTTTTAATTTCTGTTCTATTGAACAAATGACACATGTGTTGTTTGGTCTGAGAATCGTTTCTCAAGGTCTTAGGTGTCTCCTAATGTGATGATCTTTTAATTGGCTTTACGTAAAGATCCACACTACTCTACTAATAGTTTGGTATTCCAATTAAATGGAGCAAGTTCTAATATTTATCATCAATTCGCCATCTTAAATCTATGGAGAAACCATTTGTTTGAAAAAGAAAGATAAGATGGTGAGGAGATGAATAAGATGGTTTGCTTTATGGAACTTTGGTCAATTAAACTATCATGCTTTTATGTGAATCCAAAAGCATAATAAAGAAAGATAGAAAGAAAAAAAAATCAAAGCTTGAGAGAAGAAAACAAAAGAGTTATAATATCCTCTCATCAAATTAACAAAAGAAATTAGATTAAAAGCCAAACCACCAAAGTACTTCAAGAACCCAAAATCAAAATATCTTTCTGTTTTTTTTTTTCAAGACTACAATGTCAACAACTCCTTTATACCATCATTATACTTCCTAATTTAATAAGTTTGTTCTCTCTCTCTCTCTCTCTTTTTTTTTTTTTTAGAAGTTAAAAAGCTTACTTTTGCTTGCATATGTACGTCTCTTAGACTCTTTCTTCTTCCTCGTCTTCATTAGGTGGCAACTCATTCAAGTCAAACTCCAAAAAACTTCTCTTCAATTTCTTCACCTCTTGCACTATCTCCGTTGCTTGAGCTTGACTAGAAGACGCTTCTGCTGGAGCAGTAGTTGGAGCAGCTGTTGGAGCTACGGTTGCAGCCTCAGTAGAAACTGGTCCAGTCCAATGACATCTCTTGTGACCTCCAAGAGCTTGACCTGTTGGGAAGCTTTTATGACAAATATTACATATGTGATCTCCATTGTTACTACTGCTTATAGATGTGTTTGATCCTTGAGCACTAGCTAAACCGGTTACTATTGCTTCGATTCCAAGTAATGAAGCTTCAGCGTTTGCCCTAGCTAGATGATTCTCCGAAATCTTGACCTTGTTGTGACTTGCTCTATGACCTCCTAAAGCTTGATAAGAAGAAAACGACTTGTTGCAAGTCACACACACGTGCTTCTCACGTACACCAGCTGCAGTACCACCTTCCTCAGCTGCAGCAACAACCTCAAGCTGATGATGATCATGATGAGTAGATGATGACTCTTTCTCCATCTCAGACAAACTTTTCTTCTTCTTCTTCCTCTTCTTAACCATTTCCAGATCTTTCTCTTCAACTGAATGCGAATTAGAAGTCTCTGCTACATTAAGATTAGCAGCTTCTTCTGCAGTAGTAGCTAAGAACAATAGGTTATTAGCATCATTCATATCATCCTGTGGTGGATCCTTCAAATCTGATTCATCAACCTTCAAATCACTTCTCCTTCCTCTCTTCCCTTTAGTAGACCATCCTTTAAACGATTCCTTAAGGTCAACAACGTTTTCAGATTCCAAATTATTATCCCATAGCTCCGAGTTCTCATCATCATCATCATCATCATCGTCATCAAAATCATCATCATCATAATCCGAGCTAATGAACTCATCATCATGATCATCAATAGAGAGTGTAGAAGACGAAGAGTTACCAAGTGGATGAGGAAGAGGAGGAGGAGGAGGAGGCAAAACTCCTTTCCAACCTCTGTCTGGATGATACCTCATGTGTCCATACAAAGCCTTCATAGATGTAAACTTCTTGTAACAAACACAACAAGCCACTTCCAACTCACCTCTTTCAGATCTACCAACCATACCTGACACCATCTTTGGTCTCTGCACCACTGAGTACTGCGCATGAATCCGTTTGTGACCTCCTAAAGCTTTACCTGAGCTAAACCTTTTACCACATTCACAACATACATGATGCTTCTTCTTCTCTTCATCTTCTTCCTCTTCTTCTTCCACACCTCCTTCCTCTAGATCCATACTCTTAGCTTGATCATGATCATCTTCTTCTTCTGATTCTTCCTCGAGACGGAAGTTTTTAGCTTGATCATCTTCTTCTACCACTTTACCTTTCTCCTCAGGTTGAATCCTTGGGATTTTAACCTTGATAGATCCAAATCTCGGTCTCCCAAGTGAGAATTTACAGTTGGTTTTGCTACCTCGTAATTGGTCCATCGCCTTTTGAAGCTTGAATCCGCACAAAACACCAAGCTCAGATCAAAGCTGAAACAGATCTATCCAGCTGATTACACTAGGGCTAGCTAGCTTCTCCTGTATGTTAAAAACACACACTAACTTAGTACTGAAGAAAGAAACCCTCAAAACCTCTCTCAAACTCGATAAAATCTCAAAGCTATGAAAATCTAAGAAAAAAAAAGCAAAAGAAAAAGTTGAAGAAGTTGAAGGAGAAGAAGAAGAAGAGGCTATAGCCATAAGAGTGAAGAAGAGTCTGTATTGTGCCTCACGTTTTTGGATGAATAGTCTCTCTCTATTTATTTATTCACAAATATATAAAAACAGCCTTTTTTATTTAAAAGCTAATAATTATAATTATAATTAAATTTGGTGTTTATAGAGTTTGTGTAGCGTATCTCTCTCTTGTAAACACACTTTAGCTACTTACCAAACAAATACTACAAGATATGACTTTTATTTACTTGAGGCTTTTTGTTTGACTGTGTTTTATATACAAAAACACAATCTGCTAAGTGCTAAGTCTTTGACTAGTAAACAAACTTGTTTTATGGTAATTGTGTAAAAGCAAAGACTATTATTAGTTTGTGGTTAATTCACTTTCTTTTTCTTTTGATTTATCCCTTATAATAATGTTTCCATATCTTCCTTTGGGTAGATTCAAAGGGTATATTTATGATTGATTGAGTTTCCTAATTTATGGAAACGCAAAACGTGGTTTTCATTGGGTGTTTTGAGCAATATATAAAAGTTGAGTTCACGTTTTGGGTTTGAACCAAACACGTCGTAATCCGATCGTGCTTTAGGGAATAGTAAATAGGTGATTTAACTGCCATTTATCTTTTTCGTGGGTATTGCAATTAATGGCAAATAAATCAAGATTTTATTTAAAGACCCAAAGATTAAAATTAAAATGAAAAAGATTTTATTTGGATTTTCATTTATTATTATTATTGAGATAATCATTTGGCATCAAAAGAAAATCCTTTGAGTAGGATTCCAAAAGGTTTGTTTAGTAGAGAGAATTTAAAAAAAAAAAAACATATACCAGTAAATTTGTTGGGATACTTATCCTGATTTGTAGTTAAATCTTCAAAATAAGGGTTCTTATAAATTATTGTCCTACTTTTCCTGAAGATGACTCACTTCCTCAAATCCAAATCTAAAATGATTTAGATTGGTACAGTTTTAGGTTATCTGAAAGTATTTTGGAAAAATTAGTTTTTCTTTTGCAGGGTTGGTTTGTCTTTAATTTCGTTCAAGTTTTACATTTTTTTTAAATTTATTATGGTTTATCCAAAATATAAATTTGTGCAATTTAACTCAAATGATAGATTGTATGTACAGTATTTTATTGACACATATTTATATATATCTTAATAATTTATATATGTAGAATATATACTAGTAAGAAAATATTTTTTACTCCATTGAACTTCTTCATAAACAGAACAAATCTAACTTGTCAAAGAAAAAAAAAACAATCCAATTAAATCATAAATGGTCTAGTAAAAATATATTTCCCATGAAGATCATATTTCATATTTATTTTCTAATTTCTTAATCATTTTATCTTAAGTTCTTTTCTTTTATATTTTACCTTTATTAACCTATTCAAACAATTTATATTATTTTCCTTATTTTATACTACTTTCTATCTCTTCTTTGATATTTTTAATATAACAAAAGTAGTATAACAAACACATGTAAAAGTATATCAACTGGTAGCTACACTAAATCAAGTCTTCATAAGTATAAAAAATATAGTATGATATAGTTTCATGAATGCTCTACACTAAATCAAGTCTTCATAAGTATAAAAAAATATCAAGTCTATATTTTCATAATAAAATATTAAATATTTTCAGATATTATATATAGACTTTGGTATTTCTACTTTTCTAGTTATAAACTAGAAAGGAAATGGATCACTTAACTTTCAACTCGTACATTTATGCATCTCTCATTCACCGCCTCAAATTTTTGTTTTGTTTTTCGTTACAAATTGTTTTATACCAAAAAATTAATGTTCATTTAACTTTTTTTTTGGCTAGTATATAACTTCTTAGATTCTATTTTCTAGAACTTTTACATACGTTAACCTTAACAATATAAATATTATTCTTAAGGTTAATTTTCAAGCATCGACTTGTAAGTCCATTGTAAGTATTTTGGTGAATTTTGGTGCGTACCTCACAATTTAACCACACGAAGTCGACCAAGCACTAAATGCATTTGTATGAAAATGTATGTTCATGAGTTCATCTCAACTACACGGAGCATGCATTCTCAGGCAGAGTGACATGACATCGATCAAGAATCAAAGGAGTACACCAAGATTATCATGTCGCACCCGCCAAGACAACACTACAGTAGTTTCCCTAAAACCCTAAGTTACGTACCAACTAAAACTAGAATGATCTGATCTGATGAACGAGCAAGGCCTAAAGATCGAAGTCATCAGATCGAAAGACCGCATGAGCTAATTCATCTACATAACCACATATATGCATGTCACCACACTAAAGCAAAGCAGGTGTCGTGATTTTCTGCAAGAGACAACATCTTTCTTATGTTCATCTATTATACAAATCATTGTTCGGGTCTTCGGGATCTCTAGTCTACTTGATTGTACTCACCCTTCCGAGATTTAATTTTCACTCAGTTAGATAAGACTTTATGATTACTGAGTTTTGTATGATGAGGCCTTTATTGGCGAGTAGGTAAAAATACTAACAAGAGATTACATAAAAACTTAGTAGTGGAGGACCACTCTTACCAGTCATTCAAGTTATCAGAGATTTAACCTAATATAAATCCTCTTTACAATCAATGCTAGCTCAACACAATTCGTAAGAGATCAGATGTGGAATGGAATTATTCCATTTGCATTGAACTGCAAAACTGGGATCAATTAATTTTCACAAAGTTATTTGGTTATGGTTTCAAATAACGTAAAATCAAAACCAAGCCAAATTAGTTTTTTTCTTAACCTGGTACAAGCTTGTCGCGCATGAAATTGTTACACACTTAAGAGAATATTCTTGTAACGATATGCAATAGATGCTTAGGCCAAAATAAGTCCAAGTTGTATGATCCAACCCCTAGGAAGACTGTTTCTTTGTTGGTTAAAAATCTTCTAGCCAAATCTACAAGATCTTTGAAGGGATTGAGTTTTTTGACTTATGAATCCCAAAGACAATTTCCAAGTCCGTGAAAAATGTACATTTTAAAAGCACAACAAATCAAATTACACAAATGAATAGCTGATGGTTTCTCTCTTTTTTTTCTCTTTGCCGGTATGATTATGATTAGGCATATAATAGATTACTTTTATGTAAGTTTTTTTTAATATAAAAAAGGCTTAAATTTGATTTTCCATCAAAGTAATGAATCAAGATAAGTGTAGTCTCTGGTTCGACCATACTCCAAGAGACTTCCATAAGTCCGGTCCCAAACACCGATGAAGAGAGATTCAGTATCTGGACTAAAGGAAATCCCAGATATCTCTCCAAAGAAATCAATCTCTTGCTCCTTTCTGTAACCTGTTTTTGTGTCATAGATATGAACAAAATCTGCTGGCTCGGCCATTGCAACGTACCGTCCGTCAGATGTGAACCTAATGGACCGTACCGCCCCGAGGTTACCTTTTAGGACAGCAACTGATTCCGAGAGCTTCCTTGTGTCCCAAATACGACAGGTCTTGTCTTGGTTTCCTGTGGCAAATGTTACACCATTTGGATGCCAAGCCGATGCAAACGAATAATCTAAGTGACCTTTTAGCGTCCCGATAGTCTGAAACAAAACTCAAAACCGTAAGGTTCCGAAAGTCCTAACCGCAGTAAAATAGATAGTTCAGAGAAGAAGAATATAAGTACCTGTCCATTGCTTGAGTCTACCAGTAGACCATCTGGGTCATCTCCAACGACTGCTACTAGTTTTCCATCAGGACTTAGGGAGCTATGCTGTAAAAATTTCCAATTAAATATTTTTGTAAGATTCAGTTTGATTTATCTGCAGAAAAGTAGAAGAATGAGAAATTAGGTGAGCTTACATTGACAGGCCATAGAAAACGGACGAGTTGGACAAGCTGATATCTCTCCATATCAAAGTCTCTGACTCCGCAGTCATTATTTGAGGCCATGAAATGAAGTGCGCCACTAATAAAACCATATTACTAGTTTCAGTTACTGTTTGTCTTAAGGCCTAAGACTTGGAAGTACAAAACCACCAAAGTAATTTGAAAGGCAAAAAGGTACCTGGAGTTTCTGTATATATCCACTGCATTGGTGATAGCGTTTTCGGTATAAGTTGTACGTGAACAGAAGCTCACACCAGGTCTATCAAGATGCTGTTTGTATGGGAAACAAAAAAAAATTCACAGAATTGTAACATGATGAATAAGCAACTCGTTTGGCATTTTAAATCAACGGAAAGAGGCTTCTAAGCAGTTGGTGGAAACACCGAAGTTTGCTACTATCCTTATTATCTATTCAAAGTCGTTGAACTAACCTTGCAAATGAGTTCTCCCTGAAATCCACCAGCAACTAGCAGTCTTTCTTTGACTGCAAGAGTGCTAATTTGAGTCTCTGTAAATCCTTCCAACAAACTCTCGGGATGTTTCTGAAACATATGTAATATCGGCTTTAGATAACTCAACAGAGACGAAAAGGAGTCCCAGTCAAAGTAATAAGATGGTTTGAATAATGCTTAATAGACAAACCTCAGATGGAGCTACATGACCTTTAACATTAAGTATTTCATTCCTGGAACATGTCAAAGAAGACCAGTGGCTGATGGAGTAGTTTGACAATAGATAAACATCATGTTTTGAGGTAGCCCAGACCAAATTCCTCAACTGCAACAAAGATAGGGAAAATAATTAGTCTAACTATGATTCCATCAACAATACTAGCATAGAGAAACGTCTACATTTGAATATCACGCATCTGACTAAGAAAAAAAAAAGCTACCAAGTTACATTTACATGATTTAAACAAAGAACCGCACTGTTGGCATAACAGAGACAGGTTAAGTAGACAAAAACCTGAAAATGGAGAATCGTTGATCTCACTGATCTAGAATTCCTCCTGAACTCATAGAAAGAACTGCCTTTCTCAGTATTCATGCATTTCTGATTCCAACAAGCAAGACTAGAGTGAGAAAAAGGTCGTACATCTCCAAATAAATAACCTTAAAAAGAAGCATGAAAAATGTGATTCACCTTAGCAGATTCGTCACCCGAGTTGGGGATATTTTCATAGTTTTTATACTGTTCTAGCCTAGTTTTCCTATACTCTTTTCTAGTAACGCTAAGTCTATCCCAGGGTATACCCTGAATATCTTTCCCATTCCTTGCTTGAGCAGCAGAAGTATCTGCAGCAGACTTGTTCTGAAGTAGTAATCCATGTACACAAGTTTTAGTAAACTGGGTGTTAAAAACATGACAAAATCTTCGATAAAAAGAGCAAAAAAGAAGAAAGACAAACCAATTGGTCTTGGTCTAAATCTTCGACTTCGGAATCAGAAGCATCGATATCCCTACCGTCAAACTCGGCATTCATATCATCTTCAAGATCATCCATGTCATACTCATCAGCCATAAATTCATCTTCAAAGTTCATCACCATATACATATATTGTAATCAGAGATCAATTTTTAGGAAAAAGAATACTCAAATCACACAGAAAAGGGAAAACAGAACAAACCAAAGTCAGCCATATCTTCTCTTATTACACCTCCCAAATTGAAACAAAGCCAAAATCCCAATTCCCACTTTCTCAAAAACACCAACCTGCAATATTATAGTAACAATTCACAACCCAATACAAATCAATAAATCTTGAGACTAATAAGATGATGCAAAATTCATAAATTTAGCAATCATCAAAAAATTCACAAATCAAAAAAAAAAAAAAAAACATATTATGAATCTCATAACTCTGAATTAGGGCTTACCCGCAAAATTCAATTCTCCAGGAATCTTTCAATTAAAATTGCAACGCAAAACTTTCAATAAAATTGCAACTAAAAAGAAACGAATAAAACGTTAAAAAAAAAAAAAAAAGAATCAAATAGTATTCGATCTAATGCACTAAAAAACCCTATGTTTTGAATCAGGAGGAAAAAAGAAAAAGAGATATATATTAATTCGATAAGATCGTCGTCATCATCTCAACCCCAGAAAACCCTATTATTAGTAAACAGAGGGGTTTCACCAGAAAAGAAAAAAAAAATAAAAAAAAAATAAAGAAGTGAGGATTTTAAATAAGATGTGAATAATAAAAATGAAAAAAAAAAAAATCGATTACCAAATCTCGAAAACTTGTGTTGAGAAATTGACGCGAATCAGGTAATCACCGGATCTGAGGAGGATCCAATTTTATTGTATACAACATCCACACTCCATATATTTTTTTAAAACAAGTTAAGTTAATTATTTACTGTGTCTGGTTGGACAGATGCCTGGATCTTTTACTTCAAATTTCAGATCTTATTAATCACAGTATAAACACATGGCGAATAGATCGGTTAGTTGACCATTTCGACCCAGTGGATGTGGCTTTGATAGGTGCTCTACCTCTGAGTATGACTACGCAAAGGGATTTGTTAGGATGACATTTTACGAAATCTAGTAAGTACACGGTTAAGTCAGGGTATCAAACGACACGTTTGGTGGTTCTTACTGGAACACCGACATTGGTTTGTGGTCCTGATATAAATCCTTTGAAGGCTAGTGTTTGGAAAGTTAAGTGTTCCCTAAAAATTCAGCATTTTATGTGGCAAGTACTTTCTGGATGTCTCTCGGTTACGGTAAATTTACGTCACCGGGGTATTGTCTGCGATGTGGAATGTGCTCGATGTGGTGCTCCGATGGAGACAATAAATCATGCCTTATTTCAATGTCCGCCTGCTCGTCAGGCTTGGGCTCTTTCCAATGTTCCGATGGGCACAATTGGTTTTCCAACAGATTCAGTTTTTGCAAACGTGGACCATTTTCTAGGGGCACAAAATCCAGGATCGCAATGTTTTGCATTTCCTTGGATTATGTGGTATATTTGGAAGGAGAGGAATGCCCGGGTTTTTGAAAATAAGGTGGAACGGCCCGACGAGGTGGCACGGCTGACAGCCAGTGAAGCGACGGCCTAGACAGAGGCTCAGGCTGAGGAGGAGGCGGATGGTTTTGAAGCTCCAAATTTAGGTCCTCGGTTGGAGAGAGGACATGTTTCTCTCCCTACAGTTTTTACCGGCTACCGCTGTTTTGTTGATGGCTCTTGGAAAGATACAGACAAGTTTGCAGGTGCAGGTTGGGTGTGTACATTGGCTCATGGAACCTCCCCGCTCATGGGCGCTTCCAACTTCCGGCGAAGTCTTTCCCCTCTTCATGCCGAGGTTGAAGCCTTTGTTTGGGCTCTGCGATGTATGATAGGACTTAATTTCAGGGATGTGGTTTTCTACACAGACTGCTCAGATTTGGTGAAGATGGTGTCTTCACCCTCCGACTGGCCAGCTTTCTCAGCTTATCTCAACGACATCAAGGTGGATATGGAAGAATTCACAAGCTTCTCGTTGAATCTGATTTCAAGGAATGCAAATGTTCTTGCTGATCGATTGGCGCGACAAGTTCGTACCCAACCGCATGTGATTACTTATGTAAACCATTCTCGCCCCAATTGGCTCGTTTGAGCTAATCTGTTTCGATTTTGTTGTCAAAAAAAAAAAAAGTTAAGTTAATCATTTTCTTTTTGGTATCAAATATTATCCACGTCAGCATATTAACAGCCAATCCAATAACCACGCGTTACCTGTATCTTTGAAGTTAACCCAATCTTATTTTCTTGGTCCACCTATTAAAAAAACAGTTTATTTATAATACAACACATCTCACAACAAATATGATTGACAATCGATAAACTATTACTCCTAATCTCGTATGACGAATAGGGAGGAGACACTGTCTGACCATCTCGATTTTATGTTATATTGGGCTTATAAGGTTTGGATAATAGGTCTGGCGATGGGAATTTTTTTTTTTTTAAAATTACAAGGTTTTAGGTCCTTAATATTTGATATTTTGATAAAAAAAAGCATTCTAAATTTTTAAAAACTAGAAATAAGACCTTTAAATTGAAAAAAAAAAAAATTTCACAAGGTCCAAGGAAAACTTCAACCATCCCTATTGCGCTTTGGTTTTGGGCCCTCTTTTAAAAATCTCCACTTAAACACCGATTATACTCGGTAAAATTGGTAGGCTCACTTCCATCTCGATTAATGAATAATTTCCGTTTACCATCGATTTTCTAATTATGTCTGTCTAATTTGATTATAACCCATCTAATCTAATTATTTTCCGTTTACTTTTTTTATAACGATTATTTTTGGAGCCAAATATAAATTAGTTTTTTTTTATTATTTAGACATTTAAATTAAGAGTTTGTAATATTTTACAAAATAACTAATGTACAAATTTTTAATAAAAATGATTAAATTTTACTTTAAAATTATGTTTTAATGTATTTACCGTAATTTTCAAGACAATACTATAGTGTTATATTTTATTTGATGTTTTTCTTTTAACATAAATATACATTATACATATATTTAGTACTATATTTTTTATTTACTATTATTAATTTAATAAAATAATCCTAAAACTAGTCTCCGATTAATTCCCATTTAATCTCCAATTTTTTCGCTAGGCGCTAGGCCCATCTCGACCGCCCAACTAGTGCCTAACAATTTCTAAAACATGGGTTTTGGGTAGATCTATTTGATTCTAGGTATTTAGAGTAGAAAGGTTTAGAATCTATTGTATTTGGTTATTTTATAATTTTGGTTTAGTTTAGAATATTTTTGGTTTGGTTCTCAATAATTGAAATAGTATAATTTTTTAAAAATGGTTAGGTTTGGTTCTCAATACCAAAAATCAATTCCTTTTTATGGCGTATGTTGTTAGGCGCTTTAGTAGTATCGACTCGTGTAGTGTTTAGAGGGTTGCAGGTGGATATTTGTTGTCCAAGTTGTGGATATGGTGAGGAGTCCATATGCCACACTCTGTTTGGGTGTCAGGTTGCACGTCAGGCCTTTGCTATGGCCAATGTACCGGTGCCCGTGACTGAATTTTCAGATACTAGTGTGGGGTTCAACTGGGAGCATTTGTTGTGTTTGATTCAGAAAACTGAAATTTTTGAGGAGATTCAATTGGTTATTTTGTGGCTGTTGTGGGGAATATGGACGTGCAAGAATAACTTTGTTTTTTCAAGGTAAACGAGGGGATCTACAGGAGCTGGTGAGGAAAGCACAACTCGAGTCAGCTCAATGGCATGAAGTACAAAATATGAACTTGCTTGACAATGCTAGCTCACAAAAACAGAGGTTGACAATGGAGAACAAGTGGCGTCCACCGGTTGAGGGCATGGTTAAGTGTAACATTGCGAGTTCCTCGTTGAATAAAGGATCAATGGTTGGTGGCGTGTGGATTACTCGTGACTTCCAGGGGGAGGTGCTCTTCCACGCTAGAGATGCCTTTTCATAATCAGATTCTCCAATGGTTGCATCACTCAGAACAGTTCTGTGGTCATTCAAGCTTTAGTGGTTCTTCACATATCAAGAGTAGAGATTACTTTAGATAACGCGACAGTGATGGCAGCAATTAACAAACCTCAGAAGTGGCCCCATTTTTATTATGTGCTGCAAAAGATACACAATCAGTTGGTTTGCTTCAGTTCTTAGGAGTGTCACCAGGTAGCTGCCCCGACGAACAAAATGGTGACTGATATTGTAAAGAGTATCATGAAGGATGGTAGATTTCAGTTATATCTAGCACTTGACTTCATTGATCGAGAGCAGACTCATAAACAAGTCTTTTGGTTATTACATTTAGTTTGATTTGATTGTTTGAATTTTTAATGATTTTCGGAAGAAAAAAAAAAAATTAACAATAACATACCATTTATTATTTTTTAATTTTGCTAAAAAAATTTAAACATCATCATTTCTAAAATGGAAGGAGTAATTAGTATTTTGAATATATATAACTAACAGTATATGTGTTAAGTATCTTTGCCGAGAACTACAAAAAAAAAGATCGTTATGATGACTTTTGACATTTAATCAGTGAGAGTCGGTGAGTTCCTTGTTTCATCTCACCGCACAAGTAAACACGTGTCATTATCTCAATCACTCCACGTCACAACTGTCCTCTCATATGAACCAAAACAGTAGTCCTGATCCGTTGCCTCGGGAAAGTTTTCTGATTTCCACAAAACCCGAAAAAGAAAATACAAAAAAAAAAAAATCTGACCATGATTCTAAGGAAGGTATGGGGATCGATGTGGAACCGATCGAATAGTTGTAAAGATTTGGTGAGTCCGACATCAGCGAGTCGTGTTACTCTTCTTCCTCCTCTGGCTATGTCGTCTTCGTCGTCGTCGTCGTCTCTTGGTGCGTTTGATCAGCTTCCGATGGATATACTAGTTCAGATACTGATGTTGATTCAGCCAAGAGACGCTGTGATGTTGAGCTTAACTTGTAAAGCCTGGAGATGTTTAGCTTCTGGTAATCGTCTCTGGATGTTTTATCTTCAGTCTTCTCAAGAGTCATGGGACTCTATTTTCTTCGCTGAGACTAGTTTGCGCTCTGGTTACCCTCTCCGGTAAGTTTTTGCTTTGGTCATCAGAGTTTAAAACAGTTTAGATGATTCAAAAGGTTTAATGGTTTTTGCAGATTGGTTTCTAGTCAATCAGGGGAGTTGTCTTTTATGCGTATTTATGGTCAGAGGGCTCAAGTTCCTGGTTCTGTTATTATTGATGGTATGGGTTTTGTGTGGTAGACTAGTTCTGTAGTTTTTGTCTTTCAATTGTGCTGAAAGATTTCTCCTTTTTTTCTGTATGTGTGTCGTTATGAAGGTGGTTCTGGATATTGTAAGTTTGGTTGGAGCAAGTTTGATTCACCTTCTGGACGTTCTGCTACTTTTCTGGTGAGTCAATCGTTGTACTAATGCGGGTTCACGATTTTGATTACAGTAAAAGATAAATAAGCTTGAATTCTTGTTCTCTTGCAACACACAAGATAGTTCTTACTAGTTTGATCGTCAGGAATTTGGCAACATCGAGTCACCTATATATGCTAGACTTCAACAGTTCTTTGCTACCATTTTCACCAGGTTTTTTTTTGTTTCCCTCATTTTTGTTCTTGTGAAGCTTACTGATTTTAGCAATTGATGTACGGCTTTTGCTTTCCCGACTTCATGAGGATAATTTTTTTTACAGGGTGCAGGTGAAGTCCTCTATGCAGCCAATAGTGGTTTCACTGCCCCTCTGCCATTTTGATGGTTAGCTACACTAATACTTGTTTTATCTTCAGGATTATAAATTTTTCGTGGTTTTTAAACATTGAAGGATTTATTAATTTTTTGATTTTTCAGATACTGAATCGGCCAAGGCATCAAGGCGGCAACTTAAGACTGCTATACTTAATGTCTTGTTTGACATGAATGTCCCTGCAGTCTGTGCAGTTAATCAGGCGAGTCTTTCTTTCACTCTTTAGTTCTTTATGATGACTGTTGCTCCAATATTGGAATCATTTTCTCCGGGAAATGTATTTTCCATCTCTTTAGCCACACAGTACATGTAATAGTATGTATTGGCGGAAAATTGTTTTTTTTTGGGGTATTTGATGCATTATCTCACCATTATCTGCAGATAGTATAATTAAGCTTTATGCATTCCTTGCTACTATTACAGTCATAAGCAATTTATGAAATATTCTGTGCTCTGTTCTCAGGCTGTGTTAGCTCTATATGCAGCAGGGCGGACATCTGGAATTGTCGTCAACATAGGTTTCCAAGTCATCACCGTTCTTCCAAGTAAGCTGTTTTCTCTCTACGTTTCTACTCTTTTTGTAATGTCTCAGATCTTGTTTAGTGTCATGGTATCCTTTGGAGCTTTAGTCTCTCATGATGTGATTTCTTTTGTGGAACCGAAGTTGATTAAAGATGAAAAAATGTGAACATAACAACTTGCTGAAAATTATCATCATGTATCTCTCTCATTCTTTCTGCACCATTCAATTCTGTAACAACAATTTACTTCTACTGGTGTTCTGCAGTTTTGAATGGTAAGGTGATGCGCCAGGTAGGTGTAGAAGTCATTGGTTTTGGAGCATTGAAACTTACGGGATTCCTTAGGGAGAAGATGCAAGAGAACAACGTTTCCTTTCAATCACTCTACACTGTTCGTACTCTTAAAGAGGTATTTCCATAGACCAATTTGCTCTCTATTGCAGATAACTATGTAGGTTTTCCATCCTAAATAGCTTCTGCCTACTCATGAAGAAGCTTTAGTTCATAGCACGTTCTATTCGAAGTTACTGACTATAGCTTTCTGTTTTCAATAGCTTCATGTAATACTTTTCTTTTTGTTATGCGAATGTAGAAACTGTGTTACGTGGCTCTTGATTATAAAGCTGAACTTTCAAGAGACACACAAGCTTCAGTCGAAGTTTCAGGTGAAGGATGGTTTACTTTGTCAAAGGAGCGTTTTCAAACAGGGGAGATATTATTCCAACCATGTCTTGCTGGAATGTAAGACCTGTATCTCTTATCACAATCACATTAAACCTTGACCTCTCTCTTAAGAGGTTCGATCTGATTAGTTCTGAAACTAAAATGATATCATCTGACCATACACTATAGTGCACCAACTTGTTTATAAGTTCCACTATTTTCATCATGACTCTTATATATTTTAAAATTACACGACTGTAATACTATAAAGCTTCATGCAGCTCGGGTCTGGGTTTCTTTCTTGTGAAGATTCTCCATATTTTGGCCATTTTGTAATTTATATTGGTATTGGTTCTGGCCTTTCCAAAACAGGCGTGCGATGAGTCTGCACCAAGCAGTGGCCCTCTGTATGGACCACTGTGATGCAGCGGGACTTGCAGGTGATGATAGTTGGTTCAAGACTGTAGTACTGACTGGGGGAAGTGCGTGTTTACCAGGGCTTGCAGGTTCGATAAATATAGCTCTTTCTTTTGTTTCATTTATATTTTGCAATGGCATCAATTTAAGCATATATCAAATAACCAGTACTTCTTGCATATGAATTAAAAGATCTTTGAAACTCAGTCTAAAAGATACATGTCTGACGTGCTTATGGGGTTTTTTTGTTTTTGTGAGCTGTATCCAGAAAGGCTAGAGAGAGAACTGCATGATCACCTTTCTCCATCTATAAGCAATGGAGTCAGAGTACTCCCGCCTCCTTGTGGCGTGGACACAGCATGGCATGGGGCAAAGCTTATCAGCAATGTAAGTGATTATTTTCTATCCATATTTGCAAACCTATTAGTAAATGACACAGTAGATATCTCTAAAGTCCTACTATCTGAAACCTATCTTTGATATTATATACACTTTGGACATATTTGGTGAATAAGCATAGCGTGAATTACAGATGCATTAATGACTCCTTTACGTATCTCGATTTTATACTGGACATTTATCTGAACTCTGAAGCTTGTTCCATAGATTAATTTA
This sequence comes from Camelina sativa, assembly GCF_030686135.1. NCBI lineage: Eukaryota > Viridiplantae > Streptophyta > Magnoliopsida > Brassicales > Brassicaceae > Camelina > Camelina sativa. The sequence goes on along the minus strand of NC_141890.1, from coordinate 45,421,873 downwards.
ACAAAGTCCAGTCTTGTGATTCCTGACGCAATTGCCTTTGTACTTATTACTATGCGCAGTTAAGCACCTTTCCTGGTCCTTGGTGTATCACAAGGAAGCAGTTCCGTCGCAAGTCAAGACTCATGTGGTGAATCTCTCAGTTTGTTTCTTTTCTTACCATTGGAAAAAGACCAAGTGAGAGACAGAGCAAGTCTTTATATGATTTTCGGTATATGTATAGTGTCAATGCTTTGATTGATTGGACGCAAAAGCCATAGATAGCAAACAATTTAGTGAAAACCATGATAATTAAGTTACTTGTTTACCTTTATGCATATATACATACTGTAATTAAGACCTCTTGCAGATATATATAGATACCAATCATCAGTATTCACTTCGTTGGTTGAATTATATAAGAAGAGACAATGATACACACAAAAGCCATAAAGTTATCATTTAAGAATTTTTTTGGAAGTCCCTAAAATCAAAAGAATGAGACAGTAAAACAGCAAAACAAATCGTGGATATACATATACTCTCTTCCTCAGATTGTTACAAGAAGCATGTTCTCAGCCTCCGAACAGCTTAACGGAAACCAAGAAAGCCGCGGAAAGGGTCAGCCAAAGACAAGAAGAAGAAGCTGCGGTGGCTGCGCTTGCATCATCAGCTGAAGTGGGAGACGTAGCGGGGCATTCAAGACCTTCTTTGCCTTCTTTACACTGGTTAGCGAAAAGACCAGGCGGGTATTTACCATAAAGATTGATGTAACTGAACATAGTGGTAGCACAATCTGTGCTAAGGTCGTTGAGCTTGTCAGCGTAAGGACAAGAAAACTCCTTGAAGGCAGCGCAGCATTCCTTTGGTGGGAATTTGGGACCTTTGCATTTTTCGGTTATGATCTTGTAGTTCATAAACTCAAAGTTCACAGGACAAGCTGGTCCATGAAAAAAAGAAGAGAAACCAAATGTCACATAGAAGAAAAGAAAAAAACCAAACATTATAAAAGCCCCAAAAGACTTGCCATTAAGACACAACACCAAAAGTAAACACATTGAACATCAAGAACATATCTATCTATATCTTTAATCTGGATCTGTGTATGTGCATAGAACACATTGGGGGAATGAGTATATAATTGGAAACACTAACTAAGATCTACTACATACCAAAAAAAGAGAATACTCAATTGCTGGAATCATTGTAAAAAAGAAAAAGTAAGTTGAGGGAAAGAAGATAGAAGAACTTGCGTTTCTTGGTCTGAAGCAGGTTTCTTCCAGTACCCAAACTCTGAGATTGGAAGACACCATCTGCAATAAGTAAACCAAAAAAAAGAATTGAAGATGATGATGACCAATCTAACCAAATTAGAGAAGGCTAGGACATAGTTAGAAAAAAAACAAGAAAGGTGGGTGTGTTATTTACCTGAGATGACAGTTGAAGATGAAAAAGAAGAAAGAAGAGAAAGTAGAAGAAAGAAGAAGAAGAGAGCTCTAGAGAGGAAGTTGAGCTCCATGGTTCTCTTTTGGTTAACAGAGAAGTCACCACGAAGAGATCTGATTCAAGAAGAAGAACTATGGCAAACCACGAACACGAAGATAGAGAGAGAGAGAGAGTAAAATTAAAAATAAAGTATAAATTAGATGAGTCTGACGATGACATATTTATTTTAACAATTTGGATTACAGTCTAGATAGAATAACGCGGAAACATGCGAGCCTGTCTGTTTCTTCAACCTCTTAACTCCGAAACGGCGACGTTTAAATAGTCTTCTTCATTCTCAATCATTCTATATTCCGATGATTAAAGCAAAAAAAAACTACACTATACATCACTAAATAGTCTAAATTCTATGTTGTTTTTGTTGTTGTTGTTGAATAGTATGTTTCTTTTTTCTTTTCAAATTTGTCAAATTGTTATGTCATTTGTTATTCATGTTTATATATATAATCTTATGCAAATGATTGGCGAGGACTAGTAAGCCAGGGTAGAGAGAGTAGAGAGAGTTGGTTGAGTAGTGTGTTAAGAGTAATCCGACTTGTGACTTTCTTTTTGGCTGCACATAACATAATGAATACAAGTTACAAAAAATAACTACTATAATTTTCTATATCTTTGTCCCAAAAAAAAAACAAAAAAGAGTTGCTATGACCAAAAACAGATTTTTAGCATAATTGTTATTAAGTGATTGTAATTGTACGTGATCACCTTGATTAGGAGGCTGGATGGTAAAGTATGAACAATTCATAGCCGTGTGTTCACTACTTTTTTTTCTTACCCAAATTTAATTTCAAGATTAGGTAAGCTTTTGTATTGGTAAATTAAAGACTTCCAATTTTCAAACATATACGTGATATTATTAGTCGCCTCCCTCACTCGAAATTTTAGATATATTTTGTGTTTTTTTACAAGGTATATAAAGAAGACGAAAAATACAAAACCCCAAAGGTCTCTGTCAGCATATAGAATTTTGTTATCTCCTTGCAAATACCAAAAGCTTCAGAAACAACATCGCGTTCTTCGCTGTCAACATTAATAAGCAAAGTCTCAAACTTATGAATATAACACACAAATATATTGGATTAAGGAATAGAAAAAACGTCAATAATCATTAGATAATCTGAGTGGGCTTACTTCTTGGTAATGAGACTCGAGCTGTTCTGTGATCTGAACCTGTTTTGTTAATGTTAAGTGTAATACCTGACACACACATACACACACACAAAGAAGATGTATTAGTATATCATATAGCATTTACAAGCTTTCTTATAAGATCAAGATCGAGAGGGTGTACATACTGATTTGGTTTTGTCAAGATCGAGTTCTAGAGACCTGATCCTCTCTAGTGATTCCGTTATTAGCTTCTCATTCGCTTCTGGGATTTTTACAGGTTTTCTACTAATTTCGGTTAACTCTTTCTCCATCTTCTTTAGACGATCTAAACACTCAAGAACCTGGTTGTTTATCGATGAATCTGCTGGGACGACCACTACATTATTGTTCTGTCTTTGCCAGTATCCAGGCAATAAGAAAGCAAAGATAGCAAATAGCTTAAGTGGAAAGGCTAGTAGTATTTTCACAAAGAGGAGGATGTTGTCGCTGTTGATTTTCTCTCTAAGAGCACCAAACCGTAAAATCTGACCACCTGAAATGTGGTCATAATACATTTGAGTACACTAGAGAGGATCATGTTAACGAAACTTTATAACTAGGCATGAAGAAGAAGAAAACACCTTCTCTTCTTGATGAATTTGCGAAAGAAGAGTTTTCATTGTTCGTGTTATGTATTTGGGTTTGAGACCGTTCTCCTTGAGCCGGTTCTATTGATTCCACAGTGGTAATGAATTTATCACCGTCTGATGTACTAGCCTACACACAAAGAGGCTTAGTCAAAAACGAATCAAAGTAAAACTTTTTGAGAAACAAACAGGTACCAAATGAAGTGTAGGTTCCGAAGAGCACCTTATCAGAGAGTGGAGGAACTAAACAAGTGTATATTGAAGATCTTGACCCAGTGGAAGAGTAATGTTCTTCAGACTCTGGCTCTTCTTTTAACGTTTCGTTGTACCTTTCCTGACAAGATATAAAGTTACAACTTTGAACGTTACGTAAAAACTAAAACCTAATAACTTACTGGAGTATTGAGCTCACTTTAGGAGGGATTATGTGAGTGGTAGAATCATGATCACTTATGTGAAGTGGAGATTTTGTAGTTTGCGGCATAGGATTTACTTCCATGTGATGTACGAGCTGCCAAAACAAGCACCGATAAATTCAGCTAAGCCTATGATTACAGCTCATGGATTCCTAAATCTCTTATAAACAACAATAAAAAAGGACATGCCTCAACTATTTCAGGATCATTCCAGGGTCCTTTGTTAGACCTCAAGCACCCTCCCTCGTTAGGACATTTGCATAAGCCTCCTAAGAATTCTGGAAGTTGACTGTACAAAGATAAAAGAAAACCAGCAATGATAATATTAGTATGCCGTGACCAAAACTTGAATGAGACTATCTACAAAACAAAAACTTAATAGGAGACGTATAACAAATTAACCTGGAATCAATTACTTCAAGTAACTTTGACAAGGATCTTGACTCCAAAACCTGAGCAAAACAAGTAATGAGTGGTTTCTGACAACAAATAGGAGAACTTATGCTTAAAACTCATGGCAATAATTAGTCATTACTTGTATCTTTGCAATAGTCATTGGATCAAGAAGCTTCTGTGCGGCAGGCCAAAGAATATTCCTGAATCCAATCCCTGCATTGACAATGAACATTCGGTGCAAAGTCTGCAAGAGTCAGAGACCATCATTACAAACTTTTAGAGCAACCAAAACATCCATGTCCACTCAGCTCATCGGAGTCATATGACAAAATCTTCTCCCTTTCAATGCTTGGAATAGAGTAATACAGAAAAGTGTATTCTTCAAAGAGTTAGGTACCTCAGGGTAATAATTGCAATCTACTTTAGCAATAGTGGCCAGGAGATTAGCAGCTGTAGGAGTAAAGTTCTTCATACCCTGAACAAACCAATAGAGAAATGTTATGATTCAAGAAAAACCATGTGATTCCTTTAAAACATCTACAAGAGTTTAACCATACCAGGCCTTCAACATCTAGTATTGTAGTTGTCGTAGTGACTCGTCGCTTTGCTGCAACTGAACACGCAGGGAGCTTCTCTTGAAGGGTCCTCTCAAATTCTTGTACATGGTACTTCAAGTATCGCTCTATGGTAGTAACCTCCATAAGCTTACCAGGATGAGCTTTCCCAAGTCTCTCTATATAGATAGGTCTCCCATCTTTATCAACTCCATGATACCCTTGAGGATAGTGCCTTGTCACTTTGTCCAACTCTTTAAAATAGAAGTCCTATTTGTAAAATGTTGTTAGGTCCACAGCAAAGATGCTTCTGTAACTCAAAAAGTGATAAAGCAATAGATGAAACACCATACTACCCCTTTACCTGTATAATGTGATCGGTTCCAAAATCTTTCCTCCATTTAAGCATTTGTTCCCATGCCGTGACAGTCTTCTCAATTTTGAATTCCATTGTTTTTAGAAACCTACACATAGAAAAAAGCATTAAACTTATTTCATTACTATAAGAAAAGAGACAACTTTAGTAGCAAAATGCATCTTGACTTTTTACCTCAACAACATATGATAATCATCATGCCTAGGAGGCAACAAATCTTTCTTGAGAAGTTCTTGACGCAATTGAGAAACAATCTTCTCTTCTTCCTCATCCCTAACATCTTCAATCAAAGGGATCAAGTAATCGATTTTACGTTTGCCTTTCCTCTTCAAAGGATGTGTAAGTTTACTAGAACAACTAATAGCCTTCTTTCTCAAATTCCCAATTCTAGAACGTCTTGGTTCATCCTCTATACACTCAGAATCTGATAGTTTCTCTCTTGTTTCTTCACAACCTGCAACAAATTCTATATATACTTCAACCAAAACATCTTAAATTTCAACCATTTCACTGATGGGTCTCCTAAAAATTTACCTGACATCTCTTGAGAATGAGTCAAAAACGTCTCAACGGATGAGATTATCTCCTCTGAAGGAAAGAAAAAACAAAAAAGCGCAAGTAAGAATCACAACTTTGAGACCTAAAAGTGCTCCAAAAATGTCAAAAGCAATGCTGCAAGACGAAAGTCGTAAAAGAAAGGAATCGACAAAAACCCTAAGGGAGTCTTTAAAGTGTTACGCAAGGTTGATTCTAAAAAAGAGAGAAACTTTTTTTCTGAGAGATTTTAAAATTAGTAACAGAAGCTGTAACAGATAACATCAATATCCAAAAAAGGGTAGAGAGAGAGATAGAGAGATAAAAAAAGATGACGACGGTTATACCTCTTACTATATACAAAGAAGAAGAGATCTGTCGAGGAGATCAAAGAGATTTTGAATTTTGAGAAATAAAAACAGAGGATTTTTGTTGCACTTGGTTTCTCTCTGTATCTGGGGGTTTCCTTTTTTTAAACAAAAGTATTTGGAGGAGGAGGACTCTGTTTTTATTTTCTTAACACCACGAAATGGCCGACATGTCTCACTCGCAGTTTAACTCCTTCCACATCTTTGTTTGCTTTTTTATATGATTTTATAAAATCCGATGTCGTTTTAAAGGCTCAGATGAATATACTTCGAAGTCGTTGTTGGCTATTAATTTGGTAATAATATTGGCTTGCACACGTTTTCTTCTTTGCATCGCGTGTGTGCGTGTGTGTGTTCGTTCGTGCAGTGTTTCTCATTAACTGTTGTTTGCCTCATGCGTTTCTTAAAGTCTTTTTTTGTTAAAAGGCATTCAATTGATAAACAGAAAGAGAAAGCAAATGTTTACAAGGCTAAGAAAGCCCATAGCCCATTAGGAAAACTCATATTTAAAAAACTTGAACCCTTACAATTGAACTAATAGTTAGGATTAAACTAGATTTACGGTTGAGAATTTAACCGCCTAACCTCCTTCAATTATTGCTCTCGATACGTCCAACCCAAAAGAAAGTGAAGAGTTCCAGATCGCATCTGAAGTAGATCATTTTTAGGTTTAGGAGCCTCTTCCTACTCAGCTCCGGCGAACCAGTGATGAAGAAGAGATAACGATAGATCAGGATTGGTGTCTCGATAGCTCGATGCTCTGTTCCGTACCATCAATTCGATTTGCCGCAAGAGAAGATCAGGAGATTTGAAGCTATTTCGATGAAGCCGGTGATTCCTCTCAGTCCAGATCGTGTATATCACCGCTTGCCAAGCGATAAGAAGCAACCTCTTGGTAACTCGGGGGCCTCTTCGCTGAGTAAGGTTTGTAATATTTAAAGACCAGTTGGTTGAAGCAGGGAAAGAAACACGTCTCGCTATTGCTGACCAGATCGACCAACTGTAAGGACACTCAAAGAAAAGATGATCTCGCGATTCAGGCATCGTTGCACAGAGCATACACAGAGGGCCGACCTGCAAACCCCAGTTGAGAAGTCGATCCCTCGTCGGACATCGATTCAAAACAACCAGCCAGGTAAGAAAAGAGTGCTTGGGAATTCTTCCTGAGAACCAGACCAAGCTGTGCCAAGTGACTTCGGGAAGAATGTCTCTTAGCGTAGTGTAGATTGCCCCCGTATTGTGCCGACTTTTACATTGATCGTTGATCCACCATAAGTAAGTATCAGGCTCATCCGTTAGGTAGATGGTAGAGAGTTCAATGTGTAGGCTAACCTGAGCTTCAGATCGCGCAGGAGGTAGTCTCCATTCTCCTTGCCGCCAAAGGTCAGAAAGACGAGCTCCTCTGCGAATTCCTATCTGATAGAGACCATCTCCTTGAAGGTAGGTAGTCATCTTACCTAGATTGCTCCAATGATCTGTCCAGAATTGACAAGATTTTCCATTCCCCAACTTCAGCTTTATCCATGAGTAAGCATCTTCACAAAGCTTCAACAACTTATTAGCTAACCAAGAGTTCTTATTGTTAGGTTTGCGGGTCCAGAACGAACTCAAATTGTCTGCCAAGGCTTCCTTCCGGAACCAAGCTACCCAAACTGAACCAGATCGAAAGAAAAGCAACCAGATAAGTTTAATCATGCAAGATTTGTTCCATATGAGCAATTCTCTAACTCCCAACCCTCCCTCTTTCCTTTCTAATACAACTGTGTCCCACGCCACTTTAGCTGAATGATGACCCTCCGTTGTACCTTTCCAGAGAAATGCACTACAAAGGGAGTTCAAGATCTTCACGCACTTTTTTGGTAACACGAAGCTCGAACACCAGAAGTTGGAGATGCCAGCAATCACCGTATTCAGCAATTGTAGTCTTCCAGCAAAAGAGAGTGATTTGGTAGACCAAGCGTTAAAACGACCCTTGACCCTCTGTATCAGTGGCGCACAATCCAGGAGGCTTAGCTTCCTCGTACACAAAGGTACACCAAGGTATCTAATAGGCAATTGACCATGTGTAATTCCCGTCATATTAACCATGTGATCTATTTCAGACTGGGACAGACCTGAGGTGAAAAAACTTGTTTTGGGAAGGTTAATAGCAAGTCCAGAAACATCTTCAAACTCTTTTAAGACTTGGAGGACACTTTGAAAAGAAGAAACTGAACCATCAATAAAGATAAGTAAGTCATCTGCAAAGCAAAGGTGCATTAGTTTGAGGTCTTTACAGTGATGATGATACTGAATTCTTCCTTCTTCGGCTGCTTTGTCCAAGCAGGCAGAGAGGCAGTTCATAGCAAGAACAAAGAGATAGGGAGAGAGAGGATCGCCTTGACGCAAGCCCCTGATCCCTTTGAAGTAGCCATGCACGTTGCCATTGAAACCAACAGAGAAGGATGGCGTACATTTACAGGCCTTAAGCCAACGTAAGTATTGCTCCGGAATTTCAATACTTCTCAAGCAGCTGAAAATAAATTCCCACCTCACTGAGTCAAAAGCCTTTGCAATATCGACTTTGATTGTTATTCTTTTAGGTCCATTTATTTTCTGATACCCATTGACTAACTCAGCCGCTAAAAGAGTGTTTTCCACCAATAATCTCCCTGGATTGAAAGCTGTTTGGTTTCGTTGCACAAGATAAGGGAGGATAGGCTTCAGTCTCACCACAAGCAGCTTTGAGATCACCTTGTACAGGGTGTTAAGACAAGAAATGGGACGAAAATCTGAGACAAACGAAGCACCTGGGATCTTTGGGATCAAGGCAAGGATAATAGCATTAATCGCAGACGGGAGGAATGAAGTGTCAAAGAATCGGAGAATGCAGTGGATAACCTCAGGACCTACAATCCCCCAAGAAGCTTTATAGAAAGCGGAGGTAAACCCATCCGGGCCTGGTGCTTTATTAGCATTCAGTTGAACATGACCTTCTTATCTCATCCGCAGTAGGAACTCTTATCATCATTTATTTTGTATCAGGTGAGCATCTGTAGATCAAAATCCTTTGGCACCAAGTGATTGAAGCAATAACAGGCGGAAGGACAGCTGGCGCTAGAAGGGATTTGAAATGATTAACGGCCAACAAACTCATCTCCAAAGGATCATCTATGATGGAGCCAGAAGGAGAGGAGAACGAACGGATTGCACTGAAAGAGTTCCTCATTTGCATGATTCGATGGAAATAGGTAGTGTTCTTGTCTCCTTCTTTTAAACAGTTGATTCTTGACTTTTGTCGATAGAAAGCCTCCTCAATGCTTCGCAGAAACTCCCATTTTGAGTGAATTTCTTTTTCTTGCTGGAAAAGTTCAGGAGAGGGGTCTACCAGGGCTTGCACTTGCACAGATTGAAGCACACAGTTAGTCTCTCGCACTCTATTTTGAATGTCATAAAAATTCTCTCGGGAAAGTGATTTTAAATCTCTCTTTAAAATTTTTTGTTTTGCGCTCAATGTGGACAAACAGGGTTCCTGAGGAGATATGCTTCCAGCCTGATTCCATGCAGTCCCAACTAAGGTAAGGAAATTAGGGTGTTTGGTTAAGAATTGAAGAACTTGAAAGGCTTTGTGCCTGCTGAAGGTAAAGGGGCAAAGAGGTTGAGACAGCTAGGGGAGTGGTCAGAGATCGCAGGCGTCAAGAAGGAGACGACACTGTCAGGGTAAGAAGAAAGCTAGTGATTATTACCAAGAACTCGATCAAGCTTTTTGACTATCGGATTTAACAGGTTTTTATTGGTCCATGTAAATAGAGGGCCTGAGAAACGCAGATCGAAAAGTTCAAGCTGTAGCAGACAGTCACGAAGCTCCATCATACGAGATGTAAAATGGTTGACCAATGGATAAGAGTGCTCTGCAGGATGAATTATTTGATTGAAATCTCCACACAGGACCCAAGGAAGAGAGTCAAGGGAGAAACTCTGTTGGAATCGAAACAAATCACACCAAAGGTCAGTCCTATCTTCCCCTTGGTTTGGAGCATATACAAACGTATAACAGAAGTGATGGCCTCCTTGTACTGAGATTTCACACTTGAGCGGATGACTTGACTGATGAAGGACGGAGACTGATACCGTCGGTTTCCAAATGACAACAATCCTACCATCCTCATGAGAGCTATGGTTAGAGGTGTAGTTCCATCCAGGACAGGTAAGATTCATAACACGGTTAAAATTTGGTTCCTTAATATGAGTTTCTAACAGAGCACCAAAAAGAGGTTTATTAATAGCAAGCCAAGAAGCAAAAGGCCGATGCTTATCCGTATCATTCAGACCACAGATATTCCAACAAAAAGATGTTATATACATAGGGACGGGGAAAAAGTTAGTGGCAAAGTGAGTCACCACCCGAAGGAGGAGGACTTTCACCAGTTGAGGGCAATAAAAGGTTATGCACAATCGAGTCTATCACCATATCTGAGGGTTGAGTAGTAGAAATAGAGGGGGTAGGAGATGGGTGAGAAGAAGGAGTGAGGTTTTGGGGCGGGTTGGGAAGGTTAAGTGGCAAGGAGCAACTACTGGGGGTAGCTAACACCTCATAGGGGTTACAAGTAGTTATTTCAGTAGGGGCGGAGTGGTTTGACGTTTTGGTTTGGCTTGTTTGGGAAAGGTGGAGTGCTTAGGTTTAGGTGGGCTTGACAGGACAGTAGTATGGATATCAGCTGGTACTTGAACACAAGGCAGAGGGACAGAAGAGAGAGAGAGGCACATCCTGAACCATACAGATCAACCTGGATCTCAGGAGTAGAGGAAGGAGCCGATGAACAGCCAACTTCCATAGAAAAAGAAACGGAATCAGGACCAAGCTTTACTTTATCCTTCTTGACTGTAGCAGGTAAGTTCGATAAGTTTTTAGCTTGTGTGTCTTTCCCTTGAGTCCAAGGGGGTGTCACAAGTGGGCAAAACCGAATGACATGACCTATTTCTTCACAGTGGGAGCACGTTGGAGGAATCCAGGGGTATTCAACCTCAATAGTGATAACTTTGCCACTCTCCCTGACCACTTCAACTGAGGAAGGCAAATGTTCGTTGAGATTCCTCTCTATATTGACGTGAGCAACAGATAAGCTGACCAAGTTCTTTGTAAACTCATCCATTTCCTTCGGCTCTCCAACCAGTCCAGCAACAAAGCATATGCCTTTGTGATGCATCAGATCAAACGGCATACCCTTAAGATGAGCCCAGATAGGGATTGCATCAAGTTCAGTACTTTCACCTCCCAGTGAATCCCATTGTGCCACAAGAAACATACATTCACCAATATACCACATTTTTTTTCTCAAGGATCTTTTTCCTCAGGTACTCATCCGGGACACGGACCAACATCGAATTGTTTGCATGGTTTAGGTGGATCTCGAGTCTTTTTCCTCTTCCCCAGATGTGATTTATGACACTCTGAATGTGTTTGTAGGTAGGGAGCCTTCCCTTAAACCTACAAATTATAAAATCTTTATGAATGTCAGCACCTTCTTGAAATACAGAATCAGGGATAGTAACGCGAGGCTTCCCATCTGAAGAGAATTCAACTGGAGCTAGCCTGGTAAGTGTTCTATCCGCAGTGATTCTTAGCTTATGAGCTAGAGTTTTCGGTTGGGTACTTCGGGCTGAGGTTTGAGGTATGTGACGGTTAGTAGGTTTGGCAGGAGCAGCGGGAGCTGGAATAGGAGAGGGATGGGGTTGTAGAGGTTCGGGAGGAAAGGAGAAAACATGGATAGCAGAGGCAGAGGAAACAACAGTAGGGGTCATATCTATCTGCTCCTGGGAAGAGATAACAACAACAGCTTGCTCCTCACGAGCCAAGGCCCCTGAGGGCTGAGGAACAATGGCAGTATGCGGAGCCACTCCGCTTGGCAATGAGGAATTACGAGGATGCGAGTTGGTGATATAGCGACGCACTACCTTCGGTGGAGGAGTATCCAATAAGTCGTCTGTTTGGGCAACTGATTTACAATCTGCTACAGTAGGGTTTATATCTGAATTCGCAGATCTAGGGTTGAGACCCAAATTTTTGTAGTAGGAGTTGAGAATTGCTTGCACCTGAGGATTCACCACCACATGAGTAGATTTGTGCTGAGCAGGAAGAGCTAGAATAGTTCTCTCAGAGTCCAAGAGTACAGCTTGAACAGAAGTTTGAACAGAAGTTTGAGCAGAAGTTAGAGAAGCTGAAGAGGGGGAGATAGGAAAAAGAAGGGGGGAAATCAGAAAGGGATGGGAGGGGAGATTGGTCAGGTGGGTCAGGAGGGAAAAGAGGGGGACGATTGGAACTACTTTCAACCAAGATTGAAGTAGAAATCGGTCTGGAAGAACGGTTCTGCGGGAACCAACAATTCACCATATCGATGTTATGTAGGTATATTTTATATATGGAGAGATTTGTTTCTTAAAGTCTTATTAATTTGATCTACCAAACTTAAAAGTTAAAACCGAATCCAACTTTTTTGTCTATTCAAATTTTAAACTTCATTGTCATGGTGGCCTTACACCAAATTCTTTTACAATTTGAATACATTATGTATCTTTGTCATATGAAAAAGACTGAATAAAGTAGCTAAATTCATAAATAATAAAACAATAAACCATTTTAATAACTTGTTCCAAATTCTCAATAAGTAGAAAAGAAGAGAAAACCGTACCAATGGAACAAGTCATACTCAGTTGTTAATTTTACTTTCTTAAGTCTCTAGACTTTTCTAGTTGAACAAACAATTAGAGAGAGAGAGAGCCAATAGGAATCTTACACCGTAAAGACCTGTTAAGATCACCAAAAGGTGTTGGTCCAATCTCATTTCACTATCACTATTATGCGCACTTTTTTTAGTCATCCATAAACTTGTGCGTATAACAGTAGCAAAGGACTAATCATAATAGCCAATTTATTGGCTAAAAAAGCATTGCAAGATCTCAATGTTTCAAATAAGGCATAATCAAGCTCATGTACACACCAAACACACGGCTTAACGATAAAAAAAACCAATAAGCAAAAAGTAGCCAAATTATAATATAAAAAAAAGCCAAACTCAGTTTTTTTTCTCTTATTTCTACTGTTTAATGCGCAATGTACTGGTGTGGGTCTTATTGCTAGTTATCATCCCATTGCATACTTCTGGGTCCAGGATCTGGCAGTGGCCTCGTACTTGACTCGGTCTGTCTTATAGATGTGAGCTATTTCCGGAACCAGAGGATCATCAGGGTTTGGATCTGTCAGCAGTGAGCAGATTGACAGAAGAACCTGTGGAAATTGCAGACCAACTTTAGTTCTTTAGCTTACATGCAATTAAAAGAAAGTATATTCAAGCAACTCGCTAATGGCCCTATTTAATATATAATGAAAATCCACACATTATGTCACAGATTCACAGCCAGGACACAACTAATAGCCCAACAAAATGGGTTATTGTTTGTTCATATAAACAATGGAAAGACAGATTGGTCAAAGCAGATAACCACACCAGATAGAATGCATAAATACATGACCATAACTAAGACATGAGCACGAGAAGATAGATGCTGCGGAAAACAGACTAAATGATATGCAAAAAAAAGTATGAAAGTGAAACAAATTGATCACCTTGGATATGGTAAGTGCAGGGCTCCACTGCTCTTTCAGAATATCAAGACAGATACTTCCATTACTGTTGATATTTGGGTGATAAACCTTGGTACGGAAGGACACCTACATCATAAATAAAACACTCGATTACTTGACTGAACACTTGCTCTAAGCACAAGGGTGGATGATAAACTAATAAAACAAGCTCCAACAAACAAACAAACAAAATAACAAGTTTTTACCTTTGGTGGCTTGAAGGGGTAATCTGGTGGGAAGTGAATGGAAACAAGAAAAACACCTCCGGTGAAAGGGCTATCTGTTGGACCCATGATAGTTGCTTGCCAGTGGAACATATCATCTCCCATAGGACCTAACAACATCACCAATTCATTAGAGATAAAAAAACAACTCATACCATTCATTATCCTGAAACAGTTAGGTCATCAAAAACACAGATTAAAACACTCACCGGCACTGCATGAAACAGGAGGGTCCCTTTGCAAGTCCCTAAGCTCCTTGTTAATTCTTTTGGAAGCCATTGAAAAGTCCTTCCTGCTGCTAAAAAAAAAAAAAAAAACTCAGATGATTAAGTAAAGAAATCACCAAACTTTTACATGTATAACAGATGCAAAAAGCACTACACATAAAAGAATCAGTAATAGCATAAGGAGCAAGAACAAAGCTAATCCTAAAGGAAGAGACTTTATTACGAGAAAGTTTTTTAATTATTTAAAGGATAACACTGCATGAAGAAATAAACCAAAAAAATTCTCCAAAACCATACGGATAATGCAATCCTAATTTAAACTAAACAAGCCGATCAGAGATGTACCGATTCAGATCAAACAGAGAGACAAAATCATCAAACAATTCCAGAAACAGGATCAAGCAAAATCACGGATCAGACTAGAAAAGGTTAAATCTTCATAATTACGAGAAGATTCTAGAAATTAACACGAAGAACAGAACAAAATAACATGGATCGACGCTAAGGTAAAACAAACAGCGAGATCAAGATCAGGATTCTGGGTAAACCCTAAAGAGAGACGATGATGATGATGATGAATCAAATCGATATTTTTGATTGACCTACCTTTTTGTTTTTAGGTTGATCTAGGGTTTTGGATATTTGTGATCTTCGGAAATCTCAAGGGGTTGTTTTGAAGATGGATGATGAAGGGCATATCGATACGGCTTTAAATAGATTCCCTCATTCGAGCGGTGAAGCTTTGCCACGTAGCCTTTAGCTAGATTCTTATGTTATCGGGCCTTTTAAAGGCCCAATATTTTACTTGCTTATGGAAAATTGGTATAATTTGACTCTTTCCCAAAAGGAAAATTGGTAAAATATTCAACAAAATCATTTAAAAGTGAATAAATGAAATATTATTAAAGATTACTAGAAAATTTTGCTGATTAGTTTTCTAAAATCTGGTAAAGTAATCCAAATAATCCATGTATTTTTGTGATACTTTCCAAGATTTTATTTTGTAAAAAAAGTGTCTAAAATCATGAACCAATAACATAATAATTGAATTCATAAACAATCCTAGATTCTTTTGTTTTAATTAAATAACATAAAAATTTTAATGACTTTACAAAAATCTAAATCTAATAATCCAAATTTGTTAAGACATTAAATGACTTTTTTACAAATCACAAACTAATAACACTAAACTTTAACAAAGTTTAACAAAATCTTGATTTAATAACAAGAGATTGTATATAACATTTAAAATCTTTAAAACTCTATTCAAATCTCAAACCAATAACCTCCGTTAAGAAAAAAAAAAAGGATGAAAGAGGAAAGTAAAAATACTAAAATAGAATTGGAATCTTTCAGATTGCAGAGATTTGGATATGTTACTATTACCTTAACGGGAAAGACTGTTCACGGTATCACAATTCACAAGATTGACTTTTTTTTTCTCACCCGGACCACGTCAAGTGAACCAAGAAGTAGACAAAGTTCACCAAGTACACAATTTCTTACTTCTACTACGTATAATGCCATTACATCTTCAAATGTACAGGAACTAAGTTTGTTGTAATCGACACTTTACATATTAGTATGTACGTATCAGCACAGCATATTAATATACTTGTGTTTTTGAAGTGTAAATTATCATGTGTGATGTTAACATCTAAATTGGATTAGAAATTTCAAATATTATCTTTTCATCTATTATAAAAGGTACAGTACATAATAAATTTTGAATAGTCGTACAAAGAAAGCTACCTTGCATCACAAGAAACTAGGTTTTGAAGATTTATCAATTATCAATTGTTGTATCTAGTATTTACGATCTCATAGCTCCCAGTTTCTTTTGGCATTGCGACCAGGCACAGACCGTTGAACTAAACGGTTCATCAGTAAACCGAATGAATTATTGGTAGACAGTCTAACCGATTTACTTGAACAATATATTAAGCCTCTGCCGACTTAACTGACTAATCCAGTAGTAGCCTGTCAATTATGCAAACAGAGTTGACATGTAACAAAAAATGTCGATTTCAGTAATAAACATGTGAAAAATACTTGAGAACATAATTGCTTTACACAATCCACACATTATATTTGAAACAAGCTTTACTTTGACGTTTATGTATCCAAAAACATAATATGATTACTATCATTACGAATTACCCAGACACAAACCAAACCATCATGATTTAATGTTTTCTTTATGCTAAAATAATAAATAAATAAAAGCTTATGAAAGAAATCTCTTGGAAAACCCAACTTTCCAACAAACAAAAAAAACAACATAAAACAAAAACAAACCCAAAGTCTTGGAGAGAGACAGAGACTCAGCACTCAACAGACTCGTCACCTCCTTAGAAATTTTGTCATCTGATCTCTCTCCGGGACAATGATAACTAGACAAACAAACACATTCATAATTCATATATACAACAATTCTATCCCCAGGGACAAGAGAGACAGTACCGTGTCATCAAGAGTGGTATATTGCCTTTATTGTGTCGAATTGCATCGGTTTCATATTCCTTTTGTGATCACAACAAAGATCTTTGATTTGATTTTCTTACGCTTCTCTTGTCTTGGCTCTCTTCATACCGAGGCTATTGTAAGGAGAAACAGAACCAGACATTGGAGATCCTTCGTCACGAAGAGTTCCATTGAGCAATGCTAGCTCTCGCAGCTGCTGTTTCTTGTAAAGATCATGAGTTTCCTCCTACAACACAAACCAAGTAATTAGGACCGTCCATTTAAATTGTTTCAGGTGAGAAAAGGAAAAAGGGCTGATGAAACAAACCATAGGAGTAAGAAGATCGTCAAGTATTTCACGAGCTTGCATGAGACGTGCATCCACTATTTCAATCGGTAATTCTGCTTCGACTAAGATATGAAGTGGTTCATTTAGATGCTCATATCCTGGTTTGCCTCTCATCATTTCCTCCTACAAGAAGAAAAATATTAATACATTTTAACAATCATTGGAATGAAGTTCTAAGACTATATAATAATAACCTTAATTGGATCTTTTATACTGCCTCTTCCTCTTATAAGAACACGGCAATCAGTACTTGCTTCAACTCGCTTCAGGGAGTTTCCTCTAGGACCCAGAAGACGACCAACAAAGTTGAACTGTCATATCGAAAACTTAAGAGTTATATTCCGACCAGATAGTATATATACACACATAATCTCAAATGTAGAGATGATAATTCTTACATTGGGGTAACTGTCGACTGGAATATCGACCCTGATTGTTCGCTTGGCAATGAGACCGGATGAACTATCTGGTGAGTGAAGCCAATTTGGTCCTGGAGACGATGGAACAGATCTCTGCAAATGATCAAACAACCACAGTTAGAAGCAAAATCAAATTTGAATCATAAACATTGGCATATAGTTGCAGCATCAGTAGCAACAAAATAATGAAACTTCTTTCCCTGAAACTTCATGCAATGGAAAAAGGCACTGTATCAAGGCATTGCAACCTGTAGCTGATATATCCTAATAATATGTATAGAGTGATCACATATATACAAGAACACTATAGCAATCGCAACATCATTTCAATCCTGGCCGTGAGGATTTAATTAGTGTTGATCTAAGGCAAGAAAACATTCAGTGTTAGCCTAGGCTACCTGTCATGATAAACTACGAATAAAAGCAGTCAAATATTGTTATGTCAGCATAACTTACGTCAATAAAGATTCTATTGCAGTAGTATTGAATTAGACAAAAAGAGTTATTATGTTAATGGTTAGTAGTCATACTTCTGATGGAAACTGTGATGCCCATCCGTTCAGGTCAGCTCTTGCGTTCTGAAATATCCCTCCAGAAGCCAGAGGGTTATGGTGGTCAAGCCCACTCTGACTTAAAACTGTGGCATTCTCCAACAGTGTGGTTACACGCAAAATTTCTGTTTCAAAAATGTCAATTTCCAAGAGTAAGACGCACCAGTTAGAATTAGTCAACAAATGGAGTCAGCATAGTTAATTGAGTTAGCAAAGAATAGTTTCTTGCTCTCACTCTAGTTAAATGAAATGACAGAAGTCAGTATAAGAAGTACAGAATTAGTAATTTCGTGTTCTAGTACTCTAAACATTAGTCTCTCTGTGGATTGTAAGATTAGACACACTTGGGAGTTATTCAACCACTTTGTTATATTAATTCTAGCTGGTAGCTACTACTCATTAGGTCTCTGTTAGTAGCAACGTTTTAGCGTTCATCAACTGTAAAGTTCTGAAGCAAGGAATGAATATTATATTATGTGAGCAGAAAAATACAGATGATAAACAACAACAAACAGCAACGCTCACCTTGGTTTAGTAGCCGATATGCGTGTGGAAGCACAGGCAAGAACGGAATAAGCTTATGACGTTCCGCAAGTAACTCTGAAAGATACCTGCCAAAACAGAAACATGTGCTTAGTATACAAAATAAGTAAAGCCTCAAAGACACAGTAAAAATTACAAGCAGATCCCACTCAACCAATACAAAAAAAAACGTTAAATCCATACAAACCAGATTCAAAAATCCATTCTTTTAGTGAAGTGGATCTAGTCAATCAAGAATACAAATCAACAATAACAGAACGAACACAACCAACGAGCTACAAGATCTCACAACACAAAAAAGACTGATGCTTTAAAGAAAAATTTAACCGGATTGATGCAAATATGAGCTAAGAAGATGATCCAAGATGTTGAGATTTAATCAAATGCATCAGAATCGAAACATAGATCCTAATTATATAGAATCAGAAGAAAACAAAACAGAGAAATATCCAGATTCATCAAAAAAAAAAAAAAAAAACTATATAAGATCTAGTCAAAACAAAGATCAAGAAACTTCATCAGATACATCAGCTAATCATAAAACCACCAAACAATATGAAACCCAAAAACTCAAAAGAAGCAGATTAAAAAAAAAAAAAAAAAAGGTGAGATTCAATTACTTCTCCTGCTCAACGAAGACAGAAGACTGTGATCGGAGACCACCGGAGTAATTAGGCGAGTGAGGAGCAGAAGGAGGAACCGAAAGAGACGAAGAATAATTCATAAACCTGCCTCCGCCACCGCCACCACCACTTCCTCCTCCTCCACCACCACCAAGCGACGACATCATCATCATCTTTAAAGACAAGGAATCAGAGAAGAGCAAATAGGGAGATAAGAAGATGATGAAGCGGCGGAGTCAGGTCAGAAGCAAAAGCTGTTGTCTTGTCTCTCTATAACGTCGGTGGATTTATAGAGAGACTGTGTTGTTGTTGTTGTTAGGTACTCTCTCTCCCCAAAACATAAATGATTACTTGTTTGCTTAGCTGTGTTTTTTTTTTTCACTTTTCTTCATTCATATTTTACACACTTCCGCAGTTTTACCGCTCTTGTTAGTTTCTTTCAGAAGCCTCTTAACCATCTAGAATGTTAACTAAACCGGTCCCGGTTTATAAAAAATTCGGTTTGGGTAGAGCTCTACCGGAATAACAAAACGCTGCGTTGCGGGAAGCGAAGCTCTGATTCTCTCATTCTCAGTGAGAGTGACGCGAAGGTTGAAGAAGAGGGTAAATAAGTGGAAGAAGAGAGAAGCTGGGAAAACAAAATAAAACAATGGAGGAGACGATTCCGTTTAAGAGCTTACATAGCCGAGAATATCAAGGTCACAAGAAGAAGGTTTGATTTAATTTCGAAATCTTCATTATAATTTTCTGTTAAATCTTAAAACCCTAATTTTGGGGGAATCTTTTTTTTTTTTTTTTGGGGGATTGAAGGTACATTCAGTAGCTTGGAATTCTAACGGAACAAAGCTTGCTTCGGGTTCTGTTGATCAAACGGCTCGTATTTGGAACATCGAACCTCACGGTCATGTAATATTAATTTCTCTTTTTGTCTTTTGTGAGATATGGGAACTTTTTTGTGTGTGCTTGTGATGATGATTACATATGGAGAAGTATTTCTAGTTTTGATTCAGACAAGACTTGTTTGGTCATTGAGTTTTTATGTTCGATTGTGTCTTTGTCATTGTTAAGTTTGGAGTTATGTACTCTTTTTGTAATTTTGATTATCTATGTTGATGTGTTGGATACAGAGTAAAGCTAAGGACCTTGAATTGAAGGGGCATACTGATAGTGTGGATCAGCTATGTTGGGATCCCAAACATTCAGATCTTGTTGCTACTGCCTCTGGGGATAAAAGTGTTCGTCTCTGGGATGCTCGCAGTAAGTTATTATATTCTCTCAATGGATTACCTTTCTGTATCTGAATTGTGATAGGCTGTAGCTTCGTTTCTTTATTTTCTTATGGGATTAGCTTTGTGTCATTCACGAATACTTCTTGCAGTCTTGGCTTTTTCTCTTGAGTTATATCTCGGAAATTATTGATTGGTGAGAATAGGATTAGATAGGAGATTGATAAGGATTACAAACTTGTTAGTTAGCCTGATTCCAATAATAGAGCTATTTAATCAGGTTTTTCATTCGTGGCTACTATTGTGTGTTTTTTACTGTCAATTGAAAGTTGCTGAGTGTCTTCTTCGAGTTGTACAGGTGGGAAATGCACACAGCAGGCAGAACTTAGTGGAGAGAATATAAATATTACCTACAAACCTGATGGGACACATGTTGCTGTTGGTAATAGGGTATTTATCTTGATCCCCATGTCTTTACAATTGAATTGTTCCTTGCTGGACTTTTTCTATGCAATGCTTGATGGATCACTTTATTGTGGTTGATCTTTCACTTACTCCCCAATGTAGGATGATGAGCTTACCATTCTGGATGTCCGTAAGTTTAAACCTCTACACAGGCGAAAATTCAATTATGAGGTAATGAAAGCACAGACTCATGGCTTTCTTTTTCCTCTTCCCTGTCTTCTATTTCTAGCTCATGCGGTTATATTTCACCTAACTTTCTTGTTTATGTAATCCTCTTAGTTGTTATAGTTAGTAACTTTCTGGTGCCGTATGGAATGTTCTCTTAGCTTTCGTCTTCTTGTAACAGGTAAATGAGATTGCTTGGAACATGCCAGGAGATTTTTTCTTCTTGACTACTGGACTTGGTGAGGATTTGAAATTCTCTTCTTTCCCTAGCTCAGATTTCCTTATTGTTGAACTTCAGAAAATGATCTTATTGGAAACTTATATGTTCTTCTAATCAGGCACTGTTGAAGTTCTTTCATATCCATCTCTTAAACCACTTGACACTCTCACAGCCCACACAGCCGGGTGTTATTGCATTGCAATTGATCCTAAGGGAAGGTAATATACATTATGTTTACATTTATTGTCTTACCCTCTGAGACACGAGTTAAATTTTATTATTCCGGTTGCATCCAATTCCTTCTCTGTACAGATATTTTGCTGTCGGGAGTGCGGATTCTTTAGTCAGCCTTTGGGATATCTCAGATATGCTTTGTTTAAGAACATTTACCAAACTTGAGTGAGTCCCAGCCTGAAATTTACATATAAAAAAAAGGCTTAGTTTCTGTTACATGCTAATAAGTTACTCTCCTCGCAGGTGGCCTGTCAGGACAATAAGCTTCAACTATTCGGGAGAGTATATTGCTTCAGCCAGTGAAGATTTATTCATAGATATTGTAAGTTATAGTCCAGACTTAAACACTGCTAATTACTATGTACTTTCTCAATTTTAGATTAGTGCCTCATATCTGACCACGGACTACAAAACAGGCTAATGTCCAAACCGGGCGGACGGTGCATCAGATTCCATGTCGTGCTGCAATGAATAGCGTTGAGTGGAATCCCAAATACAATTTACTAGCATACGCAGGTGATGACAAGAATCCCAAGTATAATACTGATGAAGGTACTTCTTTATTGTTAGCAACAATATTACAATAACTTGGTTGCAGAAAATGAACAATAACAACAAGCTCTCTTTGGATCTCTTTGCAGGTGTTTTCCGGATATTTGGTTTTGACAGCACATAGGAACAGACAGAATTGCATCTTGAACCCTTGTTGTATCGGAAAAATGTTTTTGTGCTTTGTGTACTATACTACTAATGTCTTGACAGTATCAAATAATTACACGAAGAGTTTGCAGTTGTGATTTTCTATAACACTGGCATTTTATTCACTGCAAAAATGGGCAATTTATACAAGATGTCTTCTTTATTATAAACGATGAATTGAACTTAATAATCGAGATCAGAATTCTGATTCCGAGTTACATCTATTCTCTATGTGTAAGCGCTAAAAGTTACAGATTGTTCTTGGGCCCGGGAATATTCTCAAGTCTGGAAGATTTGACAGCAACTCTCTCAAAGCCTGATGATACAGAGGCCAGTGATAAGCTTTTGCTAAGATCGGACCAAAAGCTTCATCCCCACGATGGAGGTTGAAGAAGGAATGCAGAATCCTGAGACAAATAGAACATATTTATCACTAGGAGTCCAGATTTGGATTAAGAGAACAAAGAACACAAAATTTGCTTACCGAAAAAAACAAATAATAGTTAGAGCAAAGAAGAACAATGGTGATCAAATACTGAGAGAACCAAGTAACAGGTTTCCACTTGATCTCAACGCTTGAGCTCTTCATCCTCTTCCCACTCATTGGCTCCTTTGACAAATCGAAGCTCGACCCTTTCATCCTCAACTCCAAAACACACCGTGTAAGCGTTCTGTTATCATTCCTCTCCCTATGAACTCCTCTGTAAACTTTCCAGAACACAAACAGCTTAGCCTGAACAAGAAACACAAGAACCAGCGAAGTGGCTAGTGACACTGCAGAAGGTATCCACCATTTCTTGCAGACCGCGTCTCTTCTCATCAAGTCATCATCATCAGAACAAGTAGCAGAGTAGACGAGAGTGAAGAAGAACCCGTGGAAGACGAGGAAGAAACAACAGAGCTGAAAGATCTCTCTTTTGATTGACTCTAGCCTTGATTCCTTAAGAAGGACACGACGACAGAACAGATCTTCTTCTCTTTGCCATAGCTTCAAAAGCAACAAATGTCCTGGACTCTCTGAGATCTCAGACAAAGGATGCTGCTGAATCACCTTGAGTATCCCCAACCCTGGATTCGAAACCGTAACCAACTGTTGTTGTTGTTGTTGTTGCTGTTTCTCTTTATGCTCTTCATCTACCGGAATCTCCACTACATGAGAATCTTTAGTCGCGGCCATTAGAGTAAAAGATTGATACTTTATGAAGAAACAGAGATCGGAAATGGAAAGCAATATGAGAGAAGAGATTGAGAAAATGAATAAAAATTGCAGAGAAGACTTGAGTTCGTTGTTTTTTTTAGTAAGATTTCCATTTTCTATGAAATTAAGATTTCAGGTATTTAAATTGTTGTTTGTTAACGGCTATATGTGTGCAACGGTCGGATTGTTTTCTTTTCACGTTATGTTGTTTTGTTACTGCTGCGAAGATAATGTAGTAGGCGCGACCTTTTCTCACTGTAACGGCTATATTTTGCTTTTCCAACGTGTACAATATTGGGCCACTAATGGGCTTAATGATTTGCAATATCGTTAATTAGGCCCAAAATCGATCATCTGGTTCTATAGCTTTTTTGCTCTATGATTCCATTGTTCCACCACAATTTTTTAACAAGTGATAATTGAATCGCAACTTTTGACTAATTTTTAGATAAATATTGGAAATGACATTTTTGAGATTTTGTAGTCTAATATACGAAGAAGCCAACATTAAAAGTTTTTTATAGTATGAGATGGAAATAATAAAAGCTCTTTATTTACATTTCTTCATTTTTGAATGCTTTACAAAGCAAAACTTATTAATCTCTCAAAGAAAAAAAGGAAAAAAAAAACAGAAAACATCTAATTAATCATGACCAAATGTTTAACTACCAATGTGATCCAAAATAATGAAAAACCAAACAAGAAATCTTTATAGAAAAAAAAACGAAAGTTGAACGAAATAGGAATCAAACCATATGATTAATGATATCATCAGCTTGTAAATCCCACAAGACATTATCCACATTAAACACATGTTGATGATGTTGTTGTTGTTGATGATGATGATGGCTCCTCATCATCATCATTCCATCTCCTCGTCCTCCTTGAGATCCATTCTCCTCTTGATCAACCACTTCTCCCTTCAGCTTCCTTCTTTCCTCCTCTTCCTCCGCTGCCGCGGTTTCAGCCACCGCCGTGCGTATTCCTCCGTGACCTCTCCATGCTGCTATCGCAGGAGACGCTGATCCATCGTTTCTTTCTTCGATCCCAAACGACGACGAAGACGATCCATAGGAGAATCCGTTGCCCATCTCCCATAGCTTCATTATTCCATTACCAGCCTCTAAACCATCCATTTTTATCTTACCAGCTTCGTTATCAGCAGTAATATGGTTAAAGTTGTTAGGATTGGGATTAGGGCTTGAGAAGTTGATTTGGTTTAGGTCAACACGTTTCTTGGTGAGCAAGTGAAGCATCTCGTCCTTGAAGCAACCGAGGGCAGCTTCAGCTAGGTGAGAAACCTGAGGAGGATTGAGTGTAGTGGTGATCTCTGCCATTAGATGCGAGAAAGGCTTGTGGGTAACCGGGTCTATTCCCATTCCCGACAACTTCTTCTTCAGCTTCGTGTTCCAATAGTTTTTCACATCGTTGTCTGTACGTCCAGGAAGCTGCGCCGCTATCAACGACCACCTGATCCATACCCGACAAAAAACATTAACAAGGTCTGTCTTACTCATGTTCTTGTTTCCCAAGAAACATGATAACTGTCTTGTGTTGCCCATGGAAAAAGAAAAATATTATTTAGCATTTCATTTCAAAACCTATTCTTGAATCAAATGTCATGCCAAAATAAAATTTATTTTTAGAAAATTAAACTTCTCAAAGTTTAAATCCGTATAGTTAAATAGGGTATAAGGTATTTGAAAACACGGTCTTATTCCGTTTCTTGAGATTCTTAATTCTCAAGAAACATATCGACAAATTCGTCCAAAAAATATATAGTCATCTGTAAGTCATAATCAAATTTTCAAAACTTATTAAATAAATTCTGAAATTTATCAGTACATCTCTATATTTACACACCAAAACCTAAATCAAATTAAATCACTCCAAAAGAACCAAACGAATGAAAAATATTTAAACCATAGTTAATCAGATCTAGTCATACCGGTTACCAAGGACAGAGTGAAACTTGACAATAATATGTTCTTCAGCTTCGGAGAACTGGCCGTGTTTCAAATCAGGACGCAAATAGTTCGTCCATCTTAGCCTACAACTCTTGCCACATCTTTGCAACCCTATTAGCAGAAACAAAATTTTGTCGATCCATTACATAAATTACAATGATCACATATAGTAATATTAATTGTAACTTGATTAAAGAAAACCATCAAAAAAAAAAAAAAAAGGATAAGAGAAACTAAATTACCAGCATTCTTAGGGATGAGACGCCAATTACGAGTACCATGTTGAGCAATATAAGAAGCCAATTTGTTGTCTTCTTCAGGAGTCCATTGTCCTCTCTTCACATTCTCCTTTTCACAACATGGAATCCGCCCCATTTCTTCTTCCTTTCTAGTTTTTATCTCTTGATCGATTTGATTACTCTTTTAGTTAATTTACCAACAAGAAAAAAAAGAAAATTTGGTTAAGAAATGAAAAAAAATAAAAGAAGAAGCTTATAAATCAAAGATTGCCCAAAAGATTTTAAAACTGCCAAACTTTTGATTTCTTTAAACTTTCTTGTAATTAAGGGTTTTAAATTGCAAAAGAAGAAAGGAAATGTATGCATATATATAATAAATTGAATTAAACAAAAATGAAAACATAGTAAAAATTAGCATCAAATGTGCATGAAGTGATTAAACTCTTTAAAGAATTCAACGCTACAGAGCGTGTGATTCCCTTTGGCCGGTAGGTCACCCACTCAACGCCTGGTCAACTCCTTTTACATTCATTTCATTATCAGAATATTCACCCATCAATTATATTTCTTGATATAACTCTTCTGATATATATATATATATATATATATATATATATATATATTATCTATGCAAACAATAACTTTAGCATATTGGTGATGGGTAGGACGATTTGTATAACAAACTAGGGTTTAAATTATGACTTTAAAATGTTATCTCGCTCTCTTTTTTAATGTAATTGTATCATACTGAAGTTCTGAGGAATCTTTTTCTAAGTTATGACAATTCTTTTTATTTATTTATTTTGTAAGGGATTGTCCATGTGAAGTACGGAGAATATCGCGAGAGCGTTCGTGTGCATTAGTGACTAGTGAGCGTTCGTGTAAAGCACAAAATCTTGTACTAGTACAATTAGGTACCTACTTATGTCAGCTTTTGTTGTAACATCTTGTAGTACCGTACCTTATCCATAATACAAACATGAATATATTCAAAAGTGAATCCGACATCAAATAAAATAAAGTAAATTATGGAACTAGAGGTAAATAACAGTTTTTTGAATATATATAAATATATATATAAATTTTGTAGATTTGACTTCTAATTCGAAATCAATTGATATCAGATGACAAAAATTAATTGATGATTCTAATGAATCATATTTTACTTTACAAGCATATATTTAATATTCGAAACTATACTTTTGATAATTCAACGAGAAAGATGGATAATACAATTTTTTTTTT
Source organism: Camelina sativa (assembly GCF_030686135.1). Taxonomy (NCBI): domain Eukaryota; kingdom Viridiplantae; phylum Streptophyta; class Magnoliopsida; order Brassicales; family Brassicaceae; genus Camelina; species Camelina sativa. The sequence goes on along the minus strand of NC_141890.1, from coordinate 45,395,333 downwards.
TGTCTTTTGTGTTTAAATAATCCGGATAACGTAGGTTTGGATAAATGGAACAGTTCAGATAGACATGATAATGTTACCTTTTTAAAAATTATTATATCCATTAAACTTAACCCTCTTTCTCATTATTTTGTGTTTTATCTACTTGTTTTTTTAGGCTTTGAATGGTTGTGCATATAATCCATACTAAACAATACGTACTAATAATTTAGTATGCTCAGTTCTATACTAAAAGTATAGAATATTTTTAAAGCAGACCAAAAAATGTAGATAGATAGTTATATTTTATGGAGTTACTATTTACTCCATCACTCCATACTAACATGTATTTTATTAGTCTGCACTTAGTCCCACATTAGTATAGAGTTTATCAAACATTTGTGTGAATGGTGGAAAAATAGGAACCATTCTTGTGTTCACTCCTAGGGTGAACCCATTCATTCACTTCTCCTTGTATTATCCAATGAAAACACGACATGTCACTTTGCATTTAAATTGTAAATATTTTGAAAGATCTAAAATAAAGGAAACAAAATAAACAAACAAAAACTAATAAAAAAAAATTATTAATAAACGTAACATTGCGTTAACGGCGTTGCAGTCTTTTTTTTTTAGGTTTTTGACGAACAATTATAATGGTGACAACAGACGATTGTTGATTTGGTCAATTGGGTTCGGAGAAGGAGACTACTACTATCACTTTCAGTCAAATTCCTGTAAATTTCTCACTTGCGTACTCTATAATCTATATCCACATATGCATATCTCTATATCCAAACATGAAATTTCAATTTCTCAAAAAAAAAAAAAAAATTAGAGATGATCATCAGCTGCAATTAGTTTCATATTTGTTCTTTACATGTTTCTTTTATATCTGATTGAAGGCAGATTATAAATGACAAAACTCAACCATATCCCATCGTGAATTAAGAGATAGTAATCAAATTGTATAGGATTATGTGTGCTTTTTCGTTTGTAATTATGTTATCTTAACCTCGTCATGTGTATAGCTGATCGTCAACCTAGCTGACCTAAACTATATCAAACTATATTAAATTTTGCTGTAGAAAGAAAGTGTACATATGCATATAGAATTTTGAAACCAAAATCTGATTCTTTTGGTAGTTAAAGTAGTCCTCTTACTACACACTTTCGTAAGGCATCGGAGTGTTAATAAGATTTTTTTTGTTAGATTTTTATGATCATCGATGAGTACTTTAATTGAGTTCAAACTTTTTTTTTTTTGCTTGACTTTTTTCATAAATGATTTTTATGTGCAGATCTAAATAACTAAAAGATATTTGTGGTACTAAGTTTTCCACGAGCATTAACATGAAAACTACATCCATGGGTGACAAAGACAATGAAGAAGTTCTTGCATCAAGAGAGGTACGATGATCATGATTATATATATGTTCAATCTTGGATTCATCCACATCAATTTTTGTGTTCACTGCTTCAAATATAAGGAAGACGTTGCCATTGTTCGGTAGACATAATATCTATATATATATATATGGTTAGTGCAGATTGCAATGGAGATTCAATTAAGTGGTCATGAAATTGTTCTTGATGGTCGTGAATCTAGTTTGCAAGTCTCGGGTGATTTTGGTTTGTTAAGTCAGAATTCGATTGACTTTTTAGCTACAAATGATGAATTTGAAGAAGAATGTGACATAGCCAATAAAGAGGATTATGTTCAAACTGAAGAGGTTGCTACTTTGGAAGCAAAGGAAAAAAATGAGAAGAAAGATGAAATATGTATTGGAATGGAGTTTAGTTCTGATGAGGCTGCATATATAGCTTATAAAAACTATGGCGGCAATCATGGTTTCGATGTAAGGAAACAACGGAGAGAGAAGAAAAAAGATAAGGTAGTAAGGCTTGTTTATGTTTGCTCAAAACAAGGGTATAGGAAAGAACTTGAGGTCGAAAAATCTTATTCACACCCAGTCACACGGTGTGGCTGTAATGCTCATATGGCTTGTTACCTTCAGGAGAACGAAAAATATAAGATTGTGTCTTTCGAGCCGAACCATAACCATAATTTAGTGAGGACACCTATGAAGCATTTGTTGAAGGTCAATCGGGAAATCTCTGACTCTCAAAAACAACATGCTCATGATGCCGACATGTCAGGAATTTCAGCAAAACAAACTGTTGAAATGATGAGCAGAGAAGTTGGGGGGCGAGGAAATCTGGGTTTTATGGAGAAAGACTATCGAAATCACATATACCGCAAGCGAATGGCAAGAATGGAAAAAGGAGATGCTGGAGCAGTTTTAGAGTACTTTCAAAAAAAAAAAGAGGAGAATTCATCTTTTTTTTATTCAATGCAACTTGATGAGGAAGATATGATCACTAATATTTTTTGGGCAGATGATCGGTCTATAAGTGATTACAATCTTTTCGGAGATGTTGTTTGCTTCGTCACAACTTATAAGACCAACGAATATGATAGACCATTTGCTCCATTTGTTGGGGTTAATCATCACAAGAAAACTGTTGTGTTCGGTGCTGCTTTGTTATATGATGAAACCACTGAGTCATATAAGTGGCTTTTCGAGACTTTTCTTGGAGCAATGTCTAGAAAACAACCAAAAACAATTTTTACTGACCAATCTGCAGCAATGGCGAATGCGATAGTGAAGGTGTTCCCTGGCACAAAACACAGGTTATGTGTTTGGCATATATACCAAAATGCTGCAAAGAAGTTAAGTCATGTATTTCATGGGCCATGACAGTTTGCCATAGACTTTGGGAAGTGTGTATATGACCATGAGGAAGAAGAAGATTGGTTATTGGCATGGAGTAATATGCTCAAGAAGCATAATTTGACAGAGAATAAATGGTTGAAAAATGTTTTTGAGGTGAGAGAAAAGTGGGCTATGGTATATGGACGTCATAGTTTTACAGCAGATATGGTGAGCACACAGCGTAGTGAAAGTATGAATAATATCTTGAAAAGATACTTGAAGAGTAGTTATGACTTATTGTCCTTCTTTGAACACTATGAGAGAGTGTTGGATGATCGGCGATATAATGAATTAACTGCTGACTTCAAAATGATGCATACCTCGTCGGTATTATCTGCTACTGTAGAGATGTTGCAACATGCAGAGGAAGTGTATACACCCGAAATTTTCAGGTTGTTTCAGAAGCAATACATAGTTATCGGCGATTACGTTGCCAAAAAGGTTAGTAAGTCTGAAATGGTGTATGAATACAAAGTATCTTATCGTGGTGGACCGCGAGAACATTTGGTTAGTTATGATGCTACAAACCAAACGATACAGTGTAGTTGCATGAATTTTTCTTTTGCTGGAATCTTATGTCGTCATACATTGAAAGTGTTGGATAAAAAGGATGTTAGAAGAATCCCATCTAGCTACATCTTGACTCGATGGAGTAAAGAGGCAAAATCACGAAGCATTTCTTCTTATCGTTTAGAGGCACCTAGTGGAACAATAACACAATCGATTGGAAAGCGTTATAGCCATTTATGTCGCAACTTCCGTGAGATTGCATCTGCTGCTGCTGAACATGTAGAATTGACGATGTGTGCAAATGAAGCTGCATGTCAATTGCTTAAAAAGCTGGAGGAAAAGAAAAAAGAACTTGTGAAAACTAATGAATGGATGCTCCCAACTTCAAATGTTGAACCTGTGAAAGGAGAAGAAGAAGACGTGGAAGTTTCAAATGCTCGCGGAATTAAAAGAAAAGCAACTGTTGGACGGCCAAAGAACAAAACAGTCGGACCCCATGGTCGATATTTGAATGTTCTTGAAACAAAAAAAATGTAGTACATCAAAAACATCAACTAATGCTACAACAAAGAAAAAGTTATCATTTCAGGTATTTCATATATCATTTTCTTTGTTTTTTATGTCCAATTTTGATCCAAATATGACAAGATTAAATTGATTAAATGTTTCAGGACTCAAGTCTTACTCTGGATACTCAATTATCTGTTGCTACTACTAGTCCAACCTTATATAATACGTCATTTGCCTCACAAGTGTTGCAGGTAAATGATTTATCCTTATGCTTTGCTTTCCTATAATCCATATGACATTTCCTGTTTTCTTTTAGGACAAGCAAGAGGATAGGAATACCGATGAAGAGAACAAAGTATGAAGAGAAAGCTACAAAGAACCAAACCAAAACTCTCAGAACTCTTTAGGCCAAGAAATTGTACGAGTGATTTTGGTGATAGTTCATTTGTCTCTTTTGGTTTTGCTAACGTTTATGCTTTCTATTAAAAAAAGGTTTTGCAACTTTGTTATATCCTTACTTGAATATCTAAAACTCGTTTCCACATTTTAGACACTGTACAAGCGTAAACCAAGATGAAAAAATTGCAAGATAGCTAAGTAGAACAGAATCTTGAAGCTTTTAATCAAATTATATGCCCGAAGAAGAAAACCCATTAGAAAACTCAAGACTCTTTTGTTCCTATATATGTTTAAGTAAACCAACCGGGTTGGAGCTTGAATTTTGTGGTGGTCTGGTTGCCTTCCACGATGTGGTTTAAGAGGACCCAAAACCAGCAGCTAGCCTAGTCAAATTTATAGACAAGTAAGTTTGAAACCAACTATCTACCATTTGGAAAATAGGAGACAAGAGCTATGAGACCGGCTTCCAAGTTTCGTTTGCTTCAAGAGTCTAATAGTTCATACTCTGTTTTTATAACTATGTTTTAGTTCCAGAGATCAAAACTCTGCAAAAAAAACACTTGTTGTAAAACACTTTCTATCTCCATTAAACTTATAAAAAATAAAAAAAAGAGTAACGAAGTCAGCAAGCTTCACATTTTTTAACACATGACAAGAGGGTTAAGCTAACATAATTATAAACCCAAAACAAGAAGCATTTAAACTTCACGATGGGATATGGTTGACTTTTATCATTTAATATCTGCCTTTACTCAGAATTAAGAGCAACACCAAATATGAAATTAATTGTAGGTAATGATCATTTCTGAATTCTTTTTTGGTGTGAATACTGATATATGCATATGTGTGTCTATCTGGAGTACACAAGTGGGAAATTCACACTTCACAGTATGAGTTTATCTAATTAAAAAGGGATCGTTGTATCTCTTCTGTTCCCAATGAATGTCTTCACGTTTCGTCCTCTGAATCCAAATTAAATGAACCAACATCGTCCTCCTCTGTATACATACACACACAAAAGAGGGTGGAGGATAGAGATTGGAGAAGTTCATGCTAATACCCATAGGCAGAGAAGGTAGTATGTATCAATGGCCATTATAATTGTTCGTCAAAAACCTAAAAAGAAAAGACTGCAACGCCGTTAACGCAATGTTAGGTTTATTAATGATTTTTTTATTAGTTTTTTTGTTTATTTTGTTTCTTTTATTTTAAATCTTTCAAAATATTTATAATTTAAATGCAAGATGACATGTCATGTTTTCATTGGATAATACAAGGAGAAGTGAATGAATGGATTCACCTTAGAAATGAACCCAAAAATTGTTCAAAAAATAGTAGACTGGTCCGACTTTAATCCGGTCTGGAGCGTATCAACCAACCATTCATGGCCTTAGAGTTCAAAAAGAAAAAATGATATAGCATTACAAAATTTTCTACGGAAGATTTTACAAACTGTGTCTCTGGAAAAATTCTACTTAATTTTGTTTGCTTATCATAGCCATATCATCTTTGCATTCTCTTTATTCACTTGAAATTCCCATGAATAGGAAAGAGGCCTTTTCCAAGTTTGAACTAGTCAGAAGAGTAAGCCCGAGAAGAAGAAGAAGAAGAATCTGACTTCTCTCAGAAGTAACGACTTCGACCATAACCTAACTCTCTCACCACCGACTCAACCATCCTCTCAGCAACTCCGGTTCCAACACCAATCTCTTTCGCACAACAAACCAAAGCGGCTATTCCCACCAACCATAAGGCTGCAGCCACCCCAACACCAACCATTGCCGCCACAAGAATCGCCACCGTCCCAGCCAAAACCGGAGCAAATATCAGCATCAGTGGAGAAACGATCAGAAACAGAGTTACCGTCGCTACGAGGCTAAAACTCATCAGACCAAAGAGCGGCCCGACCACTGCCACTGCTGCTACCGTTGCTTCCACAACCAACGAACCAGTCGGCTTCACTCCATCGGTTATGGCTATATCTCTCCTTCCTTCAGGATTCTCCATAGTACTACTAATGTGAAGTTAACTGAGAGTTTTGTATCATGGCTCTATATAGAAAGGAAGATGGTGCGATATTGACACGTGGATCCTATAAGCTACAGTTCTACGACACGTGTATAGTCTTGTTAACCCAAAACGCCAAAAACTGTCTCTAAACATTATCCACAAGGCTTGCGACGGATTTGAACCAAAACTGAACTCAAATATAACATTGAAGTATTGAACCGAATTGGTTATAGAGAAATTACAAAGCTATCAATGATATTAGTCCGAAAACGAAACATAATTAATATACTCCAACAAAATCACTCAGAATTCTGGGATTCATATGAAGGTTTTGTTAATTGTTTTCGTACATTATTTATCGAACCATGACTGATAGATAATACAAACATCATTGACACAAAGTTCGATGAGAAAGCTTGCTAGTATAACAGTGTGAGCCAAAGAATCGTTTCTTAGTAAATAATGAAAAAGAACAGAAGGTGTAGGAGGCTTAGCTGAAATTTAATTTAGCAACTTGTGGAAGAGATTTGAGAAGAGAAGGTGATGGTCTCCGAAGAGTGTGATTAAGAAGTAACATCAAAGTGAGAAGTGTTAAAGCTCCTGCTTGGTGTGCACTTCCTAGTGAAACCGGAACATAACTCAGAAGCGTTGACACACCTAATGTTACCTGCAAATAACAGAACAGAAAAAAGCCCCATCAACGGTTTTCATATCAAGTTTCCATGAAACTTTATGGTGATTGAGTTTTCATGAAAGTTTATGTTGATTGATTGAATAAAGAACCTGAACAGCAGTCATTCCGACAGTGCTTCCAATCAAAGCTTTAACAGCTGGATGTATATCTAGCTTCCTCGTGAACCACCACATTGTTCCAATCGCCATTAGCGTTGTGGTTGCCAGAAGGCGATGATCAAGCTGAAATTTAAGTAAAGTTTAAGTCTTTTTTTTTTGAGATTCTTGAAGCAAAATGAGAAAGTTCTGTTTCAATGTGTACCTGAACAGTTGCTGTGTTCTCGAAAAAGTTGCGCATAAGTGGTTTCATCTCAAATATATTATCTGGTATCCATGTATCGCCCATCTTCGGGAATGTGTTGAATGCACGACCCTACCATTCACAAGCAGAGAGATCAAAATGCTCAGATTTTTTACTGTAACTAAACAAAGGTAGAAGCTTATATTCAAGTTTTTAGTTTGCTTACAGCATCATTTCCAGCAACAAAGGCTCCTGAAATCGCAGTGATACCAACAATCAAGCTTACTGGTAATGCAAGCTTCTTCACTTTAGCTGCTCCACGAACCCAAGCCAGTGACTCAGCTGGTGGTTCAGGCATAACAACAGAGAGAGCGGTCCAGAAAAGTCCACAATAAATGGCGAAAGCTGAGGTCAGGTGAGCTGCAAGACGGTATGGGCTTACCCTTGGTTGAGAATATTCAGACGGTGGCTCCTACAGGACAAAACTGATTACTGGTTACACAATATTCTGGACTTGAAATCTAATAAGATCATCTCTGATTACCTCTAAACCACTTTTAACCATCCACCAACCAATGAAACCTTGTCCAGCACCAAGTGCAAATAAACCAGAGAGCTGAACTCCAAGACGTAGAGTAATATAACCTTTACGCAGAAAAAACGAAAACGGCAAAGCAAACATGATCCCCAATCCTCTTCCCCACATTCGATGAGCATACTCCATCCAATATATGAACTTAAAATCTTCAAGATTCATCCCTTTGTTCACACTGCAAAACACCATATACCAAAACACAAATACCACTTTAAACATCAACGATAGAAAACACAATGTAAGCAACAAGTTAGCAACCAAAATCACAACACTAACCGCTTATATTCAGGTGAATGCTTATACTTCTCAAACTCCTTAGCCCAAGCTTCATCTGACAGAGGAGGGAATTCACCGGTGAATTTCCAATCAGTCATGGATAAACCAGATCGAGTTAATCGGGTTACACCTCCTAGTACCACCATGCTGAAAACCCAAGCAGCTGAACCGAACAACCATATACCAACCCATTTCCGAGCTTGAGGTCCTCCAGTGACAAGAAGCTTCAAACCCTCTTTACTCTCTGAGCTAATCGACGCTACAGTTGACATATTCCTAAACAATGAAGCATTTTGACCCTACACATAACAGAATCTTGATCAACTCCAATCTCAATTACAGAATCTTCATCAATCCCAATCTCAGAATCGTCAAATAGGAATAAAAATCTCAACTTTAACAAAAATCCTGATCAAAAGTATCAACCATTAGACAAATTCTCCAAACTACTTGCGAATTGAGTTAAGAACATGAGTAGAAATGAATGTAGAAACTACCTTGAGAAGAGATCGCAAGCCATATAAAGAGTTCCCCGCTAAAGGGGAAGACGAAGCAGAGGAGGTTACAGTAGCAGCTGTGATTTTAGAGGTGAAAGCTCGATGAGACCCTCGAGCAATTACATTAAACGCTTCCTTGTTTCTCTTAAGAGCTGATCCCACCGCCCGAAACATCTCTTCTCTCTCTCCTCTCTCCTCTCTCCTCTCTCTAGGGTTTAAGCAAAGGTTTTTGCGTTCAGGCGACAAAAAGAAGACGGGAGAGGCAAATCAAATCTGCTTCTGCAATTTCGACCCGGCCCGGCTTTGTTACGGGTTCGGGTTTTGCTGTGGTGGCTTATTCGGTAGACACTAAACAATGGCCGGTTGAAAAAACGACACGGTGTTTAGATCGAAAACGGGAAACAACATACTTTAAATATTACTATATAGTATATTGTATATACATGCACTTAGCAAGCAAATTATGAAATTTTTGTTCCTTTTTGTAAAACATAAACCTCTGTAAAATTAGGTTAATCTAGTTTAAGTCATTAAAATTGCTTTGAGAAAAACCTTTTTAATTTTCACCATTTTGTTCATTACAAAATCTTGTCGTAGAAGCAATTTTAACTTTGGTTATATCACGATAGAATGTCCGACGTTCGAAATAGTTCGAAATTTCAGATATAATTTGGATGTTCAAACTTCTTAAACGTTACTGTAAAAGTCCGACGTAACATGCAACATGTCTAAATACCCATCAAAATTTACTTTATCTTAATTATAAGACTATGAATACGTTTTCGGTTACCAAACTTCTCCAGAAATATTGATACTATCTAAATTAAAAAATCATCACGATGTTTTTAATGTCGTTTTCTTTTTAATTTACTAATTTAGCTTTGATTTTAGTTTGATTTTAAATTTTCGTTTTGGGTCAAAAAAATGCATCACTTATTTTCTTTTCATACTGATTATATATTAAAATATTAAAAATGTAATTCAACCAAAAAAAAAAAAACTGATTCATGTAAGTCTTTCTCTATTTACATTGATCGAATCTATATCGATATACACAAAATGTAAAATGTAACTTTGTAACTCTATCTTACAAAACATAACTATAATATTATCAATGACACATTTACCAGTTTAATAAATTCCATTAGACCTTCTTTGAGGCTTTCTTGCAGATATAAGCTCAATGGGTAAACCTCCCGGGGACATAAATATCTCCTTTCTTGCTGAATGTTTTCTCTTTTGGAAACGTATCCGAAATTGAGAGAACAAAATGTTCTTTTGATGTTGGAACTTGGCAGCGTGTCCTTCTAGATATAGTCCAAAGTCAACAACCTGAAGTAAAAGACAATCCACCATGAGCAAACTAAAAGGTGGTTTATCAGAAAAGCATTTTGATACTATGTCTCAAATCTTTACGAAGGCTCATCAATTAGTGTAGTCGATCTATATCATCGATTCAATAAATATGTTACAAAGAAACCAAATCTTCCAATATTGTATTGAGAATTCATTTAGTGACAATTAACAGATTATTATAGTATGTTAAAATAGGTAGTTGCTTACTTTATAAATTATAAATGAGGAGCTAAGTATCCTTTACTCATGTAGACATATATATACAAGCATGTAGTGGCGGACCCAGGAGAAAATTTTACCCAGGTCATAAATAGAAAAAAAGACCAACATAGAGTAAACATATTTATGTTGCGCAGAGAACCCAACATGATCAGTGGCGGACTCACATAGAGTTTTGTTGGGAAGGTCAACAAAGGGAAGAATGACAAACTATGCTGCTGAAACTTCACATGCAAAAAAACTTTATTTCAAAGTTTTACCCGATCAGTTGACCTACCTAAGCTCTATTTGAGTCCGCCACTGATCATGTTGGGTTCTCTGCGCAATATGAGTTAAACATTTGATATATTTAAATTGAATTGGTTGAATTTTAATGGGACTTATTACGAAGTTCATGTTGAGAATCGAGATCTAACATATATGCTGAAATTTAAAATCGAACCAAAACTTCTAAAATGAAACATTCACATCAAAATTAGAAAAGATGCAATATTCAATTTTTTCAACCCATTATTTTATTAAATTATATTTGGTGATTGTTTATAGATAATAAAGGAAAAATCGATTTTAACAATTAAAACTGCAGTAGCAGGTCTAGTATTCTCTTTTAAGGCCTGGTGGTTCACAAGTTCATGTTCCTTTATACTTGTCACGACAATCTAGGTTACAGTCTGAAGTATCACAACCAGGAGTTGCTCCTCTAAGGTAGGCATGACATATACGTCCTTTCGTCTTTTCCATCACCATTCCTGTTAATACATATTTAAAACATATACTATCATTTAAATTCTGTTATAAAACTATAAAGGTGATTAGCAAAAAAACCATTTAAAAAAAAAAGACGTAGAGAGCATATACCAATAACAAAAAACACCATTAAAATTGTAAGAACCATGTTTTTAGTCATCTTTGATGATACAGATAAAATAAAACTGATGGATGTTAATGTATATGTTGTGTGTATATATATATATATATATATATATACAAAAATATCAAGAATTGTATTAACATCAAATAGTGTTGACCAAAAATAAAAGGTAAGAGATCAATTTGCATTTAAGAAAAAAATCAATAAGTAAACAATGCTTGAATCAGAAGAAGAGAAATTCGTAAAAATTAAATTGAAACAATAGATAGAAATCAATTAAATGTAAAAACAGACAAGAACATTATAAATCAAAATTAATACATTAACTATTGTTGACCAGAAAAAATGATGATAAAGTCAACAAATATGAAATAGACTGAATGGGTATAGAAAGACATTAATTAACTTTGACCAAAATAAAAAAGAGAGAAATCAATTAGTAATTAATGAGATGCATGAATCAAAAAACCTCACCAAAAGTGACATGACTAAAAATTAACTAAAAGTGAAAACATGTAAAACCATTATAAAAATGTACTATTAATTTTACATTTAATTCGAAAAAAAAACTAAAACTAAAACTCTTTTTTGATTAAAAAAAACATTAGTCTTTTGGGGAAATCTTAAACAAGATTATCTTGGAAAGGTAAAACAATGCCAATTCTTCTAATTACTTGATTCTTTTATTCTTTTTATGGAAATGAATAACATACAGAATCATCAACTAAATCCTATATGTATCATACCTGTTTGAAATGGAACAGGAACCGGAAACGATCTCTCCAGCTTTGGATGGGTGAATAAAACAAACTTATTGTCTTTAAATTTTACCTTAATTTGATCAAAAGCTCTGTTTTGTCATCAGGGTTTAACAATGTTGGTGTTTCCAGGGATGTTCGTTCCCATTTGCCTAGAAGTCTGCGATAAAATGAACACTTCATAGGGGAAGTATTGCTCCCATGAGCCTTTTACATACGTAAAACTTAGTACCGAGAAAGCGTAATATGAATCATCTGTTCTTGAGCTATACTTGGTCTTTTGATGTTGAAAATATTGATGCAGTTGGAATATTCTGATTACAATGCCTTCTGGTGAGATCGGATCTACTTTACATATTATCTAGTATCTACTAACCGTTGTGAACTAGACTTTATGTTTTTTATTTACTAATTATGAACTAGTCTTTAGCGTACCTGTCAAGTGCCGAGACTTAAATATTTCCATATAGGAATGTTTGATTTTTAATTATATTAAAATTAGTTTATAAATCTCATTTTGAAATGGCGATGAGAGTGATAGCTCACGATCCACGCCCAAAGCAAGGCCCGCTATCATTGATCAGGTTCTTACAATTTTCATATTTTCTGGTTGATGTAAATTAGATTAACGAAGTAGGTTAATTAAATAAATTTGGATCCAAGTGGGGTTTTAATTGTTTAGTAATCTGTAAATTATTCTCAAAATTATAAGTATGATCACCATAGAAATCTAATTCGTGACTTCGACATCTTGATTATATTGCTTTGGCATACGATCATTATCACCATCAGTTCTTCTTTTCTACGATAATTGAATCAACGACATCCACGAATCATATGCTTCAGTTCATGCTTACACATTAAGGATTCCCACATTTAGTTCATGCTTACACATTTAGGCTTGGTACACTTTCAGAATTCGTTGTCTTATTATGGAGATTTTCCTTCTTAAATCTGTGGTCTACCTGTTTTAGAAACATCTCAAAAAAACAATTTAACTTCATTAGACTCTAACACAAACACCTTCTCCCGAAGAGATCCTTGGACTCTAACGCTGCTGAGATAAGAGATCCTTGGAAGAAAACTAGGGTTTGGTTAGGCACTTTCGACACTCCCGAAGAAGCCGCTCTTGCTTACGAATGATGCAGAGCTTTGGTTGTGGTGATTGATTGATCACAATGGGGAGATAGATTCTCCACCATACCAAACAAAACCATAAGAAACAAAATTATTGGGTGGCTGTAAAATTATCTACACTTAATCATATTTCATATTAGAAATTCAAAAAGAAAAAAAGAATATTACCTTACAATATCCTTTTATGGTATACTTTGGAACTAGGACACATATTTGTCAGATAGTAGTAAATAAGATATACTCTCCTCTACGGCTCTTCCTCCATCAGCTCCTACACCAACAACATAGCAAAATTTAATATTAACTTGAGATTAATTATACCGAGATCAACTGTTATGATAATAGAAGTGCATTTACAATCTCAACTTCAACTTCTAAAAGAGAACGAACATGCTTTTTGTAACTTTACTTGGAAATACCTCTGTCTGTGAATAGAATGACTTTTTCATCGCATCCACCACGCTTAATGTTGTTATAAACTGCGAAAGCTAATAAATAATCAGAAGAGATGTTATGGAAAAAAGGACAGCCAGAGTAGAAACTTGTTCTGTTTTATTATGCATGTTCAGAAAAGTTCTCTAGGCCGCCGAAGTTTTCCAAGACTAACTTCCCTTCTCCTCTCTCTCTCGACCTCAACCACATCCCTTCCGTTCCCTCCGCTGCAGCAGATAGCCAACACCACCATCAACATCAACATCAACAGCTCTGGTTCGCCGCGCCTCCTCCTCCTCCTCCTCCTCCTCCTGTCTCCGACCACCATCACCAACACCACCGGATTTTTCTACGAACCGGAGTGCTAAACGATAAAACTTCGGATTACACCTCCACCGAAGCGCCGCTTTACTTCACCGCCTCCAACACCACCACCAACACCATATATCAACATCAACATCAACAGCTCTGGTTCGCCGCGCCTCCTCCTCCTCCTCCTCCTGTCTCCGACCACCATCACCAACACCACCGGATTTTTCTACGAACCGGAGTGCTAAACGATAAAACTTCGGATTACACCTCCACCGAAGCGCCGCTTTACTTCACCACCTCGTCTAACGCTGCCACGTCATCACCTGGTGGTCGAGTTGTTGCGTCAATCTCTCTCTTTTCTCAGATAGTGCATCAAGAAGAAAACACCATGTCGGAAACGCCTCCGTTTGTAACCCCGTCTTCACAATGGGGTGCTACAACACCAAGAACGACACCTAATCTAGACGGCATCGAACAGCCGGTTTACGAGAGGGTTTGCGTCCGGCTAAGCCCAAGCCGCACCAGTCCATGGACATGGTTTGGTGCCATTTGCTGTTTCTTGTTCAGCATTGGTCTTCTAATCTGTGGGATTACTACGTTAATCCTGATTTTCGCCGTCAGACCGAGAATCCCAGTTTTGGACGTCGCCAACGCAAGCCAAAACACAATCCTCTTCGAGTCACCGGTTTTCAGCGGCGATATTGTACTGCAACTTAATTTCACCAATCCGAACAAGAAACAAGTTGTTCGGTTTGAACATATTAAAGTCGAGCTCCGGTTTTCGGAAGAACTGATTGCCAGACAGAATCTCTTGCCCTTTTCCGTGAGAAACGGCCAGAATAGGCTAGAATCGATCGGTCTGGTTTCAGATTCTATCTTGTTGCCGGTCAATGATATGGTTGAGCTCAGAAGACAAGTTGCGAGCAATTTGGTTGATTACCAAATAATAAGTACATCCAGAGTCAACGCAGTTCTAGGGTTTGTTCCGTACTCGTACATGCTGCACGGCACTTGTCATATTCAGTTGACGGGTCCACCCGGCGGCGGCTTGGTTTCACGTAACTGCACGACAAATCGATAAACCCATTATGAACTATTAGTATTAAAAATATAGTACGACTTGTAATATAATATAATCTTGTTAGCTAATTAAATTATATATTTGTACTTTATTGCAATTAATTAATGTAGTCAACTTATATCAAATTTTATATATTTTTTTTCGATTTCGATGCTACGATAGGTTTATAAACATATATTTGTATCACAATACAGAATATTAGAGTATTGTTGTAGGATTAACTGGTTATGTCTTACGCTGAATTTGTCTGATATCGATGGTTCGACCTTCAGGAGTGTGGATTTTCCATATTTTTGTCGATTTCGATACTACGATAGATTTATATCAATAAATTTGTATCATAATTTCGAGTATTGTTGTGAGATCAACTGGTTACGTCCTTCGCTGAATTTGTCTAAGATCGTTGGTTCAACCCATGAGAGTGTTGATTTCCCACATTATTTTTCGATTTCGATGCTATGATAGGTTTATAAGAATTAATTTGTATCATAATATCGAGTATGGTGTGGGAACAACTGGTTACGTCTTACGTTGAATTTGTTTGACATTGCGGGTTCGATGCTATGATAGGTTTATTATTGTAAATGTGTATCGTTATTTCAAATATTGTTGTAGGATCAACTGGTTACGTACTATTCTGAATTTGTTAGAGATTGCGGGTTCGACCTATAGGAGTATGGTTTTCCCTCATTTTTTCCCGATTTTGATGCTATCGCTGAATTTGTATGAAAAACTAAACTCTTTTATTTTTTTAATCTTTGGCATCTAACAAAAACAAAAAGCTATACAATCTTGGAGGTTACGTTATCTTCGGATCAATGGAAACTACGGCTACTCCGGTCTCTCCTCTTCCGTCGTCAGCCTCGGCTTTAGGTTTTGAAATGGTAATGTTTGTCTTGGAAGCTGCTTGCTCGAGATGTAATCGACTGATTTCCCCGGAAGATTGAGCCACGTGTAGACAGACATGCCGACAAGAGCTGCCACAGCGCCGTAGATGCTGATGAAGCCAGGATCGGACCCGAAGATAACGTAACCTCCAAGCAATATCACACATGTCTTGAATTGCCCTAATACTACATGAGATTTTGCCGAGGTTGCCCTGTAATTAAGAAACAACAACTTTAGTACTCTAGCCTCTTATGTATGGTGGTATAAAATGTAAACCAAACCAAATCCACACTAACATTTTATCAAACTCAAGAGTGATCTTCAAAACCGAAGCAAATAACAAAAGACTACTAACCCGAGAGCGAGTGCACCAGAGACCATTGGAGAAGAAAGCCGAGAAGAGCCGAGATGAGGATTGCAGAAGAGTTACCTAAATCCCATTTGAACAGTAAAACTCCAAGTGGGTCTAGCCATGGCATGAGAGCCAATAAGAAGAAGACGGTAAATGGCGTTGTCTTCCACATTAATCTACGTTCAGTAAAGAGTTTATTTTTAAGAGACATGTAATGCTTAAGCCATAAGTTAAAAGTAAAAGAGAGCTAGAGAATTAGTATATCTTACGCTAGGGCAGTCCAATTAGCTTGTTGCTGAAGATTAGACCAGAGGATTTTATTGATGGCACTTGGGATAATCCAAGCAACAGCTACCAATGCGACAAACAGATTAAATTCTAGATCTGTCACTGTCGCGATTGCCACCCCTAGAGATACTACAGCTAATGCCATGACCTGTTGTGATAGGACAAAACCCCAAAACAGAGTAAACAACAAAAACCTGCATGTAATGATACATAATTGTTGAAAATGTCATCAAACTCAAGTAAAACATTTGTGGAAGAAATGGTTTTCTTGAAAAGAACACTGCGATCTTAGCCATCTGATAGAATCCACCGCTGGAAACAAAAAAAAAAACCAAAGCTTTCAAATATGAAACAGAGTTATCAAATGCAAAGGTAAAGGATTGAGCTACGAACCTGTTGAGTTTGAGACTGGCATTAGCGAGTCCAGAAGCAAAGGCCATGACAGCTCCACGAGAGAAGAGAGAGGAGAAAGGTGTAGTCTTTGACGGAGGAGACATTGGAAGCAAAGAGAGAGATTTGAAGAAAGCTAAAAGAATCCAAGCAACGGTATAGTGAATCAATGTTAGGATGATTGGAAAATTGAATCCAACTCTTCCCATCACCTGCAAAATTTCAACCATACAAATCACTATGACATGGGCAAAACAGAGAACAACAGGAATATGGAATTTGGGATTACTAGTTTATTGGCGAGGATGATGCCAACAGCAACAATGAGATTGAAGGACATTGCAACAATAGGGCCACAAAATCTCTGTTGTTGCCGTTTAGCTCCTTCTGATGTTTTAAGCTCATTGTATAATGAACTTCTGAGTTCCTCCAAAGCTCGTCCTGCAAATCAAAACAAAAGCACAAACAGATCAAACAAACCTAAAGATGATTCATTTCAACAAAACAGAAACAAAACCTTAGAACAATCCGATCAAAACAGATGAAGAAAAGAGTCAATGTGGAAATAAAAGCATCATCTTTTAACATTAAAAAATCTGATCTATTTTTATAAGGAAGATGAAAGAGATTCATAATAATAATCACGTACCTGCTTCTGCAGCATCACTATCTTCAAAAGTCGAGACTAACAAATAAGTTACCAAATATTACAAAAGTCGAGCTTCTCAGTCTTTCACATTTTTCTCTTGATCTTATATTTGGCATAACTTGATCTTTTTGTTGTTAAACTACAAAACAGCAAACAGGTGCAACATAAGATGGTCGAACCTAGTGATTAAAGAAACTCCTATACTTGAAAGTAAAGGATAAGAGATTCACCAAGAGAATTGGTGCCTGAGGGAAATAGCGAGAGATGTGATCACCAATGTTCTTAGCCACACCACAGAGCTCGACATCATCAAACCTCTCGTTCGCATGAAAGTATCCAACAATACTCAAACCTTGAGCCACGTAATGCTCCTCAATCTACCACAACAAAAGTACACCTGAATCCGTAAGTTTTTTCTTTAAAGGATTCTGACCAAATAGCGGCCCGCCACTGCCACATCTGCTACCGTTGCTTCCACAACCGATGAACCAGTTGGCCTCACTCCATCAGTTATGGCTACATCTCTCCTTATTCCCTCAGGATTCTCCATAGTACCAGTGTGAAGTTAACTGCGAAAGGCTATGAGTACGTTTTGGATTACCAAACATCTCTAATTCAAAATACTGATACCATATAATATGAGATGATTTGTACGTTGTCTTTTAAAAATCATTACGTCGCACTCAAACTCAACATGACCATGCACGCACCTAATATGTATACAAGAATACAACAGTCACCATATCTATACTACTATAGATGCATGTTGAAAGATAATAATTCTTACTTTAGAACCGTTGATTTTGAACTCAAAACAAAATCGCTCCTTTCGTTTAAAACGTTTGCTGAGAGCTGCGTAAAATTGGCTGTTCATTTCATGCAAGAGGCACTGATATAAAATAATGTACGTGTAACATCAATATATCAATTGCAAAACCTGTATCTTTCTTTTTTATGTTTTCATTTAGTTTGGTCTAGTTGGCACCAACATTTATAGTTTGTACAATGGCAATATCCTTGCAAACTCATTCAAATATGCTGAGAAGAATAGTCATTCTCTTAGTTCTAAGCGTCCTGTCGAAAAGAAACAATCGTTGCTCGGTCATACATTTCATAGTATAAAATTGTAAGTATGATATTTTAAACAATGTTTTAGTTTGAATATTAACAAAAAATAAATAAGTTTTTAATTTGTGTGCATTAATGTAAAAAATATCCAAAAAAAAGAAAGAGTAAGTATGATATTTTACATAACTACATTACCTTTAATGAAAAATGTATATATCTTATTATATAAATTTTAGTTTTCAAAGTTAGTAAGTCATATAATCGCGACATGTGTCAAATATATCGATAATAGTTTGACATGTATGAAAAGTATTAAATTCGGGCTTTACTGTGGGCTTCCAACTCAAAACCAATTGGCAATGAATGGAGAGGCCCTAACCTTTTATATATTAGTTAATCCTTTCACATCTTTCCGATGTGGGATATTTTACACTAACACCCCCTCTCACGTTTAGGCATGACCATCTGAAGCGTAGGCATATGTGGGAACAACATCTACGGGGTGGCCAAAGAAACAACCTGCTCTAATACCATATTAGACTCTCATCATTATAATTGTACAAGATACCTTCTCTTATATAGATATGAGTTTCCTAAACTAAGATAAGGATAAATGTAAATAATATATTTAGATAAATGTAAATATTCCTAAACTATATCTTCTAGATTCTTGTCAATCTTCATAATTTACATATTCTTGGGTTTGTCATCTCGACCGTCGATCTCGGTCGATCTTCGGTTCTCCATATCCCAATACCCCCGACAAGCTCATACGTGGTAACACGGGTGAGATTGGACAAGTCTTCAAAATAACGGCTTTATACCCGGCCGTCGGGTCATCATCGACGTTTATATCCGGTCGTAGGGTTCAATGCGGCTTCAATACCCAACCGTTAGATCATCGACGTTTATACCCGGTCGTAGGGTCATCAAAGGCGTTTATACTCAGCCGTAGAGTCATCAATGACGTTTATACTCAGCCGTAAAGTCAATTCCTTAGGTTATGCTCGATTAAGCAATAAACCCACAATTAGGATAAACTTGGTGAAACATTGTCACCATCAATCTTCAACACCATGGATGAACCAAACGGGTTCATTTTCAAATCTCGTGAAACGCTATTAACACCACCATCATGTACGTCTTCATTGATTTTTTTTTTTTTTTTTTCACTTGGCCAACTGGCCGAACACCATCGTACGTGCTCATAGAGATGTGTTCATAGAGATAAGAAACGACTCACGTTTTTTTTCTTTATTTTTCTTTCTATTTTTTTCTTTTTTTTTCTTTTTTTTTGAAAATCCAAAGACACAACCAATCCAATATGCTCGGTTTCATAACAAAAAAAAGGAAGAATAAAATCAAAAGAGTGAAACTTGCATAAGAAGCAAGCAACAATAGGTCAAAGAAAATTATAAATATATTTTTTTTCAAGAAGAAAGGACGGAAAATAGATAGAACATCATAGAAGCGGAAACAAACAAAATCCTAACCCATCGGAATAGAGATCCACATGATCGACTGTTCTGATACTATATTAAATTCGGGCTTTACTGTGGGCTTCTAACTCAAAACCAATTGGCAATGAATAGAGAGGCCCTAACCTTTTATATATTAGTTAATCCTTTAACATCTTTCCGATGTGGGATATTTTACACTAACAAAATGAAAGTTTATTTAATAATTATAAGAAAATTAAAAAATAAAAAGAAAAGGATTACAATTAAGATTTTTGAAAGTATATAAAATCAAAAGTAATCTATTATATCACTAATTCTAATAGGAAAATTATCTTTTAAATTACTAATTTCGATAGGAAAATATGTACAATTAATAAGAAAAATATTTACAATTTAATTACAATTATTATTTATTATAATCATATAGTAAAAAGAAATTTATACAGAAAAGTGATTAAAGTATAGGTTTAATGTGTTAAAATTAGTGATTAACATAATGTAAGAAAAAATAGATAATCAAAATAAGAAATTAATGTAATTTTCTTAAGTTTTTCAATCGGTGAATGATTTGACAGTGTATTCAATATTATGTTATTATATAAACCTTAGTTTTCAAAGTTAGTAGCTTATGTGATCGTGACACGTTTTAATTTAACAATTACAGATTTTGTCATATGTTATAAAAAAAACTTTTTTAAACATATTTGTGAATTATAAGAAATTAAAAATTTAAACAATTTAATAAATATAAAAAGATAGCTCATATATGTATATAAAAATAGCACTAATTATAATTTTAAATTACAAAGTCTATAAGAAAAAGAATTAAGAAAATTATACAATTAATTACTATAATATCATAATTAAATAAATTATACTGTCAATTATTAATCCTAAAAGAAAAAGGATTGTAGATACTCACCTTTACATAAACAAATAATTTTTTCATAATAACGTCTTTGAATTTTTGATTAATTTATGACAATGTTGGACAAATAGTAAAAACTATTACTTATGGGATTACAAAATATGAAACAAATAGATTTAAGATATTGTTACTTTTTCAAATATGAGATAAAATTAGGTTTCAGTTTTTTTTTTGAGAACTATGTTTTATTAATTTTTAGTTATAAAATATTACTTAAGGTATAAATTTGATACAATACACATTTTTTATATGAAAATTATAAATTTTATTCATTGGGATTGAGTGCATAGAATGAAAATCTAATTTTTTTATCATGCAATAATATACGAAGAAACTGTATTGCAAGTGTGTGAACTCTAAATCCAGTTTTTTAAAAAATCAAATGAATAAAATTAATATTGTAAATACAACTAAAAATTTTCACATATTTTTCTTAAATCCGCGTTAATACGCGGATCTAATCTAGTATATATATATAGATTGGAATATTATATTGTAGTTTCATTGTAATCTAATTATTAATAACTATTAAGTTATATTTTAAATATATATTAAGTTTAAATATTATTAATCCTAATAGTTTTTAAACTTATTTTTTTTTCATATGTCATATTTTTTTTTATAAACTATAGTAATATATTTTTTAAAAATAGAAAAAATAAACTGTTTTGGTTTCTGCTACAAATTAGTATATGGTAGTTGTATTGCAGTTGCAGATTAAACGAGAGTCGCTGATGGCAGATTAATAAAATAATATATTAAACATTTGATATATTTTAAATTGAATTGGTTGAATTTTAATGGGGCTTATTAGTAGGACGAAGTTCATGTTGAGAATCGAGATTCAACATATATGCGGAAATTTGAAATCGAACCAAAACTTCTAAAATGAAACATTCACATCAAAATTAGAAAAGATCACAATATTCATTTTTTTTCTTCAATCCATTATTTTATTAAATTATATTTGGTGATTGTTTATAGATAATAAAGGAAAAATCGATTTTAACAATTAAAACTGCAGTAGCAGGTCTGATCTTCTCGTGAGAAGCCTGCTGGTACACAAGTTCCTGTTCCTTTCCACCTGTCACGACAATCTAGGTTACAGTCTGAAGTATCACAACCAGGAGTTGCTCCTTCAAGATAGGCATGACATATACGTCCTTGCGTCTTCTCCATCACCATTCCTGTTAATACATATTTAAAACATATACTATCATTTAAATTCTGTTATAAAACTATAAAGGTGATAAGCAAAAAAACCATTAAAAAAAAAAAAGAGACGTAGAGAGCATATACCAATAACAAATAACACCATAAAAATTGTAAGAACCATGTTTTTAGTCATCTTTGATGATAAAATAAAACTGACGGATATTATTGTATATATTGCGTATATATATATACAAAAATATCAAGAATTGTATTGACATCAATTAGTGTTGACCAAAAAAAAAAGGTAAGAGATCAGTTTGCATTTAAGAGATATTGCATGAATAAGAAGAAAAGAAATCCCTAAAAATTAATTTGGAACCAAAGATAGAAATTAATTAAATGTAAAAACAGACAAGAACATTATAAATCACAATTAATACATTAATTAGTGTTGACGAGAAAAAATGATGATTAAGTCAACATATATGAAATAGATTGGATGGATAGAGAAAGACATTGTAATTAACTTTGACCAAAAAAAAAGAAAAGAAATCAATTAGTAATTAATGAGATGCATGAATCCAAAAACCCCATAAGAAAAATGAAATAACTAAAAACTAACAAAATGTGAAAACATGTAAAAACATTATAAATCATAGTTATTACTCCCTCTATCACATAAAGAGTGTCATTTAGAGTTTTAAGTGTCCTTTTACATTTCCAATGTATTTTTACATAATTGTTTTTTTTAATTTTACCCTTATTTAAAACTAATTAAACTATTAATCACTTAATAAACAGGGGGTATATATGTATAATTCAATATTTTCTTAAGTTGTGTAAAATGTGTAAAAATGACACTTTTTATGAAATAGAGGGAGTAATATATATTGAAAAGTATATGGGTCACTAAGTGATTAATGGTTAAGAAATGAAGAACCAACAAGAATAGAACAATCAATTTTTTCCATCATCATAATACTCTATTATTTATCATTTTACTCTAGATTAGGACCCGTGCTAGAGCATGGGTTGAAATTTCTTTTATTTATATTGTAGTTTATATAAAAAATATAATCTATGTGATTATTTTTAGAAGTTGTTGTGAATAAAAGTAAAGAAACGGGTTGAAATTTAGGACCCGGGTTAAAAGTGATTGTTTTTAAAAGTTATTGTGAATAATATTATTTTTTTTGAGATTTTGTTGCCGATATATGGTTACTTAAATATTCAGTGGAGATTTTATTTTATTTTTCTGGAATTCTAAGAGGATCTCAAATCGAGATTTAACTAATGGTTAAAACTCATATAACCTATAACTTATCAAATAATCAAATAATTAATCTTATAACCCATATTATATAGTTTACACAAAAAAGTTGTGTACTTCTGTTTTATTATATAGAGAAAAAAAGAAGGTGGTAGAGAGTAATAAAAAAAAAAAAAAAGATGACGGCTAGGGTTGGCGATTCTGAGCAGCAGGTCACGGGCGCGCAAGATGCGACCATGACAGATATCGGGGAGAGGTTTAGGCCTCCGGGGGACCCTCCATTTGAGCGTATTTCTAGTTAAAGGTTGATCGACTTACAAAACTATGCATGTAGATTAGACTAGCTACCGCTCAAACGTTACATATTCTTTTTGTTTATTTTTTTGCTCTGGTCAGCTGAACGTGACATCCGAGAAGACCATTGAACCGAAGTCATTTATTTTGTTGTTGGGGCTCACATTTTTCTCTCTATATGATTTAAACTGTAGTTTGGAAGATGAAGTCAATCTTTGACAAAAAAAAAAAAGAAGATGAAAGGTGGTAGGGAGTAACGCGGGTGGGATGTTGTCTCCGGAGGCAGTTTTGGATGATGAGTTTGTTACGGCGCGAGTGCGTTTGGAGTTTCCGAACGGGGCGAATGGCAAACCGGTGGTAACAATAGGGCAGGAAGTGTTAGACTCTATGCATGGCCTTTGGAAGCAGTGTATGATTGTCAAGGTTCTGCGTAAGCACATTGGTATCTCGGTTCTGAGTAGGAGACTACGAGAGATGTGGAAGCCGAAAAGGGCCATGTATGTTTATGGACCTGCCAAGACAGTTCTTTATGGTTCGCTTTGAACAAGAGGATGAGTATTTGGCATCATTAACAGGTGGACCATGGAGGGCGTTTGGCAGTTATTTGATGGTACAAGCCTGGTCTCCAGAATTTGATCCTTTGAAGGATGAGATAGTTACAACACCGGTGTGGTTGCGTTTTCTAGCATACCTATCAGTTTTTACCATCGATCGATTTTGATGAGCATTGCTCGTGGTCTAGGTAAACCGCTTAAAGTGGATCTGACTACATTGAAGTTTGAAAGGGGTCGATTTGCCAGGATATGTGTGGAAGTTGATCTGAGGAATCCGTTAAAAGCACAATATTAGTTAATGGGGAGCGTTATTTTGTGTCATATTAGGGTCTGTCCAATATCTGTTCCGGCTGTGGTATGTATGGCCATATGGAGAAAACATCGCCAGGCTCTCTTAAATGCAGTAGAAGACAAGATAAAGAAAACCACTCTCACTCGATCCTTAGGAGACGATGTGGCTTTATGGAAAGGAAGGAATGATACCTACCACAAACTTTTCAACACGAAGAACACTTGGTTGAACATTCGCACCTCTCACCCACTGATGGAAGGCTACAAAGCAATCTGGTTTCCCTATGCCACTCCCAAGTATGCTTTCATTACATGGTTGGTGGCAAGAAACAGATTATCAACAGGGGAAAGGATGTTACTATGAAATTCAAATGCTCACACAAATTGTGTGTTCTGCAGCAACACCATGGAGACAAGAGAGCACTTATTCTTTAGCTGTCCATTCTCGCTGCAGGTATGGGAAGCGCTGGTAAAAGGACTATTATCAAACAAATTCACGGCTAACTGGACAGAGGTCATGACTCTATTAGAGGGTACTGAACTGGATACAACTCAACGGTTTCTCTTGGGGTATGTTTTCCAAAACACGATCCATGCTCTCTGGCAAGAACGCAATAACAGAGCCATGGGGAAGTACCGTCACCAACTGACAGGCTGGTAAAACGTCCGCAACCGTATGAGCACATTGGGGGATGGAGGAGACACTCGCATTCAACGGTGGTTTGCCGCTAGATTCTATTCACGATGAAACTACATTAAGTTACAAACATTACTGCATACAGTCTTTTATTACACAAATGTAACAAACAGTTTATTTTTCTTTTGAATATAATTTAACATTAGATTCAAAAAAAAAAAATGTATGGCCATATGGTCCATAATTGTCCAATGCGGGTTCAGGAAAAACCTGTGGAGCCTGTTGTTCCGGCTATAGCGATGGTAGTGGCAGAGCCGGTGCGACGAGATGATGGGTTTACAGAGGTCCGACGCGGGGGGGGGGGGGGGGGAGGAAGTCAGGGCTTTCGCAAACTAGGGCTGTTTCCACGGCGGGAGGTTCCGGTTTTGTTTTGGAAAAAAATCTCCGGGACATATCGCAATATGAGATTAGGCAGGTGAATATCTCAAACAGATTTGGTGGTTTAGGTGAGGAAGATACGATCCCTGATCAACGGGAGCCAAATATTCGGTCTGGTGCAAATATGGAGAATGAATATCATTCTGCACAAATTGTAGGAGCGAAGGGTACCGTGCAAGGGAAACAAGTGCAATCTCAATTGGGCTTCGCGAAAGAGAAAGGGTTTGTGCGAGATGGGTCTAAGGACAAAAAACCCCAAATTAATAGAGGAGGCGAGGCACATGGGTTTAAAAGACAACAGAAACAGGCTCGGCCTGTTAGGGGTTTGGTTTTTGGGCCCATACGGGATGAGAGTTCTCTTCTGGCCAGTGGTAAGCGACTGCGAGTCGAAACAGAGATTATCGCGAGACCTGGTGGTGTGTTTATGGTTGGGGCTGGGGACAAGATGGTGGATTTGGGGCCGGATGAAGTCGAATCAGGCTCGCAAATGATGATTTGTTTGGAGTCGGAGGGTGTCGAGTTATCCAAGGCGATGAGGAGTCGGGTGATTCATCGGCGGGAGAGGCGAACCCTTTACGCCAATAATGTTTGTCCCCGGTGGTTCTATGCCATGTCGTTGAATATATGATGAATTGCTTGTTGTGGAATTGTTTGTCGTTGAATAAACCCAATTTCCGTAGATCCATTCGATATCTCTTGAAGAAGAATGTTACAGATATTTTGGCGTTGTTCGAAACACATGCTGAGGGTGATAGAGCATGTCGAATATGTCATGGATTGGGGTTTGAAAACTCTGTTCGAATTGATTCGGATGGCCAAAGAGGTGGTTTGTGGCTTCTGTGGAGAACAGGTATCAGCACGGTGACGATTATGGAGTCTTCGGACCAATATCTTTATGCGAAAGTGGAGAATGGGTCTGATATCCTACATTTTATTGTAGTGTATGCGGCGCCGACAGATAGTAGACGAAGTGGTTTATGGGCAAAAATCCATCAGGTTATCAGCAGGGTTGATGGACCGTTGGTGGTTGGTGGGGATTTTAATACCATTGTTAGGGTTGATGAGAGGATTGGGGGTAATGGTAGGATCTCCTCGGATTCTTTGGATTTTGGGGACTGGATTAGCGCAGAGTCTTTGATTGATATGGGATTCCGCGGGAATCGTTTCACCTGGAGAGGGGACGAGTGGAGCAAAAATTTGTGGCTAAAAGGTTAGATAGAGTGTTGTGTTGCGCAGAAACACGTTTGAAGTGGCCGGATGCGTCGGTGACTCATCTCCCATTCCTAGCCTCTGATCATGCTCCCCTGTATATACAGTTATGTCCAGTGGTGAGCAGGGACCCTAGAAGGCGACCTTTTCGATTCGAGGCAGCATGGTTGAGTCATTCAAGTTTTTAGGAGTTGGTGTCCTTGTCATGGCGTCGAGATTTGTCCACTCCAGAGGCTCTTGATTCTTTACAAGTGACGTTGAAGAAGTGGAATAAAGAGGTTTTTGGGGATGTTCATAAGAAGAAGGAGGGTCTACTGGGAGAAATAAAACTGGTGCAAGATTTGTTGGAACATTCACATACTATGTCCTGTTACAGAAGGAAGAGGAATTGCTTCAGGAACTGGATAAAGTTTTGGAGCATGAAGAAACTCTGTGGTTCCAAAAGTCACGTGAGAAATGGATTTTTCACGAGGACCGTAACACGAGTTATTTTCACACCTCGACGGTTATGAGGAGAAGACGGAACCGGATTGAGGCACTGAAGGATGATAGCGGGGTGTGGCAAACTGATCCGTATGGGTTGGAGCAGATGGAAATCTCTTATTATAAACGTCTTTATTTGATGGAGGATATTGATGCTGTAGTGGACAGTTTATCGAGTGGAGGTTTCCAGAGTTTAACCAGAGAGGACAAGCTGGAGTTGAGTAAGCCCTTTTGTGCATATGTGGTTGAGCTTGCTGTGAGGAGTATGGGACAGTTTAAAGCTCCTGGTCCGGATGGGTATCAGCCAGTCTTCTATCAGAGATGTTGGGATATTGTGGGAGAATCCGTGGTCGCTTTTGTGCTTCGTTTTTTCGAAACAGGGATCTTAGAGCCAGGACTGAATGATGCATTGGTTGTGTTATTGGCGAAGGTGGAGAAGCCAGAGAAGATAACACAGTTCCAACTGATCAGCCTCTGCAATGTGTTGTTTAAAATGGTGACAAAGGTCATGGTGTTGAGACTGAAAAAGTTAATGATAAAGTTGATAGGACCAGCACAATGCAATTTTATTCCAGGGCGTCTTAGCACAGACAACATAGTTATTGTCCAGGAGGCGGTTCATTCAATGAAAAGGAAGAAAGAGAGGAAGGGTTGGATGCTCCTAAAACTTGATTTGGAAAAGGCGTATGATTGTATTCAGTGGGATTCCTACAGGATACTTTAGTAGCTGCTGGTTTATCGGATAAGTGGGTTCATTGGATCATGCAGGGTGTTACGGGTCCATCGATGAATATCTTATGGAATGGTCAAAAAACAGAAGCTTTTCAACCTTTGCGGGGATTGAAACAGGGGGACCCGTTATCTCCGTACTTGTTTGTGCTTTTCTTGAGCGTTTATGTCATCAGATCGATTGTTCAGTTGGTAGGAAGGAGTGGAAGCCTATTCGCCTTTCTCAGGGAAGTCCCTTGCTTTCACATGTTTGTTTTGCAGATGATTTAATTTTATTTGCTGAAGCATCTGTGTCTCAAATACGTGTTATCCGACGGATCCTAGAATGGTTTTGTGTTGCCTCGGGACAAAATGTGAGCCTTGAGAAGTCAAAA
The DNA here is from genome assembly GCF_030686135.1 of Camelina sativa. Classification (NCBI taxonomy): domain Eukaryota; kingdom Viridiplantae; phylum Streptophyta; class Magnoliopsida; order Brassicales; family Brassicaceae; genus Camelina; species Camelina sativa. The sequence continues at coordinate 45,367,187 of NC_141890.1, read as the reverse complement.
ATATTTTTCGCCAAGAATGTGTTTAGGGACTTGGGGAAACTTATCAGTGATGAGAGTGGTATTAGTCTACACAAGATTTAGGTAAATATCTGGGAATGCCTATATTACTGAAGAGGTTAAAAAAGGAGACATTTGGGGAAGTATTAGCGAGAGTCTCCTCGAAATTGGCTGGTTGGAAAGGAAAATGTTTGAGTCTCGCATGCCGTCTTACACTCACTAAAGCTGTGCTTTCGTCTGTTCCGGTTAATACTATGTGTGTTATCTCGATGCCACAAAGCTTGTTGAAAGAGTTGGATAAAGTGTCGAGAACGTTCTTATGGGGTAGCACGGGTGATAAGAAGAAGCAACACTTGGTTTCTTGGAAGAGAGTCTGTCTCCCGAAGAAACAAGGCGATCTTGGGATTCGACAGGCTATAGAAATGAATAAAGCCTTGCTGGCTAAGTTGGATTGGAGACTTCTTCATGACTCTGTCAGTTTGTGGGCCCATGTGCTAAGAAGCAAGTATAAGGTGGGTGATATGCATAATGTGCAATGGTTATCACCTAAAAATACTTGGTCATCGACGTGGCGGAGTGTAGCTCAAAGTATTAGGGAGGTAATCAGTTTGGGCCATTGTTGGGTGCTTGGGAATGGTAGTACTGTTTGTTTTTGGCAGGAGAAGTTGCTCACACGAAAGCCTCTCTGTGATGGGGTGCTTGATTCTTTACCTGCGGAGTGTTTGAGTGTACTAGTACAAGATATGTGGCGTGATGGTACTGGGTGGAACCTGGGAGGAATGTCTGCTTATGTTAATGAGGACACTAGACTACGACTAGGAGCCATTGTGGTAGACAGGGTTACAGGTGCGACAGATCGCTTGTCGTGGGGAGAGAGTTCAGACGGGGTCCTTTACTGTCACGTCGGCGTATGAACTACTCACGCGGAGTACAATACCATCACCTGATATGCCTGCTTTTTGGTCTCGTGTGTGGAGTGTGTCGGTACCGACACGGGTTAATGTTTTTCTGTGGCTTGTGGGGAATCAAGCGATAATGAAAAATGCGGAACGGTTTAGACGACATCTTGCGGATTCAACCTGATGCCAAGTTTGTAAAGGTGGGGAAGAGACCATAATCCACATTTTATGTGATTGTCCAGCAATGGAGGGGGTATGGAGGAGGTTAGTTCCTTTGCGAAGACAAACTCGATTTTTTGGGACATCTTTATTGGAATGGTTGTATGAGAATTTGAATAGTGATTGATCACCACTGTTTGCTATATCAGTATGGTGGGGTTGGAAGTGAAGATGCAGGAATGTGTTTGGTGTCAATGGGAGGTGTCGTGATCGGGTGCAGTTCTTGAAAGATTTGGCAAAGGAGGCAACATCAGCGTTTTTGAAGAACAAAGGTACAACACATAAACCGGTAAGGGAAGAGCGCATGATAGCTTGGACACCACCGCGAGAAGGTTGGCTGAAACTGAACACAGATGGGGCTTCACAGGGTTATACGAGTTTGGCTTATGCTGCTGGGGTATTACGTGATGTGTCAGGGAATTGGTTAGGTGGTTTTGCAGTGAACATAGGGATATGCTCGACTGTTCTAGCAGAGTTGTGGGGAGTGTACTACGGTCTTCATTTTGCGTGGGGTAAGCGTGTGACGCGTTTAGAAATAGAGGTTGATTCAGAAGTGGTGGTCGGGTTTCTTCAGACAGGGATTAGTGATTCGCATCCTCTGTCGTTCCTGGTACGTCTATGCCATGGCTTTATAACAAGGGACTGGTGTGTCCGTATTTCGCATGTGTATAGAGAGTGTTGGTGCAGGAATTGGCACCCCCAACATACCGGTCTAAACCAACAAGGAAACCGATTGACTAAACCGGGAGTTCGCTCATAGAGATGGTTTGGCCTTTGAATGAAGGCCCAATAGCTTGAAGAAGCCCAGCTCAAGAGCAAGAAACCGACTTCGAGTTTGCCCGACGGTCGACCTAGCAAGAAACAAGCAACTTTCCAAATCATGAGTCAACTCATTAGGAAAGTAATTATATTTTGTAATCTATGACAAAGTATAAATAGAAGGATCTTCCACATTGTAAGATCATCCAGCAATTAATACAAAAAACCCTTAATTCTTCATTGTTCTTGAGCAAAACCCTAGCTTGTTTCTCAAGAGATCTAAATCCCCTTTCAATTTCTAGTTTTAATTCGATTCTACGAGAGAAGGATTATTGAATTTGTTTCCCCCTTCAAACAAATTCATTGTGTGAAACTCAGTTTCTACAATTGGCGCCGTTTGTGGGGAGGTTAAGTTCTCAAATCACTTCTCTCTTAGGTTCTATTGAAACTCATCAAGCAAGAAAGACCATGTCTCCAGCATCCGACAACGGTGTCACCAACGCGACCGCTCCACAACAGGACAACCCGGTCACCGGAGCCACCAATTCGCAGGATGTCACCACCGATCCACCTACCGACTCGCCTGCCACGCTTGTCTACATATGATGCCACCTCGGCACGTCGGAAGATCCAGCAGACGACTCAACGGTACACTCCGTCGGGGTGGAGGATGTCGAACCACACCGTCACGGAACCCAGGGGCCTGGCAGAGAACTACCCGTTGATGGATATGTTGCTAGACAGACTGCGTCCGCGCAAATCGTGCCCCCTCCCCAGCTCGTCTCTATGGACAACCTCTGTCATGTCTTCGGAACGATCTCCAAAGATCTCTTCCAGGCGATATCCGATACGAACCGACGGTTGGACGCAATAGCACGAAGCGCGCCCCTTCCACTTCAGCAAAACATCGTGCCACCGCCAGCAGTCCGAAGAAATGGTCCCCTAAACCGACAGCTGTTTAACGATCCGCCACCCTCAGCCTTCCGATCTCAAAACCAGTACGCACTCTCGGTGCTAGCTTCGGGGGTGCAACCCCACATCGGGCAATCCTCTCAGGGAGATCAATTTCCTTCTCCCTATCCTGAATTGGAAGAGATCCACCTCAAAATCTGGGACATGGGATCCCTCCTCCACCGGGCTGTGAGCACGGCTCCGGAGATCGATAGGATGTTTGAAGCCACGCAGCAGACCCCTTTTACCAAACGAATCCTAGAGACCTATGTTCCGGCCGTAAAACTAAGGCTTCTGACCTACGAAGGGACGAAGGATCCAGTGCATCACATGACCTCGTTCATGGCTACGGTATCCAAAGCCAGACTCACCGAGGATCAGAAGGACGCTGGCCAGTGTCAGCTTTTCGTCGAGAGTTTAATAGGGAATGCGTTAACTTGGTTATCCTGACTCCCGGGGAACTCGATCGACAGTTTTGCTCAGTTGTCAACAGCTTTCCTACGGAACTACCAGGTCTTCATAAAACGCGGTATTTCAAGCGCCGAACTATTGGAGATAGTTCAGGAACCCGGTGAACCTCTGCGACAATATCATACCAGATTCAAGGAAAAGTATGCTAGCGTCTCGGTCACCGAGGATGATGGATTCCTTTAGTCAGCATTTCATCAGGGGTTTCGTTTTGCATACGTCGAAGAAGATGAAGAGAAACGGATCACGACCCAAGAGATCCTAAGCATGGAGTAGCCAGTGCGATTTCCGATACACAAGCGGAACTGTATTGTGATTTTCACATGTTCGGAGGCCATTCCACAGCCGAGTGTAAACATCTGTCCAACTATCTATATGAAAAGTACCTATCCGGCAAGATCAAAGCTGTCTATCAGCCTAAAGCCTTCCGCGGTGGTCGTGGAGGAAGAGGTCGCGGGGGCAGATCCGGACGATCCAACCCTGGGCGAGGTCAGAAGGGCAATAATCCCCCAAATAACATGCCAAGCGAGCAGCAACACCCTCCTCCTATCGCGCAACAGAACAATCCAGCGCTAGTGGAAGGACTCCTGGGACCGCCGAAGCGCCAAAAGGGGAGCAAACTGAACAAACCCCATCCCGGGGTCGCATCTCCATGATTATCGGTCAAACCCTAAAGAAGCAAGCGCGATCTCCGAGGAAGAGCGGCTTAGTGCCGACCCCACCACTAAGGACACTAAAGGAATCCATCATCCTCATAACGACCCCCTGGTCGTGGAAGTTACGATGGGCGAGTTTGAAGTGGAGCGAGTCTTATGGGATACCGACAGCACGATCAACGTTCTATTCTGGCAGACATTAGAAAATGGGCGTGACACCGGAGCAAATCAAACCAGAGTCCAGGACGCTGACCGGATACGACGGTGTGGCCAAAATGTCAATGGGCGATGTGAAGTTGCAAGTCCGCGCTGGTGGAGTGACGCGCAAGACCAAGTTCGTGGTCATAGATGTACCGCCAATTTACAACGCCATTTTGGGTTCTCCCTGGATTTACTCGATGCGGCCAGTACCGTCCACTTATCACCTCTGCGTTAAATTTCTGACTGCCACTGGGATTTACACGCTCTATGGCGATCAAAAGATGGCCAGAACCTGCTCTGTTCTCGAGAAAAAGCAACAGCGGAAAGAGGACGCCGCATAGCAATTACAGAGCGGGGATCACCTAGTCGATCCTTCCCGGACGGTTGGAATTGGGGCCGAACTTGAAGATCGGATCAAGACCGAACTGATAACGTTTCTAAGATCCAGATCCTCGACGTTCGCCTGGTCCACTAAGGACATGGTCGATATCGATCCCTCGGTAACTTGCCATAAACTGAACGTTGACCCCACTTTCAAACCAGTCCGACAAAAGCGTCGACGTCTCGGATCTGATCGGGCGAAGGCGGAGCAAGACGAAGTCGAGCGACTTTTTAAAGCCGATTAGATATTGGAAGTACAATACCCTGATTGGGTGGCGAACCCGGTGGTGGTCAAGAAAAAGAACGGCAAATGGAGAGTCTGCGTTGATTTCACTGACTTCAACAAGGCATGTCCCAAGGATTGTTTCCCTTAACCTCACATCGATCGACTCGTAGAAGCTACCGCGGGGAACCAGCTACTCTCGTTCATGGATGCATTCTCCGGATACAATCAAATCGCCATGAGTCCAGCCGATCGCGAGAAGACCGCATTCATCACGGATAGAGGGACTTACTGCTACAAAGTGATGCCGTTTGGGCTGAAGAACGCGGGGGCGACTTATCAGCGCCTGGTTAATATGATATTCGCCGACTTGTTAGGAAAGACGATGGAAGTCTACATCGACGACATGCTAGTCAATCCCTGATAGCAGAACAACATATCCAGCACCTTGCCGAATGTTTTGACATCCTGGATCGATTCCAGATGAAGCTAAACCCAACCAAGTGCACATTCGGTGTAACCTCGAGGGAGTTCCTGGGATATCCGAAGCAAACCAAAGCAGTACTGGGACTCCCATCTCTGACCAATAAGCGAGAGGTACAACGCTTAACAGGTCGGATAGCCTCGTTAAATCGGTTCATAGCCCGATCAACGGACAAATGTCTCCTATTCTACCAACTCCTCCGGGGTAATAAAGATTTTCACTGCGACGACGCCTGCAAGATCGCCTTCGGACAACTCAAAGAGTACTTCACCAGTCAGCCGGTACTCGTCAAGCCTGAAGAGGGGGAGACACTATATCTCTACGTCTCTGTCTCCAGTTCGGCAATTAGTGGGGTGCTAGTCCGGGACGACCTTGGAAAAGTTGGCTCTTGCCTTGAATTCGGGCCTAATGATTAATCAAGAAGCGATGGGAACGATGGAACCCATGAATATAGAGGATTCTATTATCGCACTCTATCGTTGTCTACACCGACCAACAACTCCGGATTGTTCTTCACAGCCCTCTTCAATCCGGGCGAATTGCAAAATGGGCGATCGAGTTGAGCGAGTACGATATCGAATTTCATTCTCGTCCGAGCCTAAAGTCACTGGTCCTAGCGGACTTCATCATGGAGCTATCTCCCAAACTCGAAGAAACCATGCCCAAGGAGGAACCTTGGACATTGTTCATTGACGGTTCTACATCCAATCAGGCGTCCGGCGTCGGGAGCATTCTCAGATCGCCAACAGGCGAAGTCCTCGAGCAGGCTCTCAGGCTCGGCTTCAAGGCATCAAACAATGAAACTGAATATGAGGCCGTCCTGGCCAGACAGAGGTTGGCACGAGGACTTGGGGTAACAAGCATCCAAGTTTTCTGCGATTCACAGCTCGTGGTTAGCCAATTCAGTGGAGAATACGACGCTAATAATGAGCGCATGGGGGCATATCGCCAGTTACTCTGAACTCTTTCGGAGCAGTTCGCTTCATTCGAATTAATCAAGGTTCCGAGGAGCGAAAACGCGTCGGCAGACGCTCTCGCCGCTCTGGCGAATTGTTCCGATCCTGGTTTGCGATGACAAGTCCTGATCGAATGCATCGAAACGATATAGATTCTCGCCATCCATGACGATATAGAACCAATGGAAGTCGATGATCCAACTCAAAGCTCGGCGGATCAAAACGTACGTCGCGGATGGCAGGGTTCCAGAAGATCGTTGGCAAGCTCGACGGTTAAGAGCCCAATGTGCACATTACGTCATGTTAAGGGACAACATTTTTCGACGCAGTTCTTCTGGAACTTTACTCACTTACGTCGACCAAGAAGAGGCGGATCGAATAATGATGGAAGTCCACGAAGGTGACGATGGCAACCATTATTGGCCAACTATGGTCGCTGATTGCGAAGCGTTCTCGGCGAAGTGTGAAGCTTGCCAACGACATTGACCGATGAAACATGTTCCACCCGAATTGCTAAGCATGATTACCGCGCCATATCCTTTCATGCGCTGGGCAATGGACCTTGTCGGTCCACTGCCTATGTCAAAGTCAAAGCGCTTCTTGTTGGTCTTAACCGACTATTTCACCAAGTGGGTGGAGGCTGAATCATTCACAAGGTACAATTGCTGGATGTGACCAACTTTATTTGGAAGAACATCATTTGTCGCCATGGACTCCCATATGAGATCGTCACCGACAACGGAACACAGTTCACCTCGCTGATCACCCGACGTTTTCTCAGCAAATGGCATATTCGTTTGAGCACTTCGACTCCCTGATATCCTCAGGGGAACGGTTAAGCCGAAGCCACAAACAAGACCATAATAGATGGGCTGAAGAAACGCCTGGGACGAAGAAAAGAAGCTTGGGCAGATCAACTCGATGGCGTACTATGGTCTTACCGGACTACCCCGAGGTGAGCTACGAGGCAGTGTCCTTTCTCGTTAGCTTATGGCAACGAGGCATTGGCTCTAGCCGAGGCTTGTGTGCCAACGCTTCGCCGTACTATGTTAGTTGACGACTCTGGGCTTAACGGCAACATGATGCTCGATCATATCGACTTTGCCGAAGAGTTTCGCGATCAAGCTTTGGTCCGAATCCAGAACTATCAGAATGCTGCGGCCAAGTACTACAACAAAGTTGTCCGTCAGCGACGTTTCAATAAGGGCGACCTAGTACTACGCAAGGTTTACGAGAATACTAAGAATATAAATGCCGGTAAACTTGGCGCCCGTTGGGAGAGACCGTATCTCATCTCCAAAGCAGTTCGCCCCGAAGTCTATGAGCTCTCGACAAGGGAGGGTACGCAGGTTAAAATTTTTTGGAATTACTAGGTCGTTTGTCCGATCCCGATTTCGAAAGTGCTTGTACTATGAACTACGACTGGCTTGATCCCAACTTTAGGTATGTAGGCAGCCCTGATCTTTTTGTTAATAAAATAATTAAAATTTCTTTTCACCAAAAGATAAATCTTTATTCATTTCAAGATAAGTACAAAGTCAATTCGACATATCGCCTAAAAAAAAAAAAAAAAAAAACAAGCAACAGTACCGCAAAGTTTTAGAAACTTGGTTTCGACGACTTGAGGGAAAACCGGTCTCAATGGACGAAATTACTAGCCTTCTGATCTCAGGGAACATGTCCGAAGTGAGATCTCCCTCCTGTGATCTCAACCTCCTCGGCGATTCATAGGCGCAGAGCTTGAGAGGTCAGACTCCAGCGGCTCTTCGACGATCAGACCCTCAAGATAGGATCGCCATCTTTGACTCTCCCGTCTTAGTTCCTCTAGCCGGACTGTCGGCACCTCCGCACCTCTGGCTGCATCTCTTCGAGGAACGCGCATGGAGTTGCTTTCCCGGAAGTGATGGTCCGTGGATTCCAGATGGAGGATGTACCGTCTCAGCCTTTCTATGTGACTCCTATAGACGGGGATCTCCGTGATGTGCAGATGTTCCGATTCCCCCAGCGGTTCGTAGTCACCTTCCGGCAGGTCGGGTATCAGGGCCCTGGCAACCTGTTCTTCACATCGGGCATGGTCAGCAAGCAGTCAGGTCATACGCCAGTTCGCCAGATAGAAGCCGTCGGCAATAAGCTCGTCGAGAACTGCAATAGTTCCCTTTAAACGGCAGACCCGGAAGATGAGATCGTATTTCAGGCGGAAGGCCTTAATGTACGAACCCATCCTTTGACAGCGAGCTCGATACACACAGGTTTCTTTTTTGAATTGTTTCGCAAATTCCAGTTTGGATGGATATGTAAGCCGAACCCAGAGTTTTAAATTTCGCCGTTCGACTTCCGGACTGGAACAAAGGACGTAAGCCAAAGTCCTGTACTTCTCCTTCCGCCAAAGCGCATGGACGCTCGGGTTAAATTATCCTAATAAGGATTACTCGGTGTAAGCCGGGAGACGTTCCGCCTCGTGTAAAATTTCGAACAGAGTGAAACCTTTATTTTGTAAACACAATTTGTCAAAACGCGACAACTTTATTAATAATTCAAAAAGACCAGGGGCAAATCGCCAATTACAAATACATCGGTTATCCAGAACTTAAGGTGAGCCCTGCTGCGATCTTTCGAGTATCTGTCTTAAGACATTTCAGCATAGGCCATAGTAGCTGAAGTCCTGTTTTATCGCACTCATCAAGATGGCTTATGGCTCTTTTTCTCTTCGCCTTCAAGGTGGCGACCTCAGCTTCCAGTACAGCTAAATGATCATCAATCTCATTCTTCTTCATGCGATGGTAGTAAAGTTTATGGCATTGCTCTAAATGCACGAATTCGATCTACACACCAAAATCTTACGTTAGCATTAGCACTTAGTTGGGAATTATGCAAGTAAAGTTCGAAAGTGTTACCTGGCGAACAAAGGCGTGAGCTGCAGCTGCCTCTACATTGTTGGCACGTTTGTTCATGAAGAACAGTTTCACTTTGGAGGGAATGAATTCGCCGCTCAGGGAGTAGCTCGGCTCGCTTGGCGAAGAGTTCGCCGAATAATAGCATTCACTACAATACTCAACCAAGCACGACGGCATATCCGCCACCCTGCCCAGTCCATTCTCAATCCAAAATCTTGGATGAGATTCAAACAGCTTAAGTTTAAGTAGCAATTCGTTCTGCGACTGTTCTGCCACGGTGAGCCGACTGCGGTATTCGGTATGGTGTTCCTCGATGCGAGAAAGGAAGGTCTCTAGGTCCGACCTCGCCTCCGGTTTAACGAGAAACATCAGCATCCACGGAACCAGGATGTTTGGATAATAGGGCATCCCCCTTTCAATAGCCTCTGAGTTTGAGAACGTTGGGACATCATGTCCAACTTCAACCTCGGGATTGCTACTTCCTACAGAGCTTGGCATCCTGAGACCTCTTTCTCTGGTAAGATTAATGATCAATTGAGGGGATGGACTTTGTATATTTATACAAACCCCAGACGAATGTTTTCCAATTGTGAAATTGGAATATTAACATTTCTCTACGGCGAGATCTCTTCCTAAAGTATAAAGGAAATATTCCGTAAAAGAGGAAAGTTAACAAAAGGAAACCGGACACAAAATAGGCAATGTCGTTACAGGGTTTTTAATATAAATGACAAACAACAAAGAAGAGTCATTACATCAAGCTTCCGGGAGATCGGAAAGGTCAGCTTGAAAAACATCAGCGTTGGATCCGTGCAGATATCTGACGCAATCAGGAGCTACTGTCCCAGGATGAAGGAGTCCGAATCCAAGCTAATCTGGCGACATGTTGAGATCGCCTTCAGTTAACTCAATGATGTCCAAGGCTTCGACGGCCTCAAACGCCTTTTCTCGTCTATCCTCAATTTCGGCGATCAGGTCATCGGGGATGGTCACACCCTTCCCAAGCAAATACTTCACGGTTTGATCGACTCCGTGAGCTTGGTTAAGCACATCCTTCTTTGGGCGAGCTACCTCTTCCTGTTCGACCAGATACGCTTTCACCCTGTCTTGTCGAGTTTGGGCCTTTTTGGCAGTTTGCTCCACTTTCGCCAAACGATCTCGACGAAGTCGGCTCACTTCGGACTCAAGCTTCGATCTCAACTCGTCGCACTCCAGCTGCAGTTCGGATTTCTCTCCTTTGGATGTGGAGATACGGGACTCCAGGTCAGATATCTGGCGTCTAGACTGTGCAAGATCTTCATCTTTTCCGGCGATAACGACTTCCAGCTCCTGGATTTTGACATCTTTGGCCCTGTCGGTCGTCTGGATTTGTTCCATACATTCTTTCATTTTTTCCAGCTCGAACCCAAACGTCGATAGCGACTTGAGTCGTCTATTGTAAAGCTGGGTGAGTGCGTTGATACGAGTGGCTGTCTGTGAATACGAAAAGAAGATATCAGTCGCAAATTATCAAAAGAAAATGATAAAGTAGAGCGCTAGGGAAAATGATGCAAACCATGAGGTGCGATTGGGCGACATCGAGGAATGCCTGCTCGAAGTCCAGCTTGTCTGTTTCGAGAAGAATCCGAGAAGGGGTATCGCGAGAAGTAGCTCGGTTTGTGATCAAAGGGGTATCGCCGAAATAGTCGAAGGCAAACTGATCACTTCGGTCATCCCTCCTCTTAACACGGAACCGATCGGCGGGTTCAAGACAAGCATCTTCAGCCGAACGCTTGTGAGTGACCTTGGGAAGTGAACCAGTAGCAGAATCTTCGCGGATCTCTCTTTCGGTCCCTTTCTTCTTCTTCTTTTTCTTCTTCTTCTTCTCACAAGTCTCCAACTCGTGAGCAGCTTGGGCAACCTCTTCCGGATTTTCTTCAAATTCTTTAATCTCAACAAACTCCTCTCCGATCTGCTTAGGTGCTGGGTCAGGTCTGTTCTCAGTCAAAGGGATCGGATTGTCGATTGGAAGAGCATCGCCAAGAACGATGGATGTTCCGACAGACCTTGACGTTTGACCTAGCGAACTTGCGAAACTCGGAAAGTTTGTTCTAGCTTTGCCCATAGCTTGCTCGACGCGGATACGGGAGATCAAACTCCACTCTTGATTAGAACCAGAGAATAAGGCTTCTTTAACCGCAGTATATCCGGGGGCTAATCTGGTTGGACAAATGGGGCGATCTGTAAACAAAAAATAGAAAGTTAAAACCCAGTTAGAAATGATGTGATCAGCTCGGACAAATCGAAAGATGTAAAATCTACCGGGTATATCGTTCCACACTCTTTGTGTCCCGCTCAGTCAATCTTTGAATGAATATTGGTCAACTCGGACAAAGAAATAACTATTGGGGAGAAAGTTGTGTTGCGGCTTCATGTTCACCGTCCAGAATTCTTTGACTTTTGACGCTTTGAAATTGGTCAGGTGTTCAAAGCATTGAACTCCAATCTCAACCCCGACCTCTGCTGCAATAGTAAGAGCAGCGGTGAAGTTACAGATACTGCCAGGGGCGAGCTGGCAAATCGTTAATCGATGTCGATGAGCATATAAAGTTAGCAGTTTCGGAAGCGGGAAAAATAGGCGGCAATCGTTAAAATAGTCTTTGTAGAGACAAATATACCCTTTTGGAGGAGTCCAAGGGCGCTGATCGTCACGAGGGATTATAATAGTTACGCCGCAACCACCCAGAACACAAGAATTTAATGTTGCATTCACCGAACTGATGGAGCTCCAAGTTTTCTCACCACCGATTTGACCTTTGTGGTCTAACGCTGGTGGAAGATCCACAAACATAACCCGTGAGGTACGAAACGATCTTCCTCGTTTGAGGTAAAGGAACTGAGCTAGAAGCACAAAGACCATGCTAGTATCCGCAGCATCTCCTACTAGTAGTGTATCATCCCTAGCATTGTCTAATACTCCACTCAAGGCAATGTCTAGCAGCTGGAGCTCATGGTCATTCACATTCCCAGACTCCTTTCTAGCAAAAAGAGTGTAGGCGAGGGACTTGTGAAAATACCTCAAAACGGGGCTCCTTATTTGAGCTGATTTGGAGCTTGTAGACTTGTAAGGAAGCTTGTTGCCTATTGTCAGCCATAGGTACTTCATCTCCTCTTTGCTCACCTCCATGCTTTCTCCACTCCTAGCCTTGAAACCATATAGCTTCTCCATCTCCTTGTAGGTAAGCCGGTACTCCTTGTTCCGCACAAAGAAAGTGATGAACCCAATCCTGCCATCGGGTAGTAGGGTCGGGTGGTCTTCAAAATAGTGTAACCGCAGCGTGGAGAGGAAATGTATTGTCTCCTCCTCATAAGCCTCGAGGTTGGCTCGCATCATCTTGCCCATGTGGCACATGTCGAACAGGAACTCGACGTCTCTAGCGATGCCCAACTGCTTCATCGTTTCACGATGAGGGTAGCGGGTACCAATAAAGTTCATCTTGCGGAAGACCTTGAAGAGCTTGGTCGGGGTTTCCACCTCTTTCTGCTTCAGCCTCCGCGAAGCCTGGCGTGTGCGTTCTCTTTGCTCCTCCTCTCGGTCACGACTCTCCTCCTATGAATCTCGATCTTCTTCTTCTCAGCCCTTTCAGAGGCTGGTCTCTTCCCTCTCGCAACGACAGCTCTGCTTCTTAACCGCGAGGTTTGGATCTCCTCTGGCTCTCCTCCACCAGCGTCAGAGTCGACCTCCATGGGGTCGGTAACAGTTCTCTCAGACGTAGACATGTCCCTACGTCGAGGAGATCGGCGAACAGCAACAGCTACAGGATCGGAACAGAGAACACTGGTTGCTCGAGCACCGGATCGGGTGATAGATCGGGTTGAGCATCGGGTTGGAGAGGCGAAACATCCAACCAGCGGTTGGGAATGCGGAATGTCTCCTCTTCCTCGGGATTCTCGAGGTTCGACGGCCTCACCTCCGGTTCTAGCAGCGGCGGAGGTTGATCTTCTACGCTTTCTTTGGTAGGTTCTCATGTTTGGTTCCATTATCGAATCCTTGAGAAGAAAAGAAAAGCTAGACTTCGAGATCAATAGGGTTAGTTCCCAAAAAAAATCAAAAATCACTCGAGTGTGAGAGAGAATAGAAAGTAAGAATACAAAAAGTTTTTTTTTAGGTTGAGAGACTTATCGGTTTGTGCTGCTGAGGGAGAAGGGTTCGAATCCTTTAAATAGAGTAGGGTTAGCAGTTTGGGCTTCACCGAGAGTGGGCTTGGTTTGTGGAATTCAGACTCCACACACCACTCGATGGGGAACACGACCAGGTGCGTCAGGTACGGTGTCGGGTAGGGCCTCGGGTCCTCAAATTTCCTTTTTCACCCTTTTTTTTTTTTTAATAAATGTAAATATGCAAAAGTAGAAAATAAGATAAAATAGATAAATAAGAATTAAGACAAAATAAAGGATACATGTGGGACTTCCTCCCAAGTGAGCTTGTTTTAAGTCCCTAAGCTTGACTCTTCATGCTCTTCAAACATGGGAATTAGGAGGGAGAGGTTCTGGAATCCTCTCCACTGTAGCAGGCTGATTCAATGGATTCTCCAAGGCTTGTCCGGGTTTCACAGCAAATATGGTGTTGACTTCTTCCAAATGTTTGACTTTTCTATGTTTTGTCTTAGTGGAAAAAGCTTGACCATCAATGGTTGGCCTCTTAATTCCCTTCTTGACATCAAACTCCATCTTGAAGTGCTCCCCATGCTCAATTCCGATCTTGCCTTGCTTCACCTCAATTACTGCACCTACTGTTGCCAAGAATGGTCTCCCTAGGATCAGTAGATCGTCTGGTTCCTTATCCATATCAAGGATCATGAAATCAGTGGGGACTTCCACCCTTCCAATCCTAAGAGGCAAATTTTCCATGATCCCAATTGGATGTCTGATTGTTCTATCAGCTAGAACCAAATACAAACTACTCGGTTTAAAACTGCTAAAACCCAACTTGTTGGCAACTAACAGTGGCATGATGCTGACTGAAGCTCCTAGGTCGCACAAGCAATTCTTGAAAATCCGAAGTCCAATCGAGCATGGCAAAGTAAAAGAGCCAGGATCTTCCAATTTTTCCTCGATTCGCAGCTCAGGATCTAAACAAAGTCCACTCCTGAGAATCTCATACCCAATCTCCTTGACAGCCTCCTTAACCTCATTCTCCAGCCGAACTGCCTCCTTGGCGATTTCCTCTTGAAGTTCGTGTGGTGGCAAAAGCTTAGGAGGTGGAGCTTTTCGCTTGGCCATACGCTCTGCAAGCGCCTCCAGTTGGATGTCGAGGGCAGCATTGAATCTTTCCTCTAGCTCCCCTTCTGCTGCTACATGTAGTTGAGGTTGATCTGTCATGTTAACATCTACTCGATGTATCATCTGATCACCGTCATCGGGTAAGTTATCGGGTTCTGCCTCGAGTGGTTCTTCGATTTGTGATTCTTGAACTAGTGCCCGATCATCAACTCGATCAGTCTCCTCGGGTAAAGGCTCGTGTTTGTACTCGGATATGTAGTACTGATACTCATTCATCCCATAATGATCTGTAACCTCCCCATCTTGAACATCACTGTCCTCAGTGAGGTAGTCCTCAAAGTCATCATCAAGGAAAATTGCCTGGGCAGTGGCATAATCCTGTGAGATCTAAACAGCTTTACCTGGAAGCTGGTTGATCTTTGGAGCTGGTTGGTTGTTGTGGTGGCCTTCTAGGTACCTCAGTTTAGTATTGAGCGAATCGTACTTGGCAGTCAAGTCATTGTATCCAGAATCGATCTTGTTGCTCATCTCCGCAAAACGTTTGGCATTGTCCATAGCAGTGGATGCCTGATTTTGAATCATCTGCTGAATTAGGCCGCGTAGGTCAGCGTCTTGGGATTAGTGCTGCGTGCCTTGCTGTTGTTGGAATCCAGGTGGTGCAATGGGTTGGTGGTAATTTCCAGAATACTGCTGCTTAGGGGCATAGCCTTGATTGTATTGGACAAAAGGTTTTTGCTGGACCTGGTTCCCTTGAACTGCTGATGGGTAGGTTTGGTCTTGAGGATTGGCAACATTCGGATTACGGTAGGACAGATTCGGATTCGGCTTGTAATTGTTGTACCCTTTGTTATAACCTCCTTGGTTGTTGATGTAGTTCACATCCTCTATTTGTAAATTCTCCCCATCTTGTTGTAAATACTGCTCTTCCTCTGATAATGCATGAACATGCTGTTGCTGGCTGAGTAGTTTATCGAGCTTGTCATTGAGGGCTTTTATGTCCCTCTTGTACTTGGCATCTTCCTCTCCTGTAGATCGCACAGTACGATCGTATTCCTCATTATAATGCCCATCAGATTGAGCCAAGTTCTCCACTAGGTCCCAACCTTCATCAACATCCTTGTTGAGGAAGTTACCATTGCTTGCGGTGTCCAGCAACATCCGTATCTTGGGACCACTCCTCTGTAAAGTGTACTCAGCAATGAAGCATTGCTGAAGCCGTGATGAGGGCATCTGGTGGTGTATCCCTTGAAACGTTCCCAAGCTTCACTGAACGTCTCACTGTTCTTCTGAACAAAGCTGGAAATATTATTTCGCAGCCTTGTGGTTCTGGAGTTGGAGAAGAATTTGGCCAGAAACGCCTTCTTGCATGCTTCCCAAGTGGTGATGGACTCCTTGGGGAGTGATTTTTCCCAGATGTGTGCTTTGTCTCCCACAGAGAATGAGAAAAGTCGGAGTTGGAATCCATCCTCACTAACTCCATTTATCTTAGTGAGGCTACAGAGCCTATCAAATTCATCCAGATGATCCAATGTTCTGGACAGCAGGTGGCACAATGCCATTCCTTCGAGAAACATGACCAAGCAGGCAATTAAAATATGAAAGCTTCTAAGGATGGGGTAATCGAATGGAACTGATTCATTATTGTCAGTGAACCCCTTACTCATCTAATCTTTTAGGCTAAGTGAGTAAACCTCTAGCATTGGTTGATTCAAGCATTTCATCTACACCTCTCGGTGGTAAAACGCCCTAGATCTAATCTCACCTTCTCGGTTTGTTGACAACATTAAGAACACCAATCTAGAAGGGAATCTATTAAACATATACAATCAAACTAAGACATCCTAACCAATCAAGAACACAAAATTACTACACTACTCGGAATTCATTGCAAGAAAAACAAAAGCATATACGAATGAAAATTGCATTGTAATAAACGATAGAGTAGAGAATAAAGAGTACAAAGTAGAAATCTAAAGAAATGACAAAAAGATGTAAAAATCAATCCTAACAAAAAGTGAAAAGTGTTTTGAGTCGCTCAGTTCTCTCATAGAAGCTCTCGCTCTCTGGTTTGAGGGTCTGCGGCGTGCTCGGGCGAGAGGAAGAAGGGGGGGGGTTATATATGGAAACCCATTAACCCTAGCTTCCAGTCCTGCCCGAGGGTCTGCTCGATGGGGTGCACGAGGATGTGCTCGGGTTACTCTTCGGGTAGGTCTTCGGGTTGTTTTTCCTTCTCTCGGATCCTCCTCGATCGTGTTGGGGTTCGGACTGTTCTTCCAGCTCGATGGCTCCTTCGGGTACATGCTCATATTTCTCCTTGTTTCTCCCCATTTTAGGTTCTAAAGCACTTGTTTTCATCCAAAGTATGCAAATGCAAGACTGCAACACCCTAAATGGTCTAAAAGTGAATTTCTACAGTTAATGACCTAAAAATGCTAAGTTAAGGGTATAAACAATACAAAATATGAACAAAAAAGGATGCTAAAAATATATAAATTAGAGAGTTATCACTTGGTCATACATATCATAGTATAAAATTGTGATTTCAGTCCTAGGGTAAGAGGTTTCGATAGGTAACAATTGAGATCGCACAAGAAAAAAAAAAAAAAATAGAAAGTCAATCATTTTAAGAAAGCAGTCTGAACCTTGATCCAATATTGTGTATTCAGTTCAAATTTAATGTTGAGTGACCCTCAAAGGACTGATTTATTCCTAACAAAGCATGTAAGTGAAAGAAATCTAATATTTTAAATTTTGATAACCGTTTAGAATTCAACAGTATATAATATAAAATTTAACTAGATCATATATATATATATATATATATATATATATATCTTATATACTATTAAAAAATAACTGATGCATTTTCGAGGCGACTTAACTATGTTATGAGACATGCCTAAAATACCAACCCTAGCCATATTGGTTTAAGTTTGAAGAAAGCTTGAGGTGCAATCTAAGGCAAACCTAGTCCTTTTGAGAAAAAGAAGTTTGAGAAAAAGAAGCTTTAGGAAAATTGAAGTTTAGGAGTTATCTAAATTTGTATAGTTTCCTATTGGATTAGGTTTGTGTTATGAGTTTCTCTCTATATAAGAAGATGCAAGGATGTTGCATAGCTTATGAGTTTTAAGAGAGAAAAGAGAAATATTGTGAGAGCTTTAGTTTTGAGTAATTTTTTAGAGCAATAAAAGAAAAAGTCTTTTATAAACAACTTTTTTGTTTTCTTAAGTGCTTAAATTCAATAATTGGTATCAGAGCATTATTGAAGCTAAGCACGTTTGTTTACACCATGATATGAGCGAAATTGTTGTAGCCAAACCTAATGAAGGCGGTCCTTCGTCTATCCAATGTCCGATGCTCAACGCAACGAACTACACCGTCTGGTCTATGCGCATGAAGATTGCTCTTAAGGTGCATAAAGTATGGGAAGTTGTCGAACCAGGAAAAAAGGATGGAGAGAAGGACGATATGGCAAGAGCGCTACTCTTTCAATCCATACCAGAGGCTCTAATCTTGCAGGTCGGAGATCTTGACAATTCCAAAGCAATATGGGATGCGATAAAGGCAAGGCACGTTGGAGCTGATAGGGTGAAGGAAGCTCGCTTGAAAACCTTGATGGCAGAGTTTGATAGGATAAGGATGAAAGAAACAGACACCATCGATGTCTTCTCTGGCAAACTTTCGGAGCTATCTACAAAGTCTGCAGCTTTGGGTGTGAGTATTGAGGAGTCTAAACTTGTGAAAAAACTTCTTATGAGTTTGCCTCGTACGCGCTACATACAGATGATTGCTGCTTTAGAACAAGTTCTCGATCTCAATACAATAAGTTTTGAAGATATTATGGGACGACTAAAGGCATACGAAGAAAGGATTCGTGCTGAAGAAGATGAAGACCAAGCTAGTGATCAGGGAAAGATCTTGTACGCCAATTCTGATACACAGTCGTATCATGACAATTTTGGTTCCGGAAGAGGATGAGGTCCGGGAGGACGGTTTTACGGACGAGGTAGAGGACGAGGGCGTTATGGTAACCAAGGTGGAGGCTACAGGCAAGACCGAGATAAGACGAAGATAACTTGCTAGCGTTGTCACAAAACAGGGCATTATGTGTCGAATTGCCCTGATAGGCTGCTTAAACTTCAAGAAACACAGGAGATTGAAGAAGACAACACGAAGGAAGCTGAGGAACTAATGGTACATGAAGTTGTTTATCTTAACGAACAAAACGTTAAGCCAAACAATCTTGAAACTCAAACAGATGCGACCAATGTTTGGTACTTAAACAATGGGGCTAGCAACCATATGTCAGGAAACCGTTCCTATTTCTCAAAACTTGATGAGACAGTAACTGGAAAAGTGAGGTTTGGAGATGACTCGAGGATAGACATCAAAGGGAAAGGGTCAATTTTTTTTTGTTAGCAAGAAGGGTGACAAGAAGATCCTAGCTGATGTCTATTACATACCAGAATTAAAGAGCAATATCATAAGTCTTGGTCAAGCAACAAAATCAGGATGTGAAATTAGGATGCAAGAGGACTCCCTAATGTTGTATGATCGGTATGGTAATCTGTTAGTAAAAGCTAATAGGTCTAAGAATCAGCTCTACAAAGTAGTCATGGAGGTTGTTGAGACTACAAGGTGTTTTCAACTAATGGAATTAAGTGATTCAACAAGGTGGCACGCACGGCTGGGACACATTAGTGTCGAAACCATGAAGTTGATGATGAAAAAGGAACTTGTTACTGGAATACCAAATATACTAGTTGAGAAAGAAACATGTGGTTCTTGTCTACTTGGAAAACAAACAAGGAAAGCCTTTCCCCAAGCAACTTCCTATCGTGCTTCCAAGGTACTCGAACTTGTTCATGGTGACTTATGTGGTCCTATTACACCATCTACGCCTGCTGGAAACAGATACATCTTTGTCTTAATCGATGATCATTCTCGATACATGTGGACATTACTTCTCAAGAGAAAGGGAGAAGCCTTTGAAAAATTCAAGAACTTCAAGAGACTAGTTGAACAAGGAACATGAGCGACCATTAGGACTTTCCGAACGGATAGAGGAGGAGAATTACTATCCAGTGATTCCAAGATTTTTGTGTAGAACATGGTATCGAAAGATATCTCACTGCGTCGTACACTCCCCAGCAAAATGGAGTCGTTGAACGCCGAAACAGAACACTGCTCGAGATGACAAAGAGTATGATGAAGCACATTATGGTGCCTAATTATCTCCGGGGGGAAGCAGTGAGACATGCCACCTATTTAATTAATCGCGTCGCAACAAGAGCTTTGGTTCTGCAGACTCCGTATGAAGCAATGAAAGGAAAAAAACCCAGCTTGGACCATCTACGCGTGTTCGGATGTCTCTGTTTCGCTAAAGCAGACACATCACAACTTAAGAAACTGGATAACAAATCTCGAATGTTGGTTCTTCTAGGAACGGAACCTGGATACAAAGCCTATCGACTTTTTGATCCATCAACGCAAAGGGTAGTAGTTAGTCGAGATGTTGTTTTTGATGAAACCAAGAGTTGGTCATGGAATAAAGCGGGAATGGAGACAAGTTGGGGTAATGAAATATTCAAGTTGAGCTTCGGTGAGTATCGTGGTCGTTTAGAATCAGAAGAAACAGAGCAAAACAGAGTAGTTGATGTCACGGACGAAGATGACGGCGATACTTTAGGAGAAGAAGGCTCATCTGGAATTAAAAGTTCGCCTCAAGAGTCGAAAGCAGAAGCAGAGGAGACCTCAAGAGAAGAAGAGGTCTAGATACGTCAACCACAGCTTCGAGTTTCGCTGAGATCTAAGACAAGGCCAAAATACTTGGATGATTATGTGTTATTGTTACAATCTGAAGTAGAGCGTTTACTGTTAGCAGCGAATGATGAGCCGTGGGATTTTAATGAAGCAAAGGAGTCGAAATTCTGGAGGGATGCGTGTGAAGAAGAACTCGCTTCGATAACAAAGAACAAAACTTGGAATTTAGTTGATCTCCCTAAACCGATTGGATTGAAGTGGGTGTTTAAGATAAAAAGAAACTCCGATGGAAGCATCAACAAATATAAAGCGAGGTTAGTAGCTAAAGGTTATGTGCAATGACACGGTATTGACTTTGATGAGGTCTTCGCTCTAGTGGCTCGGATTGAAACTGTTCGTTTTATTATTGCTTTGGCGGCGACAAAAGGTTGGGAGATACATCACCTAGATGTAAAGACGGCATTTCTTCATGGGGAGTTGAAGGAGACAGTTTTTGTCTCTAAACCTGAAGGTTATGTTGTCAAGGAAAATGAAGTCAAGGTGTATAAACTGAATAAAGCACTTTACGGATTGAGACAAGCACCAAGGGCTTGGAATGATAAGCTGAACAAGATTCTTAAGGAGTTAAACTTTGTAAAGTGCTCGAAAGAACCCTCTCTGTATCGAAAACAAGAAAAGGGACAACTACTTCTTGTTGTCGTTTACGTGGATGACTTGCTAGTTTGGATTTGATATTAAGTTTCAAGAAAGGTATGGCAGCAAGGTTTGAGATGAGTGATCTCGGTAAACTAACTTACTATCTTGGAATTGAAGTACATCAGCGAGAAGGTGTGATTACTTAAAATCAAGAAAGGTATGCTCTCAAGATACTAGGAGAAGCTGGAATGGGAGAATGCAATGCTGTTCACATACCAATGGATGCAGTTTTGAAGTTATCAAAGGCACATGAAGAACAAGACTTCGATGAAAGGGAGTATAGGAAACTAATTGGATGCTTGAGTTATCTACTACATACTCGACCGGATTTATCATATTGTGTTGGTGTGCTTAGTAGGTACATGCATGCACCAAAGGTATCTCATGGTTCAGCACTAAACAGCACCCCAACCTCTAACCACCTGTATCACCAAGAACAGAAGGCTAAGCAACAAATAAATCTAATAACAAAAGAACACAACTCACCGTGGAATCACAAAGCATGCTCGAAGAGGATGTTCTAGGACCTCATGCTACACACAATTGACTAATTCACATAATCAACTCTAGCATGAAATCCTAAACACAACAGCAAAAGCAACAATGAACCCTAGACCTAGAACCGTAAGGGCTTTGATACCAAAATGAAACAACCCTTCCTGTTTTTTTTTTTTTTTTTTTTTTTTAATATTAATTCACTAGTGGTCTCATACACACTAACACCCTAGCACAATCAAAAATAGCGGATAACAAAACAATTCCATTAAACCAATAAGAATTCCAACAATAACAATCCAATAACCAACAATGCAATAATCCAAAACTAACAATGAAATAACCAAGTTCCAACATCCTACAATGTTCTATCAACTCAATACTAGCAACCAAACAATAGCTAGACCACAATCAATCAAGCCTCTAGAACATCCTCCTCCTCATCGCCTTAATTTCACGATCACACTTTGCCTTTACCTGCACACCACAAACAACAATTGAGATGCGTAAGTATTATCAGAAATACTTAGTGAAGCAATCCACCCATCTACCGGGCTATACACACAAGCATTTGAGAATCTAATATCAATCAAGCATCAACAATAACAATCAAACCCGGAAACAAGTAATCGTCGACCAACAAAAGTTGGTGTCGACCGACACCATACCAGTGTCGATCGACACTGACAACCTGGTGTCGACCGACACCTGCTCGACACCTCCCGAAAACCCTAGTTGTGTCGACCGACACCTCCACATGGTATCGATCGACACTCCCAAAGATCCCCGAGCCGTCCTCGCACAAGTGTCGACCGACACACCGAAGGTGTCGATCGACACTGATGCCGAGCATCGTCTTCCTCGACGCTCTCTTGTAGATCTCCGCTTCCCAAAGCCTCCCAATCATCCCAAACTCATCCATAAGCCACATAACGATGTAGAAACACCAAAATTACCACAAGCAAGCAAGGAATCAATCAAACAACTCAAAATCACAAAGAAACATAGAATTCTCAAGCTTAGATAAGCCATGGTCATGCACTCACCTCTTTTGCAAGAGAATCTGACTCAAAAGCAGCTATCCCACACTCCTAGCAAGCTTCTGATGCAATCCCAGCAACAGATCTTCCCAAAAACCACCACAATCTCTCCAAAACTCAAGAACACTCACAAGTCTCCTTTTTCTCTCTGAAACACTTAAGCGGCGACAAAAAGAATCTTCCCTCAACCCTTTTCGTCGACCTACCCCTTTAATATGCCGGTTTAGGGATTTCTAATTGAACCAAACCGAACCAAACCACAATCAAAACAAACCGGTCGAATCCAGAATTGATGGTGTCGATCGACACACCCATGGTGTCGATCGACACTCAGACCAAAAATGCAAATTCTGGTTCGCCG
Source organism: Camelina sativa (assembly GCF_030686135.1). Taxonomy (NCBI): domain Eukaryota; kingdom Viridiplantae; phylum Streptophyta; class Magnoliopsida; order Brassicales; family Brassicaceae; genus Camelina; species Camelina sativa. Next base: position 45,344,482 of record NC_141890.1, on the reverse strand, counting down.
ATGTTACAATTCTCCCCCACCAATAAGGATTCGTCCTCGAATCCCGCAGCACCGTCCATTCGTCAAGGACCTCCATGCCACCGTCAACATGGCCCGCATGTCCTCCGACCGGACTGAATACCATCAGACAAGGTTTTCCGTGCAACTGTCGCAATAGCCCGCATACCTCCGACTGAACCCTGAGGTCCCCCTCTAGCCAATATACTCACATCTAAGACGTTGTTTGCTCACAACTCAGTGCTTCCCCCGTATGTGGTCGCAACCAACGAATCATGCCGGCTCGCTATCAGGCCAACCGCCTTAAGCTACGACATCCAGGAAATCACTCACACACACTCCCCCTGCTCTCGGGTTGCAACCCTCGAGACATACCGGCTCACTGCCGAGCCGCGGCTCACAGCTACGGTATCCAGGGAGTCTCAAATATCCCGCCCTTGGGTCGTCACCCTAAAGCGCGCTTCGGATCGTCATCCGAAGCAACATACTACTCCCATTCTCTGTCCACAAAGTCCATCGAGTTATCGGTATCACATGAGTTGGGCCTCCACGGCCTTGAGCAAACAAATCTGATGCTATTGAGTATCTCCCGACTAGATCTACCTCATCACTTTCCACAAAAATTTCCCCTTTTAGAACTTTCTAACTCTGGAAACTTCCTTTTTGTGGAAACTTTCTATTTATGGAAACTTTCCAAAATTAGAAACCTGAACTATTTCTCTTTTTCCCATGACAATAACAGTCAAACATAAAGAAAAATACTCATCTTATTAATCTCAAAAATGTCATAATCGTTACAACCTCAACGAAAATACATAAGAAAAATAAGATACAACAATCCAAGCCATCAACCCGCATCCCGAACACCACCTCATCTTGGTACTTAGTCGCACAACCAACCACCCCTAAGCGACCAAGTATCAAGAGAGATGGGCTGGAATACTCCGTACCCGCTCCAGCCACGGACTACAACTTGGACCCGGCTAGACAAGCTCAAGTCGCGGCCTGCTTCTCGAACCACTTCTTAAACCTTGCCTTCAACCTCGCCTCGGGCTCCCAAATCTGTTCCTCTACTCCATCACAGTCCCACAGGACTCTCATCAAAGGAATCTTCTTCTTCCGAAGTTCCTTGACTCTCCTCTCGAGCACCTTCAACGGTCTCGCCTCCAAGGTCATGTTGGGCTGAAGATCCTCAGGAATCTTAGCCAACAACTGATCACTCTCGTGAAGACACTTCCTCAGCATCGACACATGAAATACCTTGTGGAAAGCACGCATAACCTTAGGCAACTTCAGTCTGTATGTCACTGGTCCCATCCGCTCAACTACTCTGAACGAACCCATATATCTCGGACTCAGCTTAGTCTCTATCAATGATCTATTCGGACCCTGCAACATAACCATCTTGAGATACACTCTATCACCAACCTAAAAGTCAAGATCGTTTCTCCTCTTATCAGCATAGCTCTTCTTCCTCCGATCAAGATCCTTGTAATTGCTCTAAGGTCCACGCGATTATGAACAATTTTGGTATGAAGAAGAATTTGATCGAGGAGTTTAGTGCCATCGAGTAAACAAGTAATAATTATAACACATCTCTTTTCTTAAAATTATGTGTTTTTATGTTTTGCTATTTTCGATTTTATGCCTTGTGAGGAGTGTTGTATACTGTTATGTTTGTTAAGTATTATCATTTTGTGAATTTCGTGAGTTCTTTAATCTTCATATTAGTTTGAAGATACGGAACCTTGTTGATGTTCTTTTTATATTGTGATCAATAAAACATAAACTTGAGTTATGATAAAGCTTATATTTATTTTTGTTTAATTTTATGATTATGGATTTGTGATCATATGAGTTACTAACTGTGAAAATAAAACTTATATAATAAATTTATGTGGTCTACATTGAAATCTCATTAGTATTTTTTGAATTGGTAGTGAACCAATTCAAAGTAAAATGTACAAGAGTCCACATATTTTATTTATACTAACATTTTTGAAGTAGGAATTTGAAATAATTTTTGATTTTCAAAAAAATGACAATGTTTGTAATTACCTTTATTTATGTATCCAAACAAATTTTACTAAAAATTTATATTATTCATATAACCAAACAAAATTAAAAGATTTTAGTATAAATTAAAATTATATGTATCCATATAATGTTCCATAATTAACACTACTAATATTAGATATGTTGAATAAAATTAATTTAATTAAGATTTAGCAAAATATAAGCAAAATATAAGAAAAAAATAAGAAAAAAATAAGAAAAATTTAAGCTACTTTTTTCAAGCTCAAAATATTAAAATGAATTAATTAATATTAAATAAACTACTGTAAGTTACAGCTTACAACCTATAGTGGAAGAGAATAAATCTTCTAGACAAATCAATAAAATTTGTCAAATCATTTGATAAGTAATAAGAAGAGTGAATAAAAACACCATTTCATATCTTCATATTCTTCTCACTCCTCACAATCTCTCTTCTTTTTAACATAATAATACTTAAACTCTTTTTCTAATAAACCAAACACCATTTTATGTCTTCATATTCTCTTTTCAGTATATGAAGAATATGAAGACATATTCTACTTATCAAGACATAAACAAAACCCCATGTCGGAAACGCCTCCATTTGTAACCCCGTCAATGGGGTACTACAACACCAAGAACGACACCTTCTAATCTAGACGACATCGAACAGCCGTTACGAGAGAGGGTTTTCGTCCGGCTAAGCACAAGGCGCACCAGTCCATGGACTTGGTGTGGTGCCGTTTGCTGTTTCTTCTTCAGCATTGCTCTTTTACTCTGTGGGATTACGACGTTGATTCTGATTTTCGTCGTCAGACCGAGAATCCCAGGTTTGGACATCGCTAAAGCAAGTCAAAACACAATCCTTTTCGAGTCACCAGTTTTTAGCGGGGAGTTTGTACTGCAGCTTAATTTCACCAATCCGACACAAGAAACAAGTTGTTCGGTTTGAACATATTCAAGTCGAGCTCCGGTATTCGGAAGAACTGATTGCCAAACAAAGTCTCTTGCCCTATTCCCTGAGAAACGGCCAGAATAGGCTAGAATCGATCGTTCTGGTTTCAGATTCCATTTTGTTGCCGGTCAATGATATGATTGAGCTCAGAAGACACGTTGCGAGCAATTTGGTTGATTACCAAATAATAAGTACATTCAAAGTCAACGCAGTTCTAGGGTTTGTTCGTACTCATACAGGCTGCATGACACTTGTCAATTGTCACATTCAGTTGACCGTCCACCCGGCGGCGGCTTGGTTTCGCGTAACTGCTCAACAAATCGATTTTGAAGAATTATTGTATTATATAAGCCCATTATAACTAGTAATAATAATATAGTACGACGACTAGTAATATAATGTAGCTTATTAAATTGTATTTTTATACTTTATTGCAATTAATTAATGCAATCAACTTATATAAAATTTTATATTCTGTTTATATACGGTGCTACACATAAAATATTTTATGTATCTGAAATATTTATGATGAGCATGGAATGTTGTACAAATATGAAAAACTAATCCATATAATTATGTATGATGATTTGTTTTGTCGACAACATGAATCATCATACATAATTACATATTACATATATTGTTTGTGCGGCTAATATTGATTAATTTTTCATATTTGAACCCTATTATATATAGTTTGTTGTATAATAGATTTAGGAAAGTATGTACATAGAAAAAACTAATATATCTGCATGCATGAACGATTGTAAGTAGGCATATTGTGTTGGTTTTGTTGTTATAAAATTAAAATATTATTAATCTGACGCTTAATTGCGAATATTTAAATCCTTATTAACACTAGTAATGTTAGACATGTTAAATCAAAATGAATTAATTAGGATTGTGTAAAATTTAAGAAAAATATAAGCAAAATATAAGAGAAAATTAAGAAATTTGAAGCTACTTTTTTCAAGCTCAAAATATTAAAATTAATTAATTAATATTAAATAAACTACTGTTAGTTACAACTTACAACTTATAGTGGAAGAGAATACATATTCTAGACAAATCAATAAAATTTGTCAAATCATTTGATAAGTAATAAGAAGAATGAACAAACTACCAATTTCATTCAACACACATCTTCGTATATATTAAGTATTCTCTTCACAATCTCTCTCTTTTTCTAAAAAGTAATAATACTCAGCTTTTCTCAAATAAACCAATCAAGAAGAAACTCCATAGACAATCTTCCAGAGGTTCGTTTGTCCTCTTCTAGTTCTTTTACTTATCAAGACATAAACAAAACTGTTTATCACTACAAGAAATATCCACATTGATAGCACAAGACAATAACTCATTTTTCGTAACTGCTATGAAAGATAACTTTTTTTTTCGATTACCCTATAATAGCACTCAAACAACACTATAACAAAAAATCATGAAGCGGGAAGTTAAAATTACTTGTTCCGCCAATATTTGGGGAAAATTTTCACTTAAGCGTCGTATGTGAACAAGTCCATAGAAAAAAAAAACTTACCTTGAAAAATTAAAACATTAAACATATCTCAAAAGAAAAAAAAATTAGAAACTCTCCTTCGTCAAGGGTTTCATCTTGGAAACCACCGTCGTCGCCATCAACGGCATGAGTTGTTGGAGCTTCAGTAAAGTCTAATCCGGTATCTCTCGACTCTCACCCGACCCAAATTGGTTTCTTTCTGAGATTATTGCCCAATCTCATGCCAAGGCGAAGAATCTGGCCCCTCTCCTAACAGATCTGAATTTAGAGGATGCAGCTTTGGTTTCTCCGGAAAAATCTCTCACTACTGCGAAAACCACAGAAGTGGAGGACCCAGAATCCGGCAAGCGTAGAGGAAACTTGGTCGAATGTACTCTCTCTCTCTCTCTCTTTCTCTCTCTGACTTGAGACTCTGTTTATCACTGAACCAACTCATCCATATTGATTTATATCAATTCCACCACCATCGTCACAAAGAGGCTCTTTAAGTCTCTGTCGGTAATCTCATCTTCTTCTGCTTATCTCTCAGGTTTTAGGGGTTTCTGCAACATTTGTGTTGATTCACTCTCAGATTTTAGGGGTTTCTGCAACATTTGTGTTGATTGGCTGCATTTCTTCTTCATGTGTTGATTGGCTGCATTTCTTCTTCAGATTTTAGGGGTTTCTGCAACTGGTCTGGTCTGTTCGCATTGGACAATGGAGGGTAGGTTTAATTGGCTGCATTTCTTCTTCATGTGTAGGTTCTTGTTGTAACAATGATCTTTTATGTGAATTTTGTTGCTCACTCTCTAATATGAACTTGGTTTTTTTTTTTCAGAAGCCCAAGTTGTTGTAACACAAACTCGTTAAGAAGAAACCTGCAGAGAAGTAATACTCGTTAATTGTGATCTATCTGCATTTCCTTGCTGTGTATTGACAACAGTCGGATATATCTAGACTTGAAGCCAAAGCATAACTCCAGCAGAAGGATAGGGAAATTGCAGCTCAAGTTTCAGGTAAGATGCTTTTCGCTTAGACTTTTGGTTGACCAGGTTTGTAAACACTTTGAATATATTTTCCTGTTTTTCATTTCTCTTGTTTAATCCTTTGTGCGTCCTACGACTTCACCAACTGTACAAAAAATAAGATTTTTACCATTGCTTCTGAACTGATTCAACTTTTGACTCTGTTTTTGTTTTGGTTACAATTACAATTTAGGGTTTATTTATCTCTCGGTGATTGGTATGTGCTTATATTGTTAATGGCAGATTGTGGCTTCTCATGATTCTTTTGTTTCATATGAGCAGATGCATATGGAGAGGATAACATGGAACATGTCTTTTTCATATATTCAAAGTGAACTAGTGGCTGTTCATTGGATTGTTTCATGGCAAAGTGAGCAGAAGAAAGGTTTGGATGGGTTACATGTACATGTAAAGTTTGTCTTTGTTCTTTGTAATGTTAGTTTTATTTTATTTAAGACTTGGTGACACTTGATGTTATGTAAGACTTATTTTGGTTAATGTAATATTATTTTATGAAATTTAAAAATATAGAATTTAATTTAATAAATTTTGAAAGAAAAAATGATACTACCATATTATATAAAATAGCACTAACTCCTAACTTAGCGTGTAAAATAACTTATAACATTAGTTTAAAAATTTAGAAAAGCCCCATAACAGAGCATTTTGGTACTGCTATGGTAGAAGACTTTATCATAGCATACATATCTGGCGCTATTGTATGTGTGGTACCTACGATAACAGTGGCCTAACATAGCATTTGTAAAAAAGCTATGAATTACATATTATAGCGTTTCTTTCGTGCTAACAATGTACATATTTGTTGTAGTGTATATACGGTGTTATACATAAAATTATTTTATGTATCTGAAATATTTATGATGACCATGGATTGTTGTACAAATATGAAAAACTAATCCATATGATCCACATATATAATATGTAACCTATGATGATTTGTTTTGTCGACAACAGAAATCATCATACATAAATACATATTATATTATTTATGTGGATCATATGGATTTATTTTTTATATTTGAACCCTATTATATATAGTTTGTTGTATAATAGATTTAGTAAAGTATGTACATAGAAAAAACTAATGTATATGCATGCATGAATGAGTTTGTTTTGTTGTAGGTATGTATGATGTGGATTGAGATGGGGCCAATGATAACGACATATGGCTTTATGAGAGAAATCATAATAGTGACCTTTTTTTGTGATGACAAGTTGACAACAACCACACGTGCTCATTCCTTCTACCAAAGGTTTGCGCAGTCGCTAGGCCTTTTCGTTGCACCTTTTTACTACAATTTATTTGAGAGCCAAACTCTTAGTTCTCAATCCGAGTTTTCTAAGATCGGTACTCAAACCTGTTTTCTATAACTTCATTCCATTGATGTTGTTTTACTCCTTTTAACTAGCTTTCAAGTACTCTGTCTTTGGGATCGAAACTCAAAACTGATTTTCGTTTCAAATATTCATTGACGTTTTACATCCTTTTACATTCTCATAGTCATAACACCAAATCTATCTATAAATTTTGTAACTAATTACAAAATTGTCTTTGGAAGATTATACAAATTGTATCTCTGGAAAAACTCTACTTAATTTTGTTTTCTTATCATAGTTATATCATCTATGCATTATCTTTATTCACTTGACATTCTCATGAATCATGAGACAAAAGTAACATAGAAAAGAGACCTTTTCCGAGTTTGAACTACTAAGAAGAGGTATCCCGAGAAGAAGAAGAATAACCAACCTCTGACTTCTTTAGCAAGTAACGACTTCGACCATAACCTAACTCTCTCACGATCGACTCAACCTTCTTCTCAGCAACTCCGGTTCAACACCAATCTCTTTCGCACAACAAACCAGAGCGCGCGGCTATCCCCACTACCCACAAGGCTGCAGCCACCCCAACATCAACCATTGCTGCCACAAGAATCGCCACCGTCCCAGCCAAACCCGGAGAAAATACCAGCATCAGTGGAGAAAATGATGAGAAACAGAGTCACCATGGGGCCCGTGTCCACGAGGCTAAAACTCATCAGACCAAATAGCGGCCCGCCAATGCCAAAGCTGCTACCGTTGCTTCCACAACCGACGAACCAGTCGGCCTCACTCCATCAGTTATGGCTACATCTCTCCTTCTTCCCTTTGGATTCTCCATAGTACATGTGAAATTAGATGCGAAAGGCTTTGAGTACGTTTTCGATTACCAAACATCTCTAAAAATACTGATACCATATAATATGAGATGATTTTTACGTTGTCTTTTAAAAATCATTACGTCGCACTCAAACTCAACATGACTATAGATGCATGTTGAAAGATAATAAATCTTACTTTAGAACGGTTGATTTTGAACTCAAAACAAAATCGCTTCTTTCGTTTAAAATGTATGCTGAGATCTACGTAAAATTGGCTATTCATTTCGTGCAAGAGGCACTGATATAAAATAATGTACGTGTAACATCAATACATCAATTGCAAAACCTGTATGTGTCTTTTTATGTTTTCATTTAGTTTGGTGCTTAAATAATATCCTTACAAACTCATTCAGTACCTTGGCAATATCCTTACAAACTCATTCAAATATGCTGAGAAGACTAGTCATTCTCTTAGTTCTAAGCGTCCTGTCGAAAAGAAGCAATCGTTGCTTGGTCATACATATCATAGTATAAAATTGTGATTTCAGTCATAGGGTAAGAGGTTTCGATAGGTAACAATTAAGCTCGCACAAAAAAAAAAAAAAAAAAAAAAAATAGAAAGTCAATCATTTTAAGAAAGCAGTCTGAACCTTGATCCAATATTGTGTATTCAGTTCAAATTTAATGTTGAGTGATCCTAAAAGAACTGATTTATTCCCAACAAAGCATGTAAGTGAAAGAAATCTAATATTTTAAATTTTGATAACCGTTTAGAATTAAACGGTATATAATATAAATTTTAACTAGATCATATATATATATATATATATATATATTTCTTATATACTATTAAAAATAACTGATGCATTTTCGAGGCGACTTAACTATGTTATGAGACATGCCTAAAATACCAACCCTAATCATATATACGTTATCTCGTAGAATGAATGATACCAATAACAATTTTACACGACTACGCGTAGAAGACCAAATCGTAGTATATTTCCTTTAGATTCCATTCATGCATGACAAACACAATCATACGCATTTGCACACATCACAAGAGAAAATGTTAACACGCGAGCAATGCTTAAATTTATTATGAATTTGGTGAAGAAAACTTCTCTCAAAAAATATAATTTTTTGTTACCTTCTCATTTTTCTTCATAAATATATTGTTTAGAACAAATATGTGTTGACAAAGAAGCCATAATTTGTGTTCATTTTAATGTAAAACTTTTACACATTTTGTGTTGAACTCTAACTATTAGAAGTTTAGATATGATAAATGCATGCTCGATTGGTTTGCATCAAGATAGTTTAGAAGTTTATACTCTATAATAAATCCTTAAACTCTTTAAAATCATGCTGCACTTGATGTAAAAACGTATTTTTCGAATAAATTTTATAATTTATTCAAAAAAAAAAAAAAAAAAAAGCTATTAGACTTATAACTCGTGAATCTTTTCCACATTAGTTATACTTGTAACCAAGGATAACAAAATCCATATAGATTTTTTCCACATTAATATTTACATGTTTTTTTTTGTGAACTTACACATGTACATGATATTTTTAGTTCTTTAATTGTGAGGATAGTAGTGATTAAGGTCAGTAATTATATAGAAAACAAGTTAACATTTTATGTTGAAAAAATCATTCATTTGAAAACATAAAAAAATAATTCTAAAACATTAAAAAAAATGACATATAGGATTTTTTTTTTTTTAATATGTATGAATCGAATCAAATAAATAAACTAACAAATTTTAGCCAAGAATGGACCCCACACTGCGTCAATAAATAACGACCCCTTGCGAGGGTTAAGACAACACAACACAAGCTTTTTTCCAAGTCTTGAAACAAAATTCAAAGCTCTATTTTCTCTCCTCATAGTGTCGACATGGCTTACGGAAGTAACCTAGTTGTAAAGCAAATCATCGACTTATACAACCAAATCTCAAACCTCGAGAGCTTAAAACCATCCAAGAATGTCGACACTTTGTTCGGACAACTCGTGTCCACGTGCTTACCAACGGACACAAACATCGATGTCACAGAAATACACGATGAAAAAGTCAAAGACGCGAGATCTCATCTCATCAAGCTTTGTGGTGAAGCCGAAGGTTATTTAGAGGAACACTTCTCAACAATCTTAGGCTCTTTTGAAGACAACCCACTAAACCATTTACACATCTTTCCCTATTACAACAACTATCTCAAACTAGGCAAACTCGAATTCGATCTCCTATCTCAACACACAACCCATGTCCCTACCAAAGTTGCCTTTATCGGTTCGGGTCCGATGCCACTTACTTCCATCGTCTTGGCCAAGTTCCACCTCCCCAACACAACGTTCCACAACTTTGACATCGACTCACATGCCAACAAACTCGCTTCAAGCCTCGTTTCTCGCGATCCTGACCTCTCGAAACGCATGATCTTCCACACAACTGATGTGTTAAATGCTAAGGAAGGGTTAGACCAGTATGATGTTGTTTTCTTGGCAGCTCTTGTTGGGATGGATTAAGAGTCAAAGGTCAAAGCTATTGAGCATTTGGAGAAATATATGGCTCCGGGAGCTGTGTTGATGCTAAGGAGTGCTCATGGTCTTAGAGCTTTCTTGTATCCAATCGTTGACTCTTCCTATCTTAAAGGATTTGAGTTGTTGACCATTTATCATCCCTCCGATGACGTAGTGAACTCGGTGGCCATCGCACGAAAGCTAGGTGGTTCGAATGGAGTTAGAGGCAGCCAGATTGGACCGTGTGTGGTTATGCCTTGTAATTGCTCTAAGGTCCACGCGATTATTAACAATTTTGGTATGAAGAAGAATTTGATCGAGGAGTTTACTGCCATCGAGTAAACAAGTAATAATTATAACACATCTCTTTTCTTAAAATTATGTGTTTTGTGTTTTGTGTTTTCTTATTTTCGATTTTATGCCTTGTGAGGAGTGTGGTGTACTGGTATGTTTGTTAAGTATTATCGTTTTGTGAATTTTGTGAGTTCTAAGATTGAGAACCTTGTTGTATGTTTTTTTTGAATTTTATTATGATCTATAAAAAATAAAATTGATAATTCGCAATATATATTGATAAGTCATAAAGGTTTTGTTTGTGATTGATCTCAGTGGTGCCTGAAACCATTTTTTATTGTTATTATCAAACTGAATATATATACATATATATATATATATATATATAAATCCTTAAAAATACAAATATATTGGTTTTCTTTTCTCAACATGAACATATTCAGTTCAAATTTAAAAATCACTGAAAATGAAATAGTAAATAAAAATATACATATTCATACAATTTCAAACATTTGTGTAGACTGGTCGTCATATATTTATGATATACTACTCCATGATTATGAATCTTGTAATTTTAAAGAAAAATCAAGATAGTAACAAAACCAAAATAAGTTGTCCGACTACGAAACCAAGACAGTAACAAATGAAAACTATTAAGCATCCAAATTAATAAAAGAACTGTTTTACATGAAAGTAGAAGATTTTCCGATAGGGAAACTAGAGTCACTGTAACCTCCACTTCCTCTCTTGTTGGAATAACCAGGGTAATGACTCAAACAAAACTCGATCTCACGAATCAAATCTAAACCTTCTTTCTCGCCGAGAGTCTTAAGCTTCCACTCGCTAAATGGATACTCTGTCCTATGAACCACATGAATCTCGCCTCCCTTCTCTTCATCTTTCACCAACACTCTTGCATTCTTTATAAACCCTCTTACAAGCTCTTGATGCCTCCTAAATCACACAGTAAAATAAATAAAAAATTAAAAGAAATAGGTTTGACTATATATTACCAAGAAATAAAATCGATCGGTTCAGATATATTTTTCCTACTGCTTCACTAAGTAATATCTTTTAAAATGGAAAATAAAAAAGACAACAGAAATATATCTATGGGTCGATACAAGGGGTATATATAAACATACATGATGATTTTAATTTCGTGCTCACGGCCATAGTCGAACCCTGCATGAGGAAAATTGAAGATGACTCTTATCATATATAGCGGAACCACCAAGGGTAGGCTTTGTGGCCATTGAGTGGACGTTAATTCCATAGACCACGCTGCACCCAAGTTTCTCCAACTCTTCTACGTTCGCCTTCCCATTCTTGAACTTACGCTCTAGCTCCCCTATACAACGTTCGTCATTCCAAAATTAATTCACATAACTAATGTGAAGAGATTTAATATATATTAAATTTTGATATACGTACCTTGAGTATCAAGAGAGGTTGCAGTGAGATTAGATGCGGAACCAAAAGCCCTTGCTAGAGACAACGAAAAGGAGAAGTCTCCTTCTCCGACCAAAAGTATTTTTTGTTTGTTATTGTAATGTTTTAACCTTTTAGTTCCTTGAACCTCCATTTCGTCTCTGCATGAGTTTGCCTCTCACACCAAGATTATAATGTATATATGTATGCATATAAACAGGTATACGTACATATGTATTTATGGATGCATGGGTCAAAGAGGACTTAAATGTTTTATTTTGTTTGTTTACTAGGCTATATATCCAACTGGCTCTTCGAACTTTGTGGGTATTTATGTAATTCGAAAAGGATTCAATATTCTGTTCATGTATCCATCCTTTTGACGAAAAGAGGCAAAAACCTTCTTTCTTGCCGAGAGTACATAAATTTATAATGCATCAATTGATACATTTATCTCTTTTTGCGTGTGTAATAAAAGAGATGGTTGAAAAAAAAAATCCTAATTAAGCAAATATTTTTCAATAATGAAAAAACAACCCGTGTGGTATTATATACTTTGATATAGTGCAATAATATACTCCATTTCATCCATGTTATTACTTCTCACACCATGTCCATTAATAGTCCATAACTCCATATATATTACATACACATATAAACATATATACTGACATAGTGTCATCAATTCATATATGGATGAATTTGTCAAATTTAGAGACTACTAATATTAAACTCTGGTTTTGTAATCTGGCTATTGAAAGATTGTGATTGTTTATGTACCATTTCATCCATGTTATTACTTTTCAATTTTTTGGATCAAACCAATTCCTTAATTAGTTGGATCATTTATTTATAATGTGAAGAATGACAAAATTCTAGCTTCCAGCATATGCCAATTAGAATGATGCGGTATTAAATTATTTCGTTTTACCATTCGATTAACATAAACATTGGTATTACCATTACAAATCACATGAAATATTTTGAAAATTGTAGCAATGATTATTATTCAAAGTTTCAAGCAGTCAAGTAACGGCAAAAAGAACTTTGAAATTTTTTAGGAATAGTGCGAAAGATAAAAATATAATCTCCGTCACATGAAATTTATCCACTAACAACCTGGATACAAACTAGTAAGCTTCATGATCTTCGTCACACAAAAAATATATATATATATATATATATATATGTTTTATAAATCCGATCCAAAATCCAAACCCACTTAAGTATATGTAGCAGAAGAGTTTTTTCAGAAATTCCGTTTCCGGAACATGAAGGTAGAAGATTTCCCGACAGGGAAGCTACCGTCACAGTGACGTCCACTTCCTCTCTTATTTGAGTAACCAGGAAAGCATGATTTGTTAAATTCCATCTCCCGGACCAAACACAAACCCTTTTCTTCAGCCAGAGTCTCGATCTCCCACTTGTCAAATGGATGAGACGTCTTAATTATGAGTAACATGAATCTCACCACCGATGTCTTTTATCATCTTCTTCGCACTCTTCATAAAACCTCTCACCACTGCTTGGTGTAACCTGTGATACACATACACACATTTTCAATACACCAAAGATAACCATAAAAATGGAGCCAAAAGACAAGTCTTATAGATTAATTACATGATGTAGTAGCTCTGATGCTCACAACCAAAACCTAACCCTGAATGAGGAAAATTGAAGATGATTCTATCATAAAGTTCCGATCGTTGACCATGCTTAAGATCTTTGGTCATGGAATGCACATTAATTCGAAGTGCATTCAATATTCTATCCATGCACCATTTTGGCGACAAGAATCAAACCCTCTTTTGTTTTCAATTGGGTACCATATACCACGCCAATTAGCAGTTTTACTAACAGAAAAGATGCATTGATTTGTTCTTACCCATTCATTTACCCGTCTGAGTTGATTTACATATTTCTTTAATAAAATCTAGTGTACAAAAAATATTTTGAACCAATGAAATTTGCAACCTAGTATTAGTTTCATAAAAACCGTCAATGTGACACCATTTATGTGTAAATTTGACTATGTAACATACAACGTATGATTTATGTTGTTCTTAGAGCATTTAATATTGCATTTGTGTTCATCCACCATTTTGACGACAAGAATTAGACCTTCCTTCAAGTTCGGTACCAATTGTACACCTTCCGTTGACGCTGTGCCAAGTAGCAATTTATAATAAAGGTTGTGCTGATTTGTTCTTAGTTTCTTACCTACTTTTGTTATACCTTTCTGAGTTAACTAATCATTATAACATCCTTCTTTAACCAATCGAAATTTTACAATAGTAATTTAAGTTGATAGCCATGTTTAACCATTTGTTTGAATTTAACATATATATATATATATATATCTTATATATATGAGAAGGTTTTTCAACTTTTATTAAGGAGATAAGACTTGGCTTACTATATTTCTGACACATGTATTTTGTTGTTTGCACCTAATTAACTATAGTTTGGACCTAACTAACTATAAGCCTATAAAACCAAAAAAAAAAAACCATCAACATTTTCTTCCTCTTTTCTTTAATCAGAAACATATGCAGCCTCCAAGAATCTAGAGTCACTTTATATCAGTTGTCGTTGGTTTCATCTCGGAACTATACCAACATTAAATTAAATTTATAGGTTTGAATTATTGGGTTTAATTTATGTGTTTGAATCTTATATCATTTTCACGGGGATAAGCGGAATCAAATTTAAGTAAGATGGTGGGATGGTATTATTTAAGTAAATTAGTTAAATTTTTTTAAAAATTGTTTATATAAAATTAAATTATGAACATAATTACTTAGGTTTGATTTGACAGAATACCATCATCTACCCACTATTTTCCTCAGTTTTCATTTTTTTTTATATTACTTCTCATATTTTACTTTTTATTTTGAAACACTTGCGAATTTATGATCACTAATATTTGATTTCAATCCCTTCTCTCTTTTAAAGGCTCAAACATTCTATGAAGTTTATTTTTTAAAATTCAACCTATTACTATACAAGCACATTCTCTTTCATATTATTGTGAAAACTAAAACATTTATTTTCTATTCTATACTTGATTCAATCTCCAACAAACAACAAAACACTGGTAACAATAGTATCGATATTCGGATCATCCGTTTTTGGGAAGTTCCTAACTTTTGAAGAAATATTATCTTACTAAGTCTTGAATATTTCTTCCACAAATGTAAATTATTTTTACTTTGTTCATCTTTTGATGATTTATGCAATCATTTTAAAATACTTATAAAAGAAAATAAATAATTTCATGTGTATTTGATTTTAAAATAATTTTAATATATAATTATGTTGGACGTCAGATTCTTAGAGTAAGAGTTGAAAAAAACCTTCTCTAAGAGTTGAAAAAAACCTTACTATATTATATCACTAATAATAAAGTAAAGGTTTCTTTTGGAAAGCTCCAAAAGATTGTCATTTGATGCTCTCTTCTTTCACAAGTGTCATTTTGTTTCTTTTAGTTTTTAGTATAACAAATTTATTCAATTAACAAATAATTTGATGATTAAATAGTTTAAGGATATAAGATTATAATATTTGGGTTATATAGGATAATGTCGAGTAATAATTGGCTGTTTTATTTCTACATTTTAATATAAATAATTCACATGATCTTGATATTACACTATTTTATTTCATTTTCAATCCATTTAAAATAAACTAAAGTATATTTTAATATATAATTTCTAAATAAATTACACTATGAGAATTGAATTTTTTTATATATAAAGAGATAATTGTATATATTTCTGTTTAAAGAGAGAAGTGAATATATATTTAAATTCATGATTTGATTAGCTAAGATGTCTCTTCATAGATTTATATTCATAATATATAACTCTTGAATATATATTTAAAACATTAGACAATTTAGTTATTAATTCACAATAATGTATTTTAATAAGCCTGACACATTTTTTATTAACTTCTCTATTCCATCTCATCAATCCCATATTTTGTACTAACTCTTATTTTTGTAACTTTCATAATATTTATAGTAATGCAATGAATGATTAATAATAGTATTTAGAAATATTACATATATAAGAAAATATATTAATATGTAATGATTGCATATCTATAACTCTCACATAGTTTATGTGACTCTTATAACAATGAAATACTCCTTCCGTTTTAATTTAGTTGTCGTTTTAGGTTTTCAATGAAAATGTTTGGTAAATATTCCAGTTTTATCTCTGCTGTTTTAAAGATTTGACCAATGAAATATTTATAAAATATATTAATAAAATGTAAAACAGACAATTTAATAGATTTTTTACTTGTGTGAGAAAACCTTCAACGACAAGTAAAAAACCGGAGAAAGCATAAATGACATTTACCTAATTAATATAAAGATTAATGTATTTATTATCTAATTAAATAAATAATTTTCTATATGCTCTTAACTACAGTTTCTCTTATAAATAGAAAGATACACATTTTACTAACCCTCATATTTCAAATCTTACATAATATTTTTATTTAATTAATATTATTTTAACTAACATTCTCTAAAATTACAAAAAAAATATCCAAAAACAATGTAAACTAAATCCGTGTGTAGCACAAAGTGACTACTAGTATATATATATATTGTGGTACTTAAGTTAAAATCACAATGTGATTTCTCTTTAAAATTTTGGAGTTATATAAATTTAATTTCATTATCTAGATAATTTTATATAATTTCAAAATTATAATAAATACTAAAATACATTAGAAAATAAGATATCACGATTTGTTTATTTTAATAATTTTCAGAAATAATGAAAATATACTGATTAGGAGTCTAGGAAACTCTTGAGCTTGGCTTGTTCGCGTGGATAAACGAAATCTTAAGATTAGTTCTGCTTTAACTTATTTATTCGAATCTCAAAGCACCCATTTCCTAAACATGAAAGTAGAAGATTCTCCAATAGGGAAGCTTGTGTCACAGTCATTTCCACTTCCTCTCTTGTTGGAGTAACCCGGATATTGCCATGTGCCAAACGCCACTTCTCTGGAAAACAACAAACCCATTTCTGAACCCAAATCTTTTATATTCCAACTGGCAAAGGGATATGCCGTCATATGAGTCACATGAATCTCTCACCACTTCTTGGTGTTTCCTGTGTCCTCACTCACAAGTATACACAAACATTTGTTTACTACACCAAAAAATTGCAAAACTACATATACGTACCATACAAAATAAAAAACAAAAATTACGAACATGATGGTGTGGATCTCATGTTCGCGACCAAAATGAAACCCTGCATGAGGAAAATTAAAGATGATTCTATCATATAGAATCGATCTGACGACACGATAATCTGCGTTCATGGAGTGCACATTAACACCGTGGACGAAAGTGCATCCAAGTCTCTCCAACTCTTCTACATTATTTTTCGCATCCTTGTACTTTAGCTCTAACTCCACTACAACAACAACAAGAGTAAGATTGAATTAACCACAAATTTACGTGTCAATAATATTGTATTCGTCATATAAGGGAAAATACAAACACAAACAAAGAATGATGATCTCAATACTATAAAATGATTTTATAGAGATCAGATTATGTCGATACGCTGCAGATGAATGATATATGTAGCTACCTCGAGTATCTAGAGAAGTTGCAGTGATGTTAGTAGCCGTACCAAAGGCTCTCGCAAGGCATAGAGAAAAGGAAAAGTCTCCTTCTCCAACCAGAAGTATTTGATGTTTATTATTGTAATGACTACAGTATGAAGTTTGTGAAACCTCCATCTCGTCTTCATTCATATGCTGCTTTCACCATGCATTATATAGTTTAATTATAAACGGATATGAATGCATGGATCAAAGAGTTTTTTCTCTTTATAAATTTGGCTCTTCGAACTTTGTGAGCATTTATTTGCTTTCAACATGCATTCACGATTCTCATTCATCTGCCATATATACATCTTGAGTTTTAAACCTTCTTTTTTGACCAGCGTTATTAATACTTTTGGAATGCTAATTTCAAAACGTGAATGCTAATTTCCAACATACGAATTAATTCAACCCTATGATTATGATTTATGAAGTTCCAACATGCGATGCGAGCATAAAAGACTGTTGTAATTTGTTATTTTTCCCGAAATTTATTACACTAACAGAAGTATATACATATATACATTTTCTTCCATGGCAAACCAGAGCTCGACATGAATATGGTGGTCAAACCGCACAATTCCTTTCTTGTTCGGATTGGTGAAGTGCAATTGCAATAGCATATTCCCGTTGAAATAAACGACTCAAGAACAACTTTGAATTTATAATTAAGCTTTATATAGTAAAAAGATATATTGGGTATATGTTAGAATCTCATTAGTAGTTTTTAAAATTTCTTTACTATATCAAGTTGTGAACTTAAAAATCAAATAACCAACATAAAGTGTACCATAAAAACTAACAAAGCTGTTTACTGAATATTTTGTAGCAAATTTGAAGCAAATTTTGAGCATATGTTTTGCAAGCTCAAAATCATAGAACTGAATTAACTAATACTTCTAAACTAAAACATTAATTAACTATTAATTATGTAAAGAAAATTCAACCAGTGATAAAATAATGTACAAAATATAAAGAGCCCAAAACAATTAAAAACTAATTATTTTTACATTGAAAACTTAAAACATCAAAGAATTTAGAATAAAAATTCTTCTAATAAATCAACTATTAAAAAACGAAAGGAGTATTGAATAAACGTAACTACTGTTAATTACAACCTATAGTAAAGTACAGTAAATTTTCTAGACAAATCAACAAGATTTTTCAAATCATTTGATCTCAGATCTCAAAGGGACTAAATCTCTTTATTTTTTAGGAAACGAGAAACATGGAATAAACCATTGTTGAAAGGACAAAAATAAAATTCCAACATGCACTTTATAGAGAAAAGATGTTCCTTAGTGATGAAGTGTTTAGGGAGCCACACCTAACGACACTAACATTATCAAAAAGAAAAGATCAAGAATACAAAAAAAAAAAAAAAAAAAAAAAAAAAAAAAAAAAAAACCTGATTCAAATCATACCGAAACTCAAAAGCAGCGATACGCATTCTAATTACGTAGCTTAAATGATTTATTTATCTAAGGCTATATCGTAAGATAATCCAAAGTATTAGTAAAACAACTAAAAATTATATATTTAATATTACATTATATCTTAACATATATGTTTCCATCTTTTGTATACAATAAAGTTCAATAAATAAATGCAAAAAAGTTTCAAAAATGATGCATGGTGCATCTCTACAAAACAAAACCCATCCCATTAAGGAAAAGCTCCCTCCTTTTTTCCCACTCACAATCTCTCTTTATAAATAAAAAATTAATATTAACTTTTAACTTTTGTTTTTTCTATTAAACCAAACACCATTACACATTCCCAAAATTTCCTTTCATTCAACACACATCTTAGTTCTCCTCACACCATCAACACATCGTAGCTTAAACTCCATAGACCTTCTTCCTCTTCTAGTTCTTCAACAAGCTATCAAGACATAAAAAAAACCATGTCAAATCTTCATCCACCGCAACCGTCCGAAACACCTCCATGGGAAACGCCGTCTTCAAAATGGTATACTCCAATAAACACACCATGGAGAACAACCCCAAGAAGCACAAATTCAACTCCGAGTACAACACCAATAGCTCTTACCGAAGTGATTGTGTCTAAATCACCTTTATCTCATCAGAATAGCCCTACAACGCCTAAGCTAGACGGTATCGAAACACAGCCTTTACACGAGACGATGGTTCTCTTGCAGCTAAGAACAACCCGGACCAGTCCATGGATCTGGTGTGGTGCAGCTTTGTGTTTTATCTTCAGCATACTACTTATAGTCTTTGGGATTGCTACTTTGATTCTCTTTCTAGCCGTCAGACCAAGAACCCCTGTTTTCGACATCTCTAATGCAAAGCTCAACACCATTCTCTTCCAGTCACCCGTTTACTTCAACGGTGATATGTTGTTGCAGTTGAATTTCACTAACCCAAACAAGAAACTAAATGTGAGGTTTGAGAATCTTCTCGTAGAGCTCTGGTTTGCCGACATAAAGATTGCCACACAAGGTGTCTTGCCGTTTTCGCTAAGAAACAGTAAGACTAGGCTAGAACCGATCCGTTTGATTTCAAATTCGATCTTCTTGCCTGTAAATCATATAATTGAGCTCAGAAGACAAGTGACCAGCAACAGGATAGATTATGAAATCAGAAGTAAATTCAAAGTGAAAGCTGTTCTTGGCTTTGTTCCTTATTCGTATTGGCTGCACGGGAGTTGTCAGCTTCAATTGACCAGTCCACCAGCCGGTGGCTTAGTTTCTCGGAACTGCACTACTAAAAGATGGTGAAGAACAGCGGTCATCTTCAAATTCTCTAGCTTTGCCACTCTTCTTTTGCCCCTTCACAAGATGTAAAGAGGAATCAAGATTCAATAGACTCTATGCAAGAACCGAGATAAGAGTCTGTTCTGTATTGGTAAGATAGATTTAGTAATTAAGATTGGTGTAATTAAATGAGTCAAAGAGATAATTCTTATAAGGCCATATATTCTAATCCCGTATTCAAAGAATCAAACATGCTACACGATTACTAAAATCTGATCCATATCTGATCCACAAGACACAATCTCAAAGAACAAGGATCTCACAGTAGATTCCTATGTTGGTTCCTTAAGTGTTTAAGTAATCAAAAGAATTATATTCAAAGTAAAAAGAAGCCAACTCACAACATGGAGTTGTTCTTTAGTTTTAATGAATACTTTTTCTTCAGGAATTAGCTACAAAAGTGGCAGAGAAAAAAAAGTGAAGCTAGAACTGATTGGCTAAAGCTCAACTAGCTTACGCGGGACAAGCATGTAAACTTGATTGTATAAGATTAAAAGCCTCAAGTCTTAGCAAAATCTCTAAACAAAAGCTAAAGTAAAAGGACCTAAAATGAATTCTAGTGGTAGACTAAAACAGGGATCAAAATGATTTAATTAAGATTGAGAAAAATATAAGCAAAATATAAGTTAAATATATGCAAATTTTAAGTGAAAAAGCTCAAAATATTAAAATGAATTAATTAGTATTAAATAAAATACTGTTAGTTACAATTTACAACCTATAGTGGAAGAGAATAAATCTTCTAGACAAATAAATAAAATTTGTCAAATTATTTGATAAGTAATAAGAAGAGGACATAAACAAAACTGTTTATAAACGGTGTTACACATAAAATTATTTTATGTATCTGAAATATTGATGATGAGCATGGAATGTTGTACAAATACGAAAAATTAATCCATATGATCCACATATATAATATGTAACTACTATGTATGATGATTTGTTTTGTCGACAACAGAAATCATCATACATAGTTACATATTTTATTATATGTGGATCATATGGATTAATTTTTCATATTTGAACCCTATTATATATAGCTTGTTGTATAATAGATTTAGGAAAGTATGTACAGAAAAAACTAATATATATGCATGCATGAATGAGTGAAAGTAGGCATATTGTGTTTGTTTTGTTGTAGATATGTATGGTGTGAATAAACCCGTAACCACCTGAGAAACCGTATCCCTCAAGTTAAAGGGGACAACAAAAGAATCGGTTAACTAATCTACACTTTAGTTATCGCGAATTGGTTTTACTCAATTGTATTGTATGTGATGAATAAGCGGGCTCATTTTCTCATAACAAGCCTAACGGGCCCGCGAATTTCAAACCCATTTATGTATGACGTATTTGGATCGGTTATAATCATACATAATATGCACACCCGGTTAATTCATATCAAAATTAAATTTTGGAGAAACTCATGCATGCATGGGGCATGGGGGCACATGACTTGAAAATCATGAGATGATGTAATTGTTAGTATGTCACAATACATGGATCGAACACATGAAGTGGTTCCCGTACATTCCGCATAATCATCATTATAAAGCTTTTGGTTGCTTCTGTCTGTTGCGAGACTTCGTAATCCTTTCTTTTCATATTCATTTTTTCTAATGCTGAATAAATATCTTAGGGAACTGTCCAAAGTCCAAACTATACAAATAGTTCCATTAAGTTTTCTAATGCTGATTTCGTATGCTTTCGTCATAGTTGTTCCAAATACGAAAAATTAACCATTAATACCACGACCACGAGTGATGGATCGATCTATACAAACTAAACTTACTCCTCACATTTTCTTTTTTTTTTTAAATGTGAGGATAATATTACTCTTTGCACTATAATGGCCGCAGATTGACAAAACTCAAATTTCAGACTAATTTTAGGAAGTCGCTGTCAAAATGTCTTGAACTTAAGAGATTAAATAGACAAACATAAACACAACAAAGAGAAGCAACACCCGCAAAACTGAAAACTGTCGTTCTTACATTTGGTTTAGGCATGTGCACTTCTTTTTATTGTGTACACACAAACTTTTTTTGTGTTAGCTTAAAAAGGTTATTTGAGCTTCGAGTCATCATCTTCAATCTTATATTATATATATAAACCAAAATATATACATATATATTGTATGTAAGATGATAAAAATAGGTGATCGTTGGCTGGAAAGTCATTGTTATTCAGACAACACATGATCATGTGATGGGGTGGCGCGTGGGTCCACGTGATCCCACGTCGAAAGCCTCTCTTCTCAATTTCACAAAATTAGCAAACATCCAAAAGATTTTATATAATAGATTATTGAATAAAAGTTTTGAAAAAAGAAGAACGAATCTTTCCTATGTATATAACTCCAAACACTCCCGGCCTTTTTTCCTCCAGTTTTATTTCTTGAATCCTCCAAAATTACAAAAACAAATACCTTAAAATTTTATATAAATAATATACTCAACATGTTCTATTTTTGGATAATATAATTGTGGGTCGATGAAACTAATCCTCTTCTTCCTCTTTTATCTACGCACTATGCACGCTCATATACAACAAATTTATTTCTGCAAAGGTCAGATAAATTAGATTGAATATGCATTATTCTTGGATCTATGAATTTTCGGTTTATCTCTAATTATTTTTGTTCAACTTATATAAGATAATAACAAAATAAATCACTTCCAATCTATTGCAATTATTGTACATTACATTTTTTTTAACTCGTTTGCAAGAAAATAAAATTAAAACTCACAAACCAAAATAATAAGCTAAGCTTAGATCTTTCTTTTCCTGATTCTAACAAAAACCATTGACAACAAATATTCACACACTTTTTTATAAAATGTTATCACCCTAATCGTAGTAGACGTTGTGTAGTTTTCTTTTATACGGATTCATCTGAAAAAGCAAACGAACAATTAGATGAACCTCGAGGAGTACTGACAATTTTCTCCGGTGGTAACGGTTGCGGCTGCCATTTCTTTCCTTTTTTCATCATATCGGTTTCCGATTGCTCAATATCAAATTGCCTAATCTCTTTAAGCATTGCCACAATGTCTTTCATCATAGGCCGATCGGCTGCCTTATTGCTCACGCAAAGGAACGCAACAGCTAAGGTTTGTAGCATCTCGTGCAATATGGGATCTGCCCGTCCGCGTAGTCTCGGATCAAGAACTTCTCTAGGATCTTTCTTTCCGGCTAAATGATCTCTCACCCATTGAACCAAATGAGCACCTCCCGGTAGATCCGGATCCAATGGATGCTTCCCGGTTAAAACTTCTAGTAACACCACTCCATAGCTATACACATCACTCCTCTCGGTTATATGTTGCATCGAAGCATGTTCTGTAAACCAAACAAAATAATATCCGTTATAAATTCTACATTTTCAAATCGATAATTCATGACGTAAAAAATCAAAATTCTTATTTTTACCTGGAGCCATGTAACCATAAGAACCGGCTAACGGAGGCCGGTTACTCAATTTCGACGATTCTCCATCGATTACTCCCTCACCGGAGACGATTTTTGCTAAACCGAAATCGGCTAAGTAAGATTCGAACCGGGAACCCAATAAGACATTCATAGCTTTAACGTCACCATGTAGAATCGGAGGAAGACAATCATGGTGAAGATAAGCTAGTGCATGTGCAACGCCCAAAACCACGTCGTAACGTGCTTCCCAATCAGGTCCACCACTTCCTTTACCGGCACCATGAAGCAGAGAGCTTAAACTCCCGTTAGGAAGATAATCATAGAACAAGAGTTTCATATTCCGGTTCGAACACCAACCCAAAAGACGGATTATGTTCCGATGTCGAATCGAACCGAGAGTGTTGATCTCCGAGTTAAACGCACCGTTTTCTTCCTTTGACCACATCTTTTTCACGGCCAACGTTTCACCCGACGGGATTGTGACTCTGTAAACAACACCTGAGCTTCCCGTTCCGATGACGTTAGCTGAAGTTAGGTTCTTGACGATGTCGTCGATGGAGAAATCGAGTTTTTGATACAGAGTCACTTCCCAAGAATCTATCTCCTCATGTTTTCCGGCGACTTTTTGTGCCTTGACGAGAGTGTAAATCGCCATGAGAACAAGAACGACGCTTGCTGCGACGAGGATCGACATGGTTAACTTAACGGCTGAGCGGTGTCGTGTTTGGATCCCGTTCTCGGGTCGGGTCGAAATGAAAAGACCTTTGTTTGATTCAAGAACAGAGAGTGGTAGTTCCCGGAAAAACAGAGTGTTTGGTAACTCGCCGGAGAATTCGTTGAATGAGATGTTGAGTGAGACGAGGTTCTGTAGGTCAGCTAAGACGTTTAAGTTTCCGGCGAGTTTGTTGTGAGAGACGTCGAGGGTTCCGAGATTAGTGAGGCTGGAGAATCTCGACGGGATCACTCCGACGAAGTTGTTGCAGCTGAGATTCAGAGATATCGCAAGAGACGGGATTCGACCTAACTCGTTTGGGATTTCTCCGGTGAACTCATTGTCGCCGAGGTTGAGAAGCTGTAAACTCCGGCAAGACGAGATCTCTCTAGGGATCTCGCCGGTGAAGCGGTTCTTGGCGAGGTTAAGCTTCGTGAGTTCGGTTAACGATCCGATTCCGGTTGGTAAAGAACCGGTTAACGAATTATCTGATAAATCAATGAATTGTAAACTCTTCGGAAGCGTACCGGGTAAACCACCCGTTAAACCGTTTGAATGTAGATCGACGAATTCGAGACTTGTACAACCGTAGATCGCCGGAGGGATGTTTCCGGTGAGACGATTCTCGCTTATATCGATAAAGTTTAGGTTTTTCAGATTCCCAATCTCCGCCGGAATATTCCCAGCGAGTCTGTTTCCGTTGAGTCGAAGCCGGTACAGATTCGTGCAGTTTCCAATATCCGGCGGTATAGCTCCGGTTAAGTGGTTAGAGATAAGGAGAAGCTTCGTGAGGTTTCGTATCTCGAAGACTCCGTTAGGGATGGAGCCAGAGAGGTTGTTGTAAGAGAGATCGATCGCTTGAAGCTCTTGGCACTGAGATAGAGACTCCGGTATTTTTCCGGTTAACTGATTCTGCCACGCGAAGAACATCGTCAAGCTTGTTAATTTCCCGATCAGCAGCGGAATCTCGCCGGAGATTTGGTTGTTGTCGATCTCTAGATGTGTTAGCTTCGTGCAATTCGCTAGCTCTTCGGGGATCGTACCGGAGAGCTGGTTAACGCTGAGCTGAAGCTCTTGGAGATTCGGGAGGTTTCCGAAGCTTCTTGGGATGATTCCGGTGAGGAGGTTTTCGGATACGTCGACGAGGAAAAGGTCCGGGCAGGTCCCGAGCTCGGTTGGGATTTTTCCGACGAGGTTGTTTTGCCATAAGAGAAGACTTTGAAGCTTCTTGAGACGTCCGAGTGATACAGGAATCGAACCAGAGATTGAGTTTTGGTACAAGTAGAGGTTTTGAAGCTCTGTGCAGTTACCAATCTCATCAGGGATTGGACCAGACAAGAGTGCTGTGTACAAAGCTATTGTCTGAACTTTTTTCAAGTTTCCGATCGACGCCGGGAGTTTACCGGAGAGACTTGTCTCGGCGAGACCTAAAGTCACAAGACTCTCGCAATTACCAATCTCCCAAGGAAGCTCACCTCTTAAGTTCTTGTTACCACCAGCACGGAAGATTTCAAGACTCTTGAGCTCTCCGATGGTTCTAGGGATCTCTCCGGCGAGTTTATTGTCGAAGAGTTTGAGCTCGACGAGGTTAACGAGTTCCCCTAGCTCCGACGGAATCACACCTTCGAGATTGTTTGTGTTGAGAGACAGAGTCTTGAGTTTCTTGAGCTTGAAGATTTCAAAAGGGATTTCACCGGAGAGAACATTATCAGCTAAATCAAGAACTTCAAGCTCCGACAAGTCTCCGAGCTCTTTAGGGATTGAACCGGTGAGATTTA
The DNA here is from genome assembly GCF_030686135.1 of Camelina sativa. Taxonomy (NCBI): domain Eukaryota; kingdom Viridiplantae; phylum Streptophyta; class Magnoliopsida; order Brassicales; family Brassicaceae; genus Camelina; species Camelina sativa. The sequence continues at coordinate 45,318,218 of NC_141890.1, read as the reverse complement.
CGGAGGTTAAAACTAGTGAAGTCAGAGACTTTAACTTCAGGAGATTCGTCGCCGGCAGAGGACTTTGAAAGTCCATGACTTGGAGTTGTATCTCCGAGACTTGACCTCTCGCGTTGCATTTGATTCCGAACCATTGACAAGGATTGGATGCGGAGGGTTTCCAAGAAGACAAAACGTCTCCGGAGATGTTTAACTGAGATTTCCATGAGAGGAGAGCTAGACCTTGTTCGTCTATGGAGAAACAGGGGATGAAGAAGAAAACAGAGGACTTAAAGAGAAAGAAGAGGAAGGGGAAGAAGCAGAATCTAGGGTTGCGTGGCATTGGTGAAGAGGGAGAGGAGGAGGAAGAATTGAGAGAGAAGTGCGTTGGGATTGTGAAGCGAAGAACCCCATGGATTTGGTTTTTACTTTGTTTTTATAGAAATATATAAAAAGAAAAACAGAGCAAACCGAAGGAGAGAGAAGAAGAAGAGTAGTAGCAGCAAACGAAGATCTGGATCCCCAAAAAGCACCTCTACCTTTTTTCCTTTATTATTATTTTCCAATTTTTTTAACTTTGTTTATTTTTAAATTTTTTCTCTTTATTAGTTTTGTGAACAAAATAGAAAAAGAATTGAAATTGAGTTAAGGAAATACTAAAAGTCGATTCTCTTATTTATTTTGAGGTTATACATAAATGATGCATATTTAAGTGAGTGTTTATAATTTTCTTCTTTTATAGTTGTATGTTAGTGGATTTATTTGTGGTAAACGACCTTTTAGATGAGGCATGCTAATAATACTTTTCATAAATGGTAATTAGACAAAATAATTTACTATTAGTAATCGAAAAAACCTATAGTATACGGCTCCAGATTTTAAGTTACAACTCCTATTGACCTAACTATAACATGCGAGTCATACATCATATAAGAAAGAAAAAGAAAAGGTTATCAAATCAGAAAATGACTTGTTAAAATTAATTGGCCCTATTGTTTTTGGTATTTTCAGGAAACAAAAAGAAGACAAATGTTACACAAATCAATAATAATTTCTAGTTATAAATCATGATATCTGTTGAATACTAACACCTATTATTGATAAACAATGCTTGACGTAATTGTTTTCTTTAATGCTTGCAAAGACGATTTTAGAAACTTTGGATTGTGATTATTTGTTTTTGATCAACAATGCTTCACATAATTGTTAGTTTTTGTTTACTTCGGGGGAGTCGGAATTGGGTATACGTATATAACTGTAATATGGAGATATCTACTTTGGAACCTTTTCTGATATAGTCATATAGTATAGTATTAAATTAGTAGTTGGAACAAGGAACCTTGAAGAGAGTGAACTGCACATGCAAGCTAAGAAATTATGTGAAAAGATTAATTAAATTTACTAATGTTCATCTCTGCTCATCTTGTCGGTCCATTTCATTCGCTGTAATTATATGATACATATGCTAATATTAGCTAATATATATGTGTGTCACTGTGTCAGTGTGTGTATACGTTTGCTTCATACACATGTATATGCAATTATGCAAGCTCAAAGAGTAAAGAAGTAATAACTCTATATTTTGTCTACGTTGTCTACTAACAACATCAAGACCAAGCACAGCCAATCGACTATAGTTGTAGTTGCTAGTTAGTAAATATATATATATATATATATATTGTAGATGTTCATACCAGTTTAAGATGCCACAGAAAACTTAAATATATCAAGATTTGTAGTCGTTTCGGAAAAGAAAAGAAAAGAAGAAAATGAAGAAAACAGCAACATTTACCTACCTTTTTCTTAATTGCACTTTTAATAGTTTGTAAGGTATATTAATAGATGACGATGTTTAGATCCAACTTCTTGGACAGAAGTTTTAAGAATACTGATTACAAAAATTAAGAGAGGGGAGAAGTGGACAAAACAAAACAGAAAAAATGGAAAAGATAAAGTAAATTAAAATTAAGATCATGGGTCAAGCATCATTAGGGTCAAGAAGATTATATATAAAGATATAACACCACACCTCTAGTCACATGCCATAGTAGCATCAAAAGATTAAATAAGAGTATCAATAGATATATTGAGAGATGGTCATGTGCATATCAGCATATCTGTACACATATTTACACTAAATTTATAGTAAAGTAAGAGAAAGCATTGCGAGAACATGGTTTTATTCTGCAGGTAATTAATTATGGAATAGTGTGTACTCTAATTACCGTAAATTGCACTTGAATAAGATGGTGATACTAAATATCAATCACGTATCACGAAATGTGTTTCGTAATATGTAATTTTTGTTTTACGTTACAGACAACATATATTCTCTCGTTTAAAAGAGTCTTTATCCTTTGAAGAGTTACATTGATAGTAACAACAAGCTAAGTAACAAGTTTCTTTCTCACGAAAATATAAACAAATATCTCTTGGGTTTACTACATTTGTATAATATATACATACTAATTAAATCATATGCACTACACATACAAGTGGGGATGTCTAAAAGTGATCAAACTTGACTACTAGTGAGTAAGGTGTTCACTGACCTCAACTTTAAGACCGAAAATTTGCTAAAGTTTCGAGTTCGATTTCGCTGTATGTACACTTTGATCATTTGGACTCGGCTCCAAAGTTTTGACGAACCTTGATTTATAACTTTTTTCTTTAGTTTTTAACTCTTTTTTTTTAATAGTTTTGATAAATAAATTCATAACTAAGAGATACGAACATGAGTGGGAAGAGTTAAATGAATATGGTCCATAAAGAGGAAAAATAAAAAAGGGAAAATAATAAGACCAAAAACCAAAAACCAACAAACAAGAAGGAAGTAAAGAGACAGCAAAAGATGCCAGAGAAAAGACAAGCACCCACTACAACAAATATGCACATTGTTAACCAGAGAAAAACGCTATCATAGGTCTTTGATAGCGTTTTCATGAGCGCTGTTTTAGGGCACTGTTATTATATGTACCCCATATACAATAGCACTTATTACGTATGCTATGTTATAAAAATATAACATAGCTTTAAGAAATTGCTATATTATCAAGATCATAATTTTGAAAAAATTTATACAACATTTGTTTTTTCGTGCTATGTTATAGTTTTATAGCATAGCTCTAATAAACTGCTGTATTATCAAGATTATAATTTTGCAAAAATTTATACAATATTTAATTTTTCGTGCTATGTTATACATATCTAATATAGCTGTTGCGAAATGCTGTTTTATCTTGTTTACTGTGCTATGGTATATTCTTTTATCATAACGTTTACCTGTACTTTTATAGCATTTTCTGATATGTGATTATAGCACACATAACCTGTTTTATAAAATCTCATAAAATCTGATTAATAAACGTCTCAGATCCAAAATACATAACAAAAGTCTCAAGAACATCAGTTTACCATCAAAGTCTCAAGAACATCCAAAATAAACAAGCAATCTCAAGTACTTAACATTACACAATAAAACCATCAGTTTAAGACATAATGACCTTGTTCTCTGGCCAAGCAATGCAGGAGCTAAGTGCATCTTCAATAATCTCTATTTCATCGGATGGCCTCCAAACTTTTACATTTTTCACCTTCACAACATCTATCCACACTTTAACTGCATTAGAACCCAAGCGAGTAAAGTGAACCTTATGTTCTGGATCATTTGTTCCCCATCGTCCTTCAGCCACAACCCTATTCTTTTCAGTTAAATCCATCAACTTGCACTTCTTATTCTCCTTGGAAATAACTTTATTAATGCGCTGCCATGTTTACAATATAAACCATCAGTCATCATATAATTAACAAAAACAACTTCATAACATATGAAAACACTTACTGGAGACTTCCTGAGAGGAGACTGTGATGGTAAAGTATTCTTTATTGGTGATATTGGACCCGTTGCATCATCAACAGGAGACTCAGAACCAGATGCAGACTTAGAAGACATAGATGCAGATTTGGCCTGCGATGCAGCCTTTGAAGCTGTTGCTGAAGTTTTGGACTCTGTAGCAGACTTAGAAGCTGTGGCTGCAGACTTGGCCTTTGATGCAGACAAAGAAGCATGTGATGTAGCATTCTGACCAGTTGGAGTTGAGGGATTTTCAAAATCAACCTTACTCAGGGGCCAAGATACGTAAGCCATCAAACAGTCCTCAAGAAATGACATTTCAGCTGTAGGTCTCCATAGTGATGTATCAGGCTGCTTTACTGAATCCACAAATACTTTAACTGCTTTTGGTCCAAGAGGAATTCCGTTAACCAACGCACTTGGTTCTTGTGTCTCCCAACGCCCCTCAGCAACAATGACGTCACCCTTAGACAAATCCAATAGTTTACATTTGTTTCCTTGTATACCCTGTTAAACACAATCAGTAAACAAATCCAATATAATTAATTAGCATTATAGACAGGGGTAATACATTGCTAACACATTGCTAGAAATTATAAATACCATAGGGGCAATGTCTTCCATTTGGATGTTGTTGTCTACCAGTCTACACTTATCAGTTGGCCATGCGATTATATGTCCAACAGCTTCTTTCATATGAAAGATCTTTTGTGCAGGTCTCCATAGAAATGCATCTGGTTTATATGCAGCTTCAACTAACACTTTGAGATCATAAGGGCCAAGACGACAGTCATTCACTATGTCATCCGGATCAGAAGAAAGAATCCGACCCTCACCAACATTTTCATCAATGTCAGACCAATCAACAAACACACACTTAGGATGTGCTCTTTTGTTTACACTCTGCAACAATTTCATGAGCAACTAAGAATCATAAACGACACTAAGAAGAATCACTTAGCTGATATGAAAAGAAGTAAGAATATGTTACTCTTGCAGCTGAGTTTTCATCCATTTCAGCTTCTGGTCTCTGTAACATAAACAAAAATAACATCAATTTATATTACTCTAACTGGCTGATGAATAGTAGAGAACTCTTAAGTATCTAACCTGATTCTTGATTCTGCCAAGTTCACTTTCCAAGGCATTGACCTGTTTTACTAATTTTACTTGCCGCTCTTCCATTTCAGCCATACACTTGCTCTGCATTTGTAAACAAGCTAATTTGGTCTTACTCATGCCTCTACCCATTGCCCTCAGCCTACCAGAATTGTCAGGTCCTAAAAGCTTGGCGAGGTGATCTTCATCTGGATTTGTTAAAAATGCTGGAGCATCACTTCCACCAATTTCAGCTGCTTTTTGCTGAAAAACATAAAGACAGTTTCAGGTTTTACTAGTCGATAACACACTATTTACTGGTGTACAACTCTATTCAGACTTACAATCAAATCAGCTGCATTCGTATCTACTGGTGTACCATCCTTTTTGGTGCGAGACTTGATCCAAACATCTAGTCTTGTCACGCTGGAAGGATCTTCACTTTCAGCTTTCTGTTCCAGAAAACAAAATTTCAGTAACAGTACAAGCACTATGTATAATAATAAACAACATAGTTGTAGTATATATGCTTGCCATTTCTTCTGTTAGTCTGCTGATCCCTTTACGACTAGTGGTGTGAGGTATCTGATTCTTTCTTTTTGCTTTATATTTCTCACTCACGGCCTAATAATGAAACATGTTAATTACTAATCACCAATCAACTACTAAACAATTATAATCACAAGTAATTACCTTAAATGCAGCACTAGTTTTGAGTTTGACAAATTTTTGCCAATCAACAGGACCAATATTTGGTGGTCTCAAATTCATCCTCTCTTGGTTATTTGCAGCCAAATTTATAGCCTTCACCGTGACAGACTTGTGTGATCGCCACAAATGTCCCATCTGGTGAATCACAGATATCCTTTGCCAATCTTCATCAAGCTCAAACCTTGCCTGCATTCACTTACACTCACACCATAACTATAAAAGTAAACATGTTCAATTGAGAGACTTTTTAAAAACAAAAAAAAATTCTTGTTACCTGAACAGATCTCCAGAGAAGTGTTTTAAGATCTGGACTCACTTTCTTCCAGTTAGGTATGTTGATAGGGATGTGTTCTCGCATCAATGTCCCTACATATGATGCCAACTTGACTGACCCTGGACCAACCGCTACTCCAAGTACATTGTAATCAACTTTCACTCTAACAGATGGATCCTTGGCTAGGTTTTTCATCTTTGTTGGTCCTCGTTTTCTTTTACGCGTAGCAGGCTGCTCATGTTCTTCAGACAACACAAACTCTCCTACTGGTTCTTCTGGTTGCTGTTGAGTTTGTGGTTCTTCGAAATGATGCTCCTCTTCCTCCACATGCTGTTCTGTTGCTACAGGTTGGGCCTCCACATGCTGTTCTGTTGCTACAGGTTGGGCCTCCACAGTACAAATAAACTCAGGTTCGTCATCATCCTTAGACTTTCTCTTTCTTTTTCCTCCACCCTTCTTCCCTCCAACCTTCTTTTTAGTTCCACCCATTTTAATTCACCTGCGTAAACAGAAAATTAATCACTTAGAACAGAAACTTAATCACGTAGAACTTATATAATAGAATACATCATAAAATCTACAACATTCAACAAACATCAACCATAAACAAAAACATATATATATATATATATATATATATATATATATATAAATGAATCAAGAATCTACTCTTGCACATATATGCCTTCACAATCAGATCTAGCATATTCAGCTTCATCCATTTCAGTATCCATGTCAACATCTACTGGCAATGGACCAATTATATCTGCATTTCCAGACTGAACATCTTCTTTACTATATCTTCTTGAAGCACCTCTCATAACAACAGACCAACTTGATCCATCTTCACTTGAATAAAATACTTGCTTTGCTTGAGATGCTAGAATATACGGATCCTTCTGAAAGCTTACTTGGCTCTGATTTAAGTTAACAAGTGTGAACCCATCTTCCACTTTAACTCCATTACCTTTTACTGCCCAGTTACATCTAAATATCGGCACATAGAACACATGGTAGTCCAACAATATGATGTCAGTAATTCTCCCATAATATGACACCAAATCAACTACTTGTGAAGTATCCTTAGCACTAGATCTACACATAGCCGTTGCCTCATAATAAACACCACTGTTCTGACTCTGCCTTTCAAGTGAGTATGTGTGAAAACGTTGTCCATTAACTATATAACCAATATAGGACCTTGCAGTACACCGTGGACCATATGCTAGCCATTTAACTATGTCTTCATGTCCATCAGAAGTAATAGATATCTACAAAATTAAACAGACTAATCAAAATTATGAATGAGTCTACTATAGATTTATAAACAGACTCATCAAATTCATAACTTTACTCACCTGTCCTTTTAACCAAGCAGCAAAATTCTTAGAATGCATAGACCATAAATATGTTGCATCACGTCTACACCTTGGATTTGAGTCTTGTAGATATTGCAAATGCATACTACCAAATCATAAATACGAAAAGAAACTATCAGCAGCATAATTTTGACCTTATAATTTATAAGGAATGAAATACACAAGTAACTTACTCCACATAATGATCAAAGGCAGCTGTATTTTGAATGACAGCAAGATGGGCTATATTCTTCTCCATTTCAGTAAGAGTGAATGACGTTCCTGCTGATATTGGACGACCTTCTAATATAGAGCTGTTCACATACTCTACATTCCTCTCAGGTTTTTCTTCTACATTGGTTGTCTTTTTCAGAAACTCATTACAAAACAGCATGCTTTCTTCTGCAAGATATGACTCTGCTATACAACCCTCTGGTCTTGCAGGATTTCTTACAAAATCTTTTAGAACTTTCATATACCTCTCAAATGGGTACATCCACCTAAAATGCACAGGTCCTCCTAGTCTAGCTTCTCTTCCTAGATGAACAGTCAAGTGTACCATGATATCAAAGAAGGTTGGAGGGAAAAACCTTTCAAACATACAAAGCGTTTCTACAATTTCAGCTTCCAATACTGTAATAACCTCAATATCAATAACTCTCTGACACAAATGATTGAAGAATGCGCATAGCCGTAGTATTGCTGTTCTAGGACCTTTTGGTAACAATCCTCTAAGTGCAACCGGGAGAAGCTGTTGCATCAAGACATGATAATCATGTGATTTCAGACCTCCTACCTTACACTCTTCTACTGAAACTCCTCTTGAAATATTAGAACAGTATCCATCTGGACCTTTAAAATGAAATAGTCGTTTGCAAAAAATCTTCTTCTCATTCTTGGACAAAGACCAAGGTGCTGCTGGAAGATATGTTCTCTTTCCTTTTGTGGTAGGATGCAACTCTTTTCTTAGACCAAGATGTTGAAGATCCTTACGAGCATTAAGACCATCCTTAGATTTTCCACAATGCAACAATGTGGATACAATGCTGTGAGTCACATTCTTTTCTATGTGCATTACATCCAAATTATGCCGTACTGGTAGATCCTCCCAATAAGGCAGAGTAAATAAAATGGATCTTTTCTTCCACCTTGATAACTCATCTTCATCTACTTCTACTTCCTCATCTTCATCGGATTCACTTTCATCATCATCACTGTCAAACACTGGTTCTTTATAGACAGTTCTCTTTCTCTTCATCCCAGCCTTTTTCACATTTCCGAAATCATTTTGGAAGTTTTTCAGATTCTGATGAACTTCATGACCAGTTAAAATTCTTGACTTTCTCCTATGCTCAACTTTTCCATCAAACCAAGTCTTCTTTTCCCTATATCTGTGTGTTGGAGCCAAACCTTTTCTATGACACATGTAGACATGTTTCCTGCTAAACTTCAACCACATACTATCAGTATTTTTCCCACACATAGGACATCCCATTTTACCTTTTACTTTACAACCAGCAAGATTTCCATACGCAGGAAAATCACTAATGGTCCAGAGAAGCATTGCCTTTAGAGTAAATGTACTTTTACTAAAAGCATCATACGTTAGCTCTCCATTCTTCCACAGATGATTCAAATCCTCAATAAGAGGTTCTAGGTAGACATCAATATTATTACCTGGTTGTTGTGGACCAGGAATCAATAATGTCAACATTATATTCTCCTTCTTCATACAAAGGTGAGGAGGCAAATTGTAGTTTACCAATAGCACAGGCCAGCTACTATAATTACTATTCTTCATGTTGAATGGATTAAATCCATCTGTGGACAGCCCAAGCCGTATGTTCCTTTCTTCAGCTGCAAATGAAGGATACTTCTCATTCATCTGAGCCCATGTAACAGAATCTACTGGATGTCGAAGTTTTCCATCAGTGCTCTTGTTAGTGTAATGCCACCGTAAGTCCTTAGCCATGTCCTCTGATCTGAACATTCTCTTCAGCCTTGGTATAATTGGAAAATATCTTAATACTTTCTGTGGGACACCTTTCTTTACCTCATTAGTCCGCTTATTAGTCTTCCACCGTGAAGCATTACATTTGGGACATTTATCAAGCTTCTTTAACTTCTTTCTGAAGAGGCAGCAATCATTAACACATGCGTCGATCTTTTCATATCCCATATGAAAGCTCTTTAAAAATTTCTTGACATCATACAATGATGTGTGAAAGACATTACCATCTGGCAACATGCTTGGCAATGTCTGAAGCAGTTCATTGAAGCTCTTATCCGACCAGCCATTATGTGTCTTAATCCTAAACAAAGTCACAATAGCCGATAACTTGCTGTGGTTTGAACAGCTAGGGTATAGTGGGGTTTCAGCATCCCGGATCTTTGCAAGGAACTCATCCTCTTGTTGGTCCTCACCCTCTGCAATCTCACTTAAGTCGCCCACAGGTTGGTCAGCTAAGTCACCTCTAAAAGCCAACTCTTGATCAAAAAATTCAGCAGCTTTATATAACTCAAAAACTTCCTCATTCCACTGAGTTGGTTTACTTTGAAATTCATCTACTGACTTCACATCTCCATGATGATACCAATCACTATGCACCTTGTATGCCTCATCCATCCCTCTTATTACAAGATGCTCAACCACAACACTGTTTAACTGTCGTACTACATTACGACAGTCTTTACAAGGACATATTATCATTTCTATGTCACCTAAAGCCGCAGACACATCCCTTACAAATTTCCAAGCTCCACTTTTATAACCAGGATCAGCTCTTCAATGGATAATTAAAGAAAAAAATCATAACTAAAAGAACATCTTAAAGTATCCAAACCCAAAATAAAACCTAATTATGAAATATAATTCCTTACCTGCATAGATGCACCCATGCCTTGTCCAACATTATATGTTATAATATAAATTTTAACCTTTATAGATAAAATAGAGATACATATTATACAAAGCTCACATTAAGCAACAATTCAGACAATACTGCACTACTTCAGACACATACAGATGCTCTTAAACCAATATCTAACTGTGTAAAATCTCACTAATCTAATCACTATTTATACGAATCAGACTCAAAGGACAAAACATAGCAATCACCAATATTCGTGTGTAATAATAATGTTTAACTATTGGTTGAGTGATACTAACCTGTTGTGTGAGTACAGAGAAATGAGAAGCTTCAGTTCCCCAACATTTCAATCACCAACACTTGGGAAAAAAAAAAAATCGTTCAGTTTATGAAGGCGCAAATACTCAAATCCAAAAGCTATTTTTGAGTCAAATCTGTAAATAATCGAACCCTAAAAAACAGATAACGAAATAAATCTAGATAAATCGAACCCTAACAAAACAGATAACTAAATCTGACCCTTATCGAAATCAAAAGCTGTTTGAAATCACAAATAATCGAAACAAATAACGAAATTAGGAGGAAGAAGAAAGACATGCCTCAAAAATGGATTCGAGCTATCAATTGCGATGGATATGGAGATTTAGGGCGAAATTGGGGCTTTTCACAAACGGCGAAATTGGGGCTTTTCACAAACGGCGATAAAACTGAAGAATTGATAAGAAATTTAGAAGAATTTGAGCACACACAGAGAATTTAGAAGAAGAAATCTTCTTAGGTTGAGCTTAGGTTGTAACGAGAGAGAGAGAGAGAGTGTGTCGAGTTTTTGGGTTTTTTTTTTATTTGGCGATTAAGTGAATAATTTCACTAAGTATTGGCGGACAAAAGTCACTTTTGTTTCCCGCTACATAATTTTCCTATCATAGCGTTAATAAGATGCTATTAAAAAGTAAGCGAAAAAAAATCTCATCTTTCATAGCAGTGACGGAAAATGAGCTATATCCGTCTGCTATCAATGTACATATTTGTTGTAGTGACCCAACTGTATTTTTTCCAAACTTGTGAAAATTTATATTTCTTTCTCAAAATCATATGATTATCATTTAATGGTCCATATTGTTCTTTTGCCTAGCTTTCGCATCTATCATTATTTCGAAACAATTTCGACAATTCGGGACTGTTATAACTAAGCAGCTCTCAATTATATCTCAAAACTTTCACATGTATACGATGAAGGGTGATGGGTATTATGATAATGATACGTGATTGTTTTTATTACTTTTAAGGGAAAACGTCCTATTTCCCCCTCGGAACTATCATATCGTATTAAATCCACACCGAACTTTGACCTTGTTCTATAGCTCCTTCGAGCTTAAGTCGTCCACCTATTTCTACCCGAATTCGTAATTCTATTGCTATTTCTCCAATTTTTTTGGTTTAAACGGTTTACTAACAAACCGACACAAATCTGGTATGTAACCAATTTTTCAAACCAGACAACATTAAAAATTTGACCCGACCCGTAAACAATATGTCTAACATATTTTTCTTCACCCGGTTTTTGAAACTAAAAAAAAATTACTATTTTGTGAATTTTGATTTCAAAATTACAAAAGTACATTGGAAAATCATTGCAATTAACCAAAAATCATTTCAATTGAGATTTGATAATCTGTCGATAAGGATGAACCAATCTAGTGTCGTCGATGTTACCCACGTCTTTCGTTTTCAGATTTTTTTTTTCTGGGCAAATTTTAAGATTTTTGTTCATCGGTCAATTTTCATAGCAATTTGAATCATCTCTTTGATTCCTTGATTCCATTCTACGCCGTGAATCACTTCCATGACCATTCCTTATCCATCCATTACACACCTAAAGAAATCAAGACTCATGATTTTGACCTAATTCCATAAAACAATCGAAACTACATTAAAAAAAAACCCAGACCTGGTCATCATTATTATCATCGTCATTGTCGTGAAGACAAGAAGAGTGAAGACCACACAAAGACTCTTTGATCTTCTCCGCTTCACCACCACTAGAAGACGACAGAGGAGATTAAGCCACATCGATATCATCATCTCCTCTCACCACAGACGAGCCACAACATGATTTGCTCCGCCCAGATCCCATCTTCTTCTCAAAACAGCAAACTTTATGCTAAAATCACATCATTGCCAATTTGCCACAAGACCCAAAAGTTTTTCCCCAGTCTTCTTCTATCTAATAACCCACATAATCGAAATCCTCAATTCAAAATCCAAAGGATTAGTCTACCTTGGCTGACGAGAGATTAATGAGTTTTATGCAAAGGTTTCTCAATTGTTTTTAAGCTTTATTTTTTTGTGGTTAAATTTTCAGCTTTCTTCATCCGGTTTGATGGGTTTAATTTTAAAATCGGGTTGAAATAAGATTTAATCCGGTTAATAGGATTTATTAGTTAGTTAAGCAAATATTAAACCAATTATAAACCGTATAAACCAAATTTATGGAGAATTAGATGAGAAGTTTTAATCCGAAGAGAAAATAGCAATAGAACTATGGATTCGGGTAGAAATAGGTGGACGACTTAAGTTCGAAGGAGCTATAGAACGAGGTCAAAGTTCGGTGTGGATCTAATACGATATGATAGTTCCAAGGGAGAAATAGGACGTTTTCCCTACTTTTAACAAAGTTAATAGTGATGATAGCAATTTAGATAAATTAAAAGATGTAGACTTAGTTACGACAATGGAACAAGATCTGGATCTATATCACGTTTCGATTAGGTCAGAGATCTCACCACATGATGATAGTGCAATTAAAAACAAATCTACGGATACATATTCAACTTAGGATAAATATTAGTTTTAATTCCTATCAAAAATTACGAATAAGTAATTTTAAAAAGCATAATTCTTTACTTTAAAGTTAGTCTCTAAAACAAGAGATACAAAATTATAATTCAAGATTGTGCTTGGAGACAACAATTGAAGCAGTCACTTAAATAATGCTAGTTTAGTTAGTATTCGGTATTACAATTTCGTAAACGTTTGAAAATATAAAATCATTTAGTTAATTTCTTTTTGAGGTTTTAGAAACCGATAGTTATGTTTTATTATATACTACCAAAATTTTGGAATCTTGGAACGAGTTAAGCTTGTTTAGTGGATAAATCAGCACTAAGCGAGTGTTATAAATTAATTTAAGTGTGGGATCTGATCGAGGACTACGATGGGTAATTGTTTACTTAGTTTATATATATATATATATATATATATAATGATTATATACAAGCATTTGTCTTTATCAATTTTATAAATTGAATAATTATAAATAAAACTGGTCCATTGTGGGGTATTTAGTAGCAGAAGCAGTCCAAGAATGTAGTGGCAGAAGTACAGAAGTGTGAATAGAAGTGGGCATCGATCAAAACTACTTGTTTATTTGTTAGATTTGTCGATCCAATGAATATAACATATATAATATGGTTGATCATGATAATGCTACGTCTTATGAGTGGTCATGTTGATAAAATTCTATTGGTTGTAACGACTCATACGAGTATATACGACCACGAAGACACTGTAGTAGGAAAAGTACCTTACATATATACATGCTGATAATATAAGTTTTTTTCGGAAAACCAACTAATCCATAAAATAACAATGCAAAAAATATCCCAAAAATAATGTTTATCGTTTATTTTAAAAAAATACTACACCAAAAAAGTTTGAGAACCATATTTTGGTAATCTTATATATAATAATTTACAAGATATATATTTTAAAAAAACTGAACGTTGCTCATTATTTTAGTTTCTTTTAGTGCGTTCTTTTGTCGTGACAATTTTGACAGTCAATATAAAGTTTTTCTGGTTAATAATATTCAATAATAAATATTATACATAGAAAGGAAATTTTGATATATAGAACATAGTTAATATATAGTATGAAGAAATATATGTGACATTTTCAATCAAATGTTCGCAACTGGTGTGTGCCTGGGGGTCAAGTTAGGCGCGAATGATGCGAGTGATCTCTTGCGGGGTGAGTGTCAATGAAAAGTAGAGGGGCATACTATAAAAGGCTAATAATTGGATTCCTAGCCTGCTTGTATCATCCAGTAAACTAAAACACGAGAAAGATGATGAACCATTGCACTAGTAAAAAAGATTTGTCACTAATTAGTAACTAATCGTTACAAATATTAGCTACAAATTATATGTGTAACAAATGGCGAAGCTATATCATCTAAGTTTTGTAGTGAATTGGAATGATTCACATATGAAAAACTAATCCATATGCACATATATATAAAGTGATTTTTTTTGTTCGAGGATATATAGGATGATATATAGATAGTTTACATTTAACTTTTTATTACTAATTTGGGACATCTCCATATCAAGTGTGAACCCTATTATATATAGTTTGTTGTATAATAGTTTTAGGAAAGTATGTACAAAGAAAAAACTGACTTGTATGCATGCATGAATGAGTGTAAGTAGGCATATTGTGTTTGTTGTAGGTATATGTATGATGTGAAATGACATGGGGCCAATGATAGCGAGATATGGCTTTAAGAGGGAAATCATAATAGTGACCTTTTTTTTGTGATGACAACAACCACACGTGCTCATTCCTTCTACCAAAGGTTTTTGCGCACTCGCTAGGCCTTCGTTGCACCTTTTTACTCCAATTATTTCAGAGCCAAATTCTTAGTACTCAATCCGAGTTTATTAGATCGATACTCAAACCTTTTTTCCTTTGTATTTTAACTTCATTTCATTGATGTTAATCAAGCTCTCTCAAGTACTCTATTTTTGAGATTGAAACTCAAAAACTGTTTTTAGTTATATTTCATTGACGTAATTAGTCTTTTTGAAAGACGCTCAAGTACTGTATATTTAACATTCCCTATAGACACCAAAGCACAGTCTATTAATCTTTGCAACTAATTTGACAAAGAAATCAACAAGTTTACGTATTAGAGGTATTATTCTTTTATGTAACGAGAGAATATCTTAATACTGTATAGAACGCATAACTCTGTTGAAACTCAATTTTCATAAAAACATTCGTAACCTAACTTTTAACTAAACTGGCCAGATAGTTTTCTTTAACTTTGTTACTTTTACACACCATTTTACTTTCTTGGTCAACAAAATATGTTTTGGAAACATAAATATAATATGTGTAATTCACCTTTCACTGTTTTTCTTCGTCCTTTAATCCTTTCCGTAATCTTATTAATTAGATTTTCAGCTTTTTTTTTTTTCCTTTCCGCTTCATATACTGTCTTTTACTCTTTTCTGTTTTCCTTTAGTAACGATCATGCTAATTTTTTCTATCATAATTGTTTTGTTAAGTCATATTAAGTTTGCGTAACCATGAAAAATTCTCACCGAGAGAACCAGCCTTTTAAAACTTTCCTTTTTGTTATCTTTTTTACCTTTTTATATCGCTTTTCACAGAATAAGAAATAGACGACAACAACAACAAAAAGTGATGTTTTTAGAAAGACAAAAAATAACGTAACACTAACCTTGATGTGTCTTAAAAAACTAAACATTGCTTAGTGGAGAAGTTGGGCTTTTGCAATCAATTAATCTTTTATTAATAAAAAAAATAATTTAAAAAATAAATGGGCCTTCGATGTTTATGGAAAAATTGAGATAATAAATAATAATACATCTGTGATTGAAAGGTGTAAATTAAAAGGGTCAAATATCCCTTCCGTATTTCCAGGACTTGGGTTTCTCGCTTACATTAAATTAAACTCTAACTAAAGTCTAAACATATTTCCACTCATAAAAATAAAATAAAGTAGTATATGTAATACATCACTAATTGTTTATATCAGTTGCCTATTTTTTTTTTTTTAATAATCTAGATGATAAATACGGTAACATTGATTGTCAAAGTTTTTCAGAGATTAATGAATGGTTATGTATGTATGATGCTTCGTCCTCCCGATCACCAGATGGACAGTTCTATGTAGCTAACTCTAAACATTAACTGAATAGTAGTAATTACACAAGACTAAACAAAGTAACAATTTGTTAAGATATTAGGAAGATGCCAAAACAAAATAAAAGGAAAAAAATGTGATTAGTGAATATGTTAATCAATAGGCTCCCTTGTTTTTAACCTAAATAGCCTTTGCTTTTTTAACAAAAGACTATAAAGAGTCTCTCACTTGCACTAATGCCAAGTTCATGGTGTATTATATATTTCTCCACTAAAACGGTCAAATTTTTGAATGCAAAAGCAGTGTTTTTTTCCTTGAGTAATTTTGATTACATTAATTAATTAAGATATAATCTTTGCATTATTGGTGATCTTTTTGTATCAAAGCCAGTCTCTGATATTGACGAGTCTTTTTGACCTGATGGGGTCCTGTTAAATAGAGGCCCATACTATACAATAGCGGACCTTTTTGGGCCCAGCTAAATAAATAGATATATCATTTGTTTGCACTTTGCAGTGAGAGATGTTATTATCCCGCAGACTGCACGTCTCTTCCATCTTTAAATCGAACAGAGCTTGAGTTTTTTGATGATTTATAACAACAATTTTTTTTTCCTAACTCCTAAAAATTCATTCACTTAACCATGATGCATAAAAAGGGTAAAGTACTTGTCTTTTTGTTTGTTTGTTTGCACTTTGCACTAATCCTTGCTTTTTGAAAACTGTAAGTTAAGAAAAACATTTCAGTGTATGTGTTGTACCTTTCCTAATTCTGATGCAATAATTCACAGCAACAAACTGAAGCTAACTCGTAACCACCAAGCCACACTCTTCAAGTTCCATACCTCATCCACAGTGGCTGGTGATTTGAACCAGTTTGGTAGGAAAAAAAAAATCAAAAATAGAAAAGTCATAACAAAACTGTCTTTTGAGCCTTTGCGCCAACATATATTACCAGGGTTGTCATTTTTAACCACTGTTAAAGATTTTTCATCCTTCTTTATACACCAGAGAATCAAGTTATATTTTTTTTTTGAATAGGTCGAGGCAAAAGCTTATCTCCCAAACATTCTGAAGACAGAGGAGGTAAGAGTAGAAGTGAGGAACTTCATTCCCGATGATCCACCAGGGAAGTAGGATATACAGTAGTATGCCAGTGCAACAACCTATGGATTCACAAAGAAGAAATACACGAGTTTTTTCATGAGAATAGAATGTGCATATATGCGAGCAATCTTTAAACCAACATGAAGGAACTGCTTTTCAGAGTTATAAACGTATATATTTTTGGTGCAATCCAGATCGATAATGGGTGAGTAAATACTAAAATCAAAGCTGTTTCTTAAATTTGCAAAACAATAGCTTGAAGTAGATAAGACATTGTCAATGTCAGTTTCTTCGTACTAACCCTACTTGTATTAAGAAACAGCATTAAGTCTAAATGTTTGTTCCCAAACCCGTTATGTATCCAAGGCAAAAGCTTACGAAATGGAAGTTTCTCATTCAAGGAATCCAGGGGAAAAAGAACTTCAACATAACCAGATTTTGAAATGGAAAATTTTAACAATGAGAAACAGAGGATATTAAAAGTGGTAGAGAGTGGAGAAGGGCGATGAAATTAAGTACCTGTAATGCAGAGAAAATCACAGAGAGAATGTAGCTATGGAGCACCATGGAGACATAGATGGTACCAACCATGGTGGCAATGAAACCTAAAGTTAGTGGAAGCCTCTGGAGAAAGCCAGCAAAAACAAGAAATTAACTTTTGCAAGAGAAAATGAAACACACAAAAAAAACAACTAGTTCTTGTCAGTACCTCTGTGGATGACATGTGAGCGAGTTGATTTTGAGGGCCACGTAGAGCAAAGAATGATCCGATGATAAAACCACATCCAAGGGTGAAACAAATAGCAAATTTCTGTGGCATAAGCACCATGACTGGAAGAAACATGGTGAAGGCAATGAAGATGAAGAAGACACCACTTGCTAGAAGTAAACCGAAATACATCAAAGCTTTTCCTGAAGGCATACTGCTTGTTGCAGACTGCAGGTTATCTCTAACTCCTTTCGAGACACTGTTTAACAATTAAGGTTTCAAAAATCTAGAAAAAAGAGTTTAAGAAAACAAAGGAGACACTATTGAAACCTAATTAATTTACAGGATGGGTTTAAGACTCTTAATCAACTCTTAAGTCATCAATCTAATGAAGAGATGAACATTGTAATTGCATAAAACAAATAACAAACAACAATCTTACAGGTCCATCAAGTTTACAACAATGCAAACTTCATTTAAGCATAAGAAAGATCTGAGAATATATGTGTATTTTGATTAGTGCTTTGATGCCTAAAGAAAGAATACAAAAACCTTAAAAGCTCCTCCTCACTAATCAAAAAACTATTCACTAAACTAAATCGTAAGATTCCATCAGATTTGGTAAATCGCAATTTCGCAGATTCCAGATTTAACAAGACATAATAGCAGAACAAGTTGAAGAATCGATCGTGTTTAAAAAAATGAGGGGAAGAAAGGGAAAAGGATCGGTTTACACATTGAAGGTGCCGGAAACAGTGTCGTTGGCAGATCTAACGGCGGATTCGATGTCGAAGCTTAGAGTAGTTCCTCCGGTATCTTCTTCGAAATCTCTGGATGCTGCGTAAGAATTCCAATCAGCTAGTAGAGACGTTCCTGTTTGCTGCTGCTGCTGCGACGACGGCGGCGGCTGAACTCCGCTGCTACTGGTGCCGCTCATCGAGAACCACTCTTTCGCTAGTTTCTCCATTTTTTGGTATGTGAATTTTTTTTGGAGTATCTAAGGGAAATTTCAAAATCTAAAATACCGACGACCGCGGTGGTTTTACGTCGGAGGCTCGGAGCTAATCGCTAGACTTCGAATCGAGGAATCAAGTTCTGTGAGCGGCTTCAAAACGACTGTGTTTTGAGTGTTTTTTTTTTTTTTTTTTTTTGTGTTTCTAACGGTGAAGGAATGTAGTCGTCTTAAACCAACAGTAAAACTAACTATGCAATTTTCTATCGATCCTTAAATAACATAGTTAGAACAAATTATCCAATTTTTGTCAAAGTAACACCACAGAGTTTATGGCTGAAAAAATATTACGCTATTATGAACAACAAATCAGTAAAAAGATAATATGGAAGTGAAACTTTTAACTCTACTGCTCTCGTTTGAGGTTAATGTTCAGTTTTTTTTAACTAAAGAACAGACTCAAAACAATATCGTTCAAGGTTAAGTTGTCTTGGATGCTTCAGTTATGATTAATACTGACAAAAGTCAGCAGCTTGGATTTGCTAGAAAAGGGCCTTTTGTCAAAAACACCGAGTTGATAAAAAAAAAAAAAAAAACTACACCGAAATTATAATAACAAGAGAAAGAAATACCGATCAAAAAGAAAAAAAGTTTCAGACGAAATCATAAAAAGAAGAAACCGATAAGAAGTCGAGAAAAATCATTAAATTGCAATCTTGTGCAATATTTATTTAGTCGACTTCCTCCATCTTGCTACCTTCGGCATCAGCATCATCTTCAAGAGGAGGCATCTCGGCGTCGGCTTCAACGGTATCATCTTCATCAATGCTCAATCCAAGCTTCAGCATCCTGTGGATTCTGCTTCCGAAAGTGTTGGGCTCATCGAGGCTGAAACCTGAAGTGAGAAGGGCGGTTTCGAAGAGTAGAAGCACAAGATCCTTCACAGACTTGTCATTCTTGTCCGCTTCAGCTCTCTTGCGAAGCTCGTCCATGATGGAGTTCTCGGGGTTAATCTCCATTGTCTTCTTGCTCGACATGTAACCACCCATGCTGCTATCCCTCAAAGCTTGAGCCTTCATGATCCTCTCCATGTTAGCGGTCCACCCATACTCGCCAGTTACAAGACAGCAAGGAGAGTCCACAACACGGTCAGAGACAATAACCTTCTCCACCTTGTCTCCCAAAACGTCCTTGATCACTTTGCAGAGTCCCTCAAACTTCTCCTTGAGCTCTTCTTTCTTCTTCTTCTCGTCTTCGGTCTCTTCCAGTTTCAGACCTTCCTTGGTTGCAGAGACCAGCTTCTTTCCCTCGAATTCCTTGAGCTGACCAATAGCGTACTCGTCGATCGCATCAACCATGTAAAGGACTTCGTAACCCTTCTTCTTGAGCTTCTCGAGGAATGGAGAGTTCTCGACAGCCTTTTTGCTCTCACCAGTGATGTAGAAGATATCGTTCTGACCTTCCTTCATCCTTGTCACGTAATCCTTGAGACTGGTCAATTCATCACCGCTCTTGGTTGAGTGGTAGCGGAGCAACTCAGCGATCTTGGTTCTGTTTTGAGAGTCCTCGTGGATACCGAGCTTCAGGTTCTTAGAGAAAGCCTCGTAGAACTTGTTGTAGTCCTCCTTGTTCTCAGCAATCTCAAAGAAGAGCTCAATGCACTTCTTCACAAGGTTCTTGCGGATGACCTTGAGGATCTTGTTCTGCTGCAACGTTTCTCTTGAGATGTTAAGAGGAAGATCTTCAGAGTCGACAATACCCTTGACGAACCCAAGGTACTCAGGAATGATGTCTTCACAGTTGTCCATGATGAAGACACGACGGACATAGAGCTTGATGTTGTTGGGCTTCTTCTTAGTGTCAAATAGATCGAAAGGAGCTCTCTTGGGAACAAAGAGGATAGCTTTGAACTCAAGCTGTCCTTCAACAGAGAAGTGCTTCACAGCCAAATGCTCCTCCCAATCATTGCTCAGACTCTTGTAGAAAGCAGCGTATTCCTCCTTGTTGATTTCTTCTGGCTTCCTCATCCAAATAGGCTTCTGCTTGTTCACCAAATCCCACTCGTGAGAAACCTCCTTAATCTTCTTCTTTTTCTTCTCCTCCTTTTCCTTCTCCTCATCAACTTCCTCAACCTTGCCTTCCTCATCCTTCTTCTCTTCCTCCTCTTCATCATCAGAGATCTCCTTCTCAATGGTCTTCTCAACCCAGAGAGAGATAGGGTAGCTGATGAACTCAGAGTGCTTCTTGACCAAATCCTTGAGCCTGCGCTCCTCAATGTACTCCATTTGGTCTTCCTTGAGGTAAAGGGTCATCTTGGTACCTCTACCGAGAGCCTCACCAGAGGTGTCTCTGGTAACAGTGAAAGACCCACCAGCCTGAGACTCCCACACGTACTGCTCATCGTCATTGTGTTTGGTTGTGACAACAACCTTGTCAGCAACCAAGTAAGCAGAGTAGAATCCAACACCAAACTGACCAATCATGCTAACATCAGCACCAGCAGCCAATGCCTCCATGAACTCCTTGGTACCAGATCTCGCAATTGTTCCAAGATTGTTGACCAAATCTGCACAATAGAAGACAAAAACACGCATTAGCCAAGACAAACCAAACACAGAGATAGAACACTAAGAAACAATAAAAGACTGTAAAATCAATAACGTACCAGCCTTGGTCATCCCAACACCACTATCAATAATGGTCAAGGTGTTGTTAGTCTTGTCAGGAATGATGTGAATGAAAAGCTCCGGCTGACCATCGAGCTTGCTCTTGTCCGTCAAGGACTCGAACCTAATCTTGTCCAAAGCCTGTTTTCACCAGAACAAAATACTTAGTCGTAAGTAACAAGATACACAGAACATATATACAAAATTAACCATAAACAATCCTAATCTAACTATATACTGCTTAATCTCATTGGTGTCAAAACTAACAAAACCTAATAAATCAACAGATTTGAGTATAAACACTTGCCTCCACTTAAAATTAACAAACCAAATTCTCAAATCGACAAGAACACTAAACCCTAATCGAACCTAAATCTACAGATCGATCAACTAAATCGAGTCGGAGGAGATAAACATATAAAACATAGAGAGAGCGAGAAAAACGTACATCGGAAGAGTTACTGATGAGTTCACGAAGGAAGATCTCCTTGTTGGAGTAGAAGGTGTTGATGATAAGCGACAGCAACTGGTTGATCTCAGCTTGGAAGGCAAAGGTTTCAGCATCCGCCATT
Organism: Camelina sativa; assembly: GCF_030686135.1. Classification (NCBI taxonomy): domain Eukaryota; kingdom Viridiplantae; phylum Streptophyta; class Magnoliopsida; order Brassicales; family Brassicaceae; genus Camelina; species Camelina sativa. The sequence continues at coordinate 45,296,117 of NC_141890.1, read as the reverse complement.
GTCACAGACCGGAGAGAATATCTAGCTAAAGGTTTATGAATCGGAATTGAGAGAAGTATTGATTGATGCGAGATTTAGGTTTTGGGGGAGAAGTATATATAGTGTAGGTTTCTTTATCTTGTGTGGGGGAACCTCCTCATAGTTTTCTACTTTTCTAGATCCTTCGTTTCCTTTTTTTTTCTTTTTCTTTTAATATCTTAAATGGGAATAACTTTGTGGACAAAAAAATAATGGGAATAACTAAATACAAAAAGAAAAGCAAATACTTTAATAGATGATTTTTTTTGACACATTCACATAAATTAAGAAAAGTATTTAATGTTTATCAATAAATGCATTATTATTCATAATAACATATTTTCTAAATTATTAACCAATAGTAATTCATCAAAATTTTAAATTCTCAATCAATGATTTTTGAAATTTGTAATTTTTTAGTATTAATTAATAAAAATAAAAAGAAAATCATCGATATTTAAAAGAAAATTACAAAAACTTCATTAACTGTAATTTTAACTTTCCTCTTTTCTTTGGGGAAAGAGGTGTATTTTACTCTTTTTTATATTTTTGTAATTTACTGTTCCTTTTGTTGTTGATAATTTACTATTTAAAAACCAAAAACAATAGAGATTTTTGAGAAATAATCATTTTGGTGTACTCCTTTTCAAAAATACTCTTTTCATCTATCCATTTTCAAAAATACAATTTTTTAAATATGAAAAAGTATAAAGGTTTATATGGTTTACAAGGTACTTCTATATAATAACTACTACCTCTAGACCTGATCCAAATATTTATGAAGTTTTAAAACATTTTAAAAGGTTTTTACAAGATTTTTAAAAGGTTTACAAGGTTTTTAAATAGTTTGAGAAGGTTTTTAAAAGGTATTTATAAAATATGTAAGAAAATTTACACACATATAAAGGTAATTTGTGTATATATTTATTAGCTTGCACACAAATTTTGAAAATTTGCAAATTTATAGTGGCTTTTTTGGTAAAGTTTGAAAGAGATGGTATTTTTGAAAAATAGTATTGCAAAAGAGGTATTTTTGAAGTTTTCCCAAAACAATAAGCTTTCTTCATAACTTTTGTTAATTTGTTTCTCCTAACTCTTTCATATAGTTTACAAATCACAAAATTGGTATATATCTCTTTTTAAAATGCTAAAAATTAAAATATCAATAACAAAGTAATAATTTTAAAATTTACATGAATACAACACAGATTTATTGAAAAGAATGGAAATATACATCAAAAGGTATATAGAGCAGCATATCTATAAGAATGTTACTGGGATTAAGTTATAAGTTTTATACGTACAGGTACAGATGTAGTTTTTACTTTATTCTACTAAAATCATAACTAATTTATTTGATATAATTTTTTATTTAGTTAAAATATCTTGTCTTTTAACTGAAACCAATTAACATCTAATATCACAAAACTAAGGCAGACTTCAAATCTCCAAACACTGAATAAAATTGAACATGTTAATTCAAGTCCATAGCAAAATCAAATTTAAAACAAAAATATCTTGAAAAATCTTTGCATTTTGTGCTTTTGAGATGAACTTGATAATCATTTTTATTATTTTTGTTATATCAATAGATATTTATTACCTAGAAGACTTATATACACCAAACCAAAAGAACAATGTTTACATCTGAAATAAAACACGGTTGTACATAAACAATATGTACCAAATCATCCGATATTAATATTTGCTTGTTGACGATATCGAAGAAAAAAAATATATATACTACTTTGTCTCTCAATTTCATCTAAATAATTCAAAAAGAAAACTTGCACATGTATCCATCATTTTCTCAAAGGTTTTTTGAACAAACGATTTTCTTGTATTTTACTAGTAATTTTTTTTCTAGAAAAAAAAATTACGAATATGAACAATTTGTCTACATATATAGGTTTTGTATATATGAAAAGACATTGTTTTCTTTATATTAGTATTTTTCAGTGTTCAACCATGATTTGAGGCCGATTCTGGTAGTGTCGAATTTCAAACCACAGTTATTGAAACTAGAAAATAGCTTATTGACTATTCATATATCCTAAGAGTTCACTTAACAAACAATGATGCAACGAAAAAGTGAAATATACTTGTCTTTTTCCTTGTCTTTCTGCACCAACTTCATAAAAGTTGGAAATAGGAGAACATTTCAGTGTACTGTATCTTTCCTAATTGTGATGAAATGATTCGCAAGCTACTCTTCAAGTTCCATACCTCATCCCAGCGTGGCTGGCAGCTGGTGATTTGAACCTGTTTGGTTGAAAAAAATCACAATAGAAATGTCCTAACAAAACTTAAAATAATGTTCTTTTAATAATTATGCGACTCTCACCGACCAATTTTTAAAAACTTGGTTTTTGTATTATTCTTTTTTAAAAACTTAAAATAATGTTCTTTCCATTTTTGTTTCACCTTTACCTAACAAAAAAAAGATACAATAGACTTAAAACACTACCGTTTAAGGTTAGTTCAACTAACTTAGTTGTCCGTACTCTGTATAGCAATGCTTAAATACTGATGATAAGCGATTTTACGTCGGAGTTAAGAAAAATCGATAGCCAACGAGTTGAGGATTACGCTGAAAACAAATTACGCTATTATATGAAGGAATCATCGTCTTTTATGTGCTGAAAAGAAATTACGCTATTATGTGCTACCAGTCTTCGGTCTAAAAGTAAATATTTCGACTTTTACTATAAAAAGAGACGGTAGTGACTATTCGAAACACTACTGCTCTCATTTGAGGAGAAGAGTTATGGCCTGTTTAATTTTTTTCAACAAAAAAGAGATGTACTCAAACCACTACCGTTGTCTGAGATGCTTAGCAATGATTTTAGCAGCCGTTCACCTTACTTCTAATCAGCTATCACAAATTAGGCTAACAAAACTGACAAAAAACAGCGTGGATTCGCCAGAGATAGACTCAAGTCACACAACAGAGTTGATAAAAACGCTAAACCGACAATATAACATAAAAGAGATAAGTTCCAGACAAAAGTCATAAAAAGAAGTCGAGAAAACCCACTAAATTTAGTCGACTTCCTCCATCTTGCTACCTTCAGCATCAGCATCGTCTTCAAGAGGAGGCATCTCGGCATCAGCTTCAACTGCATCATCCTCATCAATGCTCAATCCGAGCTTCAACATCCTGTGGATTCTGTTTCCAAAAGTGTTGGGCTCATCGAGGCTGAAACCTGAAGTGAGAAGAGCGGTCTCAAAGAGGAGAAGAACAAGGTCCTTCACAGACTTGTCATTCTTGTCCGCGTCAGCTCTCTTTCTAAGCTCATCCATGATTGAGTTCTCAGGGTTAATCTCCATCGTCTTCTTGCTGGACATGTAACCACCCATGCTGCTATCCCTCAAAGCTTGAGCTTTCATGATCCTCTCCATGTTAGCGGTCCACCCATACTCGCCAGTTACAAGACAGCAAGGAGAGTCCACAACACGGTCAGAGACAATAACCTTCTCCACCTTGTCTCCCAAAACGTCCTTGATCACTTTGCAGAGTCCCTCAAACTTCTCCTTGAGCTCTTCTTTCTTCTTCTTCTCGTCTTCGGTCTCTTCCAGTTTCAGACCTTCCTTGGTTGCAGAGACAAGCTTCTTTCCCTCGAATTCCTTGAGCTGACCAATAGCGTACTCGTCGATCGCATCAACCATGTAAAGGACTTCATATCCCTTCTTCTTGAGCTTCTCGAGGAATGGAGAGTTCTCGACAGCCTTTTTGCTCTCACCAGTGATGTAGAAGATATCGTTCTGACCTTCCTTCATCCTTGTCACGTAATCCTTGAGACTGGTCAATTCATCACCGCTCTTGGTTGAGTGGTAACGGAGCAACTCAGCGATCTTAGTTCTGTTTTGAGAGTCCTCGTGGATACCGAGCTTCAGGTTCTTAGAGAAAGCCTCGTAGAACTTGTTGTAGTCCTCCTTGTTCTCAGCAATCTCAAAGAAGAGCTCAATGCACTTCTTCACAAGGTTCTTGCGGATGACCTTGAGGATCTTGTTCTGCTGCAACGTTTCTCTTGAGATGTTAAGAGGAAGATCTTCAGAGTCGACAATACCCTTGACAAACCCAAGGTACTCAGGAATGATGTCTTCACAGTTGTCCATGATGAAGACACGACGGACATAGAGCTTGATGTTGTTGGGCTTCTTCTTAGTGTCAAATAGATCGAAAGGAGCTCTCTTGGGAACAAAGAGGATAGCTTTGAACTCAAGCTGTCCTTCAACAGAGAAGTGCTTCACAGCCAAATGCTCCTCCCAATCATTGCTCAGACTCTTGTAGAAAGCAGCGTATTCCTCCTTGTTGATTTCTTCTGGCTTCCTCATCCAAATAGGCTTCTGCTTGTTCACCAAATCCCACTCGTGAGAAACCTCCTTAATCTTCTTCTTTTTCTTCTCCTCCTTTTCCTTCTCCTCATCAACTTCCTCAACCTTGCCTTCCTCATCCTTCTTCTCTTCCTCCTCTTCATCATCAGAGATCTCCTTCTCAATGGTCTTCTCAACCCAGAGAGAGATAGGGTAGCTGATGAACTCAGAGTGCTTCTTGACCAAATCCTTGAGCCTGCGCTCCTCAATGTACTCCATTTGGTCTTCCTTGAGGTAAAGGGTCATCTTGGTACCTCTACCAAGAGTCTCACCAGAGGTGTCTCTGGTAACAGTGAAAGACCCACCAGCCTGAGACTCCCACACGTACTGCTCATCGTCATTGTGTTTGGTTGTGACAACAACCTTGTCAGCAACCAAGTACGCTGAGTAGAATCCAACACCAAACTGACCAATCATGCTAACATCAGCACCAGCAGCCAATGCTTCCATGAACTCCTTGGTACCAGATCTCGCAATTGTTCCAAGATTGTTGACCAAATCTGCACAATAGAAGACAAACACACACGCATTAGCAAACAGAACAAACACAGAGATAGAACACTAAGAAGCAACAAAAGACTGTTAAATCAATAACGTACCAGCCTTGGTCATGCCAACACCACTATCAATAATGGTCAAGGTGTTGTTAGTCTTGTCAGGAATGATGTGAATGAAGAGCTCAGGCTGACCATCGAGCTTGCTCTTGTCTGTTAAGGACTCGAATCTAATCTTGTCCAAAGCCTATTTTCACCAAAACGAAACACTTAAAATCATAAGAAACAACATACACAGACCATATATACAGATCTTGCTTAATCCTAATCAACAGATTTCAATCAACAACAAAAATTCGACCACTAACCCTAATCAAACCTAAATCAATCGAATATGATAAGCAGAGATAAAATAAGATAGAAATAGGGAGAGATCCTAAACTTCTAATCTAAACAATAGACTGATTAATCCAAATTTAGACGCTAGACTGCTTAATTCTTCCTTGGTTTAAACACTAAAGTTAAATCCACAGATTTGAATATAAACACATGCTCCACTTTAATCTAAACACATGCTCCACTCAAATCGACATGAACACTAAACCCTAATCAAACTCGATCAACTAAAACCAAATCGAAGGAGTTAAACAAGAGCAAAACATATAACGAACGAGAGGAGAGATAGAGAGAGAGAGAGAGAGAGAGAGAGAGAGAGAGAGAGAGAGAGCTCATACATCGGAGGAGTTACTGATGAGTTCACGAAGGAAGATCTCTTTGTTGGAGTAAAAGGTATTGATGATAAGCGAAAGCAACTGGTTGATCTCAGCTTGGAAGGCAAAGGTCTCTGCGTCCGCCATTGTCACGGAACGGAGAAAAATATCAAGGAGGAGCCTAAGGTTTAAGAATCGATCTGAGAGCAAAAGCAAGAAAGAGCAGAGACAGAGAGAGAGAGAGAGAGAGAAGTATTGAATGCTGAGATTTAGGTTTAGGAGTAGAAGTTAATAGTATTTATAGTAATGTGTGTGGGGGGTACCTTCTAATAAGGTTTTTCTAGATCATTCGTTTCCTTTATTTCCTCTGAACTACTTTATACTATAAGGAAATAGATTTGGGCCTATATTGGAATTTGTTAAGCCCAGTAAGCTTCATAATATTCTCAGTAAAAACACTTAGCACGTCATTAAACCCCATTAATCTTCACGTATATTTTCTCTTTTCCGTGAATTACTATTGTAGGTTTTGACGAGTTAACAAAAGATTAGTGAGACTAACAAAGACTGCAAAGATTACTCAAGCTCGAGTGTCGTCTATAAAACTAGAAATTTCTTAGTCACTAACAAAGCAAGAGAAGCCACAAGGTGTCTACTTTTCTCACAAGTCACAAGTTTTCAATCCAATTCACTCACTAAATAAGGTTGGATGTGTTTGTTGGATCATGGTGATCAGTCGACAGGGTCGGCCCTGACCTAAAGCCAATGAAGCAAGGGCTTTAGGCGCCAAATATTAGATAGATTTTAGGGGCATCATATAAAGAAAACTTCCTTTAGTGTAGTGGCTTTTATTTTTAATTTTTAGTGTCATGTAAGGGGTTCAAACCAGCCCCACATTTATATTTTTCCTATTTTAATCTTAATCCATAATATTTTGTTCTATCTAAATTTTTTAATATTGTTTTATTACATAATATAAAGATTATATGATTAAAAATAGCAATTGAACTAGTTTACAAGTTAATTTGTTATGGATGTCATCGTGATCCATAGACTAACTTGCGATCAAGTGTAGATAATTTGTTACAAGTTAAAATGTTCATGCACTTAGACTAATTTCTATTTTAACATTCGAGTAGATTTATTCTCTACTAACTATTTTCTATTTGATGATGTGTTGTTTCGTTGATTGCTTGTGGTTTTGGTGTATAATTTGATATTGCCATCTTTAGCAAACGTAAGTGGTTAACTGATTATACTAAAATATAAAAGTGTTTTATGTGTTCTCCCCTGTTCTTTCTCTATTTTTCATTAAAATAGAATCATCTCATATTTTTTTTGGAAAAAATAGTTGAATTAAGGGGCACCATTTTTTTGTGTGCTTTAGGCGTCATACACCTACGGGCCCGCACTGTCAGTCGATTAGTTGAATGATAAAAGTTTGGGAACCGTTCGTTTACACAGAGCATGAACTTTGAAGTAAGTCGTCAACATGAACGAGGACCCTATATGATAAACATTTGTTGTTTAACTCTAAAACTTGTTCCACCTAAATGGCATTACAAAACTGGTCCTCAACAAAGATGATAACTTAAACAGGACAACACTACACCTAATGACAATACCGAGTAGTGCAGCTAGAGGCAATATAGAAGTTTACTCTAAGTCTCTAACAACTTAGAAGCTATATATATATATATATATATATATATATAGAAACGACTGACTAATCTACATGCAGTTCTATGTTCTTAAACAGCGAGCCAGTTGTTCGTTTGACCCTTTAATTAGGACAATTAATGTTGCCGTCAATATTCAGAAAAGAGTGACCGTACCCTTTTAATGTTGGTAAGTTGTCTTTCAACATTATTCTTACCCATAAATGTTATAATATCTTTCCTTCTTCTCTTTTGTTGTTCAGTTTATTTTCATGTTTTTCTTTTTGTTAGTTGTATTTGATTATATATATAACTTTTATTTTTGGAATTTTTTTATAAGGATCACGTAATGGAGAATTGAGTGAAGGATAGACGTGGTAGAGGGGATAGAAAATAAAGATAACTATAATAACTGCTTGCAAAATGACAAAATAATGATCGATTTCGAAGAAATTTGTGAACATAGAAATTCATAAATACGCTTGTACAACGGATTCAAAACCTAGTATATGTTCAAAAATTGAAAGGATTGAGTTTTTTTTTTTAATATGTGCAGACATATTTTTATTCCATTCACTATACTTCATAATTATTGTATTACTAGGTACTAACCCGCGGTTCGGAAAACCGCGGGCTGACTTTTTTTTAAGAATTTTTTTAAATAATTTATTTTGTTATTATGTTATTGATAAAGGTTTGTGATGAAAAATTCAGTTTGTTTATATTAAAAATTTGTATTTTAAAAATGTTTTAAGGTATAAATCTCATCTTAGCTATTAATTTTTTTTTAAAGTACAAATTAGTTTTGATTCTAATAGATTATTTTTTTACTTTTCTACAATTTATTTTATTTTATTTGTCCTCAACTTTTGTTTTTTAATTAATTATATTTATTTAATTAATTAATTAATCTTAATTAAGTTTTGCTAATGACAATTGTATGTAATTTTTTAAACATTTTAAGGTTAGTTTCATATTTGTACTTCCCAATTAATATAGTAGAATTTTTATTTAGTTGGCATATCCTCTTACCCTAAACCAAAAAAAATCATCAAATTTTAACAAAAAAAAAAAAATCATCAAATTCAAAAACTATCCGAAAACTAGGAGATACAGTACATGGATCTTATTATGTAGGTTGATAAGAGATTAAGAGCTGGCACTTTGATGAAAGGCACCATGGGTAAAGCAATGCGTTACCTCCTCGAGAAACTAGCTGAGAATGTGAACAGCTCAGGGGACTATATGAGTGCTACACAGAGATTGGTCTTTTCATTTTCTGGGCACAATGGAGAATAAAGAGGCCACTGACGTTGGAAGATTCCCAAAACTAATGACATTTGTGGGTTATTTGAATGAGGTAACGAAGACTGTCCGCTTGATGGAGCTTTTTGGTACAACAGGTTTGGGAGTTTACTTCTAGTAAATATATCGATTTAATCTACACCTTCACAAAACAGTGCAATTTAAGAATAAGGTTTGATGTCCGAGAAGTTTAGCAAACTGTTAAAAGCTGCTATCACAGTTAGGATACTGACATCAATAATGAAATCTGCTGGAAGAATACTGATCCATAACACCGAGTTGATAAAAAATATTACACCGAAAAAATAATAACACAAAAGAAATCCCGAAATCATAAAAAGAACTAAACAGAAAACCGAAACAAAAGTTCGAGAAAAACCACTAAATGCAACCTTGAGCAAAACTTAGTCGACTTCCTCCATCTTGCTACCTTCCGCATCAGCATCATCTTCAAGAGGAGGCATCTCAGCATCCGCTTCGACGGTATCATCTTCATCAATGCTCAATCCAAGCTTCAACATCCTATGGATTCTGCTTCCAAAAGTGTTGGGCTCATCGAGGCTGAAACCTGAAGTGAGAAGAGCGGTCTCAAAGAGGAGAAGAACAAGGTCCTTCACAGACTTGTCATTCTTGTCCGCGTCAGCTCTCTTTCTAAGCTCATCCATGATTGAGTTCTCAGGGTTAATCTCCATCGTCTTCTTGCTGGACATGTAACCACCCATGCTGCTATCCCTCAACGCTTGAGCTTTCATGATTCTCTCCATGTTAGCTGTCCAGCCATACTCGCCGGTTACAAGACAGCAAGGAGAGTCCACGACGCGGTCAGAAACAATAACCTTCTCGACCTTGTCTCCCAAAACGTCCTTGATCACTTTGCAGAGTCCCTCAAACTTCTCCTTGAGCTCTTCTTTCTTCTTCTTCTCATCTTCAGTCTCTTCCAGTTTCAGACCTTCCTTGGTTGCAGAGACAAGCTTCTTTCCCTCGAATTCCTTGAGCTGACCAATAGCGTACTCGTCGATCGCATCAACCATGTAAAGGACTTCATATCCCTTCTTCTTGAGCTTCTCGAGGAATGGAGAGTTCTCGACAGCCTTTTTGCTCTCACCAGTGATGTAGAAGATATCGTTCTGACCTTCCTTCATCCTTGTCACGTAATCCTTGAGACTGGTCAATTCATCACCGCTCTTGGTTGAGTGGTAACGGAGCAACTCAGCGATCTTAGTTCTGTTTTGAGAGTCCTCGTGGATACCGAGCTTCAGGTTCTTAGAGAAAGCCTCGTAGAACTTGTTGTAGTCCTCCTTGTTCTCAGCAATCTCAAAGAAGAGCTCAATGCACTTCTTCACAAGGTTCTTGCGGATGACCTTGAGGATCTTGTTCTGCTGCAACGTTTCTCTTGAGATGTTAAGAGGAAGATCTTCAGAGTCGACAATACCCTTGACAAACCCAAGGTACTCAGGAATGATGTCTTCACAGTTGTCCATGATGAAGACACGACGGACATAGAGCTTGATGTTGTTGGGCTTCTTCTTAGTGTCAAATAGATCGAAAGGAGCTCTCTTGGGAACAAAGAGGATAGCTTTGAACTCAAGCTGTCCTTCAACAGAGAAGTGCTTCACAGCCAAATGCTCCTCCCAATCATTGCTCAGACTCTTGTAGAAAGCAGCGTATTCCTCCTTGTTGATTTCTTCTGGCTTCCTCATCCAAATAGGCTTCTGCTTGTTCACCAAATCCCACTCGTGAGAAACCTCCTTAATCTTCTTCTTTTTCTTCTCCTCCTTTTCCTTCTCCTCATCAACTTCCTCAACCTTGCCTTCCTCATCCTTCTTCTCTTCCTCCTCTTCATCATCAGAGATCTCCTTCTCAATGGTCTTCTCAACCCAGAGAGAGATAGGGTAGCTGATGAACTCAGAGTGCTTCTTGACCAAATCCTTGAGCCTGCGCTCCTCAATGTACTCCATTTGGTCTTCCTTGAGGTAAAGGGTCATCTTGGTACCTCTACCGAGAGGCTCACCAGAGGTGTCTCTGGTCACGGTGAAAGACCCACCAGCCTGAGACTCCCACACGTACTGCTCATCATCATTGTGTTTGGTTGTGACAACAACCTTGTCAGCAACCAAGTACGCTGAGTAGAATCCAACACCAAACTGACCAATCATGCTAACATCAGCACCAGCAGCCAATGCTTCCATGAACTCCTTGGTACCAGATCTCGCAATTGTTCCAAGATTGTTGACCAAATCTGCACAATAGAAGACAAACACACACGCATTAGCAAACAGAACAAACACAGAGATAGAACACTAAGAAGCAACAAAAGACTGTTAAATCAATAACGTACCAGCCTTGGTCATGCCAACACCACTATCAATAATGGTCAAGGTGTTGTTAGTCTTGTCAGGAATGATGTGAACGAAGAGCTCAGGCTGACCATCGAGCTTGCTCTTGTCCGTCAAGGACTCGAACCTAATCTTGTCCAAAGCCTGTTTTCACCAGAGCAAATACACTTAGATCGTAAGAAACAAAATTACGCAGAACATGTACAAAAAAATTAACAATAGACTTCTGAATCCTGATCTAAACAATAATAGACTGCTTAATCCTTCCTTGGTTTAAACAGTAAACCTAAATCCACAGTTTTGAATATAAACAGATGCGCCACTTTAATCGAAACAATCCAAATTCTCAAATCGACAAGAACACTAAACCCTAACCAAACTCGATCAACTAAAACCAAATCGAAGGAGTTAAACAAGAGCAAAACATATAACGAACGAGAGAGAGATAGATAGAGAGAGAGAGAGAGAGAGAGAGAGAGAGAGAGAGAGCTCATACATCGGAGGAGTTACTGATGAGTTCACGAAGGAAGATCTCCTTGTTGGAGTAGAAGGTGTTGATGATAAGCGACAGCAACTGGTTGATCTCAGCTTGGAAGGCAAAGGTCTCTGCGTCCGCCATTATCGTTGATGGGAAGAAAAATATGTGCTAAGGGTTATGAATCGGAATTGAGAGCCAAAAAAAAAAAAACCTTGAGAGAGCAGAGAAAGTATTGATGCGAGATTTGGGAGGAGAAGCAAACAAATCTATATATAGTGGGAACCTCAGTTTTCTAGATCCTTCTGTTTTCCTTAAAATTTTCTGTGAACTCGTTGTTTGTTATAAGGTTTTCTAGATCCTTCTTCTCTTTTAATGTAAGTTGTATAGGATTAGAATTTGGATTATGCTAATTTGCTAGTTTTTTAAATATCTAAGACCCATATAATCTGCATCAATGATTATTATTATTAAATGGAAATACCAAAATACACCAATTTCCTTTTTTCTTTTTACTTTATTTTAATTTTTGATTTTCAAATTGCATATTTTTGTGTTAATTTTGTAATTTACTTTTTTCTTACATGACTTTTTCATATGTCTAGCAACAAATTACGAAATTGGTATAAAAGAAAGTTTTTACGTTTATTTTGGATAATGCTACAGCCAACGATTGTTTGCAAGATATATTGAAAGATCGTCTTAATCTGGATGATTATTTGCTGTAAAGGAGATTTTTTACATTTGTGGTGCTGCGCACATATTTTAAACCGTATTGTGCAAAATGGTTTGCTTGTGCTTGATGATGCATTGTATAAGATCAGAGAGACTCTGAAGTATATTAAAGGTTTAACATCCAGGAGAATAGCACTTGCAGAATGTGTAGAAGGTGAAGGAGAAGTGTTTCTATCTTTAGATGTACTAACTAGATGGAATTCAACATATTTGATGTTTACAAAAGTTTTGAAATATCAGCGAGCGTTGAATAGATTTAAGATTGTTGATAAAAATTACAATTATTGTCCCTCAACTAAAGAATGGAAAAGAGCAAAGGCTATTGATGAGATTCTGATGCCATTTTACAAGATTACTACTTTGATGTCTAGGAGAAGCTACTCAACTTCCAATTTATATTTTAGACATATTTGGAACATTCAATGTTTGCTGGAAATGCACCAATACAATGAAGACAAGGCAATTCGGGATATTGATTTTTAAAGGGAATTTTGTGAGAAGTACTATTTTTATAATTAAAGTTGTGAGAAATGCCACTTTCACTTTTTCCTTTTCAATTATGCCATTTGTTGTTTTCATACCATATGATCAAAATACCATAATAACCTTTAAAACAACGAAAAAAAAAGAAAATTAAAAAAATAAATCATTAACTTTTGGGCAAGCATTTTGAGACTGACAAAAATAGTGATGATGTGACTGTTTCTTTTCTAATTATCAATGTTTAGCACTAAACCTAAACACATCTGGATATAAAAGAGATTGAAGTTGGTGGAGTTCTCCAGGTCAATAATATGGTTTTCCTCAGGGAATTCATCAATTTTTTTTAAAAAAATAGTCTATCTAGAAGTTAATAGACAAGATGGGTTGGAAAGACAAAAGTAAGCCTATTGTGGTCCACCAACAGAGACATACCTTCTCTGTATATCACTGTTGTCTTCCGAGAGTTCACCAATGTTTGGCTAAACGTCTTCGAACCTGTACGATGGACAACACACATGTGAGTTCGATGGACTTAAGGTTTTAAAATAAAAACTTAGTCTATCATGAACTTAATAGACAACATGGTTGGATAGATAAAAAATTAACTGGTCCATAAATGAAAATGTAGTGGACTAACAAAGATAAAACTGGTCCATAGAGGTATACCTTCAATGTGAAGTAACATTGTTGTCCTCCGGGAGTTCACCAATGTCAATATGAACATCTTCAGACCTGTGAGATAGACAACAAACATGTTAGTGTAATGGACTTAATGTTCTAAACTAAAAAGTAGTCCATCAGGAAACATGGTTGGATAAACAAAAAGCAAGTGTATTGTGGTCCATAAATGAAAATGCATTGGACTAAACCAAATATAAGATTGGGCCACAGAGACGTACCTTCTTTGTGCAGTAACATTGTTGTCCTCCAGGGGTTCACCAATGGCATCCTGAACGTCTTAGACTTGTGTGATAGACAACAAACATGTTAGTGTGATGGACTTAATGTTATTTATAAAACAAATTGGTCTATCATGAACTTAATAGACAACATCGTTGGATAGAAAAAAAGTAAGCATACTCTAGATAAAATAAAAATAAAAACTAGTTCATAGAGATACCTTCTTTGGTTGATCATATTGTTATCCTCCGTGAGTTCTCCAATGTCAAACTGCCAATTGCAATAAATTTCATCCATCAGCAAAAGCGGATCTGGTCCAATATAAAAAGACAAGTTTCGTCTGTCAGCAAAAACAGATCTGGTCCACTAAATATGTTGAAGAACAAGTTTGTGGTGGACAAACCTGGCTAGGCGTTGGATCTGGTCCTTCGAAGATCCAACCTAGCAGCATGTGTTCAACGTCGCATCAGATCTCTTGTGATCTCAATCTAAGTTCTAGAAGTTTGTCAACATCTCCTTTGATGGCCTTATCGTCGCAGAAACCAATCGTCTGAGGCTTCTCTTGATTTCTCTGGCGCTTCCGTCAAATCTTCAGCTCCTTCATTATAAGGATTCAGCTTTAGCAGCTCTTTTAAATATGTTCAGCGGAATTTTATGGAAGAAAGAGATGGGAGAGAAGAACTAACGAGATGAGAAAGGGAATAAAGTGTAAAGAAAAAATAAAAGAAAGTGGGATAAGGTTAGGTTTTTGCAATTGAGACTGTGGGAGAGAGGGAGCAATTTGGTCATTTTAAATTGAGGTTGTGGCAACAGGAAAAAAGTTTTTTCAAAAATGGTATTTCTCACAAGTTTACACACTGTTCATGGCACATTTAATAAATTTCTTATTTTTAAAATGAGGGTGAGATTCGATAAATACTGGGAAGAATATAGTATTATTCTTGCAATGGGGACTGTTTTGGATCCTAAGATGAAATTTAAACTTCTGAAACGTTGTTATGATGAGCTTGATCCATCCAGTTCACAACAAAAAATAGATTTCCTAGAAGGTAAATTTATAAAGCTTTTTGAAGAAAATAGAAAAGCTTTTCCTTTGACTCGTGTTGTGAATTCTGCAAGAACAAATTTTCATGTTTCAGAACTAGAAAGTGAGAACTTGGACGTGCTAGAGGTAAGTTTTTGATAAAATTTTAAGATTAAGACTTGGACCTTGTTAATATAACTTTTCATATGATACAAGATCTAATCGACTTAGATAATGTTCTAGAAGTTGAAGAAGAAAAGTCAGCATTAAGAATGTATTTGGAGGACCCAAAATTAGAGATAAAAAGTCATCACAATTTGAACATATTACAATATTGAAAAGAAAATAGACAATGTTTTGGTGCTCTAACATACAGGGCGATGGACATGCTTAATATCCCCATTACAACAGTACCTTTTAATCCTCTTTCAGCATTAGGTCTTACACACTTAAACAGTTGTGAGAAGTAAATAAAACCTAAGGGGAAAAAATATTGACTTTGAACGATCCAAAAAAAATGGATAGTAACGTAGAAGAGTTCATAATAGCAAGCAAAACCCAAAAAAATAATAATAATTAAGTTCAAAAAAGAGAAATAATCACAAAATACAAAAAAGCAACTCTAGATTGAGACACTGTTTGGGATCCCTTTCCCAGTAAGCCCACCTTCTCTTGTGTAATCCGTAGTATTCGGGTATAACAGAGTGTACGGTATGTTAACCGGTCCGGTCCTGTTCTTGAACCTCTTGTCATTGTTTCTCTTTATGATATTGTTTTCTATCAGCTCCAGTTCTTTCCCAAACCGTTTAAACGACTCTAAAGCCTCATCATCAACCGTCCAATTCGGTGACTCTCTCTGCCCTAAGTAGACCTCGTCCGTTGAATGCAGAGACAAGGTCTCTATGATCGAGATCCCAAGAAGAGTTTGTAACTGCGGCGTGATCGTCTTCAAGAACGCTACATCATTGTCTTCTGCCAGCTCAGTGTACTCAACGGTACCTGGCTCTGGCATAAACCGGCGGCTGACCATAGGCCGATTAGGGAGAAACCCCGCGTAAGGATACTGTCCAAAATTGACTGCTGCGTGAAGAGCAGAAGCGATCCAAATGATGATCGTGCAAGACTCGATGAGGTCGTCACGGGTTTGCATCGATGGCCACCATGATTCGTGTTGTTTGTCGCCGTGGCCTTTCGTTCGGAGCTCGGTCCACCATGACTGGATCTCTATCGGTTTGGACAGTTTCGTCATCCTTGTAATAGAATGAGCAGTACTCTGTGACCCACGTTTTGATCGCTGACCAAATCTCTAAACCGTCAACTGCATAAGGGTAATCCTCGATCAAAAGCTTAACACCATTGTCGCTATTTGGATCTTCCACGGCAACTCCTCTGCGGAAATAGAGCAATTTAAAGTTACGTGTCCCGCAAGACTCTAGGTTTACTTGTGACTCAAGAATTGTGTAGAAAGATACTTGATGTTTTACCTTTTGACAAGATCTTTGGGGAGAGCTTGATCGGTGAAAACCCAATTCTTGTAAATTGAAGAAGACAGTTCCATGGCGTATCGACCAGGGAAGACCGTTATCTCCAGAATCTGGTCTGAGTTTATGAGGACATGTCGCGCCAATGCATTGATGTTCATCGTGTCACGGAAATGTGGACCACACTGAGTTGCCTATTCGACGCTATTATAAACGGTTCAATCACCGCATGCGTTTGCAACCTGCAAAAACCATAAACAAACCGGTCACTTCAAACCAAAAATCAAATCTTTCTAGCTAGTCCACAATGTTGTCACCATTTATTTACCAATGGCTTATAAGCTGGTGATAACCGGAATCATTAACCGCTGTGTAAGCCTTTGCAAGCTGCCAAACCGATCCCTCTACTCCCATCTCTTCTGGTGTAAAAACTTTGCTCATGGATCCATGTGGTTCACCTTGTGCGTGTGGAAGACTCAGCTCTATGGCGAGTGGCTTCAGTGTTCAGTCATCTTGAAGCAACAAAAGGGTTCGAGTCGCGTAGGTTTTAGTATTTGTTGAGTTTATCCGCATCAAGAAAGGCATTATTGCATCGTGGTGATCCAATATGTATAGCTTATTCTGTTCCAAAGCCTTTTTTGTACACAACAACACAAAACCAACTGCAGTTAGCTACAAATGGCTATAAATCTGTTACTTGTCAAACAAGAAAACTATATTATACTTACTTCTTGGACATTGAGGCCGTTCATGAACGCTTCTATGTGCTCTTCGCGTATCGAGCTATCTTGATTTCCATACTTTGCAGAGTCCAGATTGCTCTTTGGTGGAAATTCCTGCATTTTTGTATATCCAAATTATTTAATAATTAAGCGAGATCAATCGATGAATTTCAATTATTCCAAAGAAGAGGTTGAATGATAAGATTTAAACCTGGAGACGACTAATCACTACTGGATTGAGACCAGCCAGCATTTCCCTTGCAAACTCTTCATCAGTTCTCCAAGCCGACCTACTCTCTGTAACAATATAGGATCACTGTATGTCAAAATCTATAAAAAGTTTAGGTCTAAATCGACTATCTAACTGTTTATACATTACCTTTGAGAATGTCAGGCAATGGAAATTTCAAGAACCGTTCTCCATCATTACGAATAAGCTCTCTAAACATCTCCCAAGGAATAATTTCACGGAGCTTAGAAATGGTGTGACCATTGGCAAGCTTAATACCACCGTCATAAAGGTGAAAAACATCTCCAAAGGAGTCAAACTCGTTGATGGTCTTGTTGCAAACAGAGACGATCTCAGGGACGAGCACTTGAGTCACCGCTTTGAGTGCGTAAATGAGGACATCAGAGAACTTCACATGACTAAACCGCTTATCACATGGCACGTATATGTTTAGGTTGAGCAAAGCCAGCCTACTCTCGGACTTAGGGTCTGATCAAACAATGACGTATATGTCAAGTAACCATTGAGTTTTGCAATGTACATATGATTTCAAAAGTTTGAGTTGACTAACCGGTTCTATTGTGTTTACGACCGGTTTTTCCACGACGGGGATAAGGAAGCTCAGGTGAACCACCGAGAACCGGACGGACTGAGTTAGGACCTTTCTCCGGAGCACCTTAGTCGTTGTAATAAGCGTAGTCGTAAACTCTGTCCCATTCTTTGAGTTCTCCTCTTTTCTCATCACAACCACTTCTCCTTCTATCTTCATCGTCTTCGTCTTCTTGGGGTATGGTATGAAGATAATATTGCAGAATTTTCTCAGAGTGAGGTTGAAGAAAAGGTGAAGAGAGAGAGAGAGAGAGTAGAGAGATTCTAAGCTTGGGGTATGCCGGTATGGTATGAAGATAATAGAGAGAGATTATAAGAATGTTCTTCTTTTCGCATATTACACAATGTTAATGTGATACTCTATTTATATTGAATCTAATACTGAACACCAAAGGGTTTTAGTTTTTACATTCTTTTCCTAAAATAAATTATATATCCAATTCCCGTAAAAGCATTTCCTCAAAACTACACCAAGTACTATGTATCGACATAAATATTCACGTTGTTCATTATAAAAAAGATAACGAGTTGAATTCTGAGAATATAGATTTTAATATTTATTATCTACTAGTATAATTAATATAACAACAGCTGTTAAAAAAAATAGTAACAAATAGTGTTGTTTTGACATTTTTTTTTTAATTTTGTCTCTTTGCTATGCAGGATTTTAAATTTAATATTTATATATAAAAAGAGAAAGTTATTTAGTTTTGTGTAAAATAAAAAAAAATTACATTCTTTATGAATGGAAGTTGGAAGGAAATACTTTTTTTTTTCTTTTTTGGAAAGTTGAATGTAGTCTTCTCATTAAGACACCGAGTTTTACAAGACAAATCATTTATAAATTTTAAACATAATGAAAGTTTGTTTTGAATCAGCCTATACATGCATGAATATACGTTCATTTACTAGGAGAATTTTATTTTAATACTTGTCTAGTTGTCTTTATTAGTTGACGCTGAAAACGAAATTGTGATAGTCAAATTCAAATATTGTTCATTGTGTGTTGCTCACTAAATCCCTACCATATTATCTCCTAAATTTATCGTTTTTTTTCTTCTGATATTCATCAGTAACATTTTACCCCTTCATGATTTGCCATCAGTAACATTTTGTAACTGTGCTCATTTTATTTGCGTACAAATGATATGATAACATTAAAATATTCTACAGTGTTATGTTTTATGGTTCATTGCTATGTAAGAGGAGATTATAGAAGAACAGAAGTAAAATTACAAAAGTTTAGGACCTTTTCTCATAACTCTATCTCTTGATTTTCTGTTGATTTCCTGCTGTTGAATTCATCATTTTGATGCCTAACTTTAGTTTTGTTTGTTTGTTGATGTTGTGCATGAACTTGGTAAGTTTAGTGTACTCTCTCTAGTTAATATATAAGATAAGGACATGGTCGGATTATAAGAATATTACAATGAAAATAAGATTACAAAAACACTCTAGTTATATGTCGACGGTATACTATGTTGATAAAGGTCTTTGTTGTTTTCGTGATAATTGAAGGAGGTTTCTTTCTCTATGCAACATTTATGGAACATAATTCTGTGTAACCCGATGTATCCTCAGAAAGCGTGGAAGATTCTTCAAAAGACACTGATGGAATTTGGAAAACAGGTCTAGGAGGGACTTCAAGAGCGTCCAGGTTTCCTTCCATCATCTCTACAACTCTGTTCATCGCTGGGCGATCTGATGGAGAAGATTGAATACACCACATACCCACCAATGTCATCTTCTTTGCAAGCTCCTCGTCTTCAATGCTGATTCCATCCTCGATAAGCCTTTCAATGTCTCCTTTCTCAAGATCCTTGTATATCCATTCAGGAAAATACATTGAGCTTGTGTTGGATGCAGAGGTTTGAGCAGCTTTATCTTTGTTCCTTGCTCCTATCATCTCAAGAACCAACATACCATAGCTATACACATCTGACTTGTGGGAGACTCTACCGTACATTTTTGAAAACAGTTCAGGTACAATGTAACCTATTGTACCTCTTGTGTCTAGCAATGACAAGATGCTTTCTTTCTTCTCGCATAGCTTAGCAAGGCCAAAGTCCGAAACTTTGGGGACAAAATTGTCATCTAAGAGTACATTTTGAAGTTTTATGTCAAAATGTACAATCCTTGTTTTGCAGCCATGGTGCAAGTACTCTAAACCACGAGCAACTCCAAGCGCAATTCTAGAAAGTACCGGCCAATCTATATCCATCGAGGTCTTGTCTGAGATGAACTTATCAAGAGACCCATTTTCCAAATATTCATAAATAATTGCTCTCTTGGAACCTTCAGAGCAGAATCGTAGGAGGGTAACAATGTTGACATGAGAAGTTTGACTCATGCTTGCAACTTCATTGATGAAGTCTTCACCATCATTACCTTTTGAGTCTTTTAAAACCTTCACTGCAACCATGCGGCCATCAGAAAGGGCTCTCTATATACCGTTCCAAATCCGCCTCTCCCAACTTGTTCCGCGAATGACTTTGTAATTTTCTTCACTTGTGCGTAACTATACTGCTTTAGTGGAATAAGTGCTTTAAGTTTTGGTTGTGAATTAGGGTCTTGAGGTTCTCTTGACCAAGATCATAGGATTTTTTTCGTTTTAGGAGAAACAGCGTTAAGACCAAGATCAGGAACAAAGCAACACCTACTCCTGAACTTAAAGTAAGAATATGAAACAAAAATATATCATCTGGCTAAGAACCTGTTTATAAGAAAATCTCAAAAATAGTATTTAGAATAAGTAAATTTAAAGAATAAAAGAAAGTTAAGCACCTATTTTTACTCCAGCTCCGTAAGAGATTCCTGCATCAATGGAACAGCACCAACGATTATTTGGAACTCAATACACCACACTACTACACTAGGATATGTTGCCAAAAAATCCTACCTTTCTTTCTTGAACCGCGAGTCATACCCTTATGTCGTTCATCTACACAATAGCAACTGAATTCATTTGAGCTCTTATTAAATCCACATGTATCCCCAGAACGTCTTCATATCACACATTCTTGGTTAAGTCCAAGATCAAAACCATCTTCAAGAGCCTTCTCTAGATTTTCTGCACTCGAACTTGTCTGCAGTGTGTTGAGGGAAGGTCCAGATGCAGGAATACTAACGTTTCTTTGGCAAAATCTCTTGAAGTCGTTTAAAGATGAACTGATCCCTTGAAGTAGAGGTGACGAGAGGTTTCTTGTCACATAGTAGTTTCTTTTGTGATCAGTTTTGTCACTCGGACAACCAAGCATGCCACCACAAGTATAAACTTCACGTGAAAAGTTACAGTCGTAATAAATTGTTAGGAGCTCGGTGTTAGGAGCAAACGGAAGGCCGTTATCCACATAGGACACATTTAAAGGAGCATGGGGACAAACATTGTTGATAAAATCCGTTCTGGCGAGTCTTATCCTACGAGTTATATAATTAGCGTCCAAGATTCTGAACTTCACAGAGGAGAAATATTATGGGATCGGGGTGTAAATATTACATTGTATTTAGGTTTCCTTATTTGTCTACTACCCTAGGGTTCTCACGCTTGTATATATACGCTATGTATCACATCTTAATAGGGTTGAGCCGTTCTATTCCTATCTTTACATGGTATCACAGCCAAACCTAGATCCAAAATTCTTGTGAATGGTTTCAATCATGACAGACACAGAGAAGCTTACGACTACTGTAGGAAAGGTAAAGAGATTGTGAGGGTGTCCGAAATCTCAACATCCTCGCCTCTTTACTTGCATCCGTCCGAAGGACCGGGAAGCTTGATCACCACGGTGCAATTGAAAGGGGACAACTACGAAGATTGGTCTAAGCATGTGTGGAATGCCTTGCGTACTAAACGGAAATTGGGTTTTGTCGATGGGACTTTGGAGAAACCAGTTGTGGCGGAATAAATTGAGCAGTGGGAGGTTGTTAATTCAATGATCGTGGCATGGCTGATGAATACAGTCGACCCGACGTTGAAAACAACAATTTCGATGGTGGATGATGCACATACGTTGTGGGAAGATTTGAGGTTACAGTTCTCGGTTGGGAATGGACCGAGAGTACATGAACTGAAATCAGAATTGGCGAACTGCAAACAGAAAGGAGATAGTGTAATGATTTATTTTGGGAGACTTAAGAAGATGTGGGATGAGCTGGCGGTTTACAAGCCTTTGAAGTCGTGTTCATGCGGTGAACTGGCAGCACATCTTGAACAAGATAGAGATGAAGAACGTACACATCAGTTTTTAATGGGGTTAGATGACGTTTGTTTCGGTGGAATACGATCTACTTTAACAAACATGGAACCGATGTTAAAACTGTCTCAAGTTTATCAGCGAGTGGTGAGAGATGAAAGACAACAAGGTATCACTTGAAGCACGGAAGAACATGTTGATGCAGTGGGGTTTGCGGTTCAAGCTGGGAGCAAAGGGAAAACAGGGGAGTTTCAATATCGCGAAAAGGCTGTTACATGTAGGCATTGCGGTAAATACGGTCATGCTCTCTCTGACTGTTTCCAGATCAAAGGGTATCCAGATTGGTGGGATGAACATGGTAGAAATTATGGTGAAGGAAGAGGGGCTGGAAACAGAGGAGGTCGAGGACGTTTTGGGAGAGGGGGAGGAATGGTTGGAAGTTTTGGTCGGGGAAGAGGTTCTCATCTGGCTCATGCGAATGTGGCTCAGACTCAGACTCACCCTGAGGTTGGATCTGCGAACTCAACACTTGCTCAACCCGTCGCAAACTCGGCGGCAACCACACGCAAAGAGTTAGATCGCGCCTCTCTACCCTAGTTTACCGACGAGCAGCTGACATCCTTGATCAGTCTTCTCAATCAACATAAGACAGCACCCTCGGCATCAAAAATTTCTGGTAAGACAGATATGATCATAGACTCTGGTGCATCACACCATATGACTTCGAATATCGATCTTTTGAGTGATATACAATCGATATTGCCTTGTGCTATACGACTTCCTGATGGAGATCGGGCTATGGCGTAAAAACAAGGGCGGATGTGTTTAGGTGGTGATATATGGTTAAATGGGGTGTTGTACTCTCCGGATTTGACATGTTCTCTTCTCTCTGTTGCCAAACTACTTAAAACAACTAAAGGGTTTGCTACTTTTACTGAGGATGTGTGTGTTTTGCAGGACCGTACTTTGAAGATGATTGGTGCGGGTGAAGAGTGTGATGGGGTTTACAAGTTCAGAGGAGTCTTTCACGGTCAAGCAAACAAAACAACAAGCAGTGATCAACGTGAGCTGTGGCAACGACGTCTTGGGCATCCATCTGATCGTGTGCTATCTTATTTATCTAGTATTTTTGGTGTTGGAAAAACTGTTGGAACAAACAGGGGTTGTGATATTTGTTATCGAGCTAAACAAACTCGGGATTCATTTTCTGAAAGTAATAATAAAGCTAGTGCAATTTTCGATTTAATCCATTGCGATATTTGGGGAGCTTACCGTACTCCGTCTATGTCAGGAGCTGTTTATTTTCTAACCATTGTGGATGACTATTCTCTTGGCCTTAAATTGTGCTATGACGCTCTCTCTTACGATATAACTGATTATAACAAACAACTTGAGTAGGCATGCACATTTGTTGGACCTTAACCTTTTCATTTGAAACATATTGAAGATTTTCTTATATATTCTTCCATCAAAACTTGTCACCAGAGCAACCAAAACATTTCGGAGAGACAACAATTCAAAGGTCTGACTTTTATTAGAAGGCATCAACCAAATGAAGAAAACAAAAAGGTACTACTACATAAGCATGCTTTTCCCCCTAAGAACTGGCAAGAATATCCAGCATTATTAAATGACCTAGTTTTGCTTACAGTCAACAAATCCATGGAACTAATAAGATGAAAAAGCAAACTCAAATAACCAAAACAGGAAGCAAATCTTTATACTTTGGATTAATAAACTTAAAAAACTTTACATATCATAAGATCAAGATGCAAAAGTTGTATCTACAGACAGGCCGAGCGAAATCAAAATGGACAAAAACCAAACAAAAAAAAAAAGGAATTTTGCTTCACAAAAAAAAATCTCAATAAAATTTAAATGAGTTCAGAGATTTAGAGATGAAACAAATAAACAGCCATAACGAAAGAACAACAACCTTCAACAGTACAATGTCTTGCTGCTTGTTTTTGTTTTCTTCTTAGGTATCTTCAACCTGAGAATGGAACACAAAGCTTGGGAATGTAGTTGTGATATCCCTGCAAGCACACACAAAATAAGATCACGACCTTTACTACATAATTATCATAGAGAATGAGAAGAAAACAAAACTAAAGAAGCAAATTTAATTCAACTCCAGTTACATAGATAGAAAGATTTTTGAAACTCACTTGAGATACTGAAGAGTCATGTTCTTCAGAAGGCTGGGATGTCTAAGAACAAGGCTTCTCCACTCTTCCTTATCAATCTTTCCATCATGTTTTGTGTCTGCTTCCTCAAACGTCTGAACAATCAAAACTCAGGAAGTTACTTTCAAAGAAAAGAAAAAATTTGGGCGAAGAGGAAAAAGTAACTAACTAACTTACCTTGTCGATTATATCCTCTATGACAGTATCCTTCAAATTCATTCCAGATTCAGCAAGCGTAGCGACAACCATTTGTTTCACCTATACAGATGAGTGACGTTAATGTCTCTGAGGATGGATAAAGTGCACTTTTCACAAGGTTATTTATAAAGAAGATATGGAAGCTTTACCTCTTGTCGTTCGATGAAGCCTTGCTGTTTAAGATCATAGAGCTGAAATGAAACTGCAAAAGCAATATATATATACCATTAAAATATGAAACCAAAATAACGTGGATTTCATTACTCCTCAAGTTATTAAAGACACATACAGTGGATTTTGTCATCTATAGGCGCATTTGGGTGAAAGACAGAGAGAGCACGAGCAAACTCCTCAAACCCGAGTATTCCATTGTGCTTTGTATCGAACAAATCGAACACCTAGAAACCAAAAAACACATATCTCAACATTTCTTCTAAACTTAAACTTGACAAAATGGGTCTAAGAGCATTTAGAAACATTACCCTATCAGCAAACAAGCTCTCTTTTTTATTTGTCTTAAACAAAGCCAACTGAAACTCTTCCTGATACAAATAAATTTAACAAGAGGATTAGTAATTAGACAGATTGTGAGATCACCACTCAAGCTTTCAACTAATGAGCAAGATCAGACAAGCAGCTAGCTTTACCTTGTTTATCAACCCATCATCAATCACGGCACTGCTGATTTTCTTGAAGAGCTCATAAAGAGCTTCTATTTCACTCACACTAACTGCACCCAAAAAACAAAAACCCAATCATCATACACAATCAGAAAGTTTTATTTCATTCCTCTAATAGAGAAAAATAAATTTAAAAAAAAAAAAGATGGTAGGGGCATACAAACGGTGTCTCTTGCAAGCAATTCAGGGTCTCCAAGGCCACCAGAACCTTTGTACAAATCAAGATCAAAACACCCTAGTACAGAGGTGCATAAATGCTTGATACCGTCTATGCACTGCGACATGATATAATAATCTTAAAAAGCAACAAATCAAAACTCTCCATGCCTACAAAACAAAACCAACAAACAGTCAGAACTTTTTTTTATTTTGGAAGTCTATTAAGAAGAATGAACACTAAAACAATAAATTTTACCTTTCAACCATTTCCTAATTAGTCTGTAATGAACGCAACTTGCTTAAATCTTTCGCTTCACTGCAAGAAAAGAATCAGAGATCAAGAAATCATAATGTTGTTGTTTGCATATCCTATATTGGTCCAATAAAGGCAAACACATTACTTACAACAAAACTAGAAAAAAAGTTAAAAAGTCATTGTCTCATTGATTGTGAGATTACTTACTCAATGTCCACACGATAAGAAACCTAATAATGCACACAATCTAAACACTAATCAAAGGGTTAACCTAAAAAACTTTTTCTCTCCCATAAACGTCACAACAATTAATATTAATCAATCGGGAATCCAAATTTTTGCATAATGATTAAAAGACAAATCGTATGATGTCGTAATTAGGGTAAATTCGATTAGTGGGTTTCTGAGAAACAATAGACCGATCTAGATCGATTTTTGTTTGTGTATGTATGGATTGATTCAAACAAAAAAAAATCCCAGATTCAATTACAGATACAAGAATATTTTGGTGTGTAAAGAAGTTAAAACTCAAAGAAAAAGAATAATAAAAAAAAAATAGTAGATGAATTTGGATTTCATAAACATACGAAAGATTTATTACCGGATTAACGTTGATTTGTTGGATGCTTCTCAATCTGAAGTAGTCTCGGCTCTGATGTGGTGGTGGTTGAAGGCTTTGATAGCTGTGCGAGAAAGGTGGAGACGATATTTTTTCTTTTTTTTTTTTTTTTTTTTTTTGAAAGCAGCGGAGAGAGAGAGAGAGAGAGTTGGAATTTGGAAACCAAAAAAACAAAAACCTGATAAATATCTAAAAAAAATATTTTGGGATTTATTGATTTAGTTTTTTAATTAATTAAATCACTAAACACAGTCACAATTATGCGTTGCACTTATTGAGTGATGCCGTTTTAGTCGATGTCATATCTGCTCTATCGGGTGCCGTTTTTCAAAATCTTTGGTTTGGTTTCTTCTGGTAAGGTTCTTGTTCCCGGTTAAATAGTTAGTAGCCGAGATGAATTGAACCGGACATGATTTATCTTTTCAATTTTAGAAGGACAATTCTTAGGTTTATTCACCCCTTTAAATTAAAGAAATAAATCTGAATTAAAGAAACAAATTCTATAGATCAATTAATTTTAAAACTGTTAATTCTAATATTATATTAGAGTTTTCAATTATCACATCTAAACTTTAACTATTTTTTATAAACTCAAACCGACATATAATTTTGTTTAATTGTAAAATTTAAACTCTAAATACTCTTTTATAAATCCAAACCGACATATAATTTTTTTTAATTGTAAAATCTAAATCCTAAATACTCTTTTATAAATCCAAACCGACATATAATTTTGTTTAATTGTAAAATCTAAATTCTACCCACTCTTTTATAAACTCAACCCGACATATAATTTTTAAAGTTATAATAAATTCAAATTGACATAATTTCCTTAATAAAATATCTACATAATTTGTTTCCATAATTTGTTTTGTCCTTTCATTTTAATTTCGATTTATTTTTTAAAATATGATATGACTTTGACATATTGGTGTATTCTGATTGGTTAATTAAGAGCGGTGAACTAGAGTGGTTGTTCCCACTTACCTGGTATAGAATTAATTGTATAAAAATATTCACTATTTTTGCTGACCAAAATATATATATATATATATATATATATATTCACTACTTTTAGAATTATGCTATAAATTACCCCAACTACATAAAAATTATCTAACATTAAAATTGATTTTATCCGAACTAGATTCATTGCCCAATAATGGCCAATACTTTTTATTTTACTTTGTTGACTATATTCTTTACCTTAAAAGAGAGATTCGAGTTATCCATATTTGATCCTTTTAACACTCTCTGACTCTCATCTCCGTACATCTAATTACATTTGATTTGTTGAGAATACAAATATTATAGTCTTCTAGTCTGATGTATCGTCGTCATATGGAATTTTAGTAAATGATAAAGCGTATAAAATGTGTAATGTATGTAATCAAAACTAAAATATAAATCAACTCAGTGCAAATTTTATAAAGTTTTACCTTGAATCGGCCGATTTCAATCGGTTTAGTATATACATTATTGAACCATGTTTTTCTGATAAAATCGAACAATGTCAATAGAATAACAAAACCGACAATTATTATACCGAAACAAAATACAGGTAACCGGCTTACGGCGCCCTGGTTTACTGAGCCTTGAGGGTGTCACTAAACCGGCTTGACTTTGATGACAACAGCACCGCGAGGTTCGACCCAATAAACCCGACACGTGTTAATGAATAATCAACGCCGGTGGTGCCTGCACCTGAAAGAACCGGCGTGTGTCGTAGGAGAACATAGACAATTCTGCCTCGTCGGTTTACTTGAGGACGATCCCCAACGGCGTAAACTCGGTGCGTTTTGGTGATCTTGGCTCTGTTTCGTGATCGATCCATAAGGTTTTCGGTTGATCTTAGCTAAACTTGTGGAATACTTTTCCTCCGCCGTAGATTGTCCAAGAACTAGGGTTGAAGAGTTTTCTTTTGCCATGGTTTTGATGAACGTAAAGAATGAGTTGGAAGTTTTTTTTTTTGGGAGTGTTGTTTCTTTCTTGGTAATGAAATCAAAAGGTCATTTATATGGAGACTTGTGTGAGAAGGCAGCTAAAAAATAACCTTGGAATGTTGTTGACAAACTGCTTTTTTAAGGAGATGCTCTAAGAATGGAGTTACTCCAAAATGGAGTCAAAAATGAAGAAATGGGTTGGAGATGCTCTAAGTGTATATTCTAGAAAAGATAATATATACGAACATATTAAATGTGTAATAAACCCTATATTAAGATTTTATAAATGTTTTTGCCATTGTGATTTGCATCATGTACTCACAATGTAACTTACGATTACTGGTGAGCTCTTTTTGTACAAAAAATCTGACACTCACACAAGTAACCGACTTGCTTCAAACCAAAACTAAAAGATTTAAAACCTTTGAAAGAAAAAAACCAAAAAAAAAAAAAAACAAAAGAGAGAAAGTATAGAACTTAATCAGAGATTTTGTTGACTCTTTTGTCTGCTTTTAGAACTTTTTTGCTTTGTCATCTTGAAAGATCTTGTTTGCAGAGAGGACAACAAGAGATTATACGAAGCCACTGATCTACACACTTTGAGTGGAACTTATGAGAACATGGAAGCTTCCTTACTTCTTCTTTGTCTTTATATTTTGCCAAACATATACAACACTCCTGCAAACCAAACCAAAACTCAAAATCTAATCCATTTCAATCCTAAATTACATTAAACCGGGACTGGTTTAATCTGTGACACTTATTATGAAAGTGATATAAAGTATCAAGATACTATATTAAGGATTTTTATTTAAAATAAGATCCACTGGTCAACGAAATGGATATAGATTGAATTTTGAGTAAAAGGATTAGGACTTACTGGATCATCTGTTGTGGTAGCTGAATCTGAATCAGAATCAGAAGCATTTTCGCCTATTCGTTTGTATTTCCAACTAGGGAGACTAGAGATTTGGTCATCTGATGCTCCTCTCTCTGAGGATCCCATGTTCATGTTATATCCAAGGATGCTACTTACGAGAGGCACAAGGCAACAAAGGAAGAGGAAGAGAAGAAAGGGAAAGGAGTAGCAGACAGCGTTCCAAGCTAGAAGACAAACGCATAAGACGTGAAGCTTGGGAGCATGGTGGAAAGAACCGAACCTAGAATCAAACACCCAAACATTCCCAATTACAAACCAAATCGCAAAGAAAAGCTCTAACGACGTTCTGCATTTGTTCATCAAATGAGATGACCTGAAATAACAACAGTTAGAGATATCAGTACAACCTCAGGATCTTGTTGGATTCAGAACCAAAGATTTTGGGGAGTTTACCTTGTATCCTCTCTGCCTCTCTGTTGCTGCTCAACATCTCCGAGGACAAAACCAACATCTAGTTGACGATACCGACCATATAACAGCATGAGATTCAGAAGACATCCCACATCGTAACCCGTGATCCATAGCCTCACTGGCCAAATAGGTCTCTCATCTTTGGAGATAGCTAGCGTGAGTGTTATCACAGTGAGCTGAACAAGCAGAGCAACGAGCTCAGACATCATCCAAGCACTCGAATTGAAAGGATTAGAGCCAAGATCAGATCTTGAACCGTTCTGGTAGTGAAACACTCTTCTCAAGAAGATAAACCACCTAGCTCTAGACACCTTCATAGCCAACCTTATGTAAAACGAAGATGGAGGAGACCTCTCTTGATCATTATTACCAGCAGTAGTAACATGACTGTTATCGCCTCGAGGTGTGGAGTTTAACGAAGCAGACGATGAAATAGTGATGGAAATGTTACTGGAAGATAACTCCTCCGGCTGACCGGAATAACGTGTATTCATCGGAACTTTTTTCAAGATTTTAAAACCTTCACAGGACAACCAAACAAACAAAAAGATTGCATAGAGAGAATCAAATTTTCTGAAAGGTATTATATAAGAGCACGTACATGGAACCGTAACTATAAAAACGAAAAGATCATGAAACAAACACATGAAAAAATAAATAAATAAATAAATAAAGAATAAAGTCATGAAATTTTCATGGTCCAACAATAACAACAAAAACACACATGAAAATTCACTGAGGAATAAAATCAAATACCTTATCTGCAACTGCAACCATCAAATAGGCAAAACCCAGCTCTGTACACGAACTCCTCGATTTGCCCCAAAAAAAAAAAAGGAACCTCTTTTACAAACGGAAACGTAATTTACCACAAACCCAAGTACTATTTTGTAATCGAAATTCAAACCCACGAACAAAAGGAGAAAAAGCAACAATTTTTTTTTTTTTACTTGAGTGTGGAATGAAACAAGTTTGGAGGAAAGATCACGTTTCTAATTATAAGGAGAAGATAGAAGAAGGTGTAGTGATTATGTCAGAGAAGGTGAAGAAGTTGGGCGAGAGATGGCGACCAAGAATCAAACCATAAAAATGGAATCTTTATATTTTATTCGAACCAAACTCTATTTTATGGCTTTGGTTTGAAGAATCGAAGAGAAGAAGAAGAGAACCGTTGGCCTAATCTTAACACCTGAGATCGATTTTTGTATATGAAGCAATGTTTTTTGTTTTTATAAGAGAGAGATAGCAACTGCTGCTTCCAACCGCCAAAGCAGACCCTTCTCTCTCTCTCTCTCTCTCTCTTAAGAATTGTGAGTAAAGATTGAGATTTTTCAATTTTCTTGTTTTGGTATTTATTATTATATCTTTCTTTATCAAAAGAAATGGATAAGAATAACATATCTCAATGAAGTCATCAATTTTTCAATTCACCATATCACTATCTTTTTTTCTTTTTTTCTTGTTATAACAGAAAAATCGTCTCTTTTTGTTTTTTTTTTTGGGATCATTTCCCAAATATAGTAATATTGATAACCATATTTTTTATCTTCCTATGGATCTTTTTATACTATGGTGGTAATAGGGTATATGTCAGTTTTCAAAAATACATTTTCATGGTATCCATTTTCAAAAATACTCTCTTTTAATATATAAAATGACAAAATTATAAACTATAAATCCCAAATACTAAACTTTACCCCTAAAAACTATATAGAGAACTCTAACCTAAAAAAATTCTAAAAATTAATTTAATATATTATAATGGTGTAAAAGAGGATAAAAATAAAAATGTTCAAAAAAAGGTAATTTTGAAAGGGGTATCTAAAAAATGGTATTCTAACAAATTCTCTATAATAAAAATGATTAAAAGAAATAATTTTAAGCCAAAATTATAATTTATAATAATTTGAAATTATTTCGATTTTTTATTGAACATGGACTTTTTTTTTACTTTGTTTCATTGTTTTGAGGAAGTATATATATTAGGGCAGGTCGAAAAGCAGAAAAAGAGCATGTATCGAAGAACCAAAAAAATGCTGGTGCTGGTAAGAACAAATGAAATAAACAAATATTATTACATGTATATATTTTGGCAACACAAAATAGAATAATTGGGCGGGTAACATTGGCGGAGGAGGAGGAGGATGTAACCGAAGGAGTGGGGATGGTTGGCTAACTAATCTCAACCATAAGAGTTTCTATCATTTACGTTCCTTTAGCTTTCTCTCCTTTTCCACGTTGTTATTCTCCCATTTTTTAATATGATGTTCTTTGTCCGGATTGTATAGTATAGTGGTCAAGATACTTATAAGATTAACCAATTTAAAAATGAAATTTATAAATATTCAAAAATTCTAGAACGTTCAATTGATGTCGGAGGTCTTTGGTCAAGTAAAATTTTATGCATGAACTTATATAGATCGCGGGCCGCGGCTTTGACATTTCTCGTTGTTGTTGTTGTAGTAAAACTAACCTTTTTCCATTTTACATATCAACCCGATATAAGTTTGAGAAATTTCCGAGACTATGTAATTGACCTATAGGCATATGGTATATCCCTTAAAATAGTATGTATTAAAAGGTGACACTGACAACACAAAATTCCAAAGTGTATTGTCAACTTTAATCTAACACAATTGTAATCCTTACCTACATAAACAAAAAGATATAATTACGTTTCTGGATTCGTGTTAATGAACTCCATTACTTTGTAATTAACAACTAACCACTAGTAATTATGTATATATTCTATTCTATGATTTACACGTAGAATTAGGATAATTTAACTAAATTGTATAATGTCATTTCATGACGTAATTTCAAGGCTATATAGACCATGTCTTTTGCATACATATGTCGGCCTCGTCGAGACGTCGACGACAACAATTCAGGGACCAATGGAGAAATATAACTTAACGAACATGATTACTTTTGTTTGACAAGAGAAAAAAAGATCTCTATCCCCCAACATTATATTGACCAATTATTTATTTTTGGAAAGAAAACAAAATCCAAAAACAACATCAAATCCCGACACGTGGCTTCAGAAGAGTACACAAGAAACGTGGATTATTATTAGCTTTAAATCGTCGCATTATCAGTATTTGTCACACGGCTCTGACTCGCTTCTTTTGGTGTCATTATACTTCCGACATCACTTAAACTCATACTTAACCGTGTTCATCATATCATGTTTTTGTTCTAGTATGTAGATTTGCACAGTAACAACTAACAACAATACATCCCACCACGTATGATTGGGCTTTGAGCCATCCCATAACCGTGTAATAATAGCATCTTCTATATAAGCGCAATGGTTTGATTTGGCTTTCAGCCCTCTTAACCGTCTAATAAAGGCATCATTTGTTTGTTTTATTTGTTTCTGCTTTTGTTACATAACATTTATCAGTAAAACTGTAAAAATAAATGATCTTTGTGGAGTATCATATAGCAAGGAAACTACCCCACTGTACCAATAATCTTCTACGGTTAATTTTATATTTAGTAACCAATATAAATTCTAAGTCCAACAAAGTTACAATATTGTTTACCATATATCTTTACAATAAAAATACATCAAGTTATAACATTTCCGTCATAATTCAACTCGATTCACGTAAGCTCAATTCTAAATTCAACAGTTCTATACGTATAACCTAAATTTATAGAAGAAAAAAAAATTATGTTTAAAAAAAAAAACATTTACACGGTATCCCAAAAAGAATCAGAACTCATACAATACAACAGGAGACAACAACAATTGAAAATTTACTGCTACACATTTCTCTCCACACTATAAAAGTACAATCCCCAAAAAAAACACATCAATCAACACTTTAGCCTCTCCCTTTCATTCTCTCTACACTAATCCACATGATTCTTCTTCCAATACAAAGCAGCAGCCATGGCAGAAGCACTTAAAGCTCATATCAAAGAAACCAAGATAAACAGCTAATTGATCTTCTTTGGATCATTCAGAACAAACTCTGCATACAGATCCTTCAAAGCAATCACAACCGTCGTTATCAACGGTCCCATTATCGCTCCCTGCAACAACAACAACAATAAACATTACAAAATCGCCAATTTTTAGTTTCGGAATCCCAAAAGATCCAATCTTTTATTTTTGTTACCTCGAGAGCAGAAGGAAACAGAGTCACTCCACCAATGATACTTAGTCCAGTAATGTAAGCATTAGACCCTGGAATGTCATCTTGAATCTCTGAAGCACCATACTCCATCAACACAAGATGAGCCACAGATAAAGTCACTGCAACAATGTATCTTCCTTCTAGCACGAGCTGCAATGCCGCTGGAATAGTGGCGAACCAGTAAGGGAAAATGGGTAACAAAGCACTGATGAAGGCGAGAACAGTCGACATGTAAAGGAAATGTATATTGTATAGTCTAAACAATAGCCAAGTGAGACATCCTTGGAAGAAGGCGATTTCAGCTGTTGCTAATAACACGCCAGAGATCGCTAAGTCTAGGACTTCGACACATCTGTTTCTAGCACTTGGATTGATCGGGAGCATGTTCATGACTTGCTCAGTAACACCACCTGATTCAGATGTGATTAGAATGTATAGAACCCAAATGAAAACCATCAGCTGAGAGACAAAGTTAAAGAACTCAGCTGCTCCCCAGATAATAGAGTTTCCAATAGAGAAAACGAACTTAGCTCCTCCCCCAACAACCGATGCACTGCTTGAGAAAACACGTTGCGATACATCCATTCCTTTAACAGCAAAGCCTTTAGCTTTCTCTACTAAATCTTCTCTTGTGATAATAAGCTCCCTGAAGATGACATCAACCTCCGAGTAGATCTGACTCCATTCTTTGTTCTTAACCCGAGTCCTCAAACTCATGAGCTTCTCTGTATAAGGAGACGGAGTTATAAGGGCAGTGGATGGCGTTGACGTGTTCTGAGGATGCCCGATCACAAAATGCTTAATCCCAGTGACTAACTCCGTCATATTATACTGCATTGCCAAACTATCAATCTGCTCAGAAACTGTTTCATAGAACTTCGTAGTGTACATATCTACCATTCCAGGGACATCATTCTCATCCATCCATTGCTTAATCCCAATCTTCTCAGCGTAATTACTCTCTTCAACATGAGACTTGAGAGAATAAACAGCGTCTTTCCCTTCAACACCGATCTTATAAGAGAAGAAGATGACACCAGTCAATGATCCAACAATCATAAGCACAATCAAACCAATAGCAACAATTGTATTCAATCTCTTCATGATCCCTCTAGTGAAATAAGCAGTGAAATGGCTTCTCCTGAAACTGTTACTCCTCAGAGAAGAAACAACAGAGAGAGTCGAATCAACATTCTTGGAACTAAACAAGAAACCTAAAGAGAGTATCACAAGAGACCCAATTCCACCAATCCTCTCGTAAGCAATCACAAACACACCAAAAGAGACCAACCATTTAACAAGTTTCGAAAACCCAGTACCGTTCTTCTTCCTCGTCCTCTTAGGTTTCGATCTCCTTAGAAAAACCCTAAAGCATAGGTTTTTAATATCCACGATGGAACCGATGAAGACATTGAAAACAGAGACGGGAACAGCGAGGACAACTTCCGTCAACCCTAATTTCAAGGGCTCGCTCCAGAAATCAACAAGGGTTTCTTGAATACCTCTCAAAGGGATCGAACAAAGGATCGCCCATTGAATCGGTCTTAGATACTCTTGTAATAGCCTCCCGACGAAATACACAACACAAATGGCGAAAACGAGACCAGCGTGAGCCATTGCTATGTAGATAGCGAGACGGGCTTGTGAATCAACGGCTGATAAAGATGTTTTGTTGCTTGATTCTTCTCCCCCATCTCCGGGAGGTTTACGAGACGGTGGGGGCTCCGATGAAGAAGAAGACGGAGGGTCTTGAGGTTTACGGGTTGAAGCGGAACGAAACATCTCTTGCCACGCGAGGTTCGTGGGGATCGAAGGTTTCGTCTCCGTGTCGTACGGGACCAATTCCATCAAATTGAATCCCTCCAAGTTACGATTTTTTGAAATTTCTTTGAAGAGAGAAGAATTGGAGAGAGAGAGAGAGAAAGAGATGTTTCAGATAATTTATTTGTTTTTTTTTTTTTTTTTTAATATTCTCAGATGATATTATTGAATGTTATGATTGAGACATTAATGGAGGAGAGAAACTATCTTAGTAAAGTTGTAATGACGGAAGTGCCCTAACCGACGACATTGTCTGTAACCACGACTGCTCCAAATTCTTCTACTTTACTAATTTGATGGTCTAATTCTGGAATTAAAATCGGTAGTTGTAGAGGATAATCCAGATAAATAAAGGAAAAGTTTATGAACTTATTCGATATTTGAGATTTTGTGTGACTTGGTTCAATTGACGACCGATCGATACAAGTCGTGTGAACTAATAAAATGCATGTCACATGCCTTGAACATGCATGACACAACACAACAAAGCAGAGATATCTCTAACGCAAGTCACAATCTAACACGTTCTCCTGTCTGTGTTCTATTGTGTTTAATAGAAAGAAAGATATTTTATATACTTACACACAAAACGTGATTACCATCTTTTTTTTTTGGCACATATATATATATATATATAGTTGCATTTCTTGATTACAAAATTATACTATTATACCGACATTTCGATTGAAGTTTTCTATCAGGAAATTTTGTTGGGAAAGGATAATTTAAAAGCTTTAACATACGTATGATCAAGAGTTAATCCCAAACACAAAAGAAGAGTTTAGTGTGCCTGAACTTGAGTCATGAGGTCAAGTGGTAGCAGAGATTTGAAGAAGAAGAGATTAATGCATTATGCATGAAACCTGAATTCTTCTATTAAACATATACAAAATCTTTTAAAAAAGTTCATTCAAATATTTTAATTTAGATGCTATTTCCTCTTTTGTTAAAGATACTTTTGTTTGATTAATATAATTGTAGATGCTTTAAAAAATTATTCCAAATCATTATGTTTTGATGAGATATGCCAACTCTGGAGTTTCTTCACCATCTATCTCATTATTAGACGGCTGGTATAGATCGGGCAGACCACTTAACATATTAGGCTGATTCAAATGGGCCGTATCAAAAGGCTCGTGAATCTCTCTGCCTGTGAATTTACATACTTGTACTTGCATATATTTCACTTGTTCCGGTTCAAACAAATTTCGCCAAAAGGGATATGCTTTTATAAACCAAACAGGACCCGGGGGACCTAACTATATCGGTGTTTATGTTGCAATCATAAAAAATATAGACAGAATTTAAAGTGGTGGATCCACAAATCTTAACATTTTATTAGAATAAGAGGTTAAATTTAGGAAAAGTTTATACAAAGATACGATGACGTTGCCATGCAAGCTTTTTGTTTATTGCGTTAGGCCCCCTCCAAAAGTTTGTTGAGACTTGGATATCTTGAAATTAAAGCTTCTCGTTATCGAGGTCAAGCGTACATGTTAAGTCACTTTTATTCGTAATATAGCTTTACGTATCAAATTTTTCATCACTCAATTAAAAAAAATTACTCATTATGTAGTGATGTGTTAACTTATACGTATGACACACCTAACGCAAGCTATTGCTATATTTTATCATTTGGCTAACTAACCCTACTTTCTCCTTTTTTTCTTGGTAGGTTGTGGAACTAATTAACGCTACTCTTCCCAAATATGACTATGAGCAAACAATATTAGTGCTATGTTTCTACGACAGTATGTTGCGTCTACAATGCCATATTTGTGAATTCTGATCACAAAAGAGGTAGTTCTTTAATGTCAAAACTCAAAAATACATAAGACACTTCAATGACTTTAACTTTGTTAAGTAGAGAGGCACTCTCGTAAATATATAAAAATATACCGTTAAAATCTCAATGTATTGCGCATTAAACCTCGTACCGATCTGATAAATTTGTTTTTTGATCAATGAAGCCACCAATTGGACGTTGAGGAAATCAACACGTGGCAGCTTACACAATCGACAATTTTCTCAAGAGAAACAAAAAAATCCCTCAAAATTTTCTTAATTTTCGAGAAAAAATGAAAAATTCAAAAAAGATATCGCAATGAAACTGCGTTTTCAAGCAAACTACTAAATTGTTTTTTTTTCTTTTTTTTTTTCTTTCATCTCTCTCTCTTCTCTATAAGGGCTCTGCCTCTTCTACACCAGCCGAAACAATCATACCATGACATTAAAGTCCAAAAAAAATAAATACATTTTCGTATTTTTGATTTAAAGTAAAGTTTTTTTTGTTTTCCTCTCACCCATTAAAAATGGAAAATGTGATCTGGGTTTTTCATAGAAAGGATTGAAACAATTTTTGATTTTTCATCTTCTTCTCCTTGTGTGTGTAAATGGGTCTGGTTGATTCTTTGTTTGGAAAAGATGCTAGGAAATTTCTCAAAAGGAAAGATAGTGATGCTGCAGAAGCAGGTACGTGAATTATTATTATGAATCTGTTTCATCATCTTCTTCATTTTACAATTTTTCCTATAAAAAAAGATCAGATTTTTAATGGTAAAACATGATGCTTTTATTTTCACATTGTCTCTGTTCTTCATCTGCTTTGATCGGATTGTTAAGGGTTTGTTTCCGTTTTGGTTTGATCAGGTTTGATTGATCTGATTGTGTTTTTTTTCTTCTGTTTTCTTTTGATTTGCAGGGAGAGCTTTGGAGGAACTCAGAAGTTCATTATACAATGAGCTTAAAACATCAGAAGGAGCTAAAAGGCAACAGCAGAGATTTTGTGGCCCTGTTGTTGCAATGTCCTTCAATTTCATTGTTGCTGTTGGCATCATCCTCGCCAATAAACTAGTAATCCCGAATTCCATATTCCAAATTCTTTTTAATTTTTTGTTCTCTGTTTTGGCCATGTCATAGTGATTTGTATGGTTGAATTTTGCAGGTAATGGGAAGAGTTGGATTCAATTTTCCAATCTTTCTAACATTGATTCACTATACTGTTGCTTGGATTCTTTTAGCTTTCTTCAAGTCTCTCTCTTTGCTTCCAATGTCTCCTCCATCAAAGACTACACCTTTCTCCTCTCTCTTCTCTCTTGGAGCTGTCATGGCCTTTGCTTCTGGACTCGCTAATACCAGTCTCAAACACAACAGGTTCGTAGCTCAATGCCTCAATCCATATTTGAAACAGAGCTATTGCTCAAAATTGACCTTTAATAGCCCTGTTTCATATTTGAAAGCTTTGGTTTTTGTTTCCAGCGTTGGATTCTATCAGATGGCTAAGATCGCAGTGACACCAACAATTGTTCTTGCAGAGTTTGTTCTTTTCAAGAAAACCATTTCTTCCACAAAGGTATTACTTGAGTTTTTTTGTACATCAAGTATCATTACATATATTTTGGTGCTTACTCTGTTTTGGGGTTTTGTTTTGTCCTCACACAACAGGTCATGGCATTAGCTGTAGTATCTCTAGGGGTGGCAATTGCGACAGTGACAGATCTAGAATTTAATTTGTTTGGCGCATTGGTAGCTGTTGCTTGGATTATCCCAAGTGCCATCAATAAAATCCTCTGGTCTAATCTTCAACAACAAGCTAATTGGACTGCCCTAGCGTAAAAATACTAATTCTCTAGCTCTCTTTTACTTTTACTTATGGCTTAAGCAATACAAGTCTCTTAATAGTAAACTCTTCACTGAACGTAGATTGATGTGGAAGACAACGCCATTTACCGTCTTCTTCTTATTGGCTCTCATGCCATGGCTTGACCCACCTGGAGTTTTACTGTTCAAATGGGATTTAGGTAACTCTTCCGCAATCCTCATCTCGGCTCTTCTCGGCTTTCTTCTCCAATGGTCTGGTGCACTCGCTCTCGGGTTAGTAGTCTTTTGTTCTTTGCTTCGTTTTGAAGATCACTCTTGAGTTTGATAAAATGTCAGTGTGGATTTGGTTTGGTTTAGCTAAGATGCTAGAGTTTGTTGTTTCTTACAGGGCAACCTCGGCAACATCTCATGTAGTATTAGGGCAATTCAAGACATGTGTGATCTTGCTTGGGGGTTACGTTATCTTCGGGTCCGATCCTGGCTTCATCAGCATCTGCGGCGCTGTGGCAGCTCTTGTCGGCATGTCTGTCTACACGTGGCTCAATCTTCCGGGGAAATCAATCGATCACATCTCAAGCAAGCAGCTTCCAAAACAAAACATTACTATTTCAAAACCTAAAGCCGAGGCTGACGACGGAGGAGGAGAGACCGGAGTAGCCGTAGTTTCTATTGATCCAATTCACTCCAAGACTACAACTGCAAATATCGTATAGTTTTATATTTTTGTTAGATGCCAAACATTAAAAAAAAAAAGAGTTTAGTTTGTAACAATGGTTTAATCTCGAACTAGTTTAGTAAATAATAAAATACAGATTTTGATTTATTAATGTGACATGTTTAGATATATACACTATATTAATTAATTATTCATTTGGCTAGTGGTCTGACTGGTTATAGACAAAAATATTTTTCAAAAACATGCAATTAATTTTATATTTACTTAATTCATAAATAGTTTTGGAGTATAACTCGGTCTTTTTATAATATGAGGTCCAATTAGTAAAATAAATAAACTTTATGTGCATTTTCTGTAATTTCAGTAATCTTAATGTACTTAAGTAAAAATATACAAGAACCGGGTAGTCGGTATAAAAGCGGGATGATCCGGACCTGGATCCGAACCCGGATTTGTGCGAGATTTCGACTGTCGTTAACCAAATCTTTCATCTGTGAACGTTTTTTCTCGATTTGCGTTGCGACTTTTATAAGTTTTCCTCTGTACGCCGGCGAGTGGGATTATAAAAGGACTCACTCAGTGAGTCGACGATCGAGTTGCGTAGAGATGGGGATGGGAAGTAACGGCGAATTGAAGTATGAGATCTCTCAGAACGCGTACATCAAACTCGTTCTCCACTCGCTGCGACACAAGACGGCGGCGGTCAACGGAGTCTTAATCGGAAGAGTCAGCCCTAAGGACGACGGAGTTGTAGAGATCTCAGATTCTGTGCCGCTCTTTCACTCTAACCTTGCTCTCCTCCCTCCTCTTGAGATCTCCCTCATCATGGTCCGTATCTCTTCTTCTTATGCTCCCTGATTCGAATTGAATTTGATCTTGCTAGCTCTGAAATTGAATTCTGGATGAGACTATGATCTGACTGCGTTAGTATAGATATTGAATTACGGAATTTGGAATTTTTAGTTCGTGTACTTGAAATGTGGTTGCAGCTGTGTATGCTATCATTAGCAAGTTCTTGTTGTTGATGCTCAGTGAAGTGTTACTGTGTTTCTATTTAAACATGTAAATTTCAGATCTTGAATTGTTTGATCTGTAGCTGTGTTTTTTAAAGTTTCGTGCGAATTGGCAGATGAGAAGATTCCAACATTGTTTTTACATAATCTGAGATTCTGAACTTATGGATTCTGAATCCTTTAAAGAAAAAACTTACGGAATCAGGTAAATTTTTGTTGTGGTAGATTGAGGAGCATTACGTGGCTCAAGGTTTGAGTATTGTTGGATACTTTCATGCGAACGAGAGGTTTGATGATGTTGAGCTCTGTGGTGTGGCTAAGAACATTGGTGATCACATCTCTCGCTATTTCCCTCAGGCACCAATTCTCTTGGTGAATTTCTTATTATCCTTTACTTTCAAGAATATGAGTTTCTTGAATTACTAGGTTCAACCATCTTATGTTGCACCTGTTTGCTGTTTTGTAGTTGAACAGCAAAAAACTTGAAGCCTTGTCAAAGGGTAAAGAGCGAAGCTCTGTGATGCAGGTTGGTATTTCTATTCACAGCAATGTTTGAAAAGCTAAGGATAGCATGGATATGAGATTTAGAAATTAGTCAATTTAGTAAGAGTTTGTTCAGTTAAATTATGGTTTTGGTAGATTGTTATGCCAAATATAAGATCAAGAGAAAAAAAATGTGAAAGACTTAGAAGCTCGACTTTTGTAATATTTGGTAACTTATTGTTGATCCCGGCTCTTGTCTCAATGTTGCATTCATTATTCTTTTAGTTGCACCTTAAGCTTAATTTATAAGATATAAAACATGACCAGACTAGCTAGCTGATTACAGTTCCACACGGTCTACTTCAATCGTGCTAGCAAGTAGCAATAAAAGTTTTCTTCTTGATGCAATCTTTTGCAGCAGTTAAAAGATCTATTTATCATTTTAATTTGGTTTAGTAACAATATATGTTGTATGTATATGATAGCTATGTGTGAAAGATGCTTCTAAGAACTGGAGAATGGTTGGAGCAGATGGAGGAAGCAAGCTACTCTTGAAAGAGCCATCGGCCAATGTAGTTTTGTCAGATTACATCTCATCTGAGAAATGGAAGGACGTCACAGATGTTGATGATCATCTTGATGATGTTACCAAGTAAGTTAGAGATACTCCAACCATAAAAAGAAAAAGCTATGACCTTTATGTATTAGATGGTAATATCTTACTTATATTCACTATAATTGCAGGGACTGGCTAAACCCTGGACTTTTCAACTGATGACGGGTATGCGATATAGCTAAGATAGACTTTTGCTTTCATCTTCTCTCAGTCGAAAAACAAAAAAAAATCTCGGAGACCCTTGTTTAACATTTCCCTTGAATCTTGTTAAAGTATTATCCACTTACGCGACAGAGCTCATTA
Source organism: Camelina sativa (assembly GCF_030686135.1). Classification (NCBI taxonomy): domain Eukaryota; kingdom Viridiplantae; phylum Streptophyta; class Magnoliopsida; order Brassicales; family Brassicaceae; genus Camelina; species Camelina sativa. The sequence continues at coordinate 45,254,313 of NC_141890.1, read as the reverse complement.
TAAACCTTAGTTTTATCATTTGAATGATATATTTCGGAGCTTGTCCTCGTGATCAATTTTCTTATCTCTTTGGTTGCATTTTGATTATATTAGTTGGAAAGAAAGCTCTTCTTTATTTGGCTATTGTTTTTAAACTTACACAAAGTACATAGTTAAATACTGAAGAACATGAAACCAAATCTAGTGCTTTACATTGCTTGAATTACTTTTAGTTGGTACACATTATAAACCTTAGTTTTATCATTTGAATCATATATTTTGGAGCTTGTCCTCGTGATCAGTTTTCTTATCTCTTTGGTTGCATTTTGATTATATTGAAAAGCTCTACTTTATTTGGCTATCGACTTACAAAGTACGTAGTTAAATACTGAAGAACATGAAACCAAATCTAGTGCTTTACATTGCTTGAATCCCTTAGCTCCATAGGGAGAGTACTTACCGATTACCAAAGCCCTTTCCGAGACAAACAATCACCCCTTTCAGGACAACGTTGCATCTACATCAATCTTAGAACACGGGACAACCTTTAACAACAACACCTTTGGCCGTTGGGCAATGGGCCAGAGGACAATGGTCTGTATTCTCAAGCCCCCACCAATCAGGTAAGCTTATATCATTGTTCTGAAATGCAAAGAATATCAACACTCCCATGATCGCAGTACCTGCATCAAGCGCTGCAGAGAGGATATAGTTGTGCCTCGCCCACCAACTTTTGAACCTCCTGAAGATGTAGTAGTTGAAGATAACCCCAACGATAGCCCAGGACCAGTAATGCACAGCCTTGGCTTGTGGCATTGCGCTTACTGCAGAGAAGATCAACGGAATATGGATCTGTTTTAGCCATTTCTTCTCTGGGAACTTCTTCGATAGATACCAGAAGGGAACTGGAGCGAGGAGACCGATAAGGAAGAACCAGTTCATCCCAGGATAGATACCCTCTTTAGTAAACATTCTCCCTGGACCAATCACTCCCCATATGATCGATGCATTGTAGAACACTTCATCTCCAGGACAAGTCCATGGACTACCGACCGGGAGCAAATCCGTGTTACATATGTTCTCGACGGATGTAATGAGCCACCAGGTTGTTCCGAAGCAGACAGTTGATGCAACAACAGTCGCAACAAGCTGGACGATGAACATTGATCTTGGAGGAATCTTCATGTAGTGACCAAGCTTAAAGTCTCCTACAAAGTACAAGGCTTGAGACATACTGATGTATCCGTAAGTCTTGAAAGCGACGTTGGCTAGTGGCCTTCCTGGGTATAAGTACCCGATGATCAGTTCGGTGATAACATTAAGACCCATTTGCTGATTCGTAGTTGCTTGGATAACTCCGATAGGCAATGTGAAGAACAAGGCAATGGCGCACGCGAGTATAAGACCCCACCATGGAAGCTGAAGCTGTTTGTCAAAGCCCTCACAAGCATAGAGTGCGAAAGCAAAGGAAATAATGAGAATCGTGACGAACCACCATTGAGGTACTGATTGATAATTCTTCTTCATCAATCTCGAATGCACATCTCCGTACTTGTCCTTTGTTGCTGTCTTTGCCTTCTTCCACATTCCCCATATAAACCTTAAGATACAAAACACAAAAGAAGCTTAGAGAGGGAGAGTCATAATCAAATCAGTTATACAAAAGATGTAGAAAGATCCTTACTTTCCATCATACAGGGCAACATGAGAGATGGTAGCGAAAAGAGAACCGAAACTGAGTCCATAGAGCAGAGCAAACATGACACTCAAATAGAGTTTGCTGTAATCGTTGTAAGCGTCAAGATTGATATCGAAGTTCTTCTCATTGAGGATACGGGTAATGTTATAGGAATGTCCAGTATGATCAAAGGTTTGTGAAGTGTAGAAAGGAAACTTCTGTGCATCATAAGCATTAGTCCAGTAGAAGATAGGTAGAACAATGTATAAGAAGATGAAGAATCCGGCGAAGAAATTGGCAATGGCAAAGAATGGTACAGCCAATGGACTGCCTAAGAAACCAGCAACTGTGGACCAGTCAAGACCAAACGAACCAATTCCTAAACCCTTGAGCCCCGAGCCGATTATCTGAGCGGTCACTGAGCTTTTCCATATCCAGCAAACAAATGAAATTGCGGAAATGGAAGGGAAAAGGTACCCAGGGATTATGTAGTAAGCAAAGCTGATGCTAAAGACAATGAGGAAGAATCTTACCCTTGTTTGTTGCCCTTTTTGTAAATCCTCCTTCTCGTGTAAAGCTCTGTTACAACATAGCCAAAAACCAAAAGCCAGATTAAGACTTGAGAGAAAGATAAAAAGAGTCACATATATACATATATATATTCGGATCAAAACAAACCTAAAGAGTGAGACTTGAACCAAATTGGACGGCCACCACATATACGGCGAGTCCACGAGGAACTTCCTGAAAATTCCAGCCCATCCATATCCCAACAACTGCAAAGGAAACGATTGTTAAAGAGCACAAATCGGTATAAGATTGATTCTTCATACATACCAAAAAAAAAAAGATTTTAAGAACTTAAAACTGCAAGAAAATAATCAAGATTCAGTTAAAATAAAATAATTAACACTGTTATATATTCACAAAGAAAAAAAAATTCTAAATTTTAAGATTTAAAAATGGAAGAAAATAATTATAGAAACATAAGGATAATAGCTATTTTTTTGGCTTCTGTTTTATATCCACCCATTAATAACAGTGATATATAACAATTTTGAAGACATGTAATAATAATATATACCTGAGTAGTTTGTGTGAGCAACATCGCCGCGGCAACATTGAGTTGACGGTGGTAAAATGCTTTAACGATGGTAATAATATTCGTGGCGTAAGCTCCACCAGCTCCTGTATTAGCAAATATAGTAATGAGGACGTGTTCCTTCATACTGAACGGACCAGGGTTCAACGACCACGACCAGTTCGTCCCGGGGAACCCGAATTTCTTGGTCGGAAGCGTCGCAGCCATGAGTTTTCCGAGAGGAAGGGTCACGATCTGAGCCGCAACGGAAGACACCCAAAGCTGGTTTGACCGGAAACTAAAGAACTGGTTCACGAACGCAAGCAATATGCAAGAGAAAAGACCAAGAAACCATGTCCGAAACGTTAGAACCGGTATTGATGGATCGTCGGTTATCGGTACAGTTAACCGGACTTCTTCAATCGGGTTATCATTCTCGTCCTCCTCCTCTTCTTCTCCTGCACGTTAAAAAGTACATACATGTAAAGAATGGAAACTAAACCGGTATAAACCGAGAGAACAGAGAGATATGTTACCGTTGATTATGATCTTGGACTCGTGTTTATCGTCGGATGGTTTTGGTTCATCGAAAACGCTCGTCATTTGTTATGTCTTCAAGCTCCTTTTTCCGTCTTTCACGATGGTTTTATTGTTGAAACCGAGGTTTGTCTCCGGCGACAGTGACCGGACTTTCTAGCCCTCGATAAACCAGCCGGAAGTTTAAAAAAGGAGCCTGAAAAAAATTAAAGATTACGATGACGTTTTTGTCAAGCCCAAAAGCAATTGTGTGTGAATATTACTTCATTTTATAGAGAGACTTTACACCGCATGAATTTTTTTTTGTTTTTACCGTTTTACTATAATTAAGGTTACGAAGGACGTAAACTAAGGATCCGTTTTCTTTGGGTTTTTTTGAAACTGTTTAAAATTTTTTGTGACTTTTAACTGATTCAGAAATTAGTAAACTGTTTTCGAATCTTCAACACGGTCAACTCTAGATTCTATGTTTAATCAAAAGTAACTTAATTGAATCATATAGACTGGAATCTTATCAAAAATACTTGCACACAGTAAGAAAACAAGAAAAAGAAAAAAAGAGAGAGAGAGAGAGAGTGTACATATGCAAAATGACATATACTGATATACATACTCTCTATAAGACGTAAATGAAGCGTAAAAATCCTTGATAATTAAGAGGTTGAGACTTGAGACCTATTGAAACCTAACATTCTTTCTTGAGATAGGCCATGATGGTCATGTCAATTACGCTTGCTAGTGTGTCTCTGAATTCAGGTCTATGTTAACTGAAAAGGTTAATTAGTAGTTATATATATATATATATATATATATATTCAACAATTCAGTTTTATGTTTTCGAGTTTCCAAAAATTGTTTTGTTATTGAAAATATACTAACAAGTATAATATAGAGGTTATTTATCGACTTACTAAAACCAGCATTTAGTTTTAATTAGCTTCTTCTCTTTTTCTTTGTTCCATTATTTGAGTGGTACATACATTCATGTGACTCGCCAAATTCGTCACCAAATTTGAATATCATGTTATTAACAATATCCTATACTGATTTAGAAAACTACGAAAATGAAGTAAAAATGGACTACAAACCCGACCTAACTAAATATTATATGATAATTCAGTTTGATCTAAATTATTCTAAAATTTCAATGAATGTAAATCTTAATAATCATAGGAAAATTACTGGCAAGAAACTATTGACCTCAGAAAAAGAGAATTTATACATCGTATAACATAACAAATATAAGGTTTTGAAGTTTTATGTGGGAACTTACTTGTGAATTCTCTACTCGTGGTTAGGTCGTGATCACAAACCGTAACTCGCAATCACAGGGCTTTAGAGAATAGTGTAAACTGTAAAGAGATCCTCCAAGAAGATGGCATCTTTATAGGATGAGAAGATAATATCTATTCTCCAGGATATCTTTTATTGCAGTTATTGCAGATTCTTCTGTTTCTATAAATAGATTCCAGAATCGTTAGCGTTTTTGACTTTTTGATTCTGTTTTCTATTTTTGTAAAAAGTCCATGCATGATAAACTTTTGAACTGTCTAGGTTCATTTTGACGTTACTTTTTGCCAGCTCTAACGATTTTGATATTGATTCATCTTTAATTCGGTAAAATTGCTATTGCCAGCTCTATTACCATATGTATTACTTGATTATCTTGTCACAAGCTAATCTCAAAGACTAAAGGAATATGGTTTAAGGGTCTTGTCAACTTGACATGTCCTCATCAAAACATAATGTAAAGACGTGAGTCAAATGAATTCGTAATTTTATAAGGTATATCCCACACTCCTACACATGAGTTTGATGTACGTAGAACTTCTTAAATATTGAATCCTCTGTCTCATTTGATGTTTGAAATCATGTGTAACAACTTTTGGCACGATTAGCATTATATGTTTATTAGCTTTCGCAACTAAATTCTTGAATATGGTTTTTCTAGCCGTCATGTGAAAATGATGTAGCTAATAAATATGGTCTTCTTTTTATGTAAAACACCGACTCAAAGGTAACTCCAACAAGCAAAACATGAATGTTTTAAGTATTTATACAAATATAAATTGTGTTCAGCCAAATTGATGGGTAATCTTCTATATAATAATTAAAGAGGTGAGGTGATGATAATTTTATAGTAATTACATAAAACCCCATATAATAATAATACAATGAATTAGCAACTACTAGTCTACTACATTTATCTCAGAACCACTAATTACATACGTGACTTATATATTATTTGCCTTAGTGAGATTGATAGAGCCGATATCAACTCAGCTTGTTCGCACAAGACACACAATATGAATAGCAATACATTTTCTCGATCCATTTCACACGATGCTACGAGATAAGGTGCTTTCGTGTCAAAAAGATTACGACAATGTTGATTATAACTTCCGTTGACTGAGGGGCTCGAAATTGACGAAACCATTAATTACCAAATGATATGAGCAAGTTCTCTTCATTTTTAGTTTCTTTTTTTTCTCGGTCCCAAAAAAAAAAAATGATAATAGCAACTTGTTAGAAAAAGACGATGAACAAGTTTGAGAGTTGGACCACTGAAAATCCAATTTATACCCAACCAATGGTTCTACTTTTAGTGGAAAAAACTTAGGTCAACCATTTTTGTCAACTTCGCCAATATGTTTTTCAACTCCTTGGTGCCACAAATCTCGGAACTACATATTGTTTGGTCACAACGTACGCTAGAGATAAAAGAATAAGAGTTTGTTAAAGTTTACAAGTTGTATTATACTTTGTAGATAGAACTTAAAAGTCTTCATGAACCGCGTTAATTAATCTTTTATGTTCCAACACAAGTTTTGGTCCAAATGGTTTTGTTTGTTTTTGAAAAGCAAAACTTTTTGTTTTTTGTTTTGCAACCTCTCTAGAGCACGCTTGTACCAACAAGATAGAATAGATGATCGTGGTGTTTCGGATTCGTGTTGAAGTTGACACCATTTCGTTTTCTTGTATACTGATTGAGACATTTTTGTTTCTTCTGTTTGTGGCAAATTTTAAAGCATAATATTGTGTGTTCACACTAGTTTTAAAATTTTTGTTTACCACGAGCTGAAGACACTGTATGAAAATTGGGCCAAGTTATTATATTGGGCCAGTAGGCTATTAATGATCTTATCTAAGCCCATTAAGAGACCAATCAGTTAATATACATTTTGGTCAAAAAAAATCTCAAAACTTCGACTTCCTTCTTCTTCTTCATCTTGTGTTAAACCCTGGCCGCGAGAAAACCCTAATTCAGACAGAACCGTTGCCATGCCTGCTCTCACTCGTAACAAGAAGAAGGGTGCCAAGTCCCAAACCCCTCCAACGAAGCAAGTTACCAAACCCAAGACTCCTCCGTCGAAACCCCAAACCACGACGTTGAAGAAAGGAGCTAAGAAACCTCCATTGAAGAAGCAGAAGAAGGAAGTTGTGGTGGAAGAAGAGCCTCTCGAAGAAGATGATGAACTAGTTTCCGATTGTTCTATCGATGCAGAGTCAGAAGAGCTTGACGAATCTGATGATGAAGGAGGGAAAGGGTCTAATGGGTTTTTCTCTGATGATGAGGAAGAGAACGATGAAGATGATGAGACTTTGGGTGACGATTTCTTAGAAGGTAGCGGCGATGAAGACGAGGAAGAAGAGGAGGAGGGACCTTCGGATGTTGGTTCGGATTCTGACTCTGATGAAGACGACGACGATCTTGTGAAGCAGTCTGAAGCTATTGATAGAAAATTAGCAAAGCAGAAGGCAGACGCTGAAGCTGAACAGCAGGAGCTTAACAAGCAAGATGAATCTGAGCATGATGCGTTTCGGCTACCAACTGAAGAGGTTTACATTTCTCATCTGCAAATGTTCTGTTTGATTATATTGTTCTTTTTGTTGTTGTGGCTATATCTAACTTGTCCTTCATTGTCCAGGAACTTGAAGAAGAAGCTCGTGGACCACCAGATCTTCCTCTACTTAAGACTAGAATAGAAGACAGTTAGTATCGTTCCAAAGTTTATTGCTTTATCACTGTTGAATGTTTGTGTGATGGTATTGTCTTGGTTATTTTGGATTTGAGTTCCTAATGGCTAATTCATTTATCGTTTCAGTTGTTAGAGCTCTGAAAAATTTCAAGGCTTTTAGGCCAGCAGGAGCCACGAGGAAGGAATGTGTTGAACAGCTCAAAGCTGATCTTGGTTCATATTATGGTTATAACAGTTTTCTTATTGGTACTTTAGTTGAGGTTAGTCTCTTGTCTCTCATCTTTGATTTGAAGTTCCATTTTTTTTTACTTTGATAAACTATGTGTAGGATGTTGCCTATACTCTTTACGTATGGATTTTAAATTGGGGTTCTCTTGCAGATGTTTCCTCCTGGTGAGCTTATGGAACTGATTGAAGCTTTTGAAAAGCAAAGACCTACATCTATCAGGACAAACACACTTAAGGTGAAATTGGTTTTGCTTTGCTGGGTTATATTGCTTATGAGTTTCGAGTTCTGCAATTTTATGGTGATGTTTGATTTGGTTTAGACTCGAAGAAGGGATCTTGCGGATGTACTTTTGAACAGAGGAGTCAATCTAGACCCTTTAAGCAAGTGGTCAAAAGTAAGTTGTTCTTTTTAAAAAAAAAGTTCTGTAAGTCCTATTTTACTTTTGTGCTGTTCTGTTGTTGATCTGTCATAAGTCTTACTTTACGGATGACCTATTGTAGGTTGGACTTGTTATCTATGATTCGCAAGTTCCAATTGGTGCGACACCTGAATATTTGGCTGGTTACTACATGGTATGTGATATTCTGATGTGTTACCCTTTTGTTCACCTTTTATGTAGTGTAACTTGTTTGCTCAAGTCTGTGTTTGGTACATTTTCAGCTTCAAGGTGCTAGTTCGTTTTTGCCAGTGATGGCCCTTGCCCCTCGTGAGAATGAGCGGATTGTAGATGTAGCGTAAGTTATCATCTTTTACCATATTATAGCTGTACTTGAAATGTGTTTGAGCTGGTCCATCTTGGATTATTTGATAATTTATGATGTAAAATGTTTGAGCTGGTTGGCGTAGGAAAAAAATAGAGAGAAAGAAACCAATTTGAGTGTCTGACTGTTCCTTCATGTGTGAGTTTATAAGTATGTTTTATACACAATGCAGTGCTGCTCCTGGTGGGAAAACAACGTATATTGCTGCGCTAATGAAAAACACTGGTATGTCTTAATTGGTTTCTTGTGCTTCTATCCTCCATACTCAATTTGGCTGTCTCAATGTCTGTATTGAATTCTTTTTCAATGCTATAACCAGGCTTAATATATGCGAATGAGATGAAAGTACCTAGGCTTAAGTCGCTAACTGCCAATCTGCATCGCATGGGGGTCACAAATACCATAGTTTGTAACTATGATGGGAGAGAGGTTCGCTTCTCTAACATTTATTCTTCTATTAAATTTCTGTTACCTGCACAGAAATGTTAATAACCATAACATCTACTTGACTTTACATTACTGGTATGACTGGAATTAGATTATATGATCTGCTTAACCAAGCAGCACCAGTTTTATTCTTTAGTTTTTTTTTCTTTGCTTTCAGCTACCTAAAGTTTTAGGTCAGAACACAGTGGATAGAGTATTATTGGATGCGCCTTGCAGTGGGACAGGAGTAAGGACTTCAATCTTAGTCTCTGTTAAACCGTAGTTGTGGTCAGATTCTTAAACTAAATGTCTTCTGCTACTCAATACAGGTCATATCAAAAGATGAATCAGTTAAGATTTCAAAAACCGCTGATGAGATAAAGAAATTTGCTCACTTGCAAAAGGTTTGGCAGTACCTTGTCAAATAGATCTGAAAATTTTCATTCTTAACCAGATGTTAATTTAATCCTTCTTTTGGTATGCAGCAACTTATTCTCGCTGCTATTGATATGGTGGATGCCAATTCCAAAACTGGTGGATATATAGTTTATTCAACATGTTCACTTATGGTTGCTGAGGTTAGTTAACTGATAACTTTCACCATATTTCTCTTCTTTGGTTTTGAGTAATGCTAACCTTTTTATTTTATTTATGTATGAAAAAATTGTGCAGAACGAAGCTGTGATTGACTACGCTCTCAAAAAGAGGGATGTTAAACTCGTTACATGTGGACTCGATTTTGGCCGAAAAGGGTAATGTGCATTTTCTTCATCTGTAGAGATATGTAAAGGAGCACTACAAGGATATGTCTCAAACTCTTTGTTCTTCTCTTTTCAGATTTACCAGATTTAGAGAACACAGATTTCAGCCATCTTTAGACAAGACTAGGCGCTTCTATCCTCATGTACACAACATGGACGGATTTTTTGTGGCGAAGGTACTCACTTTTGACTCTATGATGGATTAACCATGTTCTAATTGTTGTACATACCCCACAATTTTTAATTTTATGTCCTTGTTTTTACTTATACAGCTGAAGAAAATGAGCAACATGAATAAATCTTCAGAAGATGATGATGAGGCGGTAGAAACTGTAGAGCAAGATGAAGTGTCTGATGATGATGATGATGAAGCTGAGGCCATTGAAGAAAACAGGAACAAGGAAAGACGTACGAAATCAAAGGAGGACAAGAGAAGCAAAAAGGATAAGAAATCAAAATCGGAAAATGGGAATGTGGAACCTAAAGCAAGGAAGCAAAAGAAGAAGAGATCTGAATGGAAGAACGAAATTGCTCAGGCTAGGTAAAACACTTTTTTCATTCCATGGACTTGGAGAACTTTGCTTTAGGCTTGTCTTATATATTTTGCTTGACAATGGTTTGAATTAACACGTTTGCAGGGAAGAGAAAAGAATAGCCATGAGAGAGAAGGCAAAGGAGAAGAAATGATTCAGTGTTTTTGCATGAAGGAGAAGAAACCCTTTGCGAAAACGCTATCGTCTATGCTAATGATAGTAGGCTTCTGCCATATATTTGCTTTGTTGTTTTTGTTTATTCACGACGATTTGTGTAAACGTTTAAGCGCCCAGAGTAAACAACTCTGTTGGACTCCATGGACAGATCTTACATGTCCCAAAGTTTTGTTTCCAAAAAAAATCTTTCAAGAGTATGAAGTTGAGTTGTGTTCTTGAGCCGATCACCAAAATTGCTTTGGTATTTCTCACATGAACGAAATCAAGGGTGGGCAAAAAAGTAAACCACAGAAGCAAACTAAAATCAAACCAAACAAAATTGTCACCTAGACAAAATATTGGAAATTGAAAGGCTCTGGATTGTTTCAGTTTAGTTTTTTTTTCTTCAGAAAACTGTTTATTAAATTAGGGATTTGGCAGTGAGCTGTTGATTGGTTGTAAGTAGTTAGAGAGAGATACACATCTCTCTCCAAAGTGGGACTTGTGTTGGAGAACATGACAACCCATTCTTCATCTATCTTTGTCAGATCTTGTTTGGGGACCTCTCAATATTTAATTTGATTATTTATCCTTAACTCCCCTTTTTCACATATTTGCATAATTCACTTCACTTTTTTTTGTATATATATTTATGTCAAATATTCTAAAATCATTAAAGATATCTAACTGGTCGATTATATGTTTCAATCAATCAATTTTTGTATTATGATGGTATGAAATAATTCATATATAATTTTGTTTACTTTTTCGTGATTTTATTATATTCGAAAGAACATTTTTTTTGTCTGCTGTTATAAAGAACATTTTTGCAGCGCAAAAGATGGTTATATTTTATAACCAAAAAAAAAGATATACCTTTTTCAAAAACAAGAAGAAGATATAACCTAAAATAAATCAGGTAGACTATTTTTTTTTTGCTCTAACGTCAAACAAAAGCATGTGGACTATGTTCTGACATTTGGGTTGTACTAAAGTAGAGTGGATATAAACTAATCCAACAGAAGTTAACTGGATACAATACGACATAAGATTATGGAAACTAAAATTGAAAAATAAAAAGAAAAAAGACAACAAGTTACTGTCAGTTTTTACTTTTTATAAGATACCCCCAACATAAAGGAAATATTATGGCTGACTATATATAGTTTAGTGAAACACATTTTTAAAAAATTATTAAAGTTACTGATTTTTAACCAAAATAGTAAAAACATGAAAATATAAATAATTATGTTGACGTTGACAAAAAAAAATAATTATTATTATGTTGACGAGTTTGTAGTTGTTTTCAATAATAAATCAAAACAGTATAGTTATATAATAACAAAAGATTTCGAATTGAAATCTAAACTAATTTTAAAGAATTCATGCTATTTATATAATAAATAACAACAGTATAGTTATATAATAACATGTGAAAACTAGGTATTTATGCTATTTATAACATTCACAACTAGTAATGATGATTAAATTGTATTGTAAAGAATTCATAAATCTTCAATTTTCAGATAAAATTTTCAACCATAAATCAGTATAAATTTGTTAAATATTTTTTCTTCTTTTTATAACCAAAGAATCCGAATGGAATCTGTATTGAAACCCCAAAATTTGTATTAAAAAAAATATTTTTTTGCAATTTATATTTTAAAGCATTTGAAATGTTAATGTTCAGCTATGGTTTAAACTGCAATAAGAAAACTTAGAAACGTAATCCCTCAAGTGTCAATGGTAAACCTTTTTATTAACCCACCGTAGATTAGTATTTTAACATAACACTTCTTTTGTTATTATTGCAGTATTTGAGACTGTTATGAAAAAAGATTCCCCACGTCCCAAGCCAATCGTGTAGAAAGCAATTGTCGTTATTGTTGGATCTTCTGAGCTTTTCTACTAAAATTGACGTAGTTATCGGATCTAAAAGCATGAAGTTAAAATAAGAATTATTTGAGAGATAGATAAACTAAATGGACAAATAATACCTACTTGTGTTTTTTTTATGTTGAACAATCTTCTGGTTTGTCAACTACCTGTTGAACAATTTCTAGAAAAAACATTGTTCACGTTCAATTAAATGGGGGAAAAACATGTTGTATGATCAGATCTTATACTTATGTGCTATGTAAACTTATATCTTTTAATTTAATGCAAGAAAACTTTTGAACAAAGAAAAATATAATCTTATAATCTTAGGAAACTTAACATTAAAATTGATAAGAAGTTGCTCAAAAGCGTTTTTTTTTGGGCATCTTTGAAACTCTCAAGTTTTAGATGGTGGATTTAACTGTAACCAGATATTTGCCAGGTTAATAAACAAAATAATATGCATAAATAAGCTTTAATTTTTTTGGAATGTTAATTGTTTCTGAAAACTTATTTCTATTTATCTATTTTGGTTTAAAACATAATTTCATAAAGTTTAATAACTTTCACTAAAATCTCCTACACTGAAAACTTGATAGTGATCGAAAAAAATTGCTAACAATTTTTGTATTCTATCAACAATACACGATCGGTTTATAAGTATAGATAATATATTTGACTATCAAAACTTATAATAAATTAATAAAATTAATGTTTTAGTATACTTTCAGTTAGAAAAAGGTTTAAGAGATAGAATACAAACTTTAGTGAAAGTAAAATAAAATTAATTTTAAGAAAAACTTAATTATATTTTATGATTATCGATTATACATAAAAAATTAATCCAAAAATTAAACATGTTTGAAATATACTAATAATCTCTATCAAATATTCAAAATTTATTTGGGTTTTCCCTAAAAAGCCTCAAAATACTAGAACAGCTCACGAGAGCATCCTTGATGTAAAAAACCTTTGTCTTCCATTTTGGAGAAAACAAAAAATATACATTGGAAATAATAATAATTGAATCCCTCAAAATATTAAAACATTTATCTAAAAAATAATTAAAAAAAAAAGTAATCAACTTTTTTCTTTGACCCCCCTCTCTCTCTCTCTCTCTCTCTCTCTCTCTCTCTCTCCTTCTTCCCTCTTTTCATGGTAGACCCAAACTCTCTCTCTCTTCTCTTCTCTCTCTCTCTCTCAACACTCTCTCTATCTATCCCCATTCCCATGGAAGCAAGCAGATGTGTTCATCTATCTCTTTCTCTCTCCACAGCCTTACATGAACAGTGACTGTTCTCTCTCTCTCTCCTTCCCTCTTCTTCTTCCCGAAAAAGAGTGTCTCGTGATCTTTATCGCTTAAAAATCAAAACTTTCAGGTAACAATTTAATGGGTTTCTCTCTCTAAAAGCTCTGTTCTTTCCCTTTCTTCTTCTTTTTTTTCTTCTGTGTTTTTATTATCTGATTCTTGTTAGATCCAAAAAGCTCTTTATCTGGCTCTTCTTCTTCTTCGTCTTCTTACTTTTTACGAGATCTGTTTATAAACCTAAAATAGAAAAACAAAACAAAATTTTTTTTTCACTTTTTTGCATGAAAAGCTTTCGATTTGCTTTATACTGGTTTTGGTTAGTTGAAGAGCTTCAATAGGTTTATGTTTATTATGATTCAATTGATTTCTCACTTAGATTTGTATTCAAAGATCACATAACAGCTCAACTTCGTTCTTGAGATTCATTTATAGTAAGATCCGTGACTGTTTGATGTTATTCATGATTTTGAATCCTCAAGCTTGCTGCTTTTTTTAATTGATGCTATTGTTTTGTTTTTGATGCCTAGATCAGGTCACTCTTTGATGGTATCTGTGACAATATTTGATTACTAGAGTGGAGAGACGTTCCTCTTAGAGTCAAGAATTGGCTTTTATAACAATCACAAATCAAGATTGCTCTCTGTTACTAGTTTTTAATGATGGCCTCAAAAACTCCAGAAGGATCACTTACCAATTCCAGTCAAAGTATGTCAATCAACACGTTAGCAGATCAAGTATCTTCGAGTTTGTCTTTCGCTGATCCAAGTAGTGACGGCAAAACCGTTAGTAGTAAGATCAACGAGCAAGGTGAGAGTGGAAAGAGTAGCACTTGTAGACCGAGCACAAGCAGTGATATAAGCGACGAGAGTACTTGTAGCAGCTTTAGTAGCAGTATCAACAAACCTCACAAGGCGAATGATGTGAGATGGGAAGCCATTCAAGCTGTTAGAACGAAACATGGTGGTTTGGGTTTGAACCATTTTAGGCTTTTGAAGAGGTTAGGATGTGGTGATATTGGAACTGTTCATCTTGCTGAGTTGAATGGAACAAGGTGCTATTTTGCGATGAAGGTTATGGATAAGACAGCTTTGGCTAGCAGGAAAAAGCTTCTTAGGGCTCAAACTGAAAGAGAGATATTGCAGTGTCTTGATCACCCGTTTCTCCCGACTTTGTATAGTCATTTCGAAACCGAGAAGTTCTCTTGTTTGGTTATGGAGTTTTGTCCTGGAGGTGATTTGCATACACTAAGACAGAGACAACCCGGGAAACGTTTCACCGAGCAAGCAGCAAAGTAAATAAATCATTCAAACTCTCTCTATCTAATAAGAAACCAGTTTTGTGTGTTTATATTAACTTACTGTTTTTGCAGGTTTTATGTAGCAGAAGTGCTTCTTGCAATGGAGTATCTACACATGCTTGGGATCATATACCGTGATCTGAAACCGGAGAATGTTCTTGTTAGAGATGATGGGCACGTGATGCTTTCAGATTTCGATCTCTCCCTAAGATGTACCGTTAGCCTCTCGATAGTCAGATCAGCCAATGTCGGATCTGAAGGCTTGTCAAAGAATTCAGTTTCTTGCTCGCAACAACCTGCATGCATCCAGCAACCATCTTGCATCTCGATGGCTCCAACATCTTGCTTCTCTCCTCGATTCTTCTCATCGAAATCCAAGAAAGACAAGAAACCTAAAACAGAAAACGGGAACCACCAAGTTACTCCGTTGCCGGAACTCGTTGCAGAACCTACAGGTGCTCGTTCAATGTCTTTTGTTGGTACACACGAGTACTTAGCTCCTGAGATCATCAAAGGTGAAGGACATGGAAGTGCGGTTGATTGGTGGACTTTTGGGATCTTTCTGTATGAACTGTTGTTTGGTAAAACACCGTTTAAAGGGTCAGGAAATCGAGCAACACTCTTTAATGTGGTTGGTCAGCCTCTGAGATTCCCGGAGTCTCCGGTTGTTAGCTTTGCTGCTAGGGATTTGATAAGGAGTTTGCTTGTGAAAGAACCACAACATAGGTTAGCTTATAAGCGTGGAGCAACAGAGATAAAGCAACATCCTTTCTTTGAAGGAGTGAACTGGGCTCTGGTTCGGTGTGCTAGTCCACCGGAGATTCCTAAACCGGTAGATCTTGAACCGGTGAATCCTAATCCTACTGTACCGGCTGCTGCATCGTCTAGTGTGAGATCTGATCAGAGTAATTATCTTGAGTTTGATTTCTTCTGAAGATACTGTTTCCACAGTTTGATGATTCTCCTCCTATTGTTCCTTTGCAAATTCTGTTTAGTGTTTTCGAAAAATGTGTTTTTTTTTTCTTCCTTCTTGTTATATTTTTCACGTCTTGGAAAAAGTTATGAGATTTGTAATCATTCTTCAAAAATGTGAGACAGTCTTTGTACCATCTTCTTGAGTTTAATGTTAGACACGAACCTTTGAGAATCGCTAGTACACAATATCAAAAACCTCAAAGTTTTGCCTTCCATTGATCTTAACTCAAAAACAGACAAGTAATTTTTTACAAAATGGATTATATTATATCAACAATCAGTTCTTACATAAAAGTTAAAACCCTCTTCTAGATAAATATGTACAGACGAAGAGGAAAAATCTAGTCTAAAGACTAAGATAATTACCATTGCATAGAAGAAGCTAGATATAAAACACATTGCTTCATTTCAATTGTTTATAGCAGTTATAAGCAATAGCCACAGATGCAGCAGCACAAGCAACAGATAAAGCCGCATATGTATCTTCTTTCTCCCAATGCTCCAACCACATTGACATCGCAGCACAAACCTTGAATCCACAAGAAGATACATTCTTGCTGCTACTTATCCAAAAAGATGCATTTTTACAGAGGTTACTCTTTCCGAGGTATTTTTCTCTGTGTGATTCTCCTCCAAACAGTTAGAGTTTCCATTTTGTTGGAAACAGATACTATCATTAACTGATTCTTGTGTCACCTCTCTGTTGCTGATCTTGTCGCTGTTTAATTGGAGCCTTTGTTCTTGAGTTTGCTTCTGATCTTCTTCTAACAGACCCATTTCACCCCTGGAAAACAGTCAATAAGTGTTGTTTAAAGGCCAGAAAATTTAAGAGAATGTCTAAAATCTAAATCAAGAAGCTTTGATCTTATATACCTCCAAAGCCGGTCTACAATTAAGCCGTTGTTTACATGCTGCTCCAACAAAAGAGGTACATCTTCTAGAGTCACACACCCATACCTAATAGACAGACAAGAATCAATTAAAAGTTAAAACTCGGATAGAAGGAACACATATTATTCTCTTTCTTAATTTTCGAGATAACAATTCGTTTAAGACTACAATAAAATTAACTAACCCTTTATGGTTGCACATTTATATCATTTACTCCAAAACAGCCTTGTTTTACTTACCAGTGTCCTGTGACTTTCTGGTTGATGTTCAATCCATAGATGATAACATCTCCTGTGTATCTGTGATCACCGATGTGAGAACAAGGGCTGATCGAAACTTCATCTCGAAGACCACATAGTTCAATTTCCTCTGTGAATCGACTAACCAAAGATGGTCCACAAACTCCACATCGCCGGTCTCGGGATCCATGACAACATATAAAGACATATGAACCGCTTAGAGACTCAGGATTTCCAGGCAACGACTCAACACCCTTCACAAGCACCTCTTCAACAAATGTGTCCACATCAAAATGAGTCAACCTTCTGCATTTTTTTGAAACTTCCAAAATGAGTTACCGTTTCTCAAGAATCATCAACCACAATATCTTACTGAGTAGTAGTAGTAGTACCTGTATCTGATCATATCTGGAAATATCAGAACATCTCCATTTGATGTCTCTGTTCCATCATGTCCCTCACATATTGTGAGTAGAGTCTGCAATTCAACCGAAACATTTGAAAAAACAGAGCATCAGGAAAGCATCTAAAAGACACAAAAGATAGTTTATAAGTAATGTGCAAGATCATAAAGAAGCCACATTGTAAGGTTTCCTTCAAAGACACTAGAATTGTGAATTCTGAAACTTTATCTACAAAACGAATCAACAAGTTCCTAAACTGTAACACATAGAATCTTAACAATACAATTCTGACTCAAGAAAAATCCCAAATATCCTCACTGAGATCTAAGAAACTCTTCTTCACTATACAAAAACAAAGTAATGCCTTTTTTTTTTTTTTTTGACTCATGTTTCAAATTAGGGATGTTCACTGACGAAACCTTTGTTAGGGATCTACTCTGAAGTCTCCCCTATGTTAGTGTCACAAACAAATGTAGATCAAATTTTTCAAAAATTATCAGACCTAAGTCCACTTAAATCACAGTAGATTCTGAAACTTCAAAATTCAAAAAAGGACTCGAAACAAAAATCACCTCTTTGTTCATACTACTCTTCCTCGCCGATACAGCGGAAGAGAGAAGCCTCGGTAACCGATCGAACTCAGACGCTTCGATCCTCGCTGGCCAAACGGAGGGTTTTTTGTAGCACAAGAAGACATGCCTCTCGTAGAAATCTACGGTCCCGGCGAGTCTCTCGAGTCTGAAATCAGCGTCGCTAATGCTCTCAGCATCTCCTCCTCTCAAGCTCTCACTCTCGTAGCTTCCAGAGCGAGAGATCGATTCGTCGAGAAAGCTAGATTCGGTTATGGGAGACGACGAGGAAGGTGGGTTTCTGGTAAATGTTAAAGGGTCCTCTAAATATCTTCCGCTTCCCATCTAATTCGACGGAAAGTTCCGAACTTTTTTTTGGAGATCGAAACTGAAAGTTTTGGAGAAGAAGAAGAAGCAGCAACAGCGAAAGAAAGTAAAATACTAAAATATATATATTTTTTTTTATTTTTTTTTATTTTTTTTTTGCTGTTAATTACTCAATTAATAATAATAGTGTGTGTAAGTGTGTACAGTATTATGGATTTTATGATGATGTCACGCACCACAGTTCGACATGGTATTCCGAAAATAACAGTTTGAAAATACAATACCAAATGTGAAAATTGAAATCCATTACCACTTCCATAAATCATTATTTTGGGGGAATTTCTATATAAACATTTATGTATGAGATTCCACTCATTTCTTCCACACGTTATTTCATATCACACATAATCGTACGTACGTGTATAATTTCTATCATTTATCAACTTCGTGACTAAATAAGAAAGATGTACATATCATCAAAGTCGAAGGGAAGGGTAAAACGTCAAAACACTGCCGTAACAATAACATAGCATAGCATATTCAACTATGCAATTCAATGAATTTAGCAAAGTTGTATGCATTATAATCCACCAAATCATTGATCCCTTTCTTTTGGGGTCGACATCTGATAAACCTTAGAAATTATTTCAGTAAATATTTTTGATTAAATATGATGATATTATTCATCAAAGTGAAATTAATTATTGACATGGAATCTAAGTTATGACTACTATATATGCAAAAAAAAAAAAAATGGTTGATCAGTTATTATATTGGGTGAATTTGTGTGATGACCAAAACAAAAAAAGGAACCAAGAATATAGCCATTAATTTAAGTGAGTAACCATGGACCCATGTACAATGACCAAAAGGATAGCAGTGAAGAACATGCCCAGGGGACAAGAAAAAAGGTGTGTGTCATAACAAAATTGATTTTACCCCTCATCATTTTAAGTCCTAATTTAATCTTATAAAATAACTAAATAAATCTTGCAATAGTTTAAAAAAACCATAGATTTTTTTATTTATATAACATGATTTGAATTTTTAAAATCTGATGAGAATAATAAAAATAAAAAATAGTGTTTATTTAAAATTTAAACTATATAATATAGAATAAAACTAAATAGTATAGAACGAAGCCTATTTAATAAAATAACTTTATAATAGTGGTAATGAGAGTACCGTACTAGTGGTGTTTATACGATATGGTGGTGGCTACAATAAAGCCTAAACACTCTTTTGTAAACCCAAACCGACATATAATTTCGTTTAATTGTAAAATTTTTAAATCCTAAACACTATTTTATAAACCCAAACCGACATATAATTTTGTTTAATTGTAAAATCTAAACCCTAACCACTCTTTTATAAACCCAAACCGACATATAATTTTGTTTAATTGTAAAATCTTAACCCTAACCATTATTTTATAAACCCAAACCGACATATAATTTTGTTTAATTGTAAAATCTAAACCCTAACTACTCTTTTGTAAACCGAAAACGACATATAATTTTGTTTAATTATAAATCTAAATCCTAACCATTCTTCTATAAACTCAAACCGACATATATTTAAATTCTAATCTTCTTTTATAAAACCAAACCTACATAATTTTCTTAATAAAAGATTGACATAATTTGTTTCTTTAATTTATTTTGTCTTTTAATTTTAATTTTTTTATTTAAATATGTTATGACATGTCATATGTTATAATATGTGTATATATATATATAGGGGAGAGAGCACGTGAGGAAGAGTGGTAACTGTTAATTATGTACATTGGGCAAAATTGTTAATATTATAGAAAATACATAGTATATTATAGGTTAATGGTTAGTATAGTCAATCGTTTAATTAAAGATTTTTTATTGGTTATTGCTGCCAATTTCCCTATTATATTTAACCTTTTGAATGGATTTTTTTTTTTTTTTTTTTGATGAAGCTAGAACTACTGTAGCTTAATATGAGATGAGCTCAATTGCTGTAGCTAAGAGGACATAGGAAGAAAGATTCGATATCAGGTGAGCTCGATTACTGTAGGTAAGCCTAGCTAAGAGGGCATCAAGTGAGAGACACCATTGTTGTATTGGTTCTGATTATCATCAATAAAAGGTTTCCTTGAATGTTAAAACAAAGTGTATTGACTATATTGTTTAAGGCTTTCAGCTTCGAGTTTAATTTAGCAATTTATAATTTAGTTAGTGGGATTTGTGGTTAACGTACCAATAGAAAGGCAGTCGATTTTGAATGCAAATGAAATTCTACAGTGCCTTTTAAGGGAATATTGGGAATTCAAAGGAAATCATTTTTTTTTTCAATCCATTTAAAAGTTTGTTCTGAACAATTTTAGAAATACCAAGAAACATTAAGAAATCTATAAGAATTGATGAGGCAGTTAGAAGTTTACTAAACATAAATTTTGAATCGTTCAAAGAGTTTTATGGAAACTGGAGTGTTTTTAGCTTTAAAAGTTTTATGAATCTGTCTCATTACGAATTTTCGTCTCATATTTTATTAGGTACACTTTGGATAAACTAGAATATTAATACATGAATTACTCGTTCTTGATGTTTACCACTATTTTCCCATCCCATATACTATACTAGATATACTCTTCGTTTTGTTTATATGAAATTGATACGTAATTAAAATTCAAATAAGTAAGTGAGATAGAGACGCAAAACAACTATTTGCAAAAAAAACAAAATGCAATTAATGAGTGGTACATCAGCGGTAAAACTCAGATAGCAGGAGGTTGAAGTGGTGGCTTGACTTCTCTATATATGTTTATGATTTGGTCATTTACATTTCCTACAACCAAAACTAAACAAAGAAAAGAACAGAGAAACGAAAAAAGAAAAGAAGCGATGGAAGATCAAAACTCAGGTATTGTTTCTTGATCATTTTGATTCATTAGATGGGTTTAACTTCATTTGTGTTCATGTTTACGTTACTTTTTGTCCTGTTATTCGAAAACAGTAACTTTATTGTACCTCTTAGGGCTTGACCTCTAAATTGTCTATCGATTCTTTTTGAAACTAGGATCGAGTGTGAAAACGTTCCGTCAGAAGATATCTTGACGCTATTGAAAACGACTCGCTGGGGTAAAAACTATGCTGGTCCTATAAGAGACTTTGCTCAGATGTATCAGAGCCAGAACCCTTCTGATTCAGCCTAATAATGCCGACCCGAGCCAGGCCCGTCCTTGGTTTCCGGAGCCTTCAACATATTAACATTTATTTATACAAATAGTAATTAAAAAGTATAGTGAAAGTATTTTAAATAATGAAACTAATACAAAAAAAAAAACAAATAGTTTAACTGTTTAAGAATGACCATATGATGAGTGACTCTCGTCTTACTTGTAGCAATTTCTTTCACTAGCCGATTAGCATTTTCTACCATGATGAACCACCTCATACTGTAATTATGGCCTACGGATATCAAGCTTTATATAATTTTAATCTGTATGGTTTTCTTTTTCTTTAGCAATTTCTTACGTCCTTTAGCATTTTATATAATGATGAGTAAAATTTTATTCTTAATATATTAAATCGAAAAAAAGAATACTTTTATTCTTAACAAAATTCTAAAAGAGAAACCTCATCCTTAAAAGTACATAATTTAGGATGTTAAAAATCCCATGGATAGAATAGATAGCAGATATATACACAACAACATTAAAAAAAACTAAAGATTTTTATAGATTTTTTTTCCCTTTTACACGTGGTTCTCATTTTTTCTATACTATTATTTATTTCAAAACTATTTAAGATTACTTAACAAGTACGGTTGTGTAATGTAAACCATTCAGTTTTTTTTTTGCTAAACCAGAAATATATATATTTATTGAAACGAAAGAATAATTAATTTCCTGATATGCTACGTCGTTATATGGAAAATATATGAATGGCATGTTTTTAACTTGAATATGATATCATATTGTTACTATATACATAAGACACACCAATAGCATTATTTAGGTTCCTACGTGTGAATGAATAATGTGGAAAAAAATCTGAACATTATCTTTCTTGATATATTTTCCAATAAATAACAAGGCCATGAGTCTCATAAAGTCATCAAACTTGTCTCCTCTATAAAAATTCTCACCTCTTCCTCAACTTATTCTGCAGAATCAATAACATATAAATTACAAAAAAAAAGGTAAATTGAGGATAAACAGAAAAACAATGGAACTGGGAGCTCAAAATCTCGGTAATCAAATTACCACAATACTGTATATATACTAATATTTTATATCATTATATGTACATGTACATCCATGCATTGATTCTGTTTTTCAGTGCCATTCAAAAATGTCTAATCGGTTAATCTCCTTTCTTTATAATAGTTAACTTCCAAATTCTTAAAATTAATTTTTAACTGGTTCAGTCATTAATTTTGCTACGTTTCTTAAAAAAAGACTTAGGGTGGGAACTTCTCACGCCGAATGAGGTTGAGATATTGAAGAAGGCGATGCCGCCGGATGAGCCCGAAGTTGTTGACGAATTAAATAATGCGATGCGTGAGTTCATATTAAGTGTTGATTCACAATATTGTTATTGTTTTCATTCATAATAATTCAACTGGAACTTTTTTTGATAATATATTTACGTTTTTGGTCAAAGTAAACTAAATATAGTTGTAATAATTTATTTCATCTTTCAGAAATTTTGCGGAATGGAAATGTCCGTTTAGATGAAAAGCTATCTGTAATATTGAACATACTAAAGGCAATAGTATTTCTTATGCAATACACGGAACACAACGACCAGGCAGCTGTCAATGTCTCTTTGGAAGAGGAGAGATTCATACTGCGGAACCTCACCAAGTTTGCAATATTTCTCATCAAATCACTCTCCGTAAAAGAGGTCTTCGAACTCATCAAAGCATCTGCCGCAATAATTTGGAAGCTATTACAACAAGCTGGGTCGGATCAGGGTCCAAATACTGCAGAGTCGTCTTCGTCTTTTGGTGTTGACCCATCTGGTCCCGAAAATTCTTGATTATCTAATCAACAAATTTATCAATGCTTGTCTTCATCTAGTTACTTATTTGCTTTTTAATATATTACCAATATAAAAATTTATGTTTTAATTGGTTCATGGATATTAAAACTCTTTGATAATAAAAGTAAAGAGATTATTGGTTCATTGATATTTTAAATTTAAAGCACTTTTAAATTCGAATATGGCCTCCATGTCATATCCGTGTTTACTTGATTGATGTCGATTTCTATATAACTATGGTATACTTATAATTTGTCCTTAGCTTCTGTAATTTGGCTAATGGATCTGAACTTAGGGTTTGACTAGGATCGAGTGTGAATCAGCCAAGTGAAAAGGTAACAGGAGCAAAGATTTGGAATAGCTTGTGCAGATACTTTTACCAGAAGGTCAGTCCATCACAACTTTTGGCCATTACGATCATGATCATTGGCTTATGTTCTAATGATCAAGAAGCCGTGGAAGCATATACCGTCATCGACCCTCAAAACGATTACATGCCTGGTATGATTCTCGTTTTATCTCTTCACTATATATATATATATTTTTTTTTTTTTTTTTAATTTTCATTCTTTTATGTTTTAAACCTATGTTTTAATCAATTAAAATTACACGACTACATAACAAAATTTTAGGCTTTTAGAGTGAGTATTATTATATAAGTACTTAAATACATAATTCCTCTTTCGTATTATATAAGTATTTTTCTCTGTGTGATTCCCCTCCAACAAGTTTCCATTTTGTTGGAAACAGATACTATCATTAACTGATTATTGTGTCACCTCTCTATTTCTGATCTTGACGCTGTTTAATTGGAGCCTTTGTTCTTGAGTTTTCTTCTAACAAACCCATTTCACCCCTGGAAATTAGTCAGTAAGTGTTGTTTAAAGGCCAGACATTTTAGAGACTGTCTTATATCTAAATCAAGAAGTTTTGTTCTTATATACCTCCAAAGCCCGTCTACAATTAAGCCGTTGTTTATGTGCTGCTCCAACAAAAGAGGTACATCTTCTAGAGTCACACACCCATACCTAAGAGACAGCAAGAATCAACTAAAAGTTAAAACTCGGATAGAAGGAACACATATTATTCTCTTTCTTAATTTTCAAGATACCAATTCGTTTAAGACTACAATAAAATTAACTAACCCTTTATGGTTGCACATATATATCATTTACTCCAAAAATAGCCTTTTTTTTACTTACCAGTGTCATGTGACTTTCTGGTTGATGTTTAATCCATAGATGATAACATCTCCCGCATATTTGTGACCTCCGATGTGAGAACAAGTGCTGATTGAAACTTCATTTTGAAGACCACTTAATTCAATTTCTTCTCTGAATCGACTAACCAAAGATGGTCCACAAACTCCACATCGCCGGTCTCGGGATCCATGACAACATATAAAGACATATGAACCGCTTAGAGACTCAGGATTTCCAGGCAACCACTCAACACCCTTCACAAGCACCTCTTCAACAAATGTGTCCACATCAAAGTGAGTCAACCTTCTGCATTTTTTTTGAAACTTCCAAAATGAGTTACTATTTCTCAAGAATCATCAACACACAATATCTACTGAGTAGTAACTGTATCTGATCATCCCCATTTGATGTCTCTGTTCCGTCATGTCCCTCACATATTGTGAGTAGAGTCTGCAATTATTCAACGTACAGAAACATTTTTAAAAAACCATCAGGAAGATCATAAGAAGCCACATTGTAAAGTTTCCTATCCTTCAAGTCACTAGAATTGTGTATTCTGAAACTTTATCTACAAAACGAATCAACAAGTTCCTAAACTGTAACACATAGAATAATAACAATATACAAATCTGACTCAAGAAAAATCCCAAATATCCTCACTAAGATCTAAAAAACTATACAAAAATACTTCATTTTTTTTTTGCTGTTAATGACTCAATTAATAATATTATAAAAGTGTATAATTGTGTGTTCCGAGAATAAAAAAAATATGAAAATACAATACCAAAGGTGAAAATTGAAATCCACTTAGTGGAGTATAGTGTAAAATAAAAAAATTACACTTAATATTATTGGTTCATGGAGTAGAGTGTAAAACACTTTCAATTCCAAATATGCATGGATGTAATTTTAATATACATTTTTAAATCTATCTACTTGATTTTGATATGGATTTCTATATCATTATGATATACTTCAAATTTGTCCTTTTGTAATTTTTTTTTGTTTTGAAAATAGTCCTTTTGTAATTTGTGCTCCAACAATGAAACTTATTATAATTAGTATTTCAAAGTAATTGATATAATAAATAACACAACAATTTGACAAAATAGTTTACCAAATAATGTAAAATATCTAATCTCATACTGGGATTATTATTTTGTACACATTTTATTTTATTGTCATGGCTTTCTTTAGCCTTTTCCAAAATGTAAATCGTAAATGCTTATCGTTGATCTCTTATTTTTTTGGGGTCAATAATTGCTTATTATTGATCAAATAATATGCGAACTAATTAAAAAGAGAGCTCACATGTAGGACTTTTGATTCAGTTTTGCTTAATAATTTATGTGAGAAATATAAATGAAATCAATCACCTCTTTCGTTTACACAACAAAGAAACTCAATACAAAAGAAGCACCATGACAAAATGCAAATACATACTATGACAATAGTATGTATTGTTAAGTGTTAATCATGGTACCATTTGGTTCATTTTTTGGATTTTGTAAAATATAAAAACACGTAAGTGAAAACTGGATGTCAAAATTGTAATTACCATGTATTATGTTCGTGTCTAACATTAAACTTAATTATCTCTGTCTCACATTGTTTATTTCTTTACCTAATTAGTTGCTCTAGAATATAGTGGAAAAAAAGAAGAAGTTATTGGTTCATGGAGTGGAGTGTAAAACACTTCCAATTCAAAATATGGATGTAATTTTAATATACATTTTTAAATCTAATTACTTGATTTTGATGTGAATTTATATATCATTATGATATACTTTAAATTTGTCATTTTTTAATTTGTACTATAACAATGAAACTTTTCACCATAATTTGTATTTCAAAGTAATTGATAGAATAAATAACACAATAAATTGACAAAGAGTTTACCAAATAATGAAAAATATCTAATCTCATACTGTAATATGACTAATATCTAATCTCATACTGGGATTAATATTATATATATATATATATATATATATATATATTTTTAATGTCATGGCATTTTTTGGCATTTTCCAAAATGTAAATCAGAAATGCTTATTTGTTGTTCTCATATTTTTTGGGTCAATAATTTCTTATTATTGATCAAATATAGTAGTATAAGAACTAATTAAAAAGAGAGCTCACATGTGTACTTTTGGTTCAGTTTCTCTTAATAATTTATGTGAGAATTTAGAATTATAAATAGAAATTAATCACCTCTTTCGTTTAAAAACAAAAAAAAAACTTTATACAGCCACGACGAAATGCAAATGCTTTGATTTTTTTTGTTCATAGACAAATATTGTTAATTAAAGTGTTAATCATTGTATCATTTAGTTCATCTTTTTAGATTTTGTAAAATATACTAACATTTACCTGAAAGAATTTTTTCTGCCTCTCCGATGGCTTGCCAAAGAACTTCCCTCACACATATGTCACAAAGGCTCCCTTACTCATGCCCACAATCTCTCGTGATGTTTTCCCATCTTCATAAAGAGGAACCCTTTTGGCCTTCCAGTTATCATAAATGAGTATGGCTTTGTCCATGTTGTTCTTCAAGACCTCTCTGTGGATTTGCTTTTGCAAAGTACGGAGCTGTGCCTTTTCTCTCGTCTTTAACCGGTCGTTTCTGCTACATTTGATTGGGAGGAAAGGTGAAGAGGAAGATGTGAGTGGAAGAAGAGAGGAAGAAGGGAACAAGGGTTTAGTGATGAAGCAAGAAGAAATCAAAGGTTTAGTGATAAAGGAAGAAGAGATCAAAGGTTTAGTGATGAAGGAAGAAGAGAAAGTTGTTTTGGCAACAAAGTGTGAAGCTTGCATCTTCACAAAAGAGGGAGAAGAGAGAAACGGTTGGGTGATGAAAAAGCTTGAACTTTGCATTTTCTAAGATCTAAGGAGAAAAATGTTGATGAGAGATAAGGTTTGGTTTTTATAGAAAGGTTTAATTTGCTCTGTTTTTTTACCTCTGTTTTTTTTTTCAATTTCTGTTTAAATAAAGGAGATCTTTCTTTGTCTTGTTTGTTTTCTTGGTAAGTGTAAAAAATTGTAACTTTAGATAGTACTTACTTAAACCAATAAGAAGTACATTAGTATTTCTTGTATTGTTATATTTTTCTTCTGTTTTATTATGCTCTTCTAACTTTTGGTTGTTGTTGTGGTACTCGATCACAACTATTAAAGAACTTGATTGGATATAGTTTTGTTTTAATTCCCTAATACACATTGTAAAACATTTTACAATGACGATTCATAAAAACTCGAAAACTTAATTTGGATTCAGATCAAAATTCTTCCATCACTAAAGTTTGTGGTTATTGATCAAAGTCATATAGATTGAACCCTACTAGATACACTTGCCTACTTAGTTAGTGCATATTCATTCTTAACGACAAACCCAAATTCCAAAAATAGTTCGAATTAAGATCTTAAACCTCTACGTCAATTCGCATGCATGCCCATGTGTGGATCTACTTATTCTATTGTATAAAGAATAAGACTTAATGTTCACAAGTGGCAAATTAACATTTTCTTTCAACTGGAAACACTATGGCAAGTCCACAAGTTCACCTATTTTGATTATACAATATTTTTGGTCGTATTGTGTATCAGTCTATGTATAAATGTTTTCTTGGATAAGACCATTTGGCTTATAAGACAATGTTGGCCTTATTAAGAAGAAAAAAATGTGTTTTAAATTTTTAAAGTTTAGTAAGTTCAAGGGAAAAAAAATACGTAGTAGAAAATCCTAAATATTTGAGTGTTATATATGTGTATGTTAGTAAGAATGTCCAATCCGAGTTTCGGTTTTGGATCTTATGTGTATATGAATATTAGTATCCAAGCTAAAGCAATAATATACAGTGGATGGTTTGATCATGATTACAGTTTTAATTCTAGTTCGGATTTCAGTTAGATATATCTTTTTTTTTTTTTAAATAAAATTTTGGTTTTTGATCTTCTTTTTTTTTTTTTTTTTTTTTTTTTCTTTCAAATTTGGATTCAGTTTCTTGGATAATCTTTTAAAACCATACGAAGTTGTGATTTGGTTTTCAAATTAGAATATTTTGGATCAAATGGGTTTTTTCCAATTGAATAAGTCTAGTTCCTCTTCGACAAAAAAAAAACACTACTTATAAAAAAAATCTTTGAGTGTGTGCCGTGTAGGTTATACTGAATTTAATTTTGGGAGAAAAACTAGATTGACCCAAATTAAGAATTTAATTACTAAACTAATTTATAGGGTTAGATGAGTTATATTTTTTTTTTGTCTAAAATATCTTTTTTTGTTTTATTAAGAAAAAAATAAAGTCAAATTTACTCTCCCAGATTTTTTTTTTAAATCTAAATATTTTCAAAAGTATGTTGGACTAGTTGTGACAGATTTGTTTAATTTAACCAAAAATCTGTCGTTTGATAACAAATTTATAACATTTTTTTAAAATTGCTAAAATGATCTATGTGAATACCATATGTTATGGTAGGTTTTTTACGCTATGACAGTTTTTTTTATTTGCTTCCAAAAATCTGGTGTTTGATAACAGATTTATTGGATGTAAAATGTAAATATAGTGACAACATATTTGTTTAAGGTTATATTTTTCAGTCATATTTTTATTAATTATATTTTTTATAAATCATACTATGAATCATATTTTTAAACTCATATATTTAAAGCATATTTTATACATTTTAATTTTCCTAAATCATATTTAAAAAATTCACATTATATTTTAAAATCATATTTTTATGTATTATATTATATTTTCACAAATCTTATTTTAATACTTCTTATATACATTATGTTTTAGTTATAATTTCATACATTATATTTTAAATAAAAATTATTTAAACTATATATCTTAAACTTCATATTTTGTAAATTTTTTGAATATTATTTTTATACATAATATTTTAAATCAAAATATTAAATGCTATATTGTATTTTCGTTTTTGAATAATATTTTTATAAACAATTTTTTGAATATTATTTTTATACATTATATTTTAAATCATACTTTATTTTTAAAAATTATATTAAAAAAATAAACATCATATTTTTTAATCATTTTATATTTTTCATTAATCATATTTTTAAATCAAAATATTAAATGCTATATTGTATTTTAGTTTTTTTAAATATCTCTCGCATTGTGCTCAATTAAATCGAGTTTGATCAAAATTATTTGTATATTCATTTATTTAATTTCTTCATTAAATATATTTGTTTTAATAACGAAACTTCCAAAACAAAACAAAAAAAACAAAATTATAAAGCTTTTCAATTTTCATATCAACAAACAACATTTTCATATGATTCAATATCCCAAAATTGAACCAAACCAAATTTTGAACTGACCGAACCAATACGAATCGAGAAAATTGGTCCCCGTCGAAAGAGTTAAGGTGACTTTCAAAGTTTGATAGTTTTTTAAGTCCTAATCCTAAAAGAGAGGAAAAAGAGAGTACTAGTCTACTAGTGGAGTTCTTGCTTGATCATTTGACATTTGCTCTCTCACTAGACCGACCACGAACACCATCAGCGCCTTTTTCCCCCCCATTATATTTCTCTGTCATTGGCTTTAGAAGTTAGAACCGGGAAAGAGCATAATCTTAGTTCAATGTGTAACTTATTAAATTTCCATATATTGTCAAGGAACAGCTAGCATTCACAATCAGAACAAAGAGACGAAACGAAACAACCACCTAAATAGCTTTGATCCAAATTTACAGCAACAAACCAGTTTCTCACGTTAGACCAAAAGCTGCAACTGCTTCAGGTCTCAAACCTCAACCCTTCTTTTAGCAAAAAAAAAGAAAAAGAAAAAGAAAAAGCACACAACTTTCTTTGATTATTCACAACAGCAAAAAGTTCAATCCATGAAAAAGAAGAAATCATCAAAAGGGTTTCTCTCCAGGGAGATATGAAGGAGAACCCCATTCCACTTGATTCTTCTTTCTATTAAAGATTCCACTTAGATTCGGCAATAGCACTTTCTTTGATACCACTGAAGTTTTTGTCTTCTCCAGTTTTTTATGGACAGGTTTCTGTTTGGGAGCTTTGTAATTTTGTTGCGGTGATGATTCAGTGGCCATCTTCATCTCAGCTTCTGCTAGAATCCTTGTCGCCGCTTCCTCTGCTTTCTTCTGATCTCTTTCACGCCATCTCCTGAGTTCTCCTTCAACAGCTTTCTTAGCAGCATCCGCCATAGCTGCTTTCTTCAACGCGTCTTCTGTTGCAGTCTTGAGCTTCTTAATCTCCTCTTGTGTTGTCTCTAACTTCTTCAGTGTCTCGTTTTCGCTCGCTTTCACTGCTTCCACCTGAGCCAATGCAGCAGCCACTTTCAATTCCGCTAACTTATCGCATACCTCAGCTCTCTTGCTCAGTGACTTGAACTCCTCTTGAGACAGTGTGATGCTCTGAGATTCAGATTCAGATGAAGTCGAATTACGTGCAGCGTTGGTCTTTTCAGAAATTGACTTTATCTGTTCAAGCGCCTTTGTCTCGGCAGCTTTTGCCTCTTCGGCTTCATCTAAAGCGACCCTTAGATGTAGCTCTGATTCTTCAAGTGCCAGATGTGCACTCTCCGCTTCCTTCATCAACTCATCAGCTTTGTTTCTCATTTCCTCAGCTTCTCGTCGAGCAGTTTCGGTCTCCGAAGATATCTGATTGATGGTTAACATAATATCTTCCAAAGCAGCGTTTGCTTTAGATTCCTCTGCAACACATTCTTCTAGCTCACTCTTACTTCTGCTAAGCTTCATATGAAGATCTCCAGCTACAGATTCAATTTCAGCCTCCTTTGCTTCAACTTCACTGTGCTCCATCTTCACATTCTTCAGTTCTGTTTTAAGAGATTCCATTAACTCTTGCAAAGACTTCTCTTCTTCCACAAGTTTCTCAAGTAAACCCTTAGCTTCATTCAACTCCAAACTCACATCATTAACGGAATCCATATCAGATGCTTTCGCAGTCTCCATTTGCTTCTGCAGCTCATCGATCTCGTTATATGTCTCCGTCAACTGCACTTCAAGCTTTTTCGCAAATTCAGGGTCAAACTCGTTCTTCAAAGCGAGTGATTTCTTGGCAGATTCTTCCATGCCAGCTTTATACGAGTGCTGCTGAATCTCTTTCTCTGCAAATATCTCAGACTGTTCTTTCCGGGCTTGAGAACACGCCAGCTTCGTCTGTTCAACTGATTCATTAACAGCTGCGATTTCATTTTTTAGCAACTCAATCTTCTCAGAATGAACTCTAGTCACTTCCTTAGCTTCCTCTACTTTACTTAAAGCAACAGTCTTTGTTTCCAAAATCTCATTTGAAACCTGACGTATCTTTCTCAGCTCTTGCTTCGCGCTTTCAAGCTCCTTACATACCGCTTCATACTGTTCCATATCCCTAATCCGAGCTTCACTACTACCAGAAACAGAAACATTTTCTTCGATTTGACCCTTAGCAGCTTCAGTAGCTTTATTTGCAGAATCTCTCGAATCATTAACCGCTTCAAGCTTACGAGTAAGTTCATCAACAGTTCTTTTAGCCCAATCAAGCTCACTCAACGCTTGCTCTCTGATTGTTTCAGCATTCTTAAGCTGTTCCTTCAACTTCTTCAACTCTTTCTGAGCCAAGTGAAGCTCTGTTTGCTTCACCAAAACTTTCTGCAAACCACAAACACAGTTCAGACTAAAAAAACCCTCTTAAAACACAAAATTGCTAACGAAGCAAACCAAATCAAAATTACCTCAGCAGACTGAGGATTAGGTTTCCGAATGGCTGGTCTTTCTTTCTCAGCAGAGAAAGCAGCTTCACCGAAAAGGTTAACCGCATCTTTAACAGATTGAAAAGGAGCACTTGTGTCAATCTCCCCAACCTCCACAACCGGAGAAGAATCAGAAGAGTCTCTACGTCCCTTCTTAGCAACCATTTTGCATTTTCTTTCTTTTATAGACTATAAAATCAAGATTCACTACCTAATACACAGAGACAGAATTCAAAAATATTTGGTTTCCAATTAGTAATGATTCCATCAATAGAAGATTAAGCAAATTAAGCAATTTTTAACAGTAAACACACAAACGGAATAAAACAAAAACCCTAAGAGCAGGTTATTAAGGGAAAGATTAACCTAACTAAGACCAAAGATAGTACTTTTTTAAATAATTCGATCTGCTTAAAACACAATCATCAAGATTTGGGACAGATTCTATAAATCAAAGAGGCTAAACAAGAATATATAGAAGCTTCTTTCCCACCGACGGAGTAATCGTCAAAACAAGCGATGGGTGACCAAAAATTTTCGATTTCGTACCTGATCTTTCCGGTTTGTTTTTCAGAGCCGAAAACGAAAACCCAGAAACGCGAAATCGAAACCGCGCCAAGAAAAATCAAGGAAATAATCTTAAAGGAGCGATTTTTATTTTTATTTTTTTCTCAGGGAGAGAAGAGACGATCAGAGAGAAAACGAAAGATATCTCCGATGTCGAAGACGATGAATATAAATCGGAAAGGGAGGAAAAAGATTGGAGCTTTGAAAGAGATGAAGAAGAAGTTTTGAAATTTCTTCTGTAAATCAGAGAGAGAGAGAGAGAGAGCAAAGTCAGTGGCGAGGAGAGAGAAAGAAAGAGACAGAGAGGAGAGAGGGACATAGAAGGGGAAGTGTATTTGGTTGACAATTGGCAGATTTTTATTGGTCACCGGTAAACCTAATTGTTTGGTTTATTTTTTATTTTATTTTCTTAACAGCAAGCAACTATTTATTTGGACGGTGAGTAAAAATCATCTTTTTACTCTTTCTTTTGATATGTCATGTACTACAACAAATTCAATACTATGATATTTAAGTTAAATTCAGAGAAAACAAAAAAACAAAAAAACTGGAGATTGATATGATATGGGCAAATAATAAAATTATTTGGCACGTGAACGAGCCGACATGTAATGTAAGTCTAAAAAGATAGACCTGATTATTCATTTTGTTTATGTATAGCTTGACTAGTCAAATATTGAAATGGGCCAAGGTCTCCAAGGATGATCATTTTTGACAATGATTTGTGATTGTACTTCGTGCGTATATATATATATATATCACACATTTAATACGAACTATAGAGAAATATATCTCTTTCTCTCCTTTGTTGCAATTTTACATGCGAACGAAGCGAGCATTACTCTCTTTCTATATCAATTTATTACTACATTTTATGTAGTAGGATAGTGGTTTGCCAAAAAAAAAGGATAGTAATTACGATTGTGATAATCCATTCATATCTCTAAAGTTTCTATTCGAATAACTAATCAAAGAGCAAGTTCATTCATAAGTTAAAGTAGGTAAAAATAGTTAAACAAAGATTATACTAATATTGATCTTTTCTGAGCCGTACGTACGACTTTTTTTTTTTAATGTCGTTTTAAGATAATCTTAATGGCGATGAAAGAAGCTGAACCCTCCTAGTTGTTCAACAAATGCTTCAATTTCATCTCCTTCTTCAAGCCCAATCTGCGATTGTTTTCGTTTATCAACTTGATTGATACATTATTGGAGTAAATCTTAAGGTAAAGTAACAATAATGAATGCCTCATTGGGAGTTTGATTGAATTTGATTCTAGTTCCATCGAAGAGGAACCTAAAAGTTGATATTTGTTTTCCTACTTTGTCGGAATATGCTTGCATCATCTTACGGACCTCAACGTCCCTCTTAATCCGGAAGTACACACATACGTCATCCTGTTTTATACAACAATTTTAACAATGGTATATAATATATACGCATCTTAACTCATCTTAGTTTAATTTAAAGCAATATATCAACCATATATAGCAAGATTTATTCAAATACCTGACTTTTGATCTTGACGGTGATATGAGACGACGGAACCAACGGTTTCTTGTCAGACGCCGACATTTTCACTTTCTCTTTGTGACTTTTGGATTGTTTATGAACTGGTTAAAGGTTCACGCCATACGGAGTAAATATATACACACGGATGCAGACACAGAAATACTTAAAGATATAGATTCCAAGTAGTATAAAACCTTTTAGTTTCCCGTTCCCGTTTACTAGTATTTTTTTTTTCTTTTCTTTTTCCGTGGCCCGTGGGAATTGAGTATCATCAATAATTGATGGTTAAGACTTAAGATCATCACAAACTTTTATGGCATCTTTTCTGATTTTTGCTCACTTTGACCGAAAGAAAGAACTAAAATCAATATTTTTCTCAAATTAGTAATGTACCTTCTTCATACAAAACGTTCACGTTATTTGTTTGTGTTCAACATTAATAAAGAATTTGGCTATAATCCTGTACGGACTTTAGCTATAAGCCCGTAAGGATTTCCAACTTCAGTGTGCCATGTTTGTGTTTTGTATGCGATTCTGTAAAAGCAATTATGATTTATCCAGTTCTCGTTTGTTTTCATTTTTAAATAAAATTATATAAATATTTTTTTATGAATTTTGATTTCCATTATCTGTTTAATTTTTGCTGACTTTGTTTCAATTTTTCTTCATGTATGATATGGTTTCTCTTTTAGTTTGACTAGTTTATTACGTTCTTATATGTTTTCACTTTTAGTCAAATACTAAATATCTTTTATACGTAGATGTATCCAAATGTAATAATGTAAATTTTAATTTTGATTTACTAAGAGTCTAAGAGGAAATACAGAAAAGGAGCACAATTTTTATATCTAGTATCTGACTAAAAGTTTATTTATTAGCAACTATATTTTTGGACGGTTAGTATATAACTTTTAAAACTTCTTTTTACTTTTTGTGTAGCATAATTTGTCACAAAGATTAGGTAGGAGATTGATATGGGCAAATAAAACTACATGTATGGCTAAAAAGATAGACCTGATTATTCATTTTGCTATGTATAGCTCGACTATTCAAAATGGGCTAAGGCTTCCTCCAAAGATGAACATATAGACAATGATTTGTAATTTTGTACTTGTAATATATATAAATATATATATATACTAGACAATCAGATGGTTAGAAACTTTATTAAGAGAATTTGAAACTAATTGTGTTCCCTGATTCCATTTAGTAAAAAAAAAAAAGTATCCACCAATTAAAAAAAAGTATTCCATAGATAAGATTGAAGGTCAAGCATATCTATGATACAAAGTGATGTAGAAGATGCAAATTAACTTTAGACTTCTTTCATTTTATTCAGGCATGAATAAAAAGGTCTTCTCCACCAATTAAAATCAAATTCTTCATTATACCAATTAGAACTAATTTCGGAACAATACAATATCCTCTGGCTTTTTTTTTTGTGTTTGTACGTTTTGGTAACTTTGTGTAGGTGCGGGTCAAAAGAATAAAAAAAGCAGTAAAAAAGTCACTCCTACTACTAAAACAAAACGTCAAATTAATATCAACATAAGCTAAGCAAATGCCATGTTCTGTTCTTAATTATATGCAGCAATGTCGATCCTTCTTCATGTTCCAATTTCAAATAGCAGATGATACTTAGGCGGCAGAAACATAAACATCTTTATCTTTCCCATCTTCTCACTGCTCAGAAACAATCAGATATGCCACCCTTGATGAGTGGGATCTCATCAAGCATCAAGCATGTAGCTAAAGGAAAAATGATAAACAATTTAGGAGTTCGATTAATTAATACTATAAAAGTTGTATGAGCACACCTTTGTAAGACGAGAAGGAGAAAAAGTAATGCAAAAACATCTTAAAGTTCTTCTCATTTGTTCATTATTTTTCACCTTCTCGTTCTTCTCCTTTTAGCTGTTATTACTCAGTACTCACATGGAGGATCGGAGCTCAATGGAAGTAGCAATCGAGCTTTTGTGTTACCCAAAAGCTTACGGATCGCAACTATACCTGTTTTTGGAAAACACAAGTTGATGATAATGAATCTTGAAGTGCACTTCTTTTCGCTTGAACCAGAGATCTTGAAGTGTTAAGATGTTTTGTACAGAGACAACAATTTAGATCGAAAGAAAGCTTTTCGTAACGGAAGAGTATGTATATATTACCCATATATATATTACTATATATCGTGAGAAAACATTTCCATTTTTTTTTTTTTTTTTTGTATATTTAACACTTTTGAGGCTTAGAAAATATCTATCTAGGTTACGCAATATATTAGTGGGCAAACGCGAAAGTTAGAAACCCTAGTTTTCTTATCTGAGAAAAATGACGTCGATGAGTGATCTTTCGCAGGATTTGGTAGAAGAGATATTGACCAAGGTTCCAATAACTTCTCTTGGAGCAGTGAGAGCCACTTGCAAAGGATGGAACAGTTTATCCAAAGATCGAATTCTATGTACAGGAGAACCAAAACCGCAATTTCTGGGGTTCACAAAGTTGGATCATAGGCTTTGTTCAATGAGTTTTGATCTCCAAGGAATCCACAAGAAAGATGATGAAGAATTCGTGAATCCATCTATAAAGGAGATAGGTAATTTTCTTAATCATGTCAAGATTTTTCATGTCTATCACTGCGACAGTTTATTGTTATGTGTCCCCATGGATAACTCATGGCTCGTGATTTGGAACCCGTATCTGGGACAAACCAAGTGGATCCGTCTCAAAACAATAACAAAATCCACGTATGCCTTTGGATATGACAAGAACAAGAACCATAAGATATTGAGGTTTTTCAATTATAACCAAGGCTACTACGAAATTTACGATGTTAAGTCTAATTCATGGAGGACTTTTACTGTCATTCCCAACTAGGATATAATCTGTTGTCGGCAGGGTGTATCAGTACATGGAAATACTTACTTTTGGACAGAATATGAAACCCATCATTTCTTAATCTGCTTTGATTTTACAGAAGAGAGATTTGGAAAGTTGCTTGATCTACCGTTTCAGCCGCCTGATGATAATGATAATTTTGGAGATAATGGTGGTCTATCTTATGTTAAAGAAGAGAAACTCGCTGCGTTATATCAACACCGTGATGCATTGTCTACAATAGAGATTTGGGTTACTACTAAGATAGAGCCCAATGCTGTGTCGTGGATCCCATTTTTAAAAGTTGATTTTGTGCCAATCTTTTGTATTGATTTTGAGTTTGATGATGATTACGACAGTTTCTTCATCGACGAAGAGAAGAAACTCGCGGTGGTTTTTAGTGACGACATTCGCGAAGGCTACCAAAAAGCTTACGTCATTGGAAAAGATAGTTACTTTAAAAAAGTGGATCTTGGAGAAGTTAAAGTAGATAGTAGCCCACGTGTGTGTTCTAGCTCTTATGTTCCAAGTTTAGTGCAAATTAACCAAACTGCAGTACCCAAAAGGAGAGAGAATAAGAAGAAGAGGAAGAGGAATTCAGCAAAAACAAAGAGAAGAAGAGGAAGAGGAATTGGGCAAAAAACAAAGAGAAGAAAAGGAAGAAGGAATTGAGCAAAAACAAAGAGAAGAAGAGGAAGAAGGAATTGAGCAAAAACAAAGGGAAGAAGAGGAAGCAAAACCATGCAGCAATTAAGGTCTAATTAATGATGACGACGTACTCTATATATTCATGAATTTATAGCTTGTTTTACGATGATAGTATCTCTTTTCCTTGAACCAAGACTTAGCTAGTCGATTATTAATTAATTCTGTTTTCTGTTTTGTGTACAATGATCAGCAGTTTTACTTTTAGCTGATCAGAAGAAACTTGATTAGAGTAACTTTTGTACTCTTCACCGGGATAACAGCTATTGACACAACTAGCTAGTGTTCTCTCATATTTCATTTAAAATAACTAATAGGAGAGAACTCGTGTTATAACACGGGATTATATATTTTGTTAGTATTTTTTTGTAATTTGAACTAGGTTTTCATTCAAGGTACACAGCAAGACTAAATTATAAACTATTGTATTCTAAATAATAATTTTTAATTTATTTAGTTTTCAAATTCTCAATTAATTATCTTTTATCTAATTAATTTATAATTTTGTTTAGAATATTTTTTTTCTTCTTACGTTTTATACAGTGTATAACCTAATTACATTAAATTTGTTATTAGATAAAATATGAATTTTTAAAACCCTTAGTTTTGTTTTCTATAATTAAACAGATGTATATGCCTATATAGTATGTTAGTATATATTTTTATGTGTATACAATTTTTTTTTTGAATATTAAGAATATGTTGTAAAATATTTTGTAGTTCATATACTAAATAATTTATAAGTTAATTTTCTAAACTATGACTACAAATCTATAGTATATGAGATAAACTAATAGTTTTAGTGTTTGGTTATATTGTCCAAATCCGTCATGCTAGGCGGATCACACAACATTTTAAAAGATTTTTGATCAGCAAAAACTCATCATACGAAACCCGTGAAAGTAAAATATAGTATGTGAGACTAAAAATCACTTTTTATCAAATCAGTTTTTCAAAATTTTAAAGAACAATACCTCTTCACTCATCTTCTTATAAAATAAGGAAATTCATTCATCTCCTTATAAAATAAGAAAATAAAATTTGTATACATTTACAATTATGTTTGTTACCTTTTAATACATTTAGTTTCTATAAAAAAATCAAATATAAGTAAAATTAATTTGTTTATTAAATTAATTATTTAATATCAATGGCATGACTGTAAATAAATGCCAACTTCAGGATTTATTTTATAAATATTTTCAAAAATGTTTATATAGATTTTTGTAAGGTAGTTTTTTTATTTTGACTTATTTCCTTTGTTTATATAGTGTTGAGTTGTATATTTGGTGATATACGGTAAATTGGAAATCCTGATAGAGTAAGTTGTTTAGAGAATGTAACTTTTCACGAAAACAGAAATACTGCTATATCAGATAGTAGTTTTTAAAGATGATGGATTTTAAGGGAGTGAAAGAAAATGGGTGAGCCATCATTTTGTTTTATTGATATAGAAATGTAGTCGGGGTATACATAGTTATTGAAAGGGTTGCTACATCACCGGATGACACATGTTGTAATTAATTTATGTATATTTCGAATGCATAAAATGTTTTGTTTTATGTGTTTTTTATAATTCGAAATTTTAAACAGTGTTAAGTAGTATATTTAGTATTAATTAATAGATATACAATGATCGTTTTGCAGTTTTTAATCGATAATGGTATGCTTAAAAGTGTTAAATTCATATATCAGATTTTAATATGGTTTTAGTTTGGACTATTGCACATACA
This sequence comes from Camelina sativa, assembly GCF_030686135.1. NCBI lineage: Eukaryota > Viridiplantae > Streptophyta > Magnoliopsida > Brassicales > Brassicaceae > Camelina > Camelina sativa. Next base: position 45,214,937 of record NC_141890.1, on the reverse strand, counting down.
TAACCTACACTTAACTATTTTAGAATGGCAAAGAAATAGTTTATTTTCAGAAATATATATTATTTTTCTTTATGATTACAAAATATATTAGTTACATAAGATCTTTTTAAAGATATTTCTTGCATATCTTGTGTTTTAGAGAGTATTTACAAATAAGTTGATTTTAGATGTATTTTATATATCCATTAAAATAATTTTGAATTGATTTTTATTAATTTCACATATCTTCCGTATTAATTAACTTTATATTATTAAGGCTATAATGAATACTTTATGATTTTAAAATACATTTTAAAGTAATTTAATTTTTATTTTAAATTGCTTTTCAAAATATACACAAATATTAATTATAATTTTTTTCATTTTTTCCTAAAATGTTTATAAAGAATCAAGAAATTTAGATTTGATTTATTATGTATTCAAATGTTTTCCTTATTTAATTATGATATATATATTTTTCTTAATTAAATATTTTAACCGATTAAGATTTAGGCAAGATTATGGTTGATTGAATACATAATAAATAGATTTGATGAGAAAATCATATCAACTAATCGGGTATTAAATGACCCGCGCGGGACCCGACTTAATTTGAATAGTTAGAGAATTTTAATGTCATGATATACTAATGTATTAATAATTATTGAGTTTATTTAAAAACTACCAAAACAAAATCATGGTCCAAAAGTTGGTCCATGAGTACTCTCTTGCTTTAATATTTAAAGTAAAGATATATATACACATTTAATACGAAAAATAGAAAAATATCCATCTCTCCTTTGTTTTAGTTTTCCATGCGAATGAACGTTACCTCTTTGATTGTTACATATTAATTTCTTTTCTTTTCTTTTTTTTGAAAAAGGTACATTGCATCTTTCGTGACAATAATCAATTAAATCTTGATCTGTGTTGTTTCTCTGTTTTCCTGGATTTTCAGTACATTGCGAGTCTCAGTCAGGCAATAGCCTATTGTCATGGAAAATGTGTGATTCACATAGACATCAAACCTGAAAACTTGTTGCTCGATCATGAGGTATATGTTATGTGTGTATATTGGTTACTTTTTTTTTGTTTTTGCATTGAGAACTCAGGATGTTGCTCATAATTAGTAATTTCATAATACATACGCAGGGGAGATTGAAAATTGCTGACTTTGGGTGGTCAGTTCAGTCAAGTAACAAGAGGAAACAATGTGTGGAACCTTAGACTACTTGGCACCTGAGATGGTCGAAAATAGAGATCATGATTATGCAGTAGATAATTGGACTTTAGGTGTTTTGTGTTACGAGTTTCTCTATGGTCACCCTCCGTTTGACGCCGAGAGTTAAAAGGATACATTCAAGAGGTAAGAGACGACTAGACTCTTATCTTTGTTGGAAATGACAGAAGAAACTTAAACCTCAAGATCAGATTGATCATGACAGACTAAACTACCTCAGCTCCTGACGAGGATGTCTATTTAATGGTATGCAGAATTCTCAAGATCGATCTGACTTTTCCTACTGCGCCTAATATTTCAGCAGAAGCCAAAAATCTTATCAGTCAGGTACACAACCCAAAAGCTAAATCATTATATACCAACAACGACTCTCTTGCTTGACTAGTTAGTTAGTTATTAAGCATTAACATGTAGTTGTTTAAATTTTTTTCCCCATTTATGAACTGTACTTCTATTGTAATATGTATTATTATGTTTTGTATGTTTAAAAATTAATTAAATGCAAGATTTTCCTATTTTTATAAAATCTTAAATGTTTAAACATTTATACTACTTTTATTCTATTTAAAATTCTTAAATTTCAAAAAACTATATTTTAAAAAATAAGAGACTCAAAATTATATATTCATAAAAATCCAAACAGTAGATAGGAGTCTCAAAATTAAAACCCACCATTGGACTTGCCCTTAGATAACTCTAGATATCAACAAGCATGTTCATGCATCCATAACCTTAATTAGCGTTGTTGTGACATTTGATAAATAACCTTAATTAACATTGATAAATAACCAGCTTTTGTATTGAAATATTGGTGAAAACATAATGAAACAAGATTATTATTATGAGTCGTAGTAATGACTTTTTAAGTCGTTACGATAGGATGACTATGGCTGAACCCTGCCGTTTGTTCAACTAATGCGTCGATTTCATCTCCGTCTTCAAGCTCTAGCTGCAATCATTTTCTTTTCTCAATTTTGATCCATATATAAATGGAGAAACTCTTAATTATGAAATACAAAAAAAAAAAGAACCTCGTTGGGAGTTTGATTGGGTTTGATCCTAATTCCATCGAAGTGGAACCTAAAACATGACATTTGCTGTCCAACTTTGGCGGAATATGCATGCATCATTGTACGGAGCTCAACGTCCCTCTTAATCCGGAAGTACACACATATGTCATCCTGTTTTGTTATATTTACAGCAATTTTAATTAACATGTTAATATACGCATAACGCATCTTAACATTTTAGAGCGGTTAATTTTCGCAAATAACACAATCAAACATATATCAAGATTTATTCGAGTACCTGACTTTTGATCTTGATGGATATATGAGACGATGGAACCAATGGTTTCTTGTCAGACGCCGACATTTCCACTTTCTCTTGTGAATGTTGGATTGTTATGAACTGGTAGAATTGTTAACATGCAATATATATAAAAATATACACACACAAACAATGTAAGCAGTAAGTGACGAACTTTGACTCCATGACTCATATAAATAAATATGAATCTTTTAGTTTTCTGTTCACGTTTATTTTGTTTACCGTGGGAATTGAGTATCATCAACCGTTGATAGTTACGATCATCACAGACTTTTATGCACCTTTTCTGTTTTTTGATATCTTTGACTGAAAAAAAAAACTAAAAATCAAAATTTATTTCAAAAGCGATTGGAAACATGAACGGTCTCTAGTAAAATTAAGGACTTCAGCTATAATCCTCCTGTATGAGCTTAGTAAAAGCCGATACAAATTTCCAACTTCAATGTGCCATTATTTGTATTCTATTTATTATGTATTTTGTATTCTTTTTTGTTTTCATTTTTAAATGTTTTTATGACTTTTATTTTCCATCATCTATTTAATTATTGTTCTTCTTTGACTTTCAATTTCTGTTCTTCATGTATGATACGATTCAGTTTTAGTTCGACACTTTGACTGGTTTATTACGTCTTTTCTTATATGTTTTCACTTTTAGTCAAACTATTTTCTACGTACATATAAATGTAATAATGTAACTTCTTTTTTTATTTACTAAGAGGAAAAACAAAAAAAGAGCACAACATGATAATACACTTAAATTCAAGGAAAAAGACAACATTAAAATCAAAACCAAAAAGACACCATTACATATAGACACAGTAACTGTGTTGTTTTTTTTTTCTTTTCTTCTTTTTTTGTTTTCTGGTTTTCCAATAAAGTGGCAACACGATTTTACAGCATTTTTATAAGAACAAACAACTTCAAAGAAGCAGGAATCATAATCGTGATACTAAAGGGGAAGGGTAGCTCCAAATCATCTTAGGAACCTTTTTTTTTTTTGTGTGTGTGGGTAATTTCAAAAAAGACAATAAAACATAAAAGAACATTGCTTTAGATGTGTAAGCAGTGTGACTTTTTTTTATGGGCAGCAAAGCAAATCCATCTTTATGTCTGTCAAGAGTCCACAGCTGGAGATTGCATGCAGCAGAGCCATTTTTTCTGAAACCAAAGAAATATCCCATTTTGTGTGACAATGGATATCAAGATTTCAAGTTAAGGAGATAAAGATGAAAACTTACAGGCTGAGGTTTACTAGGATCTCCTCCTCCAGACTTGACATGACCCTCACTGGATTTACCAGGTGAACCGGGTTTGCCACCAGTCTTTTTCTCATCCCTAGCTTTGTTGAATATCACTGTGAAACCTTCTGCTGAGGCTGGATCATTCACATCCCATTCACCAAATTTCGGCAAGGGACGACCTTTGTCCTGTTGTTCGTTCATATATAAAAAAACCAAATGGTCAAACCAAAAAAAAAACATCAAGAAACAAGTTCAACTCAAGAGTCAAAACGTAACCTAACCATTCGTGCCAATTAGATGAAATGATTGTCTAAAATGATTCTAAACTCTAAACCCCTGAAAAGAATTAAACCTTTCTTCTTTGTAAGCAAAGCAAGTCTTCGGTGGCCGGGAGCAAACCACATAAGAGAAGAGGCTTAAGATAAACCGAAAAAAGTATCAACCAAGTAAATACGAATGAAGACTTGACTTTTTCTCAAGTATCAAAGATACAATTTTCCCAAACTAATCACGTTTCCATTTTTTAGCAAACAATACACACCACAAGTCAAAAAGATTACCAAAAAAACAAACCAGAAGCAAATTTCAAAAGTTCCTATCAACTTTTATTATCCATACAAATTAGGTGAGAAAAAAAGTGATAAACCAAAGTTTGAAACTACAAGTGGATTTCAATATTGTCTCTAAATAAGCAAACAAATCCACCAGGGCAAAAAAAGATCTCTTGCTTGTCCATAAACAATGCCACCCACAACATTCATGCCTCTTTCACTATCAAAGAAACAATCTCGGGACGAAAAAAAAAAAAAAAAGACAACAACTTCTCTGTATCAATCCTAAATTCATCTCAAATCCAAAAATCAAAATCTAAGCTTTAAAATCAATCAAAATTCAGAAAAATTAAATAAAAACACGAGATCTAGAATAAGGATTATCAGATTCATCAACAAGACAATATAAGCTAATCAGAATCACAATTTTCACATCTGGATGTTTCTGCAATCCACATATCTAAAGATTCAGAGGAATCAAAAGAAATAACAAAAAAACCCTCCAACTAAAATTCTCAAAAAACCATACAAATCGAATTCATAACTATTCTATATATACACACACCAATCATAAATAAAATAAAATAAAAAAAGACGGGAGATTTGAAAAAACGTACCGACATGACGTCTGCAGAAAGGAGAAAGATTTATCCCAAGAAAAATGGAGAAATATTATTAGAGCTTTAAGAGGAAGAAGAAGAAGAAGCCGCCGAGAAAACCAAAGGAGAAAAGAAAAAGGTGAGAGAGAGAAATATATATATTTTTGATCGGAGAGAGAGAGAATCTGGGGAGAAAGACGAAGACGAAGAGAAAGAAAGAAAGAAAAATCAAAAGAGAGACTTTTTAATTTTTGATTTTTATTTTTTTCTCTCTCTTTTTTTCTTTTTCTTTCTTTTTAAAAATTCTTTTTTGCTTCTTCTTTATTATATAACTCTCTCTCTCGGTGCGGTGTCTGTAACGCTTTATATAAACGGAGTTAGAAGACCTCAAGTGACGTGTAAATGTCTTTTGGTTTTCCTAAACGGAAAGATGAGCTGGCTAACGACTGTTAATAGAGAGAGCATATATGTTGGTTCAGACCGATGCAAAAAGCAAGTGACTTGCTGGCTCTGTTTTGTCTTTTTTTTCCATTAATCTTTATTTCAGCTAATCAAAAAAAAGTTTATTTAATGGATTATAAATTAATATATCGTACACTGATGGTGTATATCAATTTTGCTACCTTTTTTTTTTTTTTTTTTGTCAAATGATGAAACTAGTTGTTCATTGTAATTGGAAATTTTAGTCTAATCAAGTGGTCTATTTGTTTAAGAAAAATTAATTCATTTTCTTAACAACGATTGTTTCTTTTCTTGACAAAAATTCTAAATTTTTAAAAATGTCACCCGTCATCACTCACTCGTCTACCAATTTTCCTCCACTTGCAGTTGCATGTATTAATGATTTTAATTTTTATTTTAGTATTACCAATAAACAATATGGATTTGGTAAATTTAATAATTGTTTTGCTGGTTTTGCGACATATTTGTTCTATAGTAGTATTTCGTTTATTTATATTCCTAATAGGTGTAACCTAATTTTGTATAATAATAGTGATCTAAAACATGTTTACATATTTGATGTAAAATAAAATTTGTTAGCAGACTAACAGACAATCAACACATTTAAACATATAAAAATTTATATTTGTGTTAACTACAGGAGGATGCTCACGAGTGGGTACTGCAAAATGGAACAAATCCAGTAATGCAATCTGACGAGCTGTTAGATTCTGTCTGCATCAAGATCCCCCCATCAGACACCATCCCAACACAACAACCAGTTTCTCGTTGTTCCGACATTATTCATCATAAAAAGATTCCTCAACGACACAGAGAAGACGCTCTTTTTTTGGCTTCCATGGCTCTGCATCATTTTTCTCTGAACCATTATCTGAATTGGTTTTTGGTGAATGTCCAGATTGATTACAGGTGAATGAATTCAGCACATGATTTGACAACACAGCTCCAGCTATTATTAAGAGCTTGTTCTCCCCACTCCTGATTTTGTATCTGTAAAGAAAAGAAAAAATTGTAAGAAACGAGCAAGCAAACAAACAAATACGAACTTTAAATGCAAGTGGAGTTAAGACAGCGTTTTTAAACCCACCTGGAAGATTAAGAGATTCAATCAAAGTCTCCTGATATTTCTTTTGAGTTGTATTTGGCAGAGAAAAGAGCCAATAACGGTCTGTATTGCTTGTCTTGTTCTGTATAACAGTACAAGCTTAAATGCTTAAGCTTCTGGAACTGACTGGCATTCACATCAAAAGCTATTAATGGAACAAGAGAGAACACAATAATCACTATGGTGCATAATTTATTGTCAATCAGAGAGTAGAAGAATGGGTAAGATGCATACTGTTAATCAGACAAAGCGGTTCCTCTAAAGAACATTACTCTGCACATCCAGCTCTTCACGGCGACATCATCTGGAAAAAGTAGAATACACATTAGATAAGAACAGAACATAAGAGTTTCATGAAAGGTAACAAACATAAGGATTAAGAACAAACCGTGTTACAGAGGCACAGAGACGCAGATGCTTGAGAAAAGCATTAACACTAATTTGCATAGGGAAGTTGATCATATGATTATTGTTACAGCTTGTCCTGGTGTTATCTCTTCATCTTACTTTGCAAGGCCTTCAGCTTCTCCATGACCACTGTCAAGGTTTTGCGTGAATCTTGTGAAACGCTCGTGGATGTTATGAATCCTCTAGCAACTAAATCTTTCAGGATGATATCAGTCCCAGAAATGCTGGTTTCTTGGGAAAGTATTCCATTGACAAGAGCTTTGTAAGTAGTCGCATTAGCTAAAAATCCATCTTGTTTCATCTCTTTATAGAGTTCAAATGCAGCTGCCATATCACCTTTAGCACAGAGTCCAGAAATCAATACATTGTACGACACGAGATCAAGCTTCAGCCCACAATTGCTCATGACGACTCTCAATTCCAGAGCCTCTGTAACATTACCATTCTTGCAAAACATGTGCATTAGAGTAGTGAAACTAGCAATAGTCGGAACCAACTTCTTTTTCAGCATAGACCGAAGAAGCAGCGTAGATTCTTCGGCCTTACCGCATTTTGCAAGTGCTCTCACCATTGCACTCTCAGCTACATTTGCCGGACATATCTTACGTTCTATCATCTCATCCTTCAGCACAAACGCAGTCTTTATATCTCCAACTCTACAAAGACCGTTAAGCAGACCAATGTACTTCCGACATTCGGGAGATAGACCTTGCTTCGACATTTCGTGCAAAAACATGCGACACTCCTGGAATCTGTGGTTCCTGTTGAGGATGCTTATGATGGCTTCACAAGTACTTTTATCAGGGGTGATTCCCAAAAGGGTCATGACATTAACCAGATCAAATGCCCAGTTGATCTCTCCATTTGCACAACACTTGGAGATTAGCATGTTGAACGTATACCTGTCAACTTCAAAACCTCGGCATATGAATGCTTTCAATATCTTAAGACCAATCTCCAACATGTTGGATTCACAAATCCCAAGGATAAGAGAATGGCATGTGAGCTTGTCAGGTAAAATGCCACCCAGTACCATGGACCTATATAGCCTAAAGCTTGTTGATACGTCTTTCCTCTTTGAATACCCATGCAAAAGAATATTGTAGGTAGTCAGATTAGGACCTCGACTTTGGTTCCCCATCTCAAAGAGTATGTCATGTGTCCTCTCTATTCTCCCCATCCTTGAGTAACCATCAATCATTGTATTTGTTGTGACAGCATCAGGGGTAAGGCCAAGTTTATCCATTTGCTCCCGAAAATAAATACCAGCTTTCCATTGGCCCGCCTTGAACATACCATCCACAAAACAGGTATACATCACCTTGTTGGGAAGTAAATTACCTCGAGCCTCAGCTTCCTTAGCAAATAGTATGGCAATAACAATCTTACCCTTCCTACACAACCCAGAAATAAGACTTGTATATGTATAACTGTCAGGCAGAATGTTTTGCTGTACCATCTCACCGAAAAGTGAGACAGCCTTGTCCAAGTTCCCTGATTTACACATTGCAGTGAGTAGTGTGTTGTACATTACAGCATCAACAGCTGCAGGAACATCACGGAGACTTTTAAGAAACTTCTCTCCCTCTTTCAAATACCCACCTTTGCATAGTCCCTTAAGCAGGCTACCATATGTGAAGAACGTTGGGTGATGACCTACTTTGGTCATCTCATCAAATGTAGAGAACGCTTTTAGCCCTTCACCCGAGCTTCCATACCCATTGATAAGACAATCAAAGCTAACTGCGTTAGGAAGAATACCATCACTTGTCATGCAACGCATAAATTCTTCTGCCTCACCCACTTTACCAGCTTTACATAGCGTAGTGATAAGGACATTTATCGTGAACTGGTTTGGGATATGTCCCTCGAGGATCATAGCTTCATAAATTCTTAATGCTTCCTTTAAGCATCCCATCTTGCAACAGTTGTATATCAGGGTTGAGTAGATGATGCCATTTGGACTAAGACCAGTTCGGTAAATTCTACATACTATCTCCTTAGCAGTTTTCAACCTCCCCACCTTGCAAAATCCATTCATAAGAGCAGAGTATGTGACAATATCAGGATGGATACTATCTTTCCTCATTTCATTAAGCATAACAACTGCTTCATCCAAAAACCCATTTTTGCATAACCCATCAATCATTCCAGTGTATGTTATTCGCCCAACAGAGACCCCATTGCTCTTCATTCTCATGTAAAAGCCTCTTGCTAGGTCAAACTCTGCATTCTTGCACAACCCATCTAAAAGTACACCATAACTAACTTCAGTAGGTATAAGACCTTTTGCTTCCATCATAGAAAACATCTTCAAAGCCTCTTTAAAGTTTCCCTCACTAATGTGTCCATCAATCAAAGCATTGAAAGTAACATGATTCGGGGAAAGTCCAAAGGTTAACATCTCATTTAAGAGCTGACGAGCAATGACCACCTTTCCTTCATTACAAAAACCATTAATAAGTGTATTGTACGTGACTTCGTTGGGGTAAATCATCCTCTTCCTCATATCCCTCAGCAACAAATAACCTTTGGCACTTCTACTGCTTCTGCACAAATCGTGGATAAGCATATTATATGTACAGACATCAGCGTCGACCCCTTTCGACTTCATGTGATCTAAAAGCTCAGTAGCCGCTTTGAATCTTCCCTTTTTACAATACCAATGGAGCACAGTATTGTATGTAACTATAGTTGGGGAATAACCACTCTTCTCCATCTTTTCCATGAGATAGCACGACTTTTTAAAGCTCCCTTCAGCACAGAGCTCATTAATTAGTATATTGAAGGTAGCTACATCAGGACAAATCTTCCTCTTAAGCATTTCCTTCAAGAAAGACCAGACTGACACATCCCCACTACTCTTTACAATGGAACCTAGCATTGTGTTACAAGTATATACAGAAGGGCTGAACCCGTAAAGACCCATCAAACGAAATATTTCCAGAGAATCTTGAATCATTCCTTCTTTCAAATATACTCTAATCAAAACGTCGAAAACAGACGGGTTGGAATTGCAAAGCCGGTACGTGGTCATCAAAGCACCAAAAACAAAGCTTGATTTACCACTCATCGAAGTTAACTCCTTCAAGATTTGCCTTGCAGGGTCATACATTCTAGCTCTAACTAATATATGTGTAGTAATACAAAACAGCTGAACAATATGGTTAGTCTCCAAACCGGGCTGCTTAACTACCCATTTAAGAAACTTCAAAGCCAGCTTCCCATGAACTGGTCTAAGACGAGCCTGTCTATAATCCATGTGATTTAGAGATCCCCAACGGTCAATTGTAAGAATGTTATATATGCTCTTCTCCATATCAAACCCTGTTCCATAGACCCCAAAAATTTCAAATCCTTAGCAAACCCTTCTAGAAGGTTTCAGGAAAAGAAAACATTTTAGGACTCCAAATTCAGCAAAACCCACTAAAATGTTCACTCTAAAACCTCTACTTAGAGTCATGCTATATAATATACATGTGCGTACAGCTAAAATTGATTTAAAATAACTCTGAAAACGCAATAGGAACACCAAACAACCAAATAGAGAATAGAAACTCACCAGAGACACCAAACGCTCCGTGAGAAGCAGGATCATCTCGTTTTGAATGTTTCACAGCGCCGCTAGAAAACCCAGCTCGAGAGTAACATCCGAATTTCGAAAAACCGAGACGCAACAGAGAGATTGCTCCATTTCTGTGAGAAATTAAGCTCGAGAAACCAGACATGGCTGCTTCTCCACAGAGTCAATTCAAAATTGCTTCGACTCCTCCTCCTCCTCCATCCCCTCTCTCTCTCCCTCACTGTCGCCACAAGCTGGAAACGTAGTTGGGCCTACAGAGGCCTGGTTTATATTAAATGGGCCTATTAGCGTAAGCCCTATTTAAGACTCAAATCGTGTCAATCAAAATCAACACGTGCCTAAAATTTGGACGTAACGAAACAGTGTGGGTCATGTAACTAGCGAGATCTATTTAATTGGACGGCTGAGATCAAACAGCAGGAGCGTAGGTGTGGTTGAGCTGTCGTTGACGACTTAAAGTTTTGCCTTGTTTATTTACGTGATAGCAACTTCCGACTTTCACGCGTGCGAGATTTTATCCCTTTTCTTTTTTTTTTTTAGCTCAGAAATTTAATTTATTTTATATATTCAAGTGATATATTCTAGTCTAAAAATCTTATTAGAAATTGAAGAAATTCCTATAATTATTGTTTTTTTTTTTTGTAATAATAAAACTTAAAAACAAAAAAAGATTGAAATGGGAGAAAAATTAAATGTGAAAGCGAAAAGGTAAGAGAGTGAAAGGGAGAATCTCCAATATTGTAGAAACTTCCAGATTCATGACACTAGGTAATCTCAGGGACCATTCTCAGCTTCATTTTTTCCAGTCACTCACACTAACCAGTCTCCACCTCTTATCACCGGTTGTTGCCTGTTAACTCATTCCCTTCGCTATAAATGATAGTCACCGTCACTGGTTAACTTACGCCGCACGTCACACTCTTTTCTTCTTCTTCTTCTTCTTCTTTCTCCCGGAGAAGAAGATGGAGAAATGTTGACAGAAGAAAGAGAGCACAACCTGGGATTAGCAAAAAGATAGTTTTGCCCTTGTCGGGAGTGTGCTCTCTTTCCTTCTGCCACCATCATCGCGCATTTGCGCCATGTTATGTGACCGTGTCGTGTGAGCGTACATGTTATGTATATACTCTGATTTCTTCAACAAAGTTTCTTCACTATCAAGTAAGGTACGTAACTAGATCAGTCTTTGATGATCTTGAAACTGTGTTTTTGCTTTTTGATTGCTCTGTAAATCAAATCTATTTTTATTCTAGTTTCTGAGATGTGTTTATATGAAAACAGAAACCTAATCGTTCAATATAAACTCATTGAACCAAAGGCCACACATTGTGTTGTTATACAAAATCAAGCAAATGAACTGAAAATTATCTATCAGAAAGAAAGAATATTAAAAGATATATTCTAACTAAGATACAACGTACACGATGCTGTCTCCTTCTTCATCTTCTGAAACAATGTCATCGAGACTTAACCCACAAGAGAAAGACAATGTAGGTTTCTTCTTCGGAACCGGACTAGGCTCAACCTCATTGTTAAGTATCTGCAGAACACGTCTCATTGATGGTCTCTCATTACTATCTGGGTGAGCACATTTAAGACCCACAAGCAACAGTTTCTTCATCAAACTCACCTTTCAATCTCCCATCCACAGCTTCAAGAACTTTTCCTTCACTGTGCAATCTCCAGACCCAGTCCACTAGATTCACTGTCTTTTGACTCTCTGGTTCTTTATCTATTGGCCTTCTCCCACAAGCAACCTCTAGAATCACCACTCCGTAGCTAAAAGCATCTGTTTTCTCAGTCGCAGTGCCGTACTGGAGGTACTCTGGTGCGAGATAGCCCATTGTGCCAGCGGTCAAGGTTGAGACAGGGCTCTTATCATGCTCCGTGAGTCTAGCCAGACCGAAATGTCCAAGCCTAGCGTTGAAGTATATGTCAAGCATTATGTTGCTCGTTTTAATGTCTCTGTGAACCACTTGCTGCTCACACTCATGGTGTAGATAAGACAAAGCTGAAGCCAAACCAATAGCTATGTTCAACCTATGTGACCAGTCAAGAACCACAGCTCCTGTTTCTGATTCCTGATACAGAATCTTATCAAGACTCCCATTAGGCATAAAATCATAGACGAGAAGCAACTCACCTTTCTCGTTACACCAACCCTGCAACTGAACAAGATTCTTGTGTCGCAAGCAAGCAATGATGGATAGCTCTGCCAAAAACTCTGTTTTGCCTTCAGTTGAGTTACGTATCGATCTTTTCACAGCAGAGATCGTCCCAGATGAAACAAACAAGGCTCTGTAAACATTCCCAAACGCTCCTCTCCCAATGACTCTACTCGAATGAAACCCTTTTGTAGCAGCGTAAAGCTCTCTGTAACTAAACTCTCTTAAACCAGTGATTTGCTCACTCTTAAGCTCCTTCTCTGCTTTCACACTCTTCCATCTCTTCAAAGTGAAGTACCCAAACACCAAGAGAGCTAAACAGATCAACACCGGACAAGAAATACCAAGTCCAATAGCAAGATTGTGTCTTCCCTTCCTCTTCTTCTTACTCGGTATAACCACAGGACCATTCACCACAGAACTATCAGAAACGTTGTGTAGATGATTAGAGTTAGACCTCACCGGAAGAAACCCAGAAGTCTTGAAACTCCAATTCTCAATCAGATGAACCTCAGTGCTTCCTTCTGTTGAACCTGAGAATCCAACGTACATCTCACCGTTCAAGAACGGAGAAAGATCGATCTTAGCAGATAAAAGAGGATTCTCTGGCTTCTTAGTTGTGGAAACAGGATCAGTATAGCTCAAGAACACGTTCAACAAACTCAAATCGTTCTTGTAATCGATCCAAGAAGTGATCGATTTGCCAGATTTGAGATCAATCGAAGGAGGATCCGAACTCGCGATTGAGTTCAAACTATCAACATCCAAACCAACGTGGTTACCGCTAAGATCGTTGAAGTGAGGATCGAGTTTCGTATCGAATTCGATAGCGACGAACCGGTTCTTCATCGGCTGAGAGGAATTAACCAAACCCAAGTAACCACCGGGACTACCGAGAGTATCGTTGTCGTGAGAGAGGAAGAAAGCGAGCCCGTCTCCGGCGGAGGTCGGAACCGGGTTTAGGTTTTGAACCGAGAAGGAGAAGTGGGTAGAGAAAGACGCCGTGGTGTTCGATTCAGGATCGTAGAAACGGATCGGAGCGTTGTAGATCACAGTACCGGAGCTTGTATCGGGAACGCCCAGCTCCCTCGTGAGTCCCACGACGCCGTTTCGGAGATGCGAGTCGCCGAGGAAAGTGAGGTTACGGATCGTGAATGATTTGAATGCGAAGTTCACGTTTTCGGATGATACGAAGACTTGTTTCGCCATGGATAGTGCTGTTATCCATGTGAAGAAGAGAACAAGAAGCTTTCTTGAAAGAGACATTAGAGAGAGAAGAGAAGAGAGAGATTTTGTTATTACTGTGGTGGGAAAAATGGATTCGAATTGGATTATGATGAAGAAGTGAGGGTATTTTTGTAATTTGATTGTAGCAACGGTTATTAAAAGGTTTGTGATGATACGGCGGCGTTTTAAGAGTGGGAACAAAAGTGTTTTAGGAGCGGGTCGGGTGGGGTCTGGTTTTACATGGGACGCAGAATTCTAAACTGACCGTTTTAAATGGGCATCTCTGCTGTATTCTATATAGCGCCACCACGTGAAATAGAATAATGTGTATTGATTAGCTTTTACTTCATTTATTATTTTATCAGTCTATTTTCAATAACTCAATTTGACTCACCGACTCGTGTTGACTGTGTTTACTACGTAGCTCTCACAATACATAATAGTATTAATATAAGTGTTTATGTTTACTTAACAAAAACTCTATTCATCAGTAAACATATCCGTTGTGCTTATGCAACTGTGAGTGAGTGCTAAGAGTCTTAAAAACCCAAATCGTAGTCTACAATTGTGAGTTGCGACTACTTTATTTAGGCCCCAAACTCGACAGTAATTAAATATAATTAAGCGATCATGATCCAAAAAAGTTATTTTAACGAAATCGATATTTATAAAAAGGGAAGTTGTAGTGAGAATTTGGTTATATTGAAAAAGAACAAATCTCTTGCTTTCAGCGCCTGGCTCTTCTTTCCACTAAGAAGAATCAAGAACAGAACCTTATAATATTAAACTAGCCGTTATGTATGAACATGAGCATCAATTGGGATGACTAAATTAATTATTACATTACCCATTCACTGTTACATACATAAGAAAGCAAAAAAGAAACCTTGAGAGATTCGATTTTTATAGTATGATACCTTGCTACAATAAGTAAAGAGAGACAGAGAATTCACAAACTAATTTTTAAGCTTCAAGGCTACTAATGTTTATGTTCCTCATTTCCAGCAAAAGATACGAAACTATAAACACATTGATACTTACTTTGTTTGTGGTGGTTCTAAGTTTTAATGTCACTGTAAATCTGACCTTTGGCTTCTCGTAGTTTATGCTATCTTGATTGGAACCTTGGAGGCAAAAGAACTGGGAGATGCAAAACAAAAACTTATCCATAAGTATGGCGAAAACTAGTATGAAACTTTATTTTTATAAAGTGTAATCGAGAGATCTTACCTTCGCTTATATCGCATTTTCGTTTTACAGGGAAAGTAATTTGAGGATCAAGGTTTTGTTGGGGAATGACAGCGAGCGTGACATTGCTCTTACTGTAAGAATAAGAAGCGTTGGGGTAAACACAAATGGTAAATGACTAGTGAGAAATGAACATTAACGAACGAGAGAGCAATTCAGAAACAAAACCTGGCCCAAGTAGGAACGAATTTTTTGTTTGACATGGCGTCATTGTCGTCTTCCTCTTCCTCTTCGTCGTCTGAGCATTTGTATGGAGAGATGTCGTACGACTCTCCCATTTCTTCAAATCCCATGTTGGGTTCTTCAGACATTTTCCCTGGATTGCTTATCACCTATAAGCACAACAATTGTTATTTATTAGAAGTGATTTCATCTCTTAAGTGTCTAGCAAAGATGAGAGACTTGTACCTTGAAATAATTATCCCTGGAGCTTCTTAAATTATTGGTATCGTCACTGGAATTACTCTTTGATCTCACTTCAGGGATCCTAGTATTCGCTTGTCCTCGGGTTTTCTCTGCATTATTTTGGTCTTCTTTGAGTTCTTTCTGTGCTTTTATCCTCGCATCCTAAAAATGTCGTTATTTTTAATTTAGCAAAATCTCCAACATCACAATAGCTAAACAAAGCTTTGAAAAACAGAAAAAGTGGAGTAGGGTCTTTACCATAGCTTGTCTTATTAATTCTTTTTCAGCTTGTAGTTTTTCATCAGCCTCTCTTTGTTGTCTCTGAATTTCTGCAATGCGTTGTCTTTTAGCTTCCTTCACCTTTTTGTCTTCTACTTCCCTCTGCCTTTTCCTATCAGCCATCTCAAACTCCTTTCTCTTCCGCTCTTCTTCTTTCTTTTTCTTTTCCATCTCTTGCTTCCAAGCCATTTCCGCCTCCTTTTTCTTTCGATCATCTTCTTTCTTTTTCTTCTCTATCTCCTGCTTTCTCAGATTTTCCTGTTCCTGTCTAGCCCTTTCAAGCTTCATAGCTTCCTTTTTCAGCTTACGATCAATCTCTTTCTGTTCAGCAATCCGTTTTGAAGCCTCAGCAGCCTCCAGGGCCTTTACTTTGACATCCCTCTTGCCTGGGGGAAACGTAGATAGGGTCAAATCAGGTGAATAAGTAGCGCAAGAAGGTAGTAAAATGATACCTTCAATTTATTGGAAATTTCAAAAGCTTCATACTGGAAAGAGAATTACCTGTAATTAGTGCAGGTGCTGGTTTTTGCTGCTGCACAAGTGGAACGAACGAAGTGATGTTGGAGACAATGTTGTTGTGCCTAGGTTCTTTTTCTGGTAACCGGGGACCTACAGTTGCCAAACTCGAGTTACAAGACAACTTAGGCTTACTAATCCTGCTACTAGGTGGTTTAACATTTCTTTTAGCACCTGCTCCACTTTGGTTCTCTTTACCTTTACCCGTGAACCTTCGGTTACTCTGCTTTCCCACTTTACTTTTGACACTGTTGCACTTAGCGGAAAAGCTGAATGCAGTATTGACAGAGTCTAGACTCTGTCGATCAACAAGAATCTTGGCTTCAGAAACAAGTGGAAGAAACTTCATAGGGTCTTCTTCATTAACATCACCAAGAGGTTTCATTTCGGCAGAGACATTCTCCCTTTCAGAACCAGATGCTTCATTGACAGCTTCAGATATCTCTTCCATGTTTTCATTTTCTTCAGCTATGCAAGGAAGTTCCAGAATTGAACTTCTTTGCTTCTCTGACCTCATAGACTTTGGAGTGTTTGTGCATAAGTTCTCAGCTTCCTCTTCTACGTTCTCATTCTCTTCGCTAATGCAAGGTAGGTCTGGTGTCTGACTGCTTCGTTTCTCTGAACTGGAAGACTTCTGCAAACTTCTATACCACAACTTCTCAGTCGGTGACGTGCAAGGATTCCTAGCCTCAGCAGATGAGCCAGCACCAGAAAGAGGCAGAGAGTCAGTGTACGATCTTTCTGTATAATCATGGTTAATCCCTAAGTTATCAAAGACAGAGCTACCCTCGAGTTTCTGACTGAAAAACATGCCATCAAACAGCTCAGTTGAGACGGACTGATCCAAGTCTAGTTTTCCATCGTACTTAAATGTCTTAGCCAGATGTAATGACGGAGTGGTCCTGCAAGCAGACTTGCAAATCTGCTCTATCATGGCTGCACTTTCTGCTGTAGTTTTTGGAAGTTGGAAATTGTCATGATTCAACTGGTTTTTGGAGCCGCTTCGATTTTCATCATCCGTTTGAATTAAAAATCCCTCCAAAACAGGGGGGCTTCCATCGTCTGAGCTTATCAAACCCAAGGGTGGTATACAAGGAGAACCATCTGAATCGCGAACAATGCAACTAGCTAATCCATGTGAGGTTTCTCCAGCAAATGGCAAAAAGTGAATATTTTCTGATCTAACTCCGTGATCCGGAGCAATTTGACTCCTCTGTACACTTAGCTGTTCTGGTCTGAAGGAAAGTGAGGCAGGACTCATCAATGCAGCTTCCTTGAATAAGTAACTCTGTAAAGATCCATTTTCCGGTTAATTGCACATCATACAGTACAAGAGAAACTATTCTGGAATTATTTTTGAACTATTTCGAAATTATTATGGAACCAATATTATTTTTCAAGGAAAAGGGATTACTATTTAAAAGACATTAAATTTACGAGGACAGAGAAATAGTGCATATACCTCATCAAATCGTAACTCAGCTGAAGATGCAAATCCAATCATCTTTTGTAACTCAACACCATAGTGATCTGAAGATGCAGATCCAATCATCTTCTGTAACTCAACGTCATAGTTATCCAGGTTGTGACATGCAACTTCCTCCCGATGATGTACTGTTTCCCTAACAGAATCTAACTCGAGATTGTCTCCCTGCAAAATATAAAATCCCACGATTTAAAAAGCATCTTAATTACATTTGGAAGGAAGGAGCAGTTCAAGATTCTCATATATGGAGCTGTCCCAAGACATAGGGAAAGAATATTCACCCCTGGGCTTGGCGAAAGCACTCTACTAGTTGTTTTTTCCAGGGTTCTTCTCCGCTTATTCTGCCGCATGGATCCCCCAATGGAGGAACTAGAGCAGAAAAATTCCTGAATCGAGCATCCTGGATCATGAGAATCTTCTGTTTCTGTACATTTTTCATCTCCTGTAATTGGGGGAACACCTTTTTCATAGGATGTTTCATGTTGGGCTCTCTTTCTCGATGCACCTATATGGCCAGTAAATGTATTTGACTCTGCAGGTTCATCCTCTCCTACTTTTAAGCCAGAGTGCCTTGCATGCGATTCCATTTCTTGTGCCATTTCTATTTTTAACCCACTGTGCTCCTCAATGTCATCCATTTCATTGTCTGCCGAGAGATTTACTCCAAAAGCAGTGAGAGATGGGAGATCAAACACCTTTACAGCGGATGCTGGGGTGGGGACCTTCTTCATCATTGATTTTTCTTGAATTTTCACTGGAACCTCATCGAAATAGCATTCTTCATTATCATCAAAATGGGTTGATGCAGGCTTCACAAAAACAGGGCGATCAGGGGTTCTCAGCGATGAATTTCCTTCTCTAACTTCAAGCTGTTTGTCAGCCGATTTATGATAAGAGCCAACAGAAAGAGCCTTATATTCATTTGCTGATTCCTCTTCTATGGCTGAGCATCTTGGCCTACTAATTCTTTCATGGGATTGGCTACTCCCAGCATTTGTCACTGAACCCAGTGGCAGCACTTCTTTGGACCCACAACTAATATCACATCTTTTAGAATGGTCAATCAAGTTTTCCGGCGTACCGCTTTCCTGAAGAATAGATTCAACCACCAATGGCTCAACTACCGTGATGTCAGTTTGGTTTGAACTTCTAGAATTTGAAATACTGCTAATTTCAATCGGTACACCATTGTTATCTTCCTCCACTAATGAACCTTCACCAATAACAGCAGTGGGCTTCAAAGATACACTTTCATCGTCTGAGTGCATTACGGAGTCTCCCGACTGCAGTTCAACTGAAAGGGACTCAAAAAAGCCCAAAAGCTCGGTCTTGGACATAGAACCTTGGATTGCACCCGCACAAAAGGTCTCATCTGGGGAGATGCCAGTTTGGCTTACCCTTTCAGCACTTGAACATCTGTTTGTGTCAACACATTCACCCTTTTCTTCTGATTGACCATTGCTAGTTATATTTTCAACTATTAAACCTTCCACATCAACAGTAGAGGGATCCAGTGAATCTTTTGCATGGCTACCGTGCAGTATTGAAATTGAATCTCTTGGCTCCACATCAATTGCAGAAGATAGAGAGCCTGAATGCTCGGTCTTGGATCTATCTTCCCGAGCATTACTTCTGGATCTTGCAATGATTTCACACTGAAAGATGCTCGTTCCAGCATCTGTCATCATAGAAAGTTCATTAGCCATAGGTATTGCTTGAGGTAATTCTACTTCATGATCGGCCCAGTGAGCGGGATTCGAATATCTTGTCTGAAAGTTACCAGAAACGGACTTGCTTGATTTTTGATGTTTCTCCTTGGCGCTATCTTGGCTTGAGCTTTTAGATCTTGTACTTCCATCGAGATAAGCTGTTTCATTGCAAGTTCTGCTCTTGGGATCATCCACTTGCTCAGTACTTCCATCGAGATAAGCTGTTTCATTGCAAGTTCTGCTTTTGGGATCATCTACTTGCTCATCTACTTCGGCAGACACTTCATTAGTTGTCTCATTGCACTGTAATATGTCAATGTCATTTACATGACCAGACTCGAGTAGAGATTCTGGTACACTGGAAGCATAAGCATCCCCGCTCGAAGATTTTTTCACCGAATCCACTTTCTGATGCAAGGTAAAAGACTCTGTAGTTAAACTAGTTTTAATACACTGATCCCCTCCTTTATCTTGAGAATTACTGTTCTCTACTTCGTCTCGACACCCTTCATCATTCTCATCATGCTTAAATAACTTTATCTCACTAACACTGTCAGACCTTAAAGAAGCAATCCCAAAGCCTATGTTTCCATCCTGAGAAGATTTGAGATCACTTCTACTTTTTGAACGGCTTTTCGACGCTTTGGCACTACTACGAAGCTCCAAAGCTTTCTGACGTGACCTTGATCTCTGCATCTTAGCAAGTGATAATCCAGGGTCAAGGTAAGCGTCTGGATCTGTTTCTTCTTGACGATAACCGGGAGGTGATAGTTTCTGCTCACAACCAGTAGTTGAGACACTTTTGAGAACCTTTTCCCCTTGGCTACATCCAGGAAATGTAGCATCAAGATTAGTTTCAACTGTCTGATTCTGAGAGTGTTCAGGAGATGAACAACTTTGATTCTCTCTGCAATCGATTGAGACACTTTCAGGCAATCCCTCTTTCTCATGGACATCTCTAGGAGATGCAATATTAGCATCCTGCTCATGAGAATGATTCGAAACATGTCTGACTAAGTTGTGTGAGAGGTCGTGTTGTGGTTCCTCTTCAAGCAACTGCTCTTCTATTGGGTTATTATTTACCACCGACGTCAGGTCTTGTCTTACTACATTGTCAGCTAGAAACCTGACAGGTCGTTGGTATGAAAAGGGACAAATGATGGAAGGTCTTGAAGAAGGATATAGAAGTTCTGATATAATCTCCTCCTTATTCAACTCTGTATACACACAAACAAACATCAAAAGTAAGAATCGCGACCAGAAACTCTTCTATTCAATCGTAACTGAAACAGATAGGAACCAGCACGAGCTCCTAAAACCTATTCACAGGAAATGTTAATACCATATTGTGTGCTCATGAACCCTAATACCATTTCTAATCTTTCAATCCGTCTTATCAAAGTAATTCAACGACAAATTATGCTTATACGCTTTATAATGTTTCAATTCATCTCCGGTAAAGTATCAAACAACTCCACAGAAACAATACCCAGTCAAATAATGCGTTGACAAACCTAATAATGCTATTAATTTGCTCCAATTAGCCAAAAGAAATCCACAACTACGAACAATGCTTCGAGAATCAACCAGAAATTGAAAACTATGTCAAACAAACAAAAAATTGAGCAACGAAAATCAAATTGAGGAACTACCGGAAGTTTGGGAAGGTAGATACGGAGACCAAAGCCACGGCGGAGGAGATACCCCGGCGAGTAGGCATTTGGAGGCTAAATGGTGGTCATAGAGATCTACTTGTTGCTTAACCTGGTCGACGATTCGCCTCTTCCTCTCAAAGATCTGAACGAAAAGATTCTCAATCTTCACATTCGCCGGCTTCCCCCTCGGATTCTCCTTGACGGAAAACATCTCCGACGACCTTCTCTAGAGATAGAGAGAGAGAGAGAGAGAGAGAGACTGTTAGCGCGGATTTGAATTTCAAAATTTTTAGGGATAAAGATTCATTTTCGCTTTCGTTTTCGTTTTCCCTTATTAAAAGATTTTATTTATAAAAAAAAAAAAAAAAAAAAAAAAAACCTTCGCTGGTTACAAAACGCTGCGTTTTAAATTCTTCACCACTTTATACTTATACGAGGTCGTTTGCTTTACTCTTTTCAGTTTTCACCGTGTCGTCGTCGTCGTTTTGTCTCTCCCTGAAACAAAACATTCGCCGGCGTAATCGTTAGAGAGACTCAGATTCGAATTCGATCATCAAAGTTGAATGGATGTTCCCTTACCAGCAGATAAACTATCTGATGGATCAAACTCTGAGTAAATTTTTCGAAGCTTATTCTCGATTTTGATTCCCTTCATCTGCCTCTTTTTTTTTATTTCCGAATTTGTAAATTTTGATGATAAGGTCCTCACAAGGTTTATAGTGAATCTATGGGTGTTTGATTTTTTTTTTCCGATTGGTTGTGTGAAATCAGGAACAAAACTTGTGTAGTGCTTGTGGCAACTGGGAGTTTCAATCCTCCTACTTTTATGCATTTACGCATGTTTGGTGAGTTTTTTTTTTTATTAGATCAGTTTATATAGAATTCAACGTTCCTATGTTCATCAATGGCGAGTTTCAGATACGATCAATTCGAAATTTCACACATCTTTTTAGGCATTATGATCAGTGTTTTTAGTCTATAAAGTAGCTTAGATTACGCCTTGTTCAGTGTTGTATTGATTGTGTTAACTAAGAGGTTTCTGGATGTTCATCATGTTAAACTAAAGTTTTATATCATTGATGCTGAGACCTTTTGTTCTCATGTATATGTTTCTTGACATCAGACTGATGAGTTCTCTTTTTTTTCGTCTTTAGAGCTTGCGAGAGATGCGTTACGCTCAAATGGATTTCATGTTCTTGGAGGCTATATGTCACCTGTTAATGATGCATACAAGAAGAAGGTATACCAAATTTTGCATCTTGAGAATCTTAGTTTCCTTCAATTATTGACTCTTGTTTTTCTAAGCCAATGCTATAACGGACATGTTGTGTGGTGATGATGAAACTATGAGCTTCTCTTTCCTTTTAGCTCCTAAAGTTCTTCTGCTTACTCTTCTGTTTAATTTCCTTTAGATATATAATAAAATCATCAGTTTCTGTGTAGGGCCTTTTATCTGCAGAACATCGTTTCGAAATGTGTAATCTGGCCTGTCATAGCTCTGACTTTGTAATGGTTGATCCATGGGAGGTACTTTCTTGTTCCTCGAAAAGCTTTTAATAAGTTCTTTTTAGAGGAACAAAGCATTGTTTAGAAAACTTTTGGAAGATGTTTCTACAGGCATTTCAAAGCACCTACCAACGAACTTTGACGGTTTTATTAAGGGTCAAGACTTTCCTTACAAAAAATCGACTTGTACCTGAGGGTAAGATAACTGCAAAAAACTGTGTCATTTGTGGTCTTTGGCATCTTTTTACTCATAGTTGATGTCACTTACAGTTTTGTGTAATTGCTGGATCGTCTCAATGTGGTTGCTATGTTTCATCATACGTGTTAACTACTACCAAATAACAATTTTATAGTATGTCGTTTTTAATGCTAGAATCTCTTAAAGTCATGCTACTATGTGGCTCGGATTTACTGCAATCTTTCTGCACTCCCGGTGTTTGGATCCCTGAGCAGGTAAACCAAGGCAGCATTGTTATTATATAAACAGAGATTGTGTTTTATCGGTTTTACTCACAGTTATGCTCGTTTTACAATATTGGGGTTTTGAAGGTAAGAACTATTTGTAAAGAATATGGCATTGTGTGCATCCGAAGAGAAGGACAAGATGTTGAAAATATGATCTCTGGTGACGAAATCTTAAACGAAAACCGCGTAAGTATTACCAGGTTTCTCTTCTGATTCCGCTGTTTCAGTCTGTGATTTGTACACGGGTTTTATTGAATGGTTCCACCACGGTTTCTTTTGCAGGCTAACATCAAAATCGTTGACAATATTGTTCCTAATCAGATCAGTTCGAGTAGATTAAGGTTGTTTGAGATTTATCCTTCTCAAGAACAATTCATCTACAAAAAAAAAAAAAAAAAAAGATTTCTCTTGCTCATTCCTCTGCTTCTTTCAGGCAATGCATTTCGCAAGGGTTATCGGTTAAATACTTGACTGAAGATGGAGTTATAGATTATATCAGACAACATCAACTTTACACGGAGCTCACATGACAAAAGCTGAGAGGATTATAATACTTCATCAGATCAAATATTACTACACAACCATCAAATAATCGTGGTAAGCAAGATGTAATCAGATCAGATACATTTAACGAATCACCAGCTTTGGAAGAAGCACACTATTTTACGACAGCAAAACTCCCTAATGTCCGTCTCACTCCCATTGTAAGGGCATACCTTACACAATACTTATTTATGTCAAAGCTCTGCCGATTCAAACTTACATATGGTAACTATGCAAAGTATAGAGTATTGTTCCATCAGTTATTCTCTTGAATGGCTCACCATCATCTATTATAAAAACTTCCTGACTCTTCCTAGCATGTTCTCCTTCTTACCGTTTTGCTCGTTTTTTGACGCGAAATGCCTCCAATCTTCAGCATAGGCTCCTAAACCTGTACAAGACTCAAGACACGACCAAAAAGACACAAAAGGCATAAAAACACTCTATAAACGACTCAAAACGAGTACTCCTTCTGTTTCACAAACTAGGGTGATGATGGTTTGATCCAGTTTAACTCATTTATTGGTGAAATGTTACTCTGCTTCCACTCACGTTAGTATTCAAAGCTGAGAGAATATTACTTCCATCAGATCAACATTAGCACACTACCCATCAAATAATCATGATAAACGGATTTTAATCTTGGTAGAAAGAAAAACGGATTTTAATCAGATAAGGTACATTTATTGAATGCATGTGGGATAAAACATTACAAATAGAAAGTTACAACTCAAAATGAAAATTATGGAGAACAAAGACAACCTCCGAAACATAAAAATACCCCAAATTAACTTAGTTGGATACTCAATCATTACGTCACATGTCTGATAGAATTGTTTCTCAAAAGAATTCGGATACAACGTTGAGAACAACATATCTTGTCATTGTATCCTTTGAAAAAAAATCGGGAATGGACAACGGTCCCGACTGTAGAAGATGAGTCTTATTCATAAACGATATCGTTACAGAGGTATATATAGTAAAACAGAGAGAACATTCTAGACTAGAGAGTATAAACAGAACATTCTATATACAACATGATACGGAATATTGAGTAATGAAGAGCGTATCCCTTGCATATCAAGGTGTATCCTTAACATGCCCCCTCAAGATGGAGGGCCGGCAGACACTCCAATCTTGTGACGTAAGTGAATGAACGGTGTACGTGTAAGAGGCTTTGTCAAGGCATCGGCTAGCTGATCTTTGGTGTTAACGTGACAGACACGAAGCTGCCCTTGCTGAATCTGCCCTCTAACGAAATGATAATCTAAAGCAAGATGCTTCATGCGGGAGTGGAACACTGGGTTTGCACAGAGGAAGGTGGCACCGACGTTATCACAGTAAACTGTCGGTATAACTCGGATATGTACACCCAGCTCGGTTAAGAGATTGCAAATCCAACGAAGTTCTGCAGAGGTATTGGCAATAGCTCTGTATTCGGCTTCAGTGGAAGAGCGAGCAACCGTTTTCTGCTTCTTTGCGGACCAGGAGACAGGATGAGTACCCATGTAGAGAATATAGGCGTTTGTTGAGACATAGTCATCCCTGTCGCCTGCCCAATCAGCATCGGAGTAGGCATGGAGAGTGAGGTTATTCTTGGCAGCAAAGAAAAGACCATGAGTTGTTGTTCCCGCTAGATAACGAAGTACCCGTTTTGCAGCTTGCCAGTGTTCTTGAGTTGGGCAGTGCATAAATTGAGACAAGCGGTTGACAACATAGCTAATATCGAGCCTTGTAAAGGAAAGATATTGTAAACTTCCAACAAGACGGCGATAGTCTGTACCATCGGGAAGAGGAGAGCCAGATTTGAGAGTAAGCTTTGGAGAGGATGCCATTGGAGTTGCAACGGGCTTGGCATATATCATATTGTAACGATGAAGTAAGTCGATGATATACTTGCGCTGACAAAGATGCAAACCTTTAGCAGTACGATGAGCTTCAATTCCCAGAAAGTAGTTAAGCTCCTCTGGATCCTTAACGGAGAATCGATCAGCAAGGGAGTGAAGAACTTGTTGAATGGAGGAAGTGTCATTACCAGTGATGAGAATATCGTCAACGTATACTAAGAGATAGACACATGTTTTGCCGTGTCGGAGAACGAACAGAGAGGTGTCGGCAAGAGAATTTTGAAACCCAACACTAAGAAGATACGACCGTAACTCGGTGTACCAGGCACGTGGAGCTTGCTTGAGTCCATAGATTGCTTTGCGGAGACGACAAACATAGGACGGATGATCACTATCAACGAAGCCTGGCGGTTGTTCCATGTAGACTTCCTCGTTGAGAGTCCCCTGTAAAAACGCGTTATTGACATCCAATTGAAGAATCGGCCATGAAGAGCTCACAACAACATCAAGAACCAAACAGAGCGTTGTTGCTTTTATCACGGGGCTGAAGGTCTCTGTGTAGTCACGACCATATTGTTGGTTGTATCCCTTGGCAACAAGCCGAGCTTTACACCTGCCAAGTTTCCCATTTGGTAAAAATTTGTTTTTATAAACCCACTTACAGCCGACTACATTATGATTTGGTGGTCGTGGGACCAGATACATCGTTTGATTGCGGGCAAAGGCGTCAATCTCGCCGGACATAGCTTCCCGCCATATCTTGTCTTTCATCGCCTGGTTCACGGTTAGAGGTTCGGTGGGATAGGGAGAGGATAATGCGGCGGAGAGGTTGAGTTTGGATTTGGGTTTGACAATGTTGTTTTTACGTCTGGTCTGCATAGGGTGGCTATTTTGAACCGGTGGTGGAGGGGCGATAACGGGATCAGGTTCAGGGGACGAAGATTCAGAGGTCGATGGAGAAGAAGGGGTCGATGAATGGGACGATGGAGATGGGCTACGAAGAGAGTTAGCAGGGGAGATGGTATTGGGCTCAAGGGGTGAATTTGGGTTATGATCTGGGCTTGGATTTTGTGATGGGTTGGGCCGGATGTTATCAGGTTCTGCAATGACACTAGGTGAGTTAGAGGAACTTACTGTGGCTGTGGAATTGATTTCCGGCGACGTATTTCGGGGAGGAGCTGAGCTCGACGGTCCAGGCGTAGACTTCGGCGACGAGACGAGTGGCGGCGGGTAGAAAGGAATGACGTCAACAGAAGGTGTGGCTGGAGAGGAGGAGGGGAGAGGTGATTCAGGAGAGGAGTCACGAGGTGATTTGAACGGGAACCGGGTTTCCTCAAATTTAACGTGACAGGAGACATAGACGCGACCAGTGCTAGGCTGAAGACACAGGTAGGCACTCTGGGTGAGAGAGTAACCCAAGAACACGCACGGAGTTGATCGGTGCTCAAGCTTGTGAGAGGTGTACGGTCGTAACCAGGGGAAGCAGAGGCAGCCAAACACTCTCAACTTGGAATAGTTCGGGGATGAACCAAACAACCGCTGGAACGGAGACTCCATGGCGATGACCGGTGTTGGAAGTCGATTAATGAGATAGACGGCAGCGGCAAAAGCATACGGCCAATAAGTGTTGGGAAGACCACCATGTGTGAGAAGCGAGAGGCCAGTTTCAACTACGTGACGGTGCTTTCTTTCGGAAATTCCATTGTGCTCCGGTGTGTGCGGTGGGGAGGTGAAATGAGAGATACCCGAGCTTGACAAAAACTGTTTGAGGGCCACAAACTCCCCACCATTGTCTGAATATAAGGTGCCAATCCTTGTACCAAACTTGTTTTCCACGAGGGCTTTGAAGGGGATGAATGTTTCACGAACTTGGGATTTGGTTTTAAGCGGATATAACCAGGTATAACGAGTGTAGTGATCGATTAGAATCAGATAGTATTTGTAGTTGTCTATTGACACAATAGGAGAGGTCCAGACATCAGAAAAAATATACTCAAGGGGTCGTGTGGATGTGATAGAAGTGTTTGAGAAAGGAAACTTATGGCTTTTATTAATAGAGCAATCAGAACAAAACAAATTTTGAGAAGAAGTTGCAGAGTAAGGTAATGAGAATTTAGAGACTAGAGATTGAAGGATAGGTGAAGCAGGGTGGCCTAAGCGATGGTGCCAGTCCACTAAGGACGGTTTTGAGGATGTTGAAGCAAAGAAAGCGGAGAGAGTGGTTGGTGAAGCCGGCCACTCGTAAACATCGTCTCTAGTTTTGCCTTGGAGTAACAGGCCCCCGAGCTCAGATCCTTCACCTGAAAGGAAGCAGGAAAGAATGCCACAGACACTTTATTATCATTGCATAGCCGGTAAACAGAGATTAAATTTTTGTGGATATGAGGAACACAAAGAACTCAATTTAACAGGAGCTTTTGAGAGGGAGATAGAGAGGGTAGAGATAGTGAACCAGTGTGAGAGATCTGGAGACCGGAACCATCACCAATAAGAACAGAGTCATCACCGTGATAGGGCTGGTGAGTCGCAAGGTGATGGAGATCACTAGTCATGTGATGAGACGCACCACTGTACAAGAGCCACAGAGTGGTCGAGGATGGAGCAGTGAGAGCGAGATTAGCACGAGACTGCCAGGGACGAGAGGGCGTGGGAAGAAGACCAGTGGACGACGCAACTTGATGAAGCTGAGGGCAGCGTTTGGCACTATGACCGAAGATACCACACAACTGACACTTTCCTTGATAACCACAAATTGTCCTAACGCGACGAGGAAGATGTATTGGATGACCTATTGTTCCATTGTTGATGGTTACGCTGAGCAGACTTGTGTGGATGAGTACGAGAGCGAGAAGTGGCGAGATTGGCAGTGAGAGGAACATATGTAGGTGCGACAATAGCAGCGGTCAACAGCTGAGCTTCTTTGTTGAGAAGTTTTTCATGAACTTCGGTGAGTTTGGGAGAGACCTCACGACCTTCAACTTGATCAACAACAGATCGGTAGTCTTCAGGGAGACCACGGAGAACCGCCTCTATTTGCTCATCGAGATCAAACGGCTTGCCGAGGAGAGCCAATTTGTCAAAACGAGTAGTTAATCCTTGCATATACTCATCGATCGTTTTATCACCTTTGGAGAATTGTTGCAGTTGAAGACGTAACTGCTGAATGTGACCCTTGCTCGGTTTAGCAAAGATATCAGGAACGGTTCTCCACATCTCAGCAGCAATTTTGGTGGTTGTAACAAGCGGTTGCACCGACGGAGAAAGAGTGCCGAGAAGGCCACTGTAGATCAATTTGTCCTGTCTCTTCCATTTTAGAAAATCAGGGTTCGGAATGGTGGCATCATTGGAATCAATTGTCGGAGCCGGAGAAGCAGTAGAACCATCAACATATCCGGCTAAGTCATACCCATCAAGCAGAGAGTGGATCTGTAGGCTCCAAGTGATGTAGTTAAGGGAGGTAAGCTTAATAACATTACTCATGTTGATGTTAAGAAAGCTTTGGGTGGAATCAATGACTTCAGCGGTGTTGGACATGGAGACAGGTGGGGGAGAGAACGCAAAACAGAGAGGGAGGGAGAAAGTGGAAACAGAGAGAGGGAAGAAGAAAAAGAAGGAAGAAAACGGCAGAGGAAAAAAAAATGCAGAGATCTTTTTACTGCTCTGATACCATGTAGAAGATGAGTCTTATTCATAAACGATATCGTTACAGAGGTATATATAGTTAAACAGAGAGAACATTCTAGGCTAGAGAGTATAAACAGAACATTCTATATACAGCATGATACGGAATATTGAGTAATGAAGAGCGTATCCAATGCAAATTGGCCGGCTGACAGAACTGTTGAGAAGGATCCAAAATTCTATCCATTTTGGCCTCGTAAGTTTAGATGTCTTCACGACAACCGAGACGGAATCTTTTATAGTATCACCAGGCTTCATGTAAATGTCTGCCCCAAGTAAACACTCAACATGAAGAGCGATGCAGCAGTCATGGCATTTATAAAAGAATAGCATTTCTCCTTCTTCTATGTTTCCTTCGCAAATTTCACACCAGTCTTGTTGACCGCTTCCCTTTTCCCGATCACAAATGATGAGAATATGGTTGTCATGCTTATACCTTGCCTTATATGGAAAGGTAGCGCAACGATAACATAAAATATAATCGCATTCAATGCAGATTAGTTTTGAATCGTCACTTTCCTCTTTGCACATATGACATAGTGTTAATTCGTACGGTTCCGAAGCTAGGAATAAAGGATGTTTGTGGCCTTGAAAATCAAATGGTTCGGTAATCAAGGCACACCGTAAATCTAGCTTGAAGTTTCTTCCATCTATATGATGCTCATAAAAGTAGCCAGTACCCTCACGCGCACATTGGTTACATTGGAATATACCTTCGTCAGTACCAACTCCTTTGGTTGCAACTTTTAGTGTAAGTGGATGTGGATATAAGGGGTATCGTTTCATGCGTGAAGCATTTGCACAATTTTCATGGAGGATGAAGTTGCATTCCACGCATGAATAGAATCCCCCTTCGTAGACTGGAAGTGCACACCCTCGACAATACTTATTTGCATCATAAGCTTCTTCGCTGATCTCAAATCGTAGATGGTGACTATGAAAGGGATGGAGTATTATTCCATCGGCTATCCTCTTTAACGGCTCACCATCATCTATCTCATCATCTTTTTCAGGTACTCCTTCAAGTTCTTTTCCATCCCACACATTTGGATTTAATGCACATTTTGAATGAACAAAATAAGCATCACATGTTTTGCAAGCGTATGCACCATAATTGTTATCAACTTGTTTCCGACAAACTCCACAAGACAAATTTCTAGACGACGGAAGAGAAGAGGTAAAAGAGATACGGTGGGGGTGACGCGATATTCTTATGGCATGTGGGAAACCGATACAATTTTTATGGATGACAAAGACACATTGGATGCATATGTATGTGGGATCAAGCTCCTTAATCATGGCGCAAATATGGCAAACTGTAGAAGCTTGTGTAGGGAAAAAGGTGAGAGGGTGGGGATGGCTTTTTGGATGGTCTACGACAAAGGGTATTGGTCTCATTGCACAGATCGCGTGCATACTCAATTGGCAGGTAGCACAATAGTAAAACATGTGATCGATATATGTTCCACAACAAGTGAACCACATAGAATTCATTGAAGGACTGTAAAGGCGAAGAGAGTGAAAGGGGTGGGAAGGGTGTTTGATTTCAAGTGGAGACTCTACACATTCTTTGTGGAATTTATCTTTACATTCAAGGCATGCATAATAGCTATTGCTGGGCATTGCATTTCTGCATACACCGCACTTGAATTCTCGTTCATTAGGTTCTTTATTGTTGCACCAAAAAAGAGGGACTATAGGAAGCTTACATATACCAGGGCGGTTGGAATCAAGCAAAGATTCGCCTTCTTGATCACCGCTTCTTGTGTTGGGGAAGTGAGGGGAAGCATCGTATAGATGAAGATCAAAAAGATTCGACTTTCTGATCGAGGACACAAAAAAAGAGGTTGAAGAGGGAGGTTCCCTTCGACGGAGGATTTTGGGTGGACTGTTTGTGTTAATTCGTATACCAAAAATGAGTTTCCATCGATTTCCTCTCTACGAAATACACCCACGGAACTCATAGTCGCTAGGAATGGGGATTTGGATTTCTGTGATATTCTTCTTTTCCTTC
The DNA here is from genome assembly GCF_030686135.1 of Camelina sativa. Classification (NCBI taxonomy): domain Eukaryota; kingdom Viridiplantae; phylum Streptophyta; class Magnoliopsida; order Brassicales; family Brassicaceae; genus Camelina; species Camelina sativa. The sequence continues at coordinate 45,183,697 of NC_141890.1, read as the reverse complement.
TCCCCTTGCATGCATATTTAAAGCCGGTCATTAAATATGAAACTTGTGATACAGCTAAATTTGGTCTTTTTATTTGTTATAAAAAAGGGGATATAGGTCGTTTATTATTGATTTCGTATCGCCCGCTGTCCATTCTTTTTAAAAAAAAATTGATTTATGAGTATTAAAAGGAAGAGTCTCTTCTGCTTCTAGATCTTGTCTCTAAAGATTAGTTCTATAATATGAAAATGCACTCTCCATTGGAAGTTGGAACAATTCTTTAACAATATGAAAATGGACGGGAAACAAGTTCATAACTTCACGTAGCACAATATTAAAAGTGTAAACTAATAAATAAGTATTATTATTACCATAAGAATTTTTTGGTTATCATCTAAAATTTTAAATTTTCATTGATAAAGTCTTAAATTAATTCTGAATCTTATGTACTAGTTTAACGGTATAGGTTTTTCCAAGTGGGACAAGCAATTTTTTAGAAAGCCTTTATTCACCAAAAAAGAAGAAGCTAATTGTTCGTTCCGGCCGATTTCCGTATATTAAAATAGAACACTATATATATATTTTTAATTAAATTTATGTACTTTTACATGTCCTTTTCAAATTAATAAAGTTATGTTTTAAAAAAGAAAAACATATCATCGTGATCATTACTTGTCCACCATTAACTATTGGATTTGCATGTCTTTCATTTATAGATTATGAATACTCTGAGATTCCTAACACTACAAGAAAACAAGCAAATAGCGACTGCACTATTAGTCACTATTTAGTCGCTAAACAGTGTGTTACGACTAAATAGCGACTAAAACCAGTAGTCGTAAATCGAGAGTCGCTAAAATAAATAGTCGTAAAATTAGTCGCCAAATAGCGACTACATTACGACTATTTTGCGTAGTCGTAAATGTAGTCGTAATATAGTCACTAAATTTAACGACTACACTACGACTATTTTACGACTATTCTAAATAGTCATAATGTAGTCACCAAATTTAGTGACTAATTGAGGACTAATTTATGATTATGTATTTAAACAATATTGTATTTATACAGCATTATATATATATACTATTTTGATAATATATATATTTTATTAATTATTTTTAAATATATATAAGTTATTGGAATGAATTGATATTAAAAATAAAAAATACTATATTTATTATTATGAAACCATAATATAAAAAAAAAACTGTATTACAAAATAAAACTAAAAACATAGTTAAAAATAAGAATACAAAGAATACATCATACTACTAAAAAAAGAAAGTAAATATTGGAAATGCACAAACATCAAGGGTTAATGTTTGAAGCGACGGAGAAGGAGGTTGCTTTGCTTTCCCAAGAAGTCTTTTGCTTTTGAGATGAATGTTGAAGATTTTGACCTGAAGCAAACTGCAAAGACCGGGACAAGGAGAAAGGAAGCTGAGCTGATGGAAGCATTTCTTAAGGAACTTAAGGCGAGGGAGAATGAGCTCAGATTGCCTAATGACACCATCAGAGAGAAATTAGCTGAGCTGGAGAAGAAATAAGTTTGCTTAAATATACATAAACTGGATTTAACAAACACAAACGAGGGAGAATGAGCTCAGGCTGCTTACATACCTTGAAGCGAGGGAGAATGAGCTCAGGTTGCTCACATATACCTCCTAAACTCGATTTAATAAACCCAAACAACTTTGGTTAACAACTGTGAGTCTATATGGTCACATGAATTCTCTTATGAACTGGATTCCCTTGGACTTAGCTCAAGCAAATATACCTTAGCCCTGGAGCGCCCAACATGAGAAGGACGAAATAGATATTGCCTATTCAGGTTACTGACTTCAATAGTGTCCATTTTAATCTGTAACATCGAACAAGAACCAGGAAAAAGAACTTAACAGCGAACAAGAACCAGGAACAAGAACTTCACGAGCAGAACTCAAGCGTTACCTATAATTGGTTGGGCATTGACATGGACGATTGAAGGTAATAAGTAGGAAAGAGTCTTTCCAGAGCCAGTTTCAGCAATGCTAATAAGATCACGTCCCTTCATTGCCATTGGCTAGCCCTGAGATTGTATAGGCGTAGTAGGTTCAGTTAAACCAGCCTTCTTAATCTCTTCCAAAACATAATCTAGGCCAATCAAAAAACTCTTATCAGTAGATATATACAAAAGAACTTACATAGACATGTAAGTGAAACTGATCACAGTCTAAATCAAATGAAACAGAAGTCAAATCCAGTAGTAGTTCTTTTGGATATGAAATCAGCTTACCAGGAAAGCCAACATCACGAAAACTCTTGACAGGTTTGGTAATATCTCAACAACAGTAATTTCCCTCAGCTTACGATACTCTTCAACTTCTGCCTCAGTCATAGCCGCCACAGCCTGCGATTCGACATAGAAATTCTTCTCGAAAGGAGTCAAACCATCCAAATCTAGCTTCCTTGGAGAGTCATTGCCATCACTATCCTTTTTCATGCTTGATGTATGACTACATGAGCTTCCGTATGATGAAGCCCCACCAAACCCTGAGTCACTAAGAACACACAAATTTGAAAATGAAACAAACTCTTCTTCTCCAAAAGTAAACACCACAGAGAATCGAAAACGCTTAAAGCACACGAATTCGATCAAAATTAAGCCAGACTGGCTTCATACTCGGTACAAAGGAAGTGTATAGAGCAACTAAGTGGAAAAAAAATTCTGAGTTTTATCAATTTCAATACGAAAGCAACCACACACACACTTACCTTCGACGGTGTGTTGTATTCAGAGCGGTCAGCATCAAGTAATTTGGTTCGTTCTCGGAAGTAGTCTTTACGGGTAGGTTCCTCATGTTCAGGGATTCGACAGTGAATGAAGGCTACTCCAGAGCGTGAGTAATTACGAGATCTGAGATCCGCAAAAATGCTCTGGTACCAGATCTAAAAACTTGAGAGGATGAAAACAACGACAAGATGAAGATCGAATAGAATGAAACAGCGGGCGGAGGAGAGAAAGTTAATCGGCTAAAGAGACAAAGGAGAAAGAAGAGAAGGGGAGAAAGTTAATCAATCCCTCGTGAAGGAGACGAAAGAGAAACAAGAGCAGGAAAAAACCTTGTCCGTTGGATTAAATTAATCAACGGTTGATAGTGTAATCCATGTGTTTACATATCATCCAATAAAAAGCTTTCATTATTTAAAGAGTAATTTGTTGGATCAAAACATATATACTTTGCAATTCTGGGTTCATAATTCAGGAAATGACATTTGAAATTTATGATTTGGGACTTGGGGTTTTGAAATTTAGAAGAATATTAGACTTGATTTAGATTTAAAAATATTTTTTTTTAGGTTTTAAAATGACTAAGTTTAATAAATTTTGTAAGTATATAGTTTTTGGAAAGACTGATTTATATGTAAATACTAAATAGTTTTACATCTTGGTTTTATAGATATTCAATGGCTATATTTTGGGTGAATGATCTATGATTTAATTTCTATACATGAATTATAAAGGTTTTAAATTTAAGGTTAAGGGTTTTTGAGCATAAGTTTTGGGTTTATGGTTAAGTGTGTTGATAAAAATATAGGATTTGGAAAACTATAGTTTTTTGGGGTTAAGTTTGGAAAAATTAGTTATATACATATATATAATGGTTATGGTTTGGTTTTATGGTTTTTGAATTAATTTATAAGATTAAGAATTTAAACTTCAAAATTTAGATTTGATGATCTAGGTTTTGAAGTTTGGTTAAGGGTTTGGGGGTATAGGGTTTAGGGTTAAGATTTAAGATTTGGGGTTAAGTTTTGAAAAATTAGATTTTCTTTTAAGCATTAAAGCTTGGTTTTATGTATATATAAGAATGGCTATGTTTTAGTTTTATGGTTTAAGAAATAATTTCTAATATTAAGAATTAAATATTCAGGATTTAAACTTTAAGTTTATAATTTAGGTTTTGGAGTTTGGTTAAGGTTTTGCAGTTAAATTTTGAAAATTTATATTTTCTTAAATAGTGACTGATATACGACTTATTGGCGACCTATACCATGAGTTGCATCTTAGTCGCTAAATTAGCGACTATTTAACAACTATATGTTCTGTTATACAATATAGTCATAAAATAGTCATTAAATTACGACTAAATTACCGACTACGGTAAGTAGTAGCAAAATAGTGACTATTATACGACTAAATTTTTGTAGTCGTAAAATTGTCGCCAAATAGTCGCTAAATAGTGGTTAAAAATGGCGACTACATATGTCGTCGCCATTTGTAGTCGGAAAAAGTATGTTTTCTTGTAGTGTAACAGTTAGGAGTAAAAGAAAAAGGTTTAATCCATATAAAGTTAAATGAAATGAAACTATTTCATAGGTTTGACAAAAAGAAAAAAAACTATTTCATTTTTTCTTATGAATAATGTACATGTCCACAACTACTTTTTTCTTCATAGATGACTAGATTTATAACCCGCACGTTGCGGGACTATACTTTTTATTGTTATTAATGCGAACTGTTAAATATAATTATAATTATCCAATATTAAAATAAAAATCTGTATAGATGTCAAATTTATTTTATTAAGCGATATATAACTTCTATTTCTTTTAATATTTTTCACAATTTTTTTTTTTTTCGGTATACACTCATCATACTTACATCTACTCTCTTTTCACATTTTATTATCTCACTTGTAATATATTGATTATGAAGACATATCATAACTATTTTTTCATATTTTCATTTTCCAATACTTTTTTAATCGGTTGAGTGATCGTTAATTACTAACATAGACATAAAGAAATCTTAGAGAATATATCCACCCTTTAATTTGTCGCGAAGTTTCTTTGACAATGTTGTACTACACGTATATTTTGCTTTCTAGTAATAAATCTCATAATTGGACTTGTTTCTATCCATAAACATCATATTATAACTCAAATATTACATTTTATCTTAAATTGTTTGAAAAAAGAAAAATTATGTTCACATATATATATATATTTTTACTTAAAATATATATAGTCTACTATGTTTCTACTTTTTATATAGTGTTATTTTAATGTAATTCTCCTAAATCTACAAACTCATAAGATTCATCTAACTTTTAAATATGTGTACTTATGCAAAAATATAACTCTTTTTAATTTTTAATTAAAAAATTTTACAATCTACCACTACTATTATAATTGTTTTTATTACAAATAGCTTTCTCAATTTCTTCTTAGTATTTTCACTATTCTTTTTTTGGTGTGTGTGATGTTCATAATAAGTTTTCTTTAATTTGAGAAAAAAAAAGTTTTCTTTAATATGTTTTATTTCAAGTAACCTTATACATTTCTCTTAAATATACACATAATTTTAATTTTTGATCACTTGCTTAATATTTTCTCTTTTTTTTTTGGATATACCTTTGTTTAACAAATTTCACCATTTTTCAATTTTGAAAACGATAGATAATATTGATCATTCAAACTATTTTATTTAATTATATTATTTAGTTCTAAATAATAATATACACCAAATCCTTCTGGTTTTAATCGGTAACATAAATTTATAATTTAACACTAACAACATAGTCTCAAGTTTTAATATATATATTATTAATTATATTATACTATAATTGAAAATAATAATATATACCAAATTTTAATCTAATTTAACACCAAGAATTGAATAACCTCTTGATTTAAAAAACCTTTCAATTTTTGTGTTTGTTTTTGGGAAAAAACTCTTATTTTCTTTATCCTAATAAATGTAAATCTTGAAAGTAATTATTTTTTCATTAAATATATGATAGCTCTATTTTCCCTCTTTCTAGTTTTCTACAAATATTTACACAATTTATATGTTATGATAGAAATAACTAATTTTATATTTATGTAATCTCTGTTCATATTTTACTTTGATATTTTTTTTGGTTGTATTTTTTTTCATTTCGTTTTTATTTTAAATTTTAGTTTAAATTATTATTTTTATAATAATTAAAATATTTAAAAATGAGTGAATTAATTGATACAATAATTTTAGATTTTATGGACTTTAATTATGTGGATTAATTTATTAAAATTGAATATAAGAAGTGATGAGGTGGATGAATGAGAAGAGAGAAAAGCTAACTTTATATATATAGATTATGTCAGTTTGTTTTTATACATAATAGTTGTCATACTAATATACTATATCAATATATTTACACAAATTGTCAAACAACAAAACTTGCAATCGTTCGATATAGTCAAACAAAAAAAGTGTCATCTAATACTTCCACTTGAAAAAATATTAGTTGCCACTTTAAACAAATTGAAGAACTCCCACTTGAAATTTTTGACAACGAACTTAAAAGTACTACCGGTGATCCACAACTATTTAATTCAAATAAATATCAATAAACCGTAGTTGGTTTCAAATAAATGTCACGTCTCTCTCTCTCTCGGCTGGTTTCTATTGTAAGCTGGCCTAATAAACACACGTGTGACCAACTATAAGCTTCTCCTTGAGATACTCTAATTCAACCTGCATATATCCTAACATCGTAGAAACAAAGTTAAGTACCTGGTGTCCTGGTCAGCAAATTAGGCTATCTAAGACTTAGTTTTTGAGGTTTCAGGGGAATGGACGTGGTTTGTAGCTGGGTTTCAAACATAGCTAAGCCCTAAGTACTCGTCATATACATTAAAGCCATTTTCCTTTTTTTTTTTTGTAAACTAGTGGCTAAAATCCAAGGTAATGCAAATACAAAAAGTACAGCCATACAAACATTTTTTTTTTAAATTACATATTAAAACGAAAATTAAGAAATAAGAAATACAACAAAACCCGAAACAAAAATACTTCAAATTGACGGGATAAAAGGGATAAAGATCGTTTTCCCTAACTATTTTGATGATCAGTCTTCACTACAATACAAAGAACAAAATATTGTGTTCTGCCCTTTGAAATATATTGGGAATGGACAACGGCAAAAGCATCTAGTGCAAATTGGCCGGGTGAGAGAGTTGTTGACAAGAATCCAAAGATCTTTCCGTTTCGTACCCTTAGATGTGAGCCTGACAATAGAGATGTAGTCTTTCATAGTTTTATCAGGTCTCATGTACATGTCTACCCCAAGTAAACAATCAACATGAACAGCTGTGCTACAGCCATCGCAATTATAAAATCGTAATTCTGTTTTCTTTTTAAACCCAAGATACCTCCTTTTTTTGACTTCTCCTATTTTGCCTTCGCAAACATCACACCAGTCTGCTTGATCACTTGCCTCTTTTCCATTGCAACTTGTGAGAAAGTGACTATCATGCTTATAGCTTACCTTGTATGGGAAGGTAACACAACGGAAACATATATAATAATCGCATTCTATGCAAATTAACTTTGAATCGTTGCTTTCATATTTGCAAATCTGACATCGTATCTTTTTCTCTGTGTTCCAAGGTAGGAATAAGGGATGCTCGTGGCCTTGATAGTCAAATGGTTCAATTATGGAGGCACACCTTAAGTCTATCCGGAAGGGTTTGTCTTCTCCGCGATGCTCATAGAAGAAGCCATTACCATAACGATCACACTCAAAACAACGAAATTCACCTGTGTAACTATGATCTCTCATGGTGGCAAATTTAAGTGTAAGTGGATGTGGATATAAGGGATATCGTTTCATGCGTGGAGCACTTGCACAACCTTCATGGAGGATGAAGTCGCATTCCATGCATGAATAGAACTGACCTTCGTAGACTGGAAGGGCACACCCTTGACAATATTTATTTTCGTCATAAGTTGTGTTGATCTCAATTCGCAAGTGGTGACTATGAAAAGGATGGTGTATAATTCCATCAGCTATCCTCTCGAACGGCTCACCATCATCTATCTTATCATCTTCTTCTGATACTCCTTCAAGTTCTTTTCCATCCCACACATTTCTGTGTAATGCACATGTTGAGTGAACAAAATAAGCATCACACTTATTGCAAGAGTAAGCACCATAATTGTTGTCAACTTGTTGATGACAGACTCGGCAAGACAACATCCTAGATGGAAGAGAAGAGGTAAAAGAGATACGGTGAGGGTGACGAGATATTCTTATGACATGTGGGAAACCCATACAACCTTTATGGATTACGAAGACACATTGGATACAGATATATGTGGGATCAAGCTTCTTAATCCGGGCACAAATATTGCAAACTGTAGAAGCTTGTGTAGGGAACAAGGAGAGAGGGTGTGGATGGCTTTTTGGATGGTCTATAACCAAGGGTACTGGCCTCATCGCACATACGGGATGCATACTCAACTCGCAGGTTGTACAACGATAAAACATGCCGAAGGTAATTTTTCTGCAACAACCACTCGTAAACATGCATTGAAAATTGGAAAGTCGAAGAGAACACAAGGGGTAGGAAGGGTGTTTGATCTCAAGTGGAGACTCGACACATTCTTTATGGAAGTTTCTTTGGCATTGGAGACATGCATAATAGCTGTTACCGAGCGTTGTCATTTTGCATGCACCGCACTCGAATTGGACAGTAGAAGTTTCTTTATTGTTGCACCAAAAAAGAGGGACTACAGGAAGCTTACAGACACCTGGGTGGTCGGAATCAAGCAAAGATTCGCCTTGTTGATCACTGCTTCTTGTGTTGGGGAAGTGAGGAGAGGAATTGAATGGATGAAGCTCACCATTGCCATCATCATCATCATCATTGCCATCATCATCATCATCATCATCAACATCGCCATCACCATCATCATCATCATCATCATCATCATCATTATCATCATCATCATCATCATCATCATCATCATCATCATCATCATGGCTATGATCACCATCTTCGTTGTCATCATCGCCATCTTCTTTTTCATCTCCATTATCGTCATCTTCACCGACATCATCAGCATCGTCATCGTGTATCTTTAGTTTGAGCTTATGAAATTTGATACGTGCAGCAGGACAGGAAAAAAGTGGTTGATGAGGGAGATCGTCGCCACCAGAAGCCATGGCTAGTGCATCACCAGAAGAGGTTGGGTTGTCTATTTGTGTTAATGTGAATACCAAAAATAATTTCCCATCAATTTCCTCCTTATGAAATACACCCACTGAACTCATGGCTGCTACAAATTAATGGGGAATTTGGATTTCTGTGTGATAAGTCTTCTCCTCCTCTCTTTTTCCACACACACATATATATATATATATATTAGCCAGCCATTTTAATATAAAAACTTGTAAACACAGCTAACTCAGTTTTGATTTCTTGTGATATTCTTCTTATCCCGTTGCATATATATTTATTTTAGCCAAGTAGCCAACCATTTAATATAAAACCTGTGATACAGGTAACGCTTGGTATTTTCATATTCTTTGTTTAAAATATGTCCTTCATTATTAATTTCAAATCTCTGGACAATCTTTTAACCTTTTATATATTGACTTGTATTTTATTTTAGGAGAGAGTCAGGAGACCGTGTCCTCCGGATCTTGTTTCTAAATACCTTCGGATACCATCTGGGAACGGAAAATATGTCACGTAGGACAATTTTGCACAATAAATAAAGTGTACAATAGTAATATTATTACTGTAAGAGTAAGTGTGTAACCATGGAAAATACAACAATCCATATAACGTTGGATTAAAAAATAGTTAGGTTTCGTATTTTTAGTTATCATCTAAAACAAATTAAAATTTTTTTTGGACAAAGCTTAAATTTTAAATCTGACTACATATTAGTTATCAACATTGTTTTTTGATTTTTTTCTTTAACTGGAACAAACGAAATTTTTTGTCCCATCCGATATCCGCATATCAAATTCCCTTAGAACATTGACAAAAAGAAAAACAAAAAAAAACACAAAAATAAACACGTTCTATTTTTCTAAATTATGTCCTAAAACATATCATCTTGAATTCTTGATCATCACACATTCAAACTTGTCTAGTACTACGCACTATTTCCAACTTAAAAACTTATTATAAACAATTGGATTGAGCATGTCTTTCTTATACTTTGTAACTCCGAGATCCGAACAGTTAACAAATTGTTAAACAAAAAAGTTGCAATCAATATTGTGCAAAAAATTCATTTAATATATATCTACACTCCCACTTGAAAATATTAACTGCGAGTTGGAAATTTTTTTAAAGAAGTACCACTTGGAAAACATGCTTACCTTTTGATTGTATTCAACCGTATTCTGCGATTCACGCTTCAAACAACGGTATATTCACTATGGCGAGAGCGCAACAACCGCAGGCATGGTGAAGACCCAACCTCTGCATCTAGGCTTGGGAAATGGATTGATAAGACCATTCAGAATAAGCTGCTCCTCCTTTTGAATTCCGGTAACCCCAGTTATGAAGACATCCTCACAGTCTGGTTTTCCACTAGAGCGTAATGCTTTCGTCAAGAACTTAACATTAGTAAAATCAAACATGTTACACTTGTTGTAAAGAAAAGGTTTTTTGATGAATAAAATTTTACATTCATTCAAAAAAAAATTGTATTCAACCGTAGACACAATATAATTATTATTAAAAAAAATCAATTGACACCATCCTAATGGTTTAGTGGAAGAGGAAGGTCGTGGCCACCATAATCCATGGCTAGTGGCTTCATCGTAGGAGGTTGGGTTGTTTGTTTATAATAATGTGTAAACCAAAAAGGATTTTTAATTTTCCTCCCAGAGAACTCATAATTGTTAGTTTGTTACAATGGGGTTTTGGATATTTTGTGATATAATTTCTTTCTCTCCTTCCTCCTTGCATATATACATATTAGTACTCATTTACAAATTGCAAACCAAAAAAAGTTTTTTTTTTAATACTCCCACTTGAGTGTCTTGATTGTGTGTCACTTCACCATCCTAGTCCTTCCTTGCTTTGAGCTTCTGAAATCTATCTAATCACTACGAGAAAACAGTTTGATAGCGACTACACTTAACGACTACTTATTTAGTCACCAACTTTGATGACCATCCTGCGACTACAAGGTGATGATTTTGCGACTGACTCTTTGTATTCGCTATTTAGTCACTAAATAGAGACCAGTTGACGTAGTCGTATGTTGACGACTCGTTAACGACTATTTTGTTGTTGAAAAACAGTCGTGTATCTTAGTCGCTATGTTAACGACTACGTTGATGACCCAAGTAAATAGTCATTATTTTGGTGACCGAGTAAATAGTCGTTATTTTTGTAAAATACGTGCAGCAGGACATAAAAAAGAAGTTGAAGAGGAAGGTCGTGGCCACCATAATCCATGGCTAGTGGCTTCATTGGAGGAGGTTGGGTTGTTTGTTTATAATAATGTGTAAAACAAAAATGATTTTCCATTTTCCTCCCAGGGAACTCATAATTGTTTGTTAGTTTGCTACAAACTTACAATGGGGTTTTGGATATTTTGTAATATAATTTCTTCCTCTCCTTCCTCCTTGGATATATACATGTTAGTACTCATTTACAAATTGCAAACCATTAAAGTTTTATTACTACTCCGGTACTCCCACTTGAGTACTTGACACTTGACAGTATTACAAACAAAATTTTAAAATGTCACACTCAACGTAGTTATCCCTATATTCAACTCAGAATATCCATCTTTTTTTTTAATATTCTAAGATTAATCAACATAAAACTAACTTTGTTTGATATGTTTATATTTTTGCATAATACAGTGTACTGTATTTATTTTTGGTCAATGACCTAAGGTCATTCTATACTCATATAGATAGTCGTTAATTATTGTTTTCGACTCTATACGATTTTTCTTTAATTGAATTTCTGTTTTCTATTGAGAAAGCCAGAAAGGGACAAAAGTCGTTGAAGACGGAACATGTCAGGGATTCACGTAGGACAACGTTAATTTATAGAAATCCCACTTGGTAAACATAATTATCCCTTCGTTCAATTCTAAACAAATTATAAAGAACTCCCAAATGCTAAATTTGACTTCCACAACGATTCAATTTCTTTGACGATTAATCAACTGGAGTTAGCAAGTGTTGAGAATCGCAAACCCCGATTCATTTTTGTAGTAAACCGCATACCGCGACTCTGCCCGTACTCCTCGTCTATTTCACATATCAGTTTGCATAACATAAACATAACACAAAGATTTAACAAGTTCCCCTCATGCAGATGGTACATCTCGTGTGGGAACCTTCTCCCACAAACATCCACTATCAATAACCAAGGTTTACACTAGTGTTTCATATACAAGCTTAGAGAACTACTACAAAGAAACCTGAAGAAGAAAACACATAATAGATCTAGCTTTTCTTCTTCTCCTCTCTCTGTCTCTAGTTCAGCTCTCCCATCCACGTATAACCTTGAAACACCTCCAGAACCCCAAAGAAGCAGCTCCACCTTCGTCTCTCATAAGAGTGTCCTGAAGACACCTTATAACCTAGACAAGGCTATGCCCGTCTCTCAGCCCTCGACCCCAGCCAAGCTTATGCTCCTTTATTATGGTTCTGCGCACAGCTTCAAGCTCCATGTATGATGCCATGTGCATGCTCTCTGCACTACGCCCTGCGTCTCTGCATTTTGTCCTACACAGCGCCTTGCGCTGTGTCCTAGCTACAGCCGCCACCAACGTACCACCAGCTTCTTTAGTGAGTCTTTGTGCTTACTACCTGTTTCTTCAACCCTATGTTCCCTTATATAGCGAAACCCTAAACCTTATGTCGATTTACCCTTACAGACTACACAACCCGAATTCTGTATGGACTACATACCAATATGGACCCAGTTTCTAGTTCATACCAAATAAGCCTATATGAAGCAAACCTTTACAACATCAAGCAATACGGAACTAACCGTTGTTAGATGATTGAGTTTGTTTCTTGTAGGTTGGGTATCAACTATCGGTTTTTGGCTTTGCCTTAATTCCATCTCGAAAAGTTGTTGGTCCGACCGTTCAAGCACACATATAAAGGCAAATTAGCAAGATACTATTTGCGTGTTCAGACCAACAACATTCTGTGACAGAGGCTGATCATGACATCGGTAAGATATCATTTATTCTCACTCCTTTGTGGCTCGGCACTATACATATATGTTTAAGAATCCAGCCACTGCGAATTGAATCACATTTAAAGTTCTTGTTGGACACCTCAGATACAAAGAGAAGTAAAAGGAGATTGAGCTAAAGAGAGCAATCAAGAATTTCAATAACAAAAGATTAAAACTCTAACCAAGAAATTTCAGTTAATTCTCTTTCATGGAATTATAAGATAACATATTTGTTTCATGTACAAGTTACATATATTAAAGCCAAGTGACGGTGATTTTCCTTATTGTAAATTACTTTAATCAAGGAAATGAAATTAGAAAATCACATAAAACGTTTCTTTTCATTTTCTTAAAAATTGAACGTTACAATCTCATAATTGAAATTTAAAAGAAAAACAACACAGCCGAAATATCAAAATACTTCAAATTAACAACTAACAAGAATTTTAAAAAGTGGATAAACTCGGTGTGGATGCTCAGTCATCATCATCACCTACGCCGCAGAGACAATATACAATTCACCGAACAAAATATTATGTTGGGCCTTTTGAAAAGTATTGGGAATGGACAACGGCACATGCATCCTTGACAAGTTGGTCGAGAGAGGGTATTGTTGAGAATAATCCGAAGATCTGTCCCATCACTTCTATATGGGTACTTGAAAACAGATATGTAATCTTCTTCAGTATTACTATTACGAGGTTTCATGTACATGTCTCCCCCAAGTAAACATTCAGCATGAATAGTGGTGCAGCAGTCACTGCAGTTATAAATACGGCTTTCTCTTCTTCTCCCCCACGATTTTTCTCTTAATTTTAATTCTTTGATTCTGCCTTCGCAAATCTCACACCAGCCTAATTGATCACTTGCCTCTTTTCCATCACAAATCGTGAGAAAATGACTGTCATGCTTATACCTTGTCTTGTATGGTAAAGTAGCGCAACCAAAACATATAGAATAATCACAAATCAAGCAAATTAACTTTGACATACTTTCGTATTTGCATACTGGACATGGTGTGATGTGACCCCGGACTACGGACGTGAACCACGGACGTACGGACGGAGCAAACTCAGCGGAACGATTCGAAAAGTACGACTCGGTTGGGCCGTGAGCGGATGGAATCGGCGGTCGGAGCGATGTACGGAAGGAAACGACACAAAGGAACGACAAGAACGGACGGAGAGAGACTCGCGAGGAGATGCTCGACTCGTTTGTCTCTCGGATAGATGGAGATAGACGTGGAATGAGGTAGCGACACACAAGGGATGGATCTCCTTGCGATACGGCCAAACTAGTAGCTAACGAACCCGGTTCGTGCAGCTTCTAGGGTTTCGTTTCAATCACTGAAAACGAGAGAGAAGGATAACTTCTGGTTCTTAATTCTTAATAGTCTGCCTTACATGATAGGGTCTAGGCCCTTTATATAGGGCCGCTTACATAGAGGAACTCTCAAAACCCTAAACACGTGGGTGGAGATAAAACACAGCGTTCAAGACATAGTTTTTAAAAGAGAAATAAAACTAAGGATAGAATGGCCACGCGGCCGAAGTGGTCCATGGCCATGCACTAGGGTCCATAGCCTCGTTAAAACCCCCTTGGTAAACCACGTAGGGACAAACCCAAGGTGGGAAAAAGAGTACTACTTTCCCTAATGACTTGGAGGTCTTCACCCTTGTGAGATGGTGAAGACCGTTAGAAGAGCCTCGGTTGGCTGCTCGTCGGGTCGGTTGGGGCCGCGGTCGAGTTCCGCTTGTTCCTGGACGAAAGCTTGGACAAAGATGAGGCACTTCTTCCTTGCGGTCCTAGCTGCGGTCCGGCTCCTTGTCGTAGCTCCGGGCATCAGGTTCGGTGCTTGGGTTGAGGGCCGTCTACTTCCGGACGCAGTCGCGTCCATGGTTCCTTGCGCGCTCCGGTCCTCGTCCGTGTCCATATGCTGGTCATCGTCCCGGGTTCCATCATTCCCTCCCCCTTGGAAAGGTTTTGCCCTCAAAACATCTTCCTCGGTACCATGTTCCTGGTAGCACTCAGCAAAGTCCGGGTCCAAACCATACGCGTCCTTGATGTGCTCAAACCCGAGGATCCGTGCGTCCATGGTGGTGATCAGCGCTTGGCGCCGTGAAAGTGCGTCGGCCACAACATTCTCCTTGCCCTTCTTGTACTTGATGACGTAAGGAAAGGTTTCGATAAACTCCAGCCACTTGGCGTGCCTTCTCTTCAGGTTGGTCTGGCCGCGCAAGTGCTTCAACGTCTCATGGTCGGTATGAATGACGCACTCCTTGGCCAATAGATAATGTTGCCAAGTCTCCATCGCGCGGACTAAGGCGTACAGCTCCTTGTCGTAGGTTGGGTAATTGAGCGTCGGTCCGCTGAGCTTCTCACTGAAGTAGGCAATAGGCTTGCCTCCTTGCGTCAATACGGCTCCAATGCCCACTCCGGACGCGTCGCACTCCACTTCAAAGGTTTTGCTGAAATCCGGTAAGGCCAATAGAGGCGCGTGTGTCAGCCGGTGCTTGAGCTCGCGGAAGGCTGCTTCTTGGGCCGGTCCCCACTTGAACTCGACGCTCTTCTTTATGGTGGCGGTAAGTGGTGCAGCTACCGAACTGAAATCCCGCACGAACCGCCTATAGAAACTGGCCAGGCCGTGAAAGCTCCGGACTTGACTGATATTGGTCGGGGTCGGCCACTCTTCAATGGCCTTGATCTTGTCATTGTCTACCTTAAGCCCCTGCGCACTTACAACAAAGCCTTGCTTGGTTTTGAACGCGGTTTTCCACTCATCTCCTTCTTTCATCCTCACTTGATGATAGCCACATTTAAGGTCTATCTTGGAGAAGATGGCGGAACCGCTGAGTTCATCAAGCATGTCGTCTAGGCGCGGAATGGGATGGCGGTACTTGATGGTGATGTTGTTCACTGCCCGACAATCCACGCACATACGCCATGTCCCGTCCTTCTTAGGTACCAGCAAGACTGGCACCGCGCACGGACTAAGGCTCTCTCGGACGTATCCTTGCTCCATGAGTTCGGATACTTGGCGTTTAAGCTCCTTGGCCTCTTCGGGATTCACGCGGTAGGCAGGACGGTTCGGGAGCTGGGCTCCGGGTACAAGGTCGATCTGATGCTCAATGCCGCGAAGTGGTGGTAGACCGTGCGGTAATTCATCCGGAAACACGTCCTGGTACCGTCATAGGAGCGGTCTGATCATGGCCGGGACGGCGTCCTGCTCCGTACATATACTCACAACATCCTTAAAGACCATCAATAAGACTTGACAAGTGGAGTCACTAAGTGATCTCCTAACCGCGCTAGCATTAATCAAGAAGTTCATTTTAGTGCTCGGTTCCTTAGACATTTTCGATTGCAGCTCACAAACTTGTGTGGGACTCAATGGTTTTAGGCAAATACGCCTATTATCATGCATAAAGGAGTATTGGTTGGTGTGGCCACAGTGAGAGGTCCGCTTATCAAACTGCCAAGGACGCCCCAAAAGGAGGTGGCTAGCTTGCATCGGAACCACGTCACACAAGACTTGGTCTTTATAGGGGCCTACACTAAACGGGACCGTGACCTGTTCGGTGACTGGGACCACGGCCTTGTCATTCAACCATTTGAGTTTGTAGGGTTTAGGATGGTTTGTGGTACCAAGAGAAAGTTTCTTGACCATGTAGGAACTTGCCACATTGGTGCAAGATCCACCATCAATGATCAAGCCACAAACCTTCCCACTTACAGTGCATCGCGTGTGGAATATGTTGTCCCGCTGGTGCGTATCGTCCGGACACTGGCTAGTATTAAGGACCCGTCGGATCATAAGCAGCTCTCCCTCGTCAGGCTCGGCGACGGCTTCCTCGACCTCCTTAGCATCGTTCGGCTCGTCAGGGTCGTTGTCGTCCTCGGATTCAAGCTCCCCCGACGCGGTAATGGTCATGGTACGCGGATTGGGACAATCTCGGGCGTAGTGGCCTCGACCTTGGCACTTGAAGCATATTATGTCTCGGCTACGTCCTTCGGTCGGTTGCGGCCTGGGGTCGGTACGAGAGTCCTTGTTCTGGTCCCTTGGTTTGAACCGTGAGTCAATGGTGACGGCCTTGGACTTCTCTTGTCCGCGGTGCCCTACCGGTCCAGGGGACGAGTTTGGCGACCAACTAGGCGTTCCTTGAGCGCGAGAGCGGTGGACGGTGTTGGCCTTTCTCTTGATCTGCTGTTCGACTTGCATTGCTAGGTGCAAGAGTTCATCGAACGAGTTGTACGATAAACGTTCTACCTTCCGCGCAATGCGGTCTTGTAGTCCGTGCAAGAACTGGGCCATCAATCCTTCTTCACTATCTTCGACCTCCAGCCGGTTGCGAAGATGCTCGAACTCTTCATAGTAGTCCTCAACGCTCTTGGCTCCTTGGGACAGCTTGCGGAACCTTCGCTGGAGCTCGCGGTGGTACAGCGGTGGCACGTACCGGCGTCTCATCTCGTTCTTCATGGCCTCCCAATGCGGTAAGGCGCGTTCCTTGTTCCTCCTACGGTCAGCTTCGGAACGATCCCACCACGTAAGGGCATGGTCCGTGAACTGGGCGGCTGCATAGGCGATCTTCTTGGGTTCGGGGTAGTTGTAACAGGCGAATATATGATCCATCCGTCCCTCCCAGTCGAGATATGCCTCCGGATCAACTTTTCCGGCAAACGTAGGGGCCGTGAGTTTGTGACCCGGTTCGACCGGACGGTAGGGTTGATCGTCCTCATGCTCGTCCCTACGTCGAGGGCGCCTACCTTGGTAGGGTGGGCCATCGTCTTCTTCGGACGTCCCTCCTGGATCCGGTTCATAGCGTCGTTGGCGATCTTGGACAGGTGGTCCACGAGCCGCGGGTTGCCGTTGCCCATCCTCGATCCGTTGTAGCCGGTTCCCTAGCTGGGCTAGTTGAGTCCGGATCTCGGCTAAGACTGCCCCGATTTCCAGGGGTGGAAGCGGCTCTCCAGTTTGTGCGGCCATATCAGCTGTACGGACGGTGGTGATTGTACGGACGGCGGTGATTGTACGGACGGTGGCCGCGGTACGGACGGCGGCCAGGTACTGTTCGGATGGTGGTCTACGCAGTGGCTGGTTGGAGAAGTGATACCACCGGCGGTCAGTAGTGGGTACTGCGGCGGTTGATAAGTCCTCCGGCGTACGGTCGTATCGGACGGTAACAATCGGTTCCGTCGGTCGATCCGTGACGCGTGTCCGTTCAGAAAAGATCCTACACAAAGAATGAATCGGACAAACCTTGGACAGCTAATGATTGGAAAAAGGTAAAGTAAAAAGCAAAAGTAAAAGCACTACAAGACAACCTAAGACTAAAACAAAAATGGACCTCACGCGCTGGGACTCTACTCGCTACACGTGGCCTTTAGGCCACCACTAACAACGACCAAGCAAAAGAACACAACTTTATGGATCTAAACTACCCTAGCGGAGAACACCTCAAGAACACTAAAGACCTAGCAAGAACAAAACCTTATACAAACGGACTAGTTCCTAAACAAGACTCAAACTTGACCGTACAAGAACGTAAGGGAAGGAAAAATACGACCTTGTGAGGAACTTTCGGCTCTGATACCAACTGATGTGACTCCGGACTACGGACGTGAACCACGGACGTACGGACGGAGCAAACCCAGCGGAACGATTCGAAAAGTACGACTCGGTTGGGCCGTGAGCGGATGGAATCGGCGGTCGGAGCGATGTACGGAAGGAAACGGCACAAAGGAACGACAAGAACGGACGGAGAGAGACTCGCGAGGAGATGCTCGACTCGTTTGTCTCTCGGATAGATGGAGATAGACGTGGAATGAGGTAGCGACACACAAGGGATGGATCTCCTTGCGATACGGCCAAACTAGTAGCTAACGAACCCGGTTCGTGCAGCTTCTAGGGTTTCGTTTCAATCACTGAAAACGAGAGAGAAGGATAACTTCTGGTTCTTAATTCTTAATAGTCTGCCTTACATGATAGGGTCTAGGCCCTTTATATAGGGCCGCTTACATAGAGGAACTCTCAAAACCCTAAACACGTGGGTGGAGATAAAACGCAGCGTTCAAGACATAGTTTTTAAAAGAGAAATAAAACTAAGGATAGAATGGCCACGCGGCCAAAGTGGTCCATGGCCATGCACTAGGGTCCATAGCCTCGTTAAAACCCCCTTGGTAAACCACGTAGGGACAAACCCAAGGTGGGAAAAAGAGTACTACTTTCCCTAATGACTTGGAGGTCTTCACCCTTGTGAGATGGTGAAGACCGTTAGAAGAGCCTCGGTTGGCTGCTCGTCGGGTCGGTTGGGGCCGCGGTCGAGTTCCGCTTGTTCCTGGACGAAAGCTTGGACAAAGATGAGGCACTTCTTCCTTGCGGTCCTAGCTGCGGTCCGGCTCCTTGTTGTAGCTCCGGGCATCAGGTTCGGTGCTTGGGTTGAGGGCCGTCTACTTCCGGACGCAGTCGCGTCCATGGTTCCTTGCGCGCTCCGGTCCTCGTCTGTGTCCGTATGCTGGTCATCGTCCCGGGTTCCATCATGGTGTCTCTTCCTCATGGTTCGAAAGTAGAAATAAGGGATACTCGTTGTAACGCCCCCGAACCGCCGTATCGGCCGGATTGGACCGCGGACAACACCAGAACGCTACATGTGTGGGAACTGCACCCTGGTGGTCTGGTCGACGGACGGAAGCTGCAGCTTCCCGACCAGTCCTCTTGGACGCGACTCCGCCCGCAGCCAAAGTTTACTTAGGCTTTGCAACCCTTGCGTCCCACGCGCGTTGTGTTGATCCGGATAAGGCCGAGTACCATTTCCAACTTGCCTTGTTTTCCCGAAAACCGAATATATTACTTTAATAATTCATTTTATTGAAAACAAGTCATCAAAGCAATATACATAGGTAGTCGGATAACTTTACAAATATCGTTTAGGAAATATAGGGTTTTACAAAGAACAAAGAAAACCCTATCCGGTACCCTAATGTTTGCTCCAGCTCTAGACTCACTTAGGCTTCCTGCACAACAAAATAATATCATGAGTAATCTAAGATTACCCAGTGAGCCTGGGCACCCCTTTCCTAAACAGGATTCTACTTCCCCAACCCAACTACCCCAACAGGCAAAGGAAACAAGCAAGGCAAACAAGCCAACAACAATCAAAGCTAAAGAATTACATGAAAGCCTACGCTAACATCATGCAAGACTAAGCAAACAACATGCAATGCTAAGCTATCA
Organism: Camelina sativa; assembly: GCF_030686135.1. Taxonomy (NCBI): domain Eukaryota; kingdom Viridiplantae; phylum Streptophyta; class Magnoliopsida; order Brassicales; family Brassicaceae; genus Camelina; species Camelina sativa. The sequence goes on along the minus strand of NC_141890.1, from coordinate 45,163,497 downwards.
ACATGCAAGACGAAGCTATCAACATGCAAGCAAGCAAAGCAATCAACAAACAATCAAAGCAACACAACAGAAACAATAGCGGAAACTATAAACAACAAACAAGCGAGAGAGGATAGAACGACATGACTCAACTCGGACGATCTACACTCGCTATTCGCAGAAAAAGACGACTAAAGGGAACAAGGACTACTTGACCACTTTAGACTCTTAACTCATACACAACTCGCAAAGACGACTAGAATAAAACAAGGGACACTTGAAATACTCTAGACTCTTTTACCTATGTGACAAACAAGACATCTAGAACACTGCAAGGAATACTTGAAATACTCTAGACTCTTCCTCCTAAGGGCCCTCGATAATCTGTTCCATTCCACAACATTTCCCATGCTGAAACCACAAAGGTAACCAGCATGGGCCCACACAAATGCTACATCGTCATGTAGCGGTCACGCTAGTAGCTAGCTAGCCGTGACATTGTCCTGCGCGAGTGGTCATCGGGAACTCTCGCGAGACAAAACGCATTTGGAACAAAAGATCGACTACACTATTCTAGCTACGACTCAAGAAACAAATTCGAGAGACTTAGCTAAAATACACAAACAACTCAAGCAAGAAAATCAATCATAACAAGCAAGAAAATCAAGCAAGAGAACATGCAACAATCAACAAGCAACAAGAATGACAATTCATGCAACTTAGATTGTCCTACAAGCATGCAACCACTTTAAGCAACTTAAGCAACTTAATGCAACAAGTTCAATTATGCATGCAAACCAACTTTTAAGCGATTTAACCCATTTAAATCCTTTAAGTGCATTTACGCATGCAAGTTAACCTCAACCAAATTTTATGCAATAAAAAATTGCAAATAAACTTCACCAATTTAATCATGCATGCAACCGATTTTAAGCAAGAAATATTGCAAATAAAATCCTTCCAATTTAATCATGCATGCAAACCCTTTCATCCAAATTTTAAGCAAGTCCAACTTACTTTAAAATCCACCCAAGTTCATTTTCACATGGTGATTCCTAGCTCAAATTCTATGTGCATTTAAACATGAATTTAGCATGAATCCTACCATATTTCGCATGCATCAACTTAAACTGATTCTAACATGAATCTAGTCTAAATGCATCACGCAAAGGAGTATGTGCAAGGATCTAAAGATCAATGCAGCACTCCACACACAACTACCACAGAACTCACCTTGGGGCAATGGATGATGATTGGACTTCACTGCACCGCGGATCAGACAACTTCCTCTTCTTGCATCTAACAACGACTTCACAGCAACTCTTCTTCAACTCTTTCCTTTTTCTCTTCTTTATCTCTTAGCAGCCTTTGGGCGAAATGAAAATTCTCTCCCTTGCGGCAACACTTCTCTCTTTTCTCTCTTCTTTCTTTCTTCCTCTCCTTTCTCTCTTTCTCTTCTTCTCCCTTAGAATTTTTTTTTTTGGCGAAATGAGAGAGGATGAAAGTCTTTATATAGAGAGTGTAGGCGACAACTTGTCCCAATGCATGCTTGAAGAGTGTCCATCTTCTAAGCCACCAATTTGCATGTGTGTACACTTGTTAAGTAAACACAACACTTGTCCAAGAGAATCTTCTCTTGCCTCCCACTCACTTCCATTTGATTAAATTAACTCTTAGTGGAAAATTCCATTTAGGTTAATTTTGTGATTAAATAATCACTTAGTGGAGACTCCACTAACTCCACTTTTTAATATTTAATTCACCCTCCTTAGTGGGTTCCTTCCCACTCTCGCTCTCCATCCAGGACACAGTCCTTGTCCGCTTGGCGTTCGCCTGGTACGTCCGCTCGTTCCACGTACGTCTGGTACGGTACATGGTACCATCGGCCATCTCTCGGTCCGCCCAGAATTTCTCGGACAACTCTCGGTCCTTTCTCCTTCGGTCCTTCCTGTCCCTTCTGGTACTTCTCTCGGACCGTACTGTCCTTTCCGGTACTTCTCGGTCTGTACTATTCTTTCCAGTACTTCTCGGACCGTCTCTTCCGCATATGCAGTTTTCTGCATAAACCGCCAACTCCCGATCGGTCTTAAGGTCTCGATAGTACATCCGGCCACTTCGGCCTTGGCTTGGCCATCCTCCAACTTGTGCACTTTTCCTCGGACTTCTTTCGACCATTCTCCTTTGTTTTTCTTCCTCTTCCTCTATAAGTCTTTTCCAGGCCATTTCTCCGAACTTTTATTTTGGGATTTCTGCCCTTAGTGAGGGTCATTACATTCTCCCCCCCCCCCTTATAAGAATTCGTCCCCGAATTCTCAGGCCTTCTCCTCCTTTTCTGGTGATGTCGATACTTCCTGACACATGGGTCCTCGTCTTGTGATTACCATCACATTAATATCCCCAATGGAATACTCTTGGAAGACTAAACTTCCCTCACTCCTCCTTGGCTCTCTTGGTGACATAGCCATACTCCATTCGACACTTGATCCGCTTACATCATTGGCTGATGCTTTTGGAAGGCTTCTTCATCTCCAGCATCCACTCGATTCCCCAAAATTTCAAACTCTTCAAGTATTAAAACTTTCTCCTTATTGTACCATGACTCCTCCACTCCTTTAGATTCCTCAACTCAATACTTCTCTTTCTTTAGCTTACGCTTTATACTTCTCTTGGCTTCTTTAGCTTCGCCCTCTACAGGTCTTTAATCTTTTCCAATTTCTTCAGCTTCGCTTAGCTTCTCTCTCGACTACTTGAACTCCATTTTCTTGAGTTATATTTTCACCAACTTCTCGCCTTGCTCGGTTCAGCAGAACCTTACTTGTTTCAAACTTATCTTATGCTTTCTCCTCCCTTGGTCGACTTTTTACTTTACTCAACTTCTTCTTACTCCTTTACTTATGAGGCTTGGTTTTATAAACCTCACTCAACTCTCGCCACTTAGCATAACAATGCTTTTTTCTCGCCATCCATTATTTTCTTGCACCCTCTTTGTCTATTTATAGACAATTTCGTCTTCTATGCATTATCTTCTTGCATCCTCTTTTGCACTTAATTCCTGGACCATGCATTTCTTTTTGCACTTTCTCGCTCGCACTTGGTTCGACCTTCTCAATTTTTTTTGCCATTTTCGATTGATTTGCACCGCTCTGATGCTTTTCCGATTTCTTAGGATTTACCTCATCCTCCTCTATCATTTCCTCTTTTTGCTCTCTTCTCTTTTTTTTTTAAACTGGTTGCCCTTTCTTGATTAAACTTTCTTGGACTTTTCTTGCACTTTAATTATGCAAATAATTAACTATGCAACCTATAAAACTCAAGCAAATCAAAGCAAGCAGTTAAACATGCAAAGATTAGCAAACAACAAACACACAAAACCACAAACACGGCTAAAAAACACAAGGTACTTTACAAACAAAGAAAGGTACAGAGGTTCTACACCACTTAGCCGATACTTCAAGGGTTTGGATCCTAGACAACCACAACAAAGGTTAAGCCTAAAAGCTTACACACTAGGAAAACTATCCAACCCTTACACTTAAACCTTAGAGAAAAACTTCCCTTACTCTCAACCACTCTACTGGTTCCTGCGCTTGGTACACTCTTCGCAAGTGCACACACAAGCCCTAACTGGTTCATCAGGTCGTGTTTCAGCGGGAGACTCGGTCGAGGTAGACGCAACAGACAATGAGTTTCCAGCTCGGTTCATCGGGCTCTCTTCATCTCGAACAGCTCGGTCTAACGGGTTCTCCCCCGTATGCACAAGTTGGCTTGATGGGTTCTCTCCCTCTCGCACAAATCGGTCCGGACAGCTATGAGTGAAATGTCCACTCCTCCCACACTCGGTACAGATAAAATGATATGGGATCAACGGACGTTGCGGTCTCGCTCTCCAGCAATGATTATTCAAGTGTCCTGGTATCCCACACGAATCACAAGGCCTCGAATGCCTCATGTAATCTGGGTTCGGACACTGATAGGCAAAGTGCCCTCGCATACCACAATCTTCACACACTGTATTCTCTGGGGAAAACATACGTGTAAGTGCTGTCCTCCAGCAGTTCATGTTCCACACTCCCTCGCATAGATCGCAATAAGGCTGATTCCTTATGTTGACTTGATTCGGATACACCACTCTCTTTCGGGTAGTGGATCTAGTCCTCAGTCGGCCCCTTGGTTGTGTAGTCACAGACTGCGCGTCCGGCTGCTCTCTCAACTGCATCTCCTTATATGTCATCCTCGGCCTCTTCGAACTACTCTCTCCTTCCTCTAACCTTACATGCCCTCGGTTCAATCTCCTTAACTCGGAGATCCTCTCCCACTCTAGGTATCTTGGTTCTTCCTCTTGGTCAGCTAACACCATCCGCAAAGGTATGGCTTGAATAGGACTGTTGTGCCTCGGCACAACCTGGTCCGGTACTGCTTGGTCTGGCACCACTTGATCTGGTCCATCTTGGTCTCTCACAACTTGGCTTGAACTGGCCCTTGGACTCGCATCCCCTCTGTGCTCCATACTTGGATCAGCTTCTTGGTCTTGATTTCTTGGTATCGTTTCTTGATCACTCCTTGGTTCTACCACCAAAGTTGGTATCCCCTCATCATCACTTGACAAAATCTCGATCACCTCCACAAACTCTTCTTTTCTTGTCGGTTCTTCGGACTTAGAGTCTCCGTCACCTGGATTCTTTTGCCTCTCAGCTTCCGGTACTATAGGTTCACCTTCAACTCCATCCACTCTCACCGGTGAGTGCAACTCGTTCAGCCTACGCAGAATTTCTGCGACCATCTCTGCTTTCTCCTCCACCGGTTGTCCAGCACTGGTACCTCCGGTCTCGGGTGTTACCCCATTCCCACTAGCAGCAACTTCTTCTCCTAGTGCATACACCTCCGTCAAGAAGTTCAGAATCCTCTTGACTGCCTCCGGGTACTCTCTCATATAATCTTCGGGATTAACATCGCCATGATGATCCTCCACAAATTCCAACAGCAACTTTTGTAACTTATCGGCGAGCTCAACCTCCTCCTCTCCATGATCTCCAATTGGGACAGTTTGAAAACTTCCTTGCGCGTGTATCCTTACTTGGATACGACTCGGCTCACCAATCTCCAACACAACCGTCTGATCATCCTGATCCACTTCCATTTCTTCCGATCCGTCTAGACACTCAGATGGATCGGTCTCAATAGACAGGTTGTCATAGTCTCCGATCAATCGCCAATCCACACTCTTGTTCGGATCAACTGGCTCGTGACTACTCTCCGACTCCGTCGACAAATATCCATTGTGATGCTCATAACCCTCATGTCTCGGCCCCTATTCCCCTGAACCATCCCCGCAACCTGAATCACCTGAAGACATCTAAACCCACAAAACAAGGTCAGATGCTAGCCCATTCTAAGGTTCAACTCAAAGCTAGACAAGCAAACAACCGGATAAAATTTGTGTTTTTGCGACACATTTACTCGATAAAACATTGAAATGCACAAGTGCTCGCGGGTAGTCTTTGTTCGCGCACATCAACAGCCTGAAGACCGAACAAGGCATTAATGCGGCTTGGGGAGAACTCATACACCCAATCTCTGACAAGCACATCAACTGAGTTCCCTTCAACCTTAACTGCTAGAAGATTCGCCCAGAACTCATAGACAACATCAGAATCATAAGACCCGATTTGAGTGACAGTTTTCAACAGACCAGCTTGATCAAGCAGCTCCCTAGCTGGATCATCTACTCCCAGAGAGTAGCAAACCTCAGCGGCAATAGTTCAATAAGCAAAGAAACCATACCTTCGAGCAGCCTCAGCAGATATGAACCATTTTGAGTCAAATTCCTTTGAAGGTGCACCGCGAGACGAGGACACACCCTTGTCCTTGCCAAGAGACGGACGCTTGGAGTCGCGGCTGTCCCCATCAGCAGCTGGTTGTCGTTTACGCAGCCGAGACGAGATTTCCTGATTCGACAGAGTAGGCAAAGGGACATCACTAGTGAGATCAACCACCGGATAACGAAAAATTGTCCTTCTTGGTAGAGAAGACGAAGAGTCGCATGTGTCATGATCCGCTTCGACAGACATCGGCCTGGGAGAAGGACTCTCAGGCACTGGAGGCACTGTAGTTGCTTCATCGCGGGGTTCGTAGATGACCATCGCCGTTGTAGGATCAATCGGAACATAGGGAGATGACGGTGGTAGGGCTGACGGAGGGGTGTGAAGCTCTTCATCAGAGCTGGAATCATAGTGGAAACGGCTAAACACATATTTCATGGTGATCAAAAGTTAGAGAGCAAAATCAGAGGAGAGAAAAAAAAATAGAAGCTTAATCGACAAAGATCTGAAATCGCAAGAATGTGACAAACTCAAAAAAAAAACCTAGCCGCTCCTTTTATACACCTTCATGAACCTTAATAGACAATTAAGCCTCGGCCCATCAACCAACTACCCCCTGAAAACACTCAACGAATCTGTTATGGTACATCGAATATTTTTCCCTTTTTAATCTCATGTGCATTGATCACATGATCCTAATAAATCAGATTCTCCACCCCATTAAGGAAAACAGTATCTGTTCACGACTCAAATCATCAGATACACATATCTACTAACAATGAATGTGAAGGCACCCAGATCGAGAAAAACACATGTGAGCAAAACAAGATTTTTTTTTTTTTAATTATTATTTTAGAAAAAAAAATCGAAACACAGAACGCAGTATTAACCGTACATTTGCTGTGTCAACCACTTGTTCAGAACATTTGCTAGGAGCTATCACAACCTCTTGAATTGTTGAAAATCAGAGACCTAATGCAAGTGGGTAGTCTTTCACACTGCCATGCCTTTAGTCTGCAATCCAACCCTAACATGTTAAGACAGCTGGAGATTCTCTCTTTGAAGAGCACACATAATTTTATATATATATATATATATATATATATATATATATATGTGTGTGTGTGTTTCAGCCTTATGTTAGCTGTTTCACCGACATGTATAACAGTGACATCGTGAGAAATTCGCCACCAAATCAGAGTTTTCCTCTTGAGAATGTATGTATGTGTCTCTTCACAGCTCTTTGACCTCCTTAAAACATGATAACATTTGACAGGATGGATAGACCGGCATGACATGCAGCTATTTCCCACAATTGCTTTCAGAGTGCTGATCTTTTATATATTCTAGGATTTCCATGACCTGTCCTAGCACATGTTCCTGTCTCTAATCAACACATCTTAGGTAAAAACAGGTTAGAACTCACAAACACCAATGGACTTCCTCAGATTTACAAATCTGTTGAAGTCCAGAGGCTTGGTAAACAAATCAGCTAACTGCAAATCAGTGCTCACATGGTCAATCTCGATCAGTTTCGCCTCAACTAGTTCACGAACAAAGTGGTGTCTAATATTTATATGTTTGGTTCGTGAATGCTGAACAAGATTCTTTGAAATATTTATTGCACTCAAGTTATCACAATGAATTAAAAGAGTATCAAAATCCATACCATAATCAGAGGCCATTTTTCGCATCCACAGAAGTTGTGTGCAACAGCTTCCTAGCGCAATGTACTCAGCTTCAGCAGTTGAAAGAGAGACACTGTTTTGTTTCTTGTTGTGCCATGAGATAATATTGTTGCCCATGAAGAAGCAGCCTCCACTTGTGCTATGATGATCATCCACAGAACCTGCCCAATCAGCATCACAGTATCCACTCAGACTGGTGTTGGTATCCTTGGTATAATAGATGCCAAAGTCCAATGTCCCTTTGATGTACTTGATGATCTTCTTTACAGCCAGTAAATGCGACATCTTAGGCTTGGCTTGATAGCGTGCACAAATCCCTACTGACAGACATATGTCTGGCCTACTAGCAGTCAAATACAACAGACTTCCAATCATTCCTCTGTATAGTCTTTCATCTGCATCCTCCCCTTCTTTGTCCTTGGAGAGTTTGTCGTTTGCGCCCATTGGGATCTTTGCTTCTTTACTCTTATCCAAGCCAAAGCGTTGTACAAGCTCCTTAGCATAAGTACTTTGAGATACAAAGATCCCATCAGCTGATTGTTCAACTTGCAATCCCAAAAAGTACCTTAGCTCTCCCACCATACTCATTTCGAACTCCTGAGACATGCTTTCCACAAACTGTTTTACAAGAGGCTGACACGTGGAACCAAAGACAATATCATCCACATAGATCTGAACAAACATCATATTATTGTTGCTGTTGAGAACAAACAACGTTTTGTCAACACTCCCTCGACTGTATCCGTGATCCATCAGAAATGTAATCAATCTCTCATACCATGCTCGTGGTGCCTCCTTTGGACCATACAGGGCTTTCTTCAGTCGATAAACATGCTCAAGGTGCTGCGAGTTCTCAAAGCCCTTTGGTTGCTCAACATAAACCTCCTCTTGAAGTATTCCATTTAGAAAGGCACTTTTAACATCCATCTGATGCAAAGTGAACTTAAGAGCACATGCCATACCAAACATAAACCTGATTGACTCCAACCTTGCCACCGGAGCAAAGGTTTCATCAAAATCAATTCCCTCAATTTGAGAATAACCTTGAGCTACCAACCTTGCTTTGTTCCTTACAATGCAACCACTAGCATCACTCTTATTCTTGAATACCCACTTTGTTCCTACGACGTTAACGTCAACAGGACGCTAAGTGAGCTCCCAAACATCACTTCGTTCAAATTGTTCCAACTCATCTTGCATAGCAGCAACCCAGAACTCATCACAAAGTGTCTCCTTGTGATTCTTGGGCTCAATGGAAGAAACAAAACATGCAAATTGCACTACATCAGAGTCCTGAGAGACAGACTCCGGAACGACAGCCTTTTGTTTCTTCCCAGCCAACTGAGCAAAATTAATATGCTTCCCTCTGGTAACTCTACCCCCCTGAATCGCACCTATAACATCAGTAGAGGAGTGATTCCTATGAACCTGAGAAGGCACAGGATCTGAACCAGATGGTGATACAGGCCTGCCAGAGACAACAGGACGGGCAGCTTCTGGCACAGACTTCTCAGCATCAGTTACCAGGTTCGTGTCGGAGGCAATAGGCACCAATGCCACTCGCAGGAATGAGGTGTCGTCAAACACTACATTGACAGTTTCCTGAACGGATCTCAGACGTTTGTTGTAGACACGAAAGGCAGTGCTATGTCCAGAATAACCAAGAAAGATACCTTCATCACTTTTCGAGTCAAACTTACCCAACTGATCCTTATCATTCAGTATATAACACAGGCATCCAAACACATGGAAATAGTGCACAGTTGGAGACTTCCCTTTCCAAAGCTCATAGGGAGTCTTACTGGTCCCTGGGCGAACATGCACACGATTGATGATGTAACAGGCTGTTTTCACAGCTTCATCCCAGAACCGATGAGGCACTTGATTTCCATGTAGCATAGCTCGTGCCATTTCTTGCAGCGTTCTGTTCTTACGTTCAACAACACCATTCTGTTCCGGCGTTCTTGGTGCAGAGTACTGATGAGTAATGCCTTGATGTCCACAGAATTGCTCAAACTTGTCGTTTTGAAACTCACCACCATGATCGCTTCGAATGGTTTCGATTGAGCACTTCTCACATTTCATTTGCAAGGCAAGAATATGAAAACACTCAAGAGTATCAGATTTATCACAAAGAAACCTTACCCAGGTGTAGCGAGTGTAGTCATCCACCATCACAAAGATGAAACGTCGACCAGAGATACTCTGAACTTGTATAGGCCCCATTAGATCCATGTGAACCAACTGTAAAACATGACTTGTGTGAATATCTGTCAGAGACCCATGAGATGCTTTGATCTGTTTTCCCTTGTTGCATGGACCACATACAAAGTGTGGATCACTTTTCAGCTTTGGCAGTCCGCGTACAACTTCTTGGTTTGCCAATTTCAACATTGTGCGCACATTCAAATGACCAAGTTTCTGGTGCCACAGCTCTGTGTCTAACTCAACAGTGGCATTAAAACATGGCATTTCTGATTTCCACATATAGCAATTATTCCCAGATCGTTTACCTCTGAGTTTGACAGACCCTTGTTGATCAGCAGCTTTGCAATCCTTCTTGGTGAAAGTAACATCTAAGCCCTCATCACACAGTTGACTGACACTGATCAAATTGGCCTTCAATCCATCTACCAGGAACACATCATTCAGTTGGAGTTGAGTGTCACCACTAGTTGCACCCTTCCCTCGAATTGTCCCCTTTCCTCCATCTCCAAATGTGACTCTTCCAGCAGCAACATCTTCTATGTGAGACAAATTGTCGAGAGCCCCTGTCATGTGTATGGAGCATCCGCTGTCAAAATACCACTTGGTCTGTTCAACTTCAGTTCTATCTGCTGTGTATGCAACATGACAGTAGAGATCATCTTTTCTGACAAACCCTTCCCTAACTCTTTTAACAGCTGGGTAGAAGCTACCATTCTGCACTAGATTTGTCACACGATTCTGATATTTGAAGCATTGGGCCTTGTAGTGGTTTAGATGACCACAGTACCAGCATCATCTTCTCCTGCTGTGACCAACAGGTCGCTGAGCAGCGTGAGGATAGCTCTGTGGACCATACGACTGTCTCCCCGGTATCTCACGCTGCATAAACATCTGTCTGGGATGCAGGTTTACCTTAGGGACCTGATTATGATATATGTTTGGTGCAACAGGTTGTGCTTTGAGTTTTGGCTCAGAGTTCTGCCCTTTAACAAACTGTGTGGACTTGTCAGAGCTGATTCTCTGATAACCCAGACCCCACTTTGCAGTGCTTGATTGTCCAGTACTGAGCAAGAAGTCCAGATCTTTAGTTCCTTTACTCAGCATCCTGATGCTCTTCAGCTGTTCTTCCAATTGCTTCTCAAGACGCAGAGACTTGGCTTTTTCTTCACTCAGTTCCTTAGACAATATTGCAATGTTCATCTAAAGCGTATTTCTTTTGGCAGACAACTCACTCTTATCTTGATTCTTTTGCACAATCGTCTGAATAAGAAGACTTATCTGATCTTCCATTGACAGGCCAACCTCCTCCCCATCTGAGTCTGACTCGATTTTCTTGTCAATGTCTTCTTTCAACAACAGAACTTCATCTTCTTCATCTTCCTCGATTACTCCCAGCAGAGCTACAAAGTTGTTCAGAATTTCACCTTTGTTATCTTCTTCATCAGAATCACTTTCACTCCATGTGATGTAGGACTTCTGATTATTTCCTTGGGAGGGACAATCAGTCTTGGTATGACCAAAACCTTTGCATCCATAACATTGCAGAGAGTGCTTCCGTTCGTTGTTTGGACACTCAGCCTTGTAATGACCATATCCTTCACACTCAGCACACTGGCGTTCTGACTTATCATTCTTCCTGAACCCCTTGGCAGAATCTACACTGGCAAGTGATGGAGTTCCCTTCCGCTGACCTCTTTCCATCTTGCGAAAATACTTCTTAACCAACAGACCAACCTTATCTTCGTCCTCAAGCTCCTGCAATTCAACAAGCTTCTGTTCTTCTGCAGCTTTAAGAGCAAATGACTTAGCATTCATTTTCTCTTTCTTCTTTAGTTGCATCTCAAACGCCTGCATCATCCCAACGACCTGATTGTACTTGAGCTCATCAGAATTAAGAGACACATCAATTGCAGACCTGTGCGGTTGAAACTTGTCAGGTAAACTTCTAAGGAATTTCTTGACCAGTTTCTTGTCCTTGTATCGTTTACCCAAAACGACAGACTCTTGAGCAATACCACTCAACCGGCTACTATAATCCGCCATAGATTCGGTTTCAATCATTTGCAGATTCTCAAAGTTAGACGCAAGATTGTCCAACCTTGTGCGCCTAACACTACAAGTTCCTTCAAAAGTGACGACCAGAATGTCCCACGCCTCTTTAGCTGACACACAACCTTGAACTTGGTTGAAGATATCTCTCGGCAAAAGATGACCGACAACGCTTGCGAATTGTGTTTGGCCTCAGCCTTTTCTTCAGTTGTCCACTTCTTTCTGTGTTTTTGCACCAATTCACCATCTTCATTCTTCTCAGTTGGATGAGACCAGCCGTCCTCCACTGCAAACCACGCTTCCCTGTCAATGCTCGAGATGACCTGTTGGATTGAGACTTTCCAGTAACCGAAGCATTCCGGATCCAGTTTCAATGGCCCTTGTAAAGTAACAACCTCCAGTGATTTCTCCATACCCTAGTCGCAAGATCTCACCTGTTGAAAAAGATAACAGACTTTTTATCATGTGTCTGCTCTGATACCAATTGTTAAGGTATAGAGATAACACAACACACAAAAACTACACTTGGAACGCGCCAAGCAAACGCTTTTAATCAATCTTATAAAAACCCACATTTCTTACAAGACTTAAAAAACAAAGCTCACTCTCCTATCTATCTAACACAACACCTTGTGTAGATCTAAAAGAGTATACTACACACACTCACCTTCAAAGCCTTTTGTATTTGCTTGAAGGTTTACAAATCTCACAAACTTTATCCCACGAGTGCTAACTCTTTTTTGCGGCTAGCCCTCGTCATTTTATAACCTCACAAACAATCTCTAACCTAGATCTTTGTGAATCCTAACTAAAAGGAAATATTCCTTATCTCTAAGAAAATATCTTCCCTTATCTCTTCTTATCAAATATACTCTCAATATCTCAAATATATCTTGATCTCTTCTTCCTTTCTTCTCACGCATCTTGTCATCGTATCCACAATACTTCTCCACATCAGCACGTCATGCCACGTCAGCATATCAGCCCTCTGAGACACTTCACAGCTGTCTGTTCCCTTCAGAGCTCTGTTGCACTTTCACCAGGGTGGTCCCAATCAAGCAAAGATCCCCATTGTTGATCACCGCTCCTTGTGCTGGGAAGTGAGGGGATGATTTGAATGGAAAATACTCTCTTTTTAAGAAGCGGTCTTCAATGATCTGATCATTATAAATACCATTTTCATCATCGTCATCGTCATTTCGCAGTCCTACATTATCATCATCACCATCGAGCATGAACTTATCAAACTTGACACGTGCCCAAGGACAGAAAAAAAGATGTTGAAGAGGGAGGTCTTCGCCACAAGAATCCATGGCTACTGCTTCACCGGAAAAGGTTGGACTATCTGTTTGTGTTGTTGTGAACACCAGAAATGGGTTTCCATCAATTTCCTCCTTACGAAACACACCTACGGAACTCATGGTTGACACAATGGACATTTGGATTTTTGTAACATTCTTTGTCTCCTTTCCCTCTTTGTATATATATTAGCCAGTCGTTTAATATTAGAACTACAAATACAGCTAAGCTTTTGGTCTTTTTATATTCTTTGTTATTAAAAAATTTCGTTCATGAATTTATTGAACACGAATGTACCAGAGGAGACCGTCTTCTCCGGATCTTGCTTCTAAATTTTAGGTTTATATGAAAATGCACTCTCGATTGGAACAAAGCCTTCGTATCACATATCTGAGAACGAGAATTGTCATTGCTTCACGTACGTAGGAAAAAATTGCACTATAAATATAGTATACAATACATAATATTTTTTTCTACTATAAAAAAAATTCTACGACCAATATTGACGATTGTTGGACTATTTAGCATGCCTTTTATATATTTTGACTCTGAATAATTATCACAAATTGTCACAAAAATAATTGGAATCAGAGGAAGATTTTCGTAAATAGCACTAAATTTTTATTAAAAAAAAATCTAGCACAATATTTCTAAAATTCTAAAATAGCACTATGTTTTAAAATTAAATCTTAAATTCAAAATACTAAACTCTACTTCTTCAAAATTATAAATTAAATGTAAAGTTAAAAATCCAAACTTAAAAAAGTTCTAAAAATTAATTTAAAATATTTTAATTATGTTAAATAGTGCTACTTTGAAAATTTTGTTGAGTGTGTATTATTTAACGGTCCATATTAGTATCGTTATTGTGTTCTGAATTCATATTTAACGGTTCATATTAGTATCGTTATTGTGTTCCGAATTCATATTTGCTATTATTAGGGAAAAAACAGACAATATTTTAAACTTGAAGTTACCCACAACAAATTTTCTTTTAAGATCAAATACAGCTTCTTTGCATATAATATTGGAAAAAAAATAATCCATCAAAATACAGCCAAGACTGGTTTCTATATACTGTATTACTTTTTTGGTCAAGGAGCTAAGGTCTTTTTATATTATTTGTTATAGCTAGGAAGTCGTTAATTATTGTTTTCGACTCTCTTTACGATCTTTCTTTTATATATTTTCTGTTCTCCCACTTAAGAGAGATGGACGAAAGTCGTTGAAGACAGGAACATGTCCTGAATTCACGTAGGACATTGTTAACTTCATTTTAAAAAAAAACCTAAAGAAGTCCCACTTACTATAACGCTGATAACAAGGGCGGACGTAAGTTGTTAAATTTTTCACATTAATGTTATTTTACGTGAATTTTTAAATATGCCCTGCTAAAATATTTTTTATTGTCCTCATTACCCTATTTTCTTCTTAGATATACTATTTATGTTGTGTATAATATTAAAATATCCTACAAATACAATACAAAAACTTAATTTTGTTTATATTTACTATGTTAACAAGCCCATATTCTATTAATAAAACAAAATTTTGTTACTTATATTAACTTGAAACTAATCAAATATTTTTAACTGATATAATTTTATTTAAAAAAATAATAAATAATAATTTAATATTATTGCCCCGGATAAAATAATTTTTTGGATCCGCCACTAGCTGATAATATTAGTGTAATATGACAAATGCCAGTATCACTGCGCCGACCAAAGCCTTCATTTGCGTGTCTTCTAGTATGCGAGCTCGAAGGGACGGTGGAGAGGTTTGAACAAAATTGTACAGATCGTATGTGGTCTTTCGCCATATGGTTGGTTTATTGTACAAAGTTTAGAAAACAAGCAAAGCTGAGCAATGCTCAACAAATTATAAGAAATGAGAAGTTACAAAAAAGATTAATGATAGATTAATATTGGAAAATTAATGCTTACTTACCAACTACTATATCAAACAATATATCAATTCTCTGGTTCAGAAACCGCTCTTCTCTCAACCACACCGCTTTGCCCGCAACTGGACTCTTCAACCACTTTCCCTCTGATCAAGCTTTGTTGCCGTGCCTATGTACTTTGAGGCTTTGGGCGGAAAAAAATGTGGCCTAATTAATTTAGTTAAATAATTATTTTTAACAAATGTAAAATATAACCATAAGAGAGTCAATGAGCAATAATACAAAGTTAAGGGTCTCAATGTATATAATAACATGAATATTTTAAGCAAAATACATATGCAAAACAACTTAAACCTACTAAATCAACAAAATATTTTTAATAATGTGGCCTAAAGGTCAAATGTATAAAATGTGGCTGTGGGCAAGTGCCCTTTTTTATAAAGGGTAAGCACGGCGTTATAGCACAACCTCCTTGTCAATAATCTCACCAAGACCTACATAGGTATTTTGAAAAGGTAGTGAGAAAAATGCTGATGTGTCAGGATAACAATTTTTTTTTTTCGATTGTAATAAACCTTACAATCAAATGGGAGGCTAAGCTGAGTGGAGACACAGTCATGCCTAACTGTCACTGTAGTTAACTTGAAGAATATATTTAAAGTTTTGTTTCGTGTTGTTCTCTTGAAACAGGATGAGAATACACAGGAGTCGGAGTGAGAAATAGGAAAAGATCTGATTTTAAGAAGGGGTTAGTATTACTTTTTCATAAGATGGATTAATATAGTTTCTACAGAGATCGCCTAGATCGATTCATGAATATGGTAACTGAGAAGTCAATCTAGAAACACTTGCAACACGCAAGGGTCCAATTAATATACCTCTGGTCTGTAACAGAAATAAGAAACATGTGAGTGATCAGAGCTATATATGAAGCCTAACATGAAACTACAATATGTTAGACTCAAATATGGGCAGAGTACTGAACCTTATGAACCCTCAAAACCATTTCTAATCTTCCAAATCCGTTTTATCACAGTAATTCGATGTGCGTTCAAGTATCAAACAACTTGGCAGCATCGATACCCACTAAATGCATTGATTATAAATTTGAAGATATAATATCGAAAGCCAACTCACAGTGACTTTCCATTATTGTAAATTAGCTAGTTGATGTTTTGGCTAAATTTCTAAGATATAATAAAATCACATTAAACATTTTATTTTTCCTTTTCCAAAAGTAGAAATTACATCTCATAATTGAATTAAAAAAAAAAAAAAAAAAAACCAACATAGCCAAATACTTCAAATTTTAATAAGGGAAAAGGGATGATAAAGAATGTACTTCAAGTACTCTTAGAATTGATGTTCTTTCCTATACAATTCCAAGAACAGAATATCGTACTTTTCCCTTTAAAAACTATTGGGAATGGACAACGGCGCTTACATCTGGTACAGATTGGTCGGGAGAGGGAATTGTTGAGAAGAATCCGAACATTTAGCTTTATTTGGCGGTTACGTCTATATGAGTACATGGAATAAGATAGGTAATAGTTTTTAGTATTACCAGGCCTCATGTACATGTCTGTCCCAAGTAGACAATCCACATGAAGAGCGGTGCAGCAGTCACTACATTTATAAAATCGCATTTCTGTTTTCTCATATGAGAGCGGGCGATAACCTGTTTCTTTTACTTCTTCTATTTTGCCTTCACAATTTTCACACCAGTCTGGTTGATCACTTGCCTCTTTCCCATCGCAAATTGTGAGAAAATGACTGTCATGCTTGTACCTTACTTTGAATGGTAAGGCAGCACACCGATAACATATAGAATAATTGCATATCGTGCATTCTAATTTTGATAGGTTGCTTTCGTATTTGCACATTTGACATAGTGTACTCTTCTCATCTGGGTTCCAAGGAAAATATAGCGGATGTTGGTGACCTTGATATTCGAAAGGTTCTATAATCGAGGCACACTGCAAATCTAAACAGAAGGTATCTTTTCCTACAGAATGCCCATAGCATAAGCCGGTACCAACACGATGACATTTATCACAAAAGAATGTACCTTCAACATTAGCAGGTCCTCTCATGGCAACTAGTAGTGTAAGTGGATGTGGATATAAAGGATGTCGTATCATGCGTGGAGCATTTGCACAACTTCCGTGAAGGATGAAATCGCATTCCATGCATGAATAAAAATCATCTTCACCGATTGGAAGGGCACACCCTCGACAATACTTAATTATGTCACAAGCATTGTCGATCTCACGTTGTAGATGGTGACTATGAAAAGGATGAAGTATTATTCCATCAGCAATCCTCTTGAATGGCTCACCATCGTCTATTTCATCTTCTTTTTCTGGTACTCCTGTGAGTTCGTTTCCATCCCACACATATTTGTGTGTTGCACATTTTGAATGAACAAAATAAGCATCACATTTCTTGCACGAGTATGCACCATAGTTGTTGTCGACTTGTTTACGACAGACTCCGCAAGACAAATTTCCAGATGGAAGAGAAGAGGTAAAAGAGATACGGTGGGGGTGACGGGATATTCTTATGACATGCGGAAACCCAAAACAGCCTTCATGGATTACGAAGACACACTCGATACAGATGTAGGTGGGATCAAGCTTCTCAATCATTGCACAGTAAGTGCAAACTAAAGAAGCTTGTGCAGGGAATAAGGTGAGAGGGTGGTGATGGCTTTTTGGATGGTCGGCAACATAGGGTACCGTCTTCATCGCACACACCGGATGCATACTTAAATCGCATGTTGTACAGTGATAAAACATATCAAAGACAACTTCCTTACAACATATGCACTTCATTTCCCTGCTTGCAAAACTGTAAAGTCGAAGAGAATGATTGGGGTGGGAAGGGTGTTTGATCTCAAGTGGAGATTCAACGCATTCTTTGTGGAACTTTTTTCCACATTGTTGGCATGCGAAATAGCTTGCGCTGGGCATTTCCGATTCGCATGCACCGCACTCGAATTCTTCACGACTCGGTTCTTCATTGTTGCACCAAAAAAGAGGCACTACAGGGAGTTTACATATACCAGGGTGGTCACAATCAAGTAAAGATTCGTCGTGCTGATCACTTGGGAAGTGCGGGGATGAATTGTATGGGTTTAACTCAGGAATAGCATCATCATCATCTACATTTTCACCATCTTTATCACCATCTACTTTTCCATCATCTTCATCGATTTCATAATCTTCATCGTCATCGATGTCATCATCTTCATCGTCATCGATGTCATCGTCTTCGTCGTCTTCGTCGTCTTCTTCTTTGCCACTACCTTCATTGTTATCGTCACCACCACCATCATCATCGTCGTCATCGTCATCATCATCAACGTGCATATTTAGTTTGAACTTGAGGAATTTGAGACGTGCACGAGGACAAAGAAAAAAAGGATTCATGGCTAGTGCTTCATCGGGATGTGTTAATGTGTATATCCAATATGATTTTTCATCCATTTCCACCTTACGAAATACACCCACGGAACTCATGACTGCTACAATAATATTAGGGGGATTTTGATTTTTGTGATATTCTTCATCTCTTTCTCCCCCACCTTGCATATATATTTATTTACCTTGACATCTAATCTAATATTAAAAGCTTGTGAATACAGCTAGTGGGCTTGGTCCTTACAATATTCTTTGCTCAAAGAAAAAGTCGTTCATTATTGTTTTCGAATAGCTGTCCAATCTCTTATAATGTATATTCATTATATAACTATATAATTAGAGGATACATTTCAAAGAAAGTTAATAATGATGTATTTTATGATTCTACCAAAAAAATGATGTATTTAATGTAATATTTAATATTTTAATAGTTGCTGATGACAATAAAATTGTATAGTGATCTAATAACAAACAAATAAAGTAAAAATGACATGAAGAACTACCATAAATAAATGTAATTTTCATAAAATTTATTGAAAATTGTTACACAATTATCTAAAACTAAGAGTTGTGATTGGAAAAAAAAAGGGAGCGGAAGTATAAGAGTTCTTGTTTTATAATAGTTGTCGTTTTAAATTTTCGATGCATATGTTTAGTAAAAATATCAAATTAATTTCAACTGTTTGAATGTGTTGACCAATAAAAAAATTTAAAAATATATGAAAGAAATGACAAAATAAATAATTTAGTTGTTCTTTTAATCTATGTAAAAAATTTAAACGACAAGTAATTTAAAACGGAAAGAATATATATATAAAAATTTACGATCAATAAATTCTACCGTATATGGCATATATACAAATTCAGTTATAATCATCCTATAATTCTTCGGTTAGAAAAACATATAAACATTTCAATAGACATAGTTGTTTGTAAAATACACACTAGTAGAAAAATGAGTTGGAATAAAATAATACGAATATAATAACATAACGAAAATACACAATTAAATAAATGATGTAATTTTTTACAAAGACATAATCGTAAAACATTATGTTTTTCAAATTAATGAAAATTACAACATATTTTCCAAATAATTACAATTTTTTGAAAAAAAAACATCCATAAAAAAATACAGTTAGTAGGATTGCTATTATTATATAAATTGCACTATTGCAGAGGAGACTTTCTTATTTGAATCGATCATCTGAATTTTAAATTAGATTTCGTATTTGAAGCGATCATCTGAATTTGAGACTTCTGATTTATCGATAAAATCTAAACTTTGAAAATTATCTATTAGTTTAACTATATAGTTTTTTTCTAGTTAGAACAAACTAAATGTTCTGTCTATCAAATCCAAACTAGAAAAAAACTATATAGTTAAACTAATAGATAATTTTCAAGAATATTATCTATTCAACTAATAGTTAAACTAATTTCTATTATAAACGTCTACAAGAAAATGCGTAAAGATTGAACACAATATAAGTATTTTTCTATATTATGTCTTATAACATCTCATATTGATCGTTACTTGTCACCCACTACATAACAATATCTCATCGTTGATCATTAATTACTTTTACAGTTTACCTGTCAACCATTTCGTTTTCTAACTTTAAAATGACAACTACGGGGGCTTATTGGGATCCGGCTAATTGAGCATGCTTGTCTTCTATATAGTATATAATAAAATCCATCAAGATACAGCTAAAATTGATTTATATATTAATAATTTTTGGATATTATATTGTTATTATTTTGGTCAAGGACCTAAGGTTTTTTTCTAAACAAAATTGGTTATAGCTAGAAAGTCGTTAATTAGTGCGATCTTTCTTATATATTTTCTCAAAATAAGAGATGGACGAAAAAATAGGGGGACATGATCACGTAGGACAATGTCAACTGCAACATCACACAAAATATTAAAGAAGTCCCACTTGAGCTCTTTAATTTATACATCTCTTCGTAAAATTGCACAACATCAAACATAATTATAGTTCATACATCTCTTTAACTCTACATCATATATAAAGAAGTGTTGTGCGTGCGATGATTGATATCAAATTTTATCTTTAAAACCAACTAATTTATAACAACGTAATATCTTAATTCATACCATTGATATAGTGGCAGACAAAATTTATAACAACAGTTTTTTTTTATAAAGATGCAGAAACTTATATAGTTTGAAATCAACATCAATTTCTTAGGATTGAAAATATGCTTTTTAATATACACGATTATAGCTTAAAATCAAATCGTTAGACATGCATCTTTTTTTTTTTGTTCAAACATATGGATTCATTCATTCGAAACAAAACACATACAAGAAGAGGGATCAAAGCCCCACGGTTTAAAAAGTTACAAAGAAGAGCTTTCTCCAAAGCCTTAAACATAAAGGTAGAAACATAAGACATCAAGTAGTAGTCCATGAGAGCTGTAATACAAACGCCTAAAGGCAGTTTGGAACATGTGAGGTCACGGTTACTTGAATGCACATCTTCAAGGGACTCGACAGATGATATGTTTGTCATGGTCATTAGACTCTTTGACGTTGAAGAAGAGATCATATCCAAGGGTCTCCGAAGGAGAGCTTTGTCAAGGGTTTGATCACGGTTGATGGTGCTCTGGTTGAGGGTTATAAAAGGGTTGGTTACGGTTTTTGGAGCAGGTGTGAGACACTTGAAGATTTTGTGGTAACCCCAACTCCATTGGTTTGGGATCATAATGCTACTAGCCTTCAAATGTTTAGGCGGAGACTTCAAAAAGTTGATAACTTGCAGTTTAAATGGTTCAGAGAGCATAAGAGATAATGAAAGGAGCCTGAAGACACACCAGTGATTAAGTAATCACAGCTCCATAGAGTCTGGATCATAATGCCGATTTCATTCAAGCTTCTAACTTCAAGAGCAAGGTCCTTAAGTGAGTCTATTAGCAGATTTTCTAAAGAAATCTTTAACCAAGCTAGCAACAGTGGTGACTTACATTCCAAATGCAGTCTTCGAACAAAAGGTTCCATAAGTCGACACAAAGATTGACTAGGGTGGAAGAGATTTGAGATCCGATCAAACCTGGATAATCGCAGAGGAAGGACTCATAAAACACCATTTGTTAATGGGCTCAGAAACCTTAATGGGCCGAGGATTGTTGAACCCACCAAAGAAAACCCTAGTTCCTCATTTGGGGGCAGAGAGTTCGCGCGGCGGCGTGGTTGAGCTGGTGTCGGATTCAGGGACTCAGACATCTCCGGTGAGGGAAAAGATGGTGGTTGAGGATTTATAGCGGGGCTTGAAGCATCAGAAGAGAAACCTAGGAGCTTGAGTTCTCCAGTACATGAGTCGAAGCCAAGAGTAGATCGTCGTGTGCCGTCAACGACTCCACCAGGTAATTCGCCTCTGATGGACTAAGGGATTCTGCTCCTGCCATCAACGATACCTGGTGATAGATCTCTTCTTGGGGAATCGGAATCCTATATTTGAGCGTTACTGGTTCTTTGGATAGCTTCACCGAGACGGAGGCGAGTAGCGGATAAGAGTTGCGAAGCTCCAACCACCCACTGACCTCCCTGATTTTGGATCGGCTAAAAGTTGCATACGGTTGGGGAACGGTCGAGGGGAACTAAAAAGCAAAAAAAGCTTTAAAACAACTAAGAAGAAATAGCTAAGAGAGCGAGAAGAAGGACAAGCAAGTCGGGTTATTGTCCCGACGCCGGCAAAGTTTTCCTTTACCGGCGTCGGAGGGAAGCAAAGGGTAAGGTTCCTTGATTCTTGTGTCTGGGAGAAAAATTGGGAAAGTTCTTAGACATGCATCTTAGGTTCGGATTAACTGAAATTTTACAGGTTCGTATATAAAAAACGAATCAGGTGTTGTGCGCGCGATGAATGGCAATAATTTCTTCATTCTCTTCCGTTGAGTACTCCTACATAGGTATATTCAAAATATTTGAAAACATGCTCATGAGTCAATATAGCAAAGAGCTTTTTAATGATAATATTAGTCTTATTAAACCTTCAATACAGATGGGACGCTAAGTTAAGTGGAGAGACCGTCACTATTAGAAATATAGACTTCCCATACAAAAATAACTGGAAATGAGTGGAACCACTCATATCTAATATATATATATATATATCATTTAAGATTCTACCTTACTTAATTTTCATTGTGAGATATTATATACTTAATACACTCTCTCAAAATGATGGTTATTCTAGACATCAATAACAATATGTTAGGACATGATGACAAACCAGCTATTAGGTTGGGCCGGTTGTGGATTCGATTGAATATATACGGACCAAACTCTGATATCAAATTAGAATATAAGCTTTCAACTCAAAACCAAATGGTCATAAGTTGAGCCATCAAAACCTGTTAAATCATCTTCGCCAGTTCTTCGATCAGCATTTCCCAAAATCAAAATAAGACAAAAGCCAGAGTTAGCAGAATGGTGAAATACGCAAAACAAACACGCCAAGATTCTAGCAATGAAATTCTTTATCATACCTCATTTTTCAAACATTTGGCTTGTTAGATTAAAACAATGATAAACAAACAGTCAAATTTTCTTCACATATTTGATTTCAGACAACGACTTATGTTTAAGAGACCCACAAGAAATAAAGAGACCTAGCTCAATAAAGATGCTTTCGATAATTCAATTTCTTATTATGGAATTGTCAGGAAGAGGGGGAGATTTAGAAGATCAATAAGGTATATGATATGTTAAAGAAGTTTAACACGGATATACTATTATTTTATTAGACTCACGCGGAAGGTGAGAGAATGGTCGGATATGCCAAAAATTGGGGCTTGAAAACTCCTTTCGAGTGGATGCCACAGGGCAAAGTGGAAGTTTGTGGTTGTTGTGGAGTTTTAGTGTGGGAGAGTGGAGGTGATGGCCTCGTCAAGGTAGTTTATTCATGCAAAAGTAGTGAATGGAGAAGAAATAATGCATTTAGTGGTAGTGTACGCGGCACCTATAGTGAGTCGGCATAGTGGGCTTTGGGAAGAGCTGCGGGAAACCATAGGGGTGGGGTGGGGGGGGGGGGGTTTGGGGATAGGAAGCCCTTTGATTATAGGAGGTAATTTAATACCATTTTGAGTTTGGATGAGAAGACATGAGGTAATGGTAGATTTTTGCCAGACTCTTTACCGTTAGGTGAGTGGATAACTAATTCGTCATTGATTGACATGGGTTTTATGGGTGGGAGGTATACATGGAAAAGGGGTCATGTGGAAAGTAATTTCATCGCTAAGAGGTTGGATCATATTCTATATTGTGTACAAGCAAGGTTAAAGTGGCAAGAAGCATTGGTGCAACATCTTCCGTATTTTGTCATCATATCATGTTCCGTTGTATGTGCAGTTAAGTTCGGAATAGAATATGAACCGGAGGGGAGGCCATTTTGCTTTGAAGCGGCTTGGTTGCATCATAAATGTTTTAAAGACTTACATCATACTTAGTGGGAATCGGGGTTATCAACACTAGAAGCACTTATTCAACTAAAGTGGAAGTTAAAAAAGTGATATAAAGAAGTTTTTGGTGAATTCCATACACGGAAGGAAATTTTGGTTGTAGAGTTAAGTGTCGTACAAGGGTTGTTGGAAACGGCTCAAACAGATGCCTTCATTGCTTTTCTTTTTTTGGACAAAGATGCCTTGATTGCTAAGGAAGAACAATTTCTGAGGTGCTTTGATGCGTTGTTAAAACAGGAAGAGACATTATGATTTTAGAAATCAAGAGAAAATATTATTTCTCTAGGGGATAGGAATACATTGTTTTCACACTTCTATTATTATTCAGAGAGAGAAAAATATAACAGAATCCCTGAAGTATGAGGACGACCTGGTGGGTGGTGGACAAGGGTGAGTTGGAGAAATTGACATTGTATTATTACAAAGAAATATACTCGCTTGATGGGGTTAGT
The DNA here is from genome assembly GCF_030686135.1 of Camelina sativa. Lineage (NCBI taxonomy): Eukaryota > Viridiplantae > Streptophyta > Magnoliopsida > Brassicales > Brassicaceae > Camelina > Camelina sativa. Next base: position 45,139,191 of record NC_141890.1, on the reverse strand, counting down.
ACAAACAAGGAGATTATGCCAAAAAAGGGTTTTACGGCTTTGAGTAGAGATGAGAAGGCAGCTTTAGATAAATAGTTTACGAAAGCTGAACTTGAGATCGCAGTGAAGAGTATGGTAGTTTTAAATCCCCATGATCGAATGGTTTTCAACCGGTGTTTTATTATAAGTGCTGGAAGGTTGTTGGGAATTCGATAACAAGGTTTGTACTGAATTTTTTTGAGTCAAGTGTGCTTAAGAGGTCGACAAATGATGTGTTACTAGTGTTTTTGGCGAAAGTGGCAAAGCTCGAGAGGATAACCCAATTTAGGCCAATAAGCTTTTGTAATGTTTTGGTTTAGGTGATCACAAAGATGATGGTGATTAGGCTTACGAACATTATTTCTAAGTTGATTCGCCTGGCTCAAAAAAAAGTTTCATCTTTGGCAAACATTTTTTGATAAATCACTTTTGGAAAGGTTATTTGATAATTTGCGGCTGAGTGACCCACTATTTTTAGCATGGCAGTTTGATTGGGTTGAAGATTGAGAAGTGGAAATATGTTTGGGGACGAAGGCAAGTATCGGGATAGGGTGCATTTTCTCAAAGATTTGGGTCATCTGGCAACAGATTTCACGAGGACTCACTCATGAGTAGGAGTAGGAGACACACCAGAGGTTCGAGTAGAGAGGTTAATTTCTTGGATGAAGCTAAGTGACGGGTGGGTTAAAGTCACCACAGATGATGCATCTCATGGGAACTCAGGTCCAGCTTCTGTTGGCAGTGCTATTAGGGAATATGGTGAATCTTGGCTTTGTGGGTTTGTGGTACATATAAGGATTTTCACAACCCCTTTAGTAGAACTATGGGTTGTATACTATGGGACTAATTGCATGGGATCGGGGGTTCAGGCGGGTGGAGTTGGAGGTGGATTGGATTTGGAGCTGGTTGTTGGTCAATTTGAAGTCTGGGTTAGGGATTATCATCCCCTGCCTCTTGGTGCTTTTGTGCCAATGTTTTCTTTCAAGGGACTGGTTCCTCTGTATGGCTCATGTGTATAGGGTGGCTAGTCGTCTAGCAGATGGGTTAGCGACTATGTGATTTCATTAGATGTGGGTTTGCATTTGTTTGATTCTTGTATGATGTTACTCTCTAGTTATTGGCTGATGATGCAAATGTGACTGCGATCCCAAAGAATGTTGGGATGCAATTTTTTTGGCTTACAGTAATAAATGGTGGAAACAATTGTGTCCCTTCCTCTTAGAAAAAGAAAACGTATTAAACGAATCATTAAGTAGTACCATCACAACTATCTAAAAGACAAATAAAACATACATGGGATCCAAAATCAATGGTGTTAACTTGATTGCTCGAATAATTACCGGTATACTTAACCGTAAGGTAGTAGATTCAGAGTCGATCTACAAGAACAAGTGGTACACTAAAAAATTTTGAGAGTCGTAATTAGCTAAAACAAAGATATTTGTTTGATTTTTATGTTTTTCATAAAAATGCGTAGGAAATAAACGATTAAAGTTGTACAATAGCAAACATTGGATCACATGGTAATTAAGAGATCAACAACAAACAGAAATAATAAAATAGGAGTTCAACTACAAACAACCGTCCACAAACATGGGCACAAAATTAAACTAATCCTCTTTTAACGAATTAGTCACTAAAGTTGACTACTCATTTGGTAAGCTTTCATTTGAAACCTTCTAGCCAATTTTGCATTATCATACAAGTCCATTTAGTTTACACTGCATTCTAACATCAACTTTAGTTGACTAGAAATACATTGCTCAATTCACACTGGACACTTTTGATGCATAAAAAAAACTAGAATTTAATAGAAGGTGATATATTAATCATATTCTAGCATTAAGAACATGTGAATCAAAAGAATATAAAAGTTTAAAATCCCTAACAACAATCATATTATTGAATCTCATACTTAGACTCCCTAATCCCAGCTAAGAAACTACTCACACATAGCAAAAGTAACAATAGAAAGAGATTGGATTGATGAAATAAAGAGTAAAAGAGTTTATAATTCTTCACCAAATTGCCAATAAAAATGAATGAATCTCAAATCTGACAAAAGATAAATTACAAAAAGTCTCAATGCTTCAAAAACTCAAAAAAAATAAAAAATAAAGCGTAAGTCGTTTCTTAGATTTTTGAGGTTTTTTATACCCATTACAGACATAAGAAAAAACAAAACAGGTTAAGCAAAATCGAACTGGTCCGTCAAGAAAATATACCAATCTCTGTCAGATGTTGGACCGATCGGTCTGATACAGTCTGGTACTTTGGCTGGTTTAAAGTGGACCGATTGGTCCAGATGTTTGACCAATTGCTTCTGACAGCTTCTAGAAATGTCAGATCGACCGCTTATTCTTCATCACGCGCATTTTCCGACAAAACAAAGGGTACCGTCTTCATCGCACACACAGGATGCATACTCAAATCACATGTAGTACAGTGATAAAACATGTCGAAGACAACTTCCTTACAACGGTTGCAAATCGTTTCAGCGCTTGCAAAACTGTAAAGGTGAAGAAAATGATAGGGGTGGGAAGGGTGTTTGATTTCAAGTGGAGATTCAACACATTCTTTATGAAACTTTTTTCTACATTGGAGGCATGCAAAATAGCTGACGCTGGGCATATCCATTTCGCATGCACCGCACTCGAATTCTTCACGATCAGGTTCTTCATTGTTGCACCAAAAAAGAGGCACTACAGGGAGTTTGCAGATTCCAGGGTGGTCACAATCAAGCAAAGATTTGTCTTGCTGATCACCATTTCCTTTGGTGAAGAAGTGAGGGGATGAATTGTATGGGTACAACTCAGGAATAGCATCATCATCACCAAATACACATGGGATGCTTCTTCATCATCATCATCATCATCATCATCACTATCATCCTCATCATCATCATCATCATCATCATTATCATCATCATCGACATATTCATCTTCATCGTCATTGTCAAAGTCATCGTCATCGTCATCGTTAGGTACTTTGCCACCATTTTCGTGAGCATCTTTTTCATCGTCTTTTGGATCATCATCATCATCGTCATCGCCATCTACTTTGCCATCATCATCATCGTCATCGTCTTCTTCTTTACCACTATCTTCATCGTCATCGTCACCACCACCACCATCGTCGCCGTCGTCGTCGTCGTCATCATCATCAACGTGCATATTTAGTTTGAGCTTTAGGAATTTGAGACGCGCAAGAGGACAAAGAAAAAAAGGATCCATGGCTAGTGCTTCATCGGGATTTGTTAATGTGTATAGCCAATATGATTTTTCATCCATTTCCACCTTACGAAATACACCCACGGAACTCATGGCTGCTACAATAATATTAGAGGGATTTGGATTTCTGTGATATTCTTCATCTCCTTCTCCCCCCTTGCATATATATTATTTACCCTGCCATCTAATCTAATATTAAAAGCTCGTGAATACAGCTAGTAGGCTTGGTCGTTATATAATATTCTTTACTCCAAGAAAAAGTCGTTCATTATTGTTTGCGAATAGCTGTCCAATCTCTTATAATATATTCACTAGAAACATTTCAAAGAAAATTAATAATTTAATATTGATGTATTATATTATGAAATATAAACAATTTAATGATCTGTCAAATTATGACCATATAAATATATACGATCAAAATATCCAAATAAAAAAAATATGGAATATGCAAACATGGAATATCGCCTAATACATGTGTAACTTGTATCCACAAATTGTAATAGTATCTACATAACCATTGTAGTATTGATTCGATGTTGTTATTGTACCATAAACCATAAAACTAGACGATAATTATGTTTTAGGATAACCACATGACCATGATCGTATGGATTCAATGTTGTCCTCGATACGAATCTAACCAAATTTCCAAACAACAGTTTGTAAGAAACGAAAAGTTCATTCTTCTACAATTTTGGGAATTTCCTTGGTATAGTAGTTTGACCAACGGTTTATTAATATTTCTTCACCAGGTATAGGGTTCGAATTACAATGAACGCCAGCTGCTTGCTAATCAATTATGCAAATAATGCAAAACTTATTAGGAGGTCTCGGATGTCGCATGCTTTGTCGTAATTTCATGTGTTGCGAAAAAGTTGTGTGTTACGGAAAGAGTTGTACCGTAGTATAATTGTTTGTAAGATCTGTTCATCATTACATAACTAATTTTATATTATTACAATCAAATTAGATTAAATATTTTAACGATGTTGTAATAGACGGAAAAAAATCCGATCAAGCGGATTCTAACGTAATGTATAATGGTTTGTATTAGTATCATATTGTGGTTACTATCCGAATTTCAAGTTCGCCAATATTAGCAAAACAAAAATATGTCAATCTTCGAACTCAAAGTTTCACAACACTTTACAGTAAAATCTCTATAAATTAATAATGTTGGAACCAAGAAATTTTATTAATTTATAGTAATATTAATTTATCTGTAAAATAATTATTATTAATTTATAGATATATTTTTAATTGTTTGAAGTTTTAAAATTTATGAATTGAGACAATTTTAGCAAAATAAGATTAGAATTTCGGATGTTGTAAATATTATAGTATTAGAATTGAATTTGAAATATTTAGAAAACATTATTGAAATAAATTACAAATACTATAGACAAATTCACTTATACACATGACATACATCAATTCAAATTTATGAATAAAAATATCAATTGTCGTATTTTAATGTCTATCAAACTATCAAAACGTAAATGATGCATATTTAGAAATTGAAAACTTTAAAACATTTTAGTTATTTTTATGAAATGTTATAGAATATGTTATATCATTATAGTTTGAAGATACAACATAACAATTGTATTCTAATATGAGGTTTAAGAGAAGTATACTTTATTCTATCAGCATATATATATATATGTGTACATTTATATAATTATTAATTTGTGATATTATTGGGATCATATTTTACATAGAAATTTCAAAAAAAATATTATCTTATTATCTTATCGAATTTTGTTATTTTTTACACTGGTCCGACTTAGGACTAGTAAAATTTATTAATTTATAGTGTTTATTAAATTATAGATTATTAATTTATAGAGGTTTTACCGTAATTTGTTTTAAGATCTATCAATATACCGCTAATTTTGGTTGACTTTTTTTGTTTGTGGCATATTATATTGAAAATTCCATCAAGCTACTGCTAGAAGTAGAACTGGTCTTCTTTTTTTTTTGACATCAGTCTTTTTATATCTATATATACATTTTTAAAGTACATTTTGGGATATACCCTTTAAGTTATACTTATTTACAAAGTTAATCTTTAAAACTTGCATAAAAAACAATAAATAAAAATATGGGAAATCATTTTGATATACAAAATCGATTTAATGTTCATGTATAAGAATTTTAATAGATAAGAAAATCAATTATGAAAATTTAACACCATTCAATCGAAACAATCAGTTATTAGTAGGATTTTTAGAGAAAAGAAAATACATTATGATGATTTAATGCTATGTAACATATTTAAATCGAAATAAATTCCTTAGTTTCTAAAATTATTTGACATGCAATCAAGAAAATATAGCAAATTAAAACAAATTACTAAACATACACTCCTTATTAATGGTATATTCCTTAGCTAAATACTAAATCTTCTACTTTATTCTGTAATTGTGATATTTTTTTAGATTATATACTTGCCCACCAAGATTTTCGACGATCACTCACACATACAATCTCTCACATCTTATTATAGCACTATATATACGTTTCATGTTCAGCAGCTAAGAAAACCAGATCGGAAAAACTATATCATCCAAAAAGAAAGAAAAAAAATATTTACCTGCTTCTTTTGATTTCACATTTGTGAATTGCTCTCCAAATAGACAAGTCGTTGCAAAGGTTTATGTGACAACAAAACCTACTCTGCGTTTGTTTATGTTTGTCGATTATTCGTTAGGATCAAATTTTAGAAAAAGTTTGGTTGCTTTATTTTGTTTTCTTGCATTGAATTTAATTTCATAGACTATTCTTGGTTTTCTTGGTTAACTTTTATTTTGTTATACAATATTATATGAGTAAACAGATGAGAATTATGTCTATTCTTTTTCTTTTTTTTTAAAGAAAAGTATTTTTGGGTTATGAAAGGATAACGAAGTTTCAAAAACATTTGTTTTTTTATATCAAACCCAATTTTAAACTTTTTTTTTATTATGCAATTTTTGTTTTCAATTACAGAGTATATGAGAGAAACAAAAATACAATAAACCCATGAACTAAAACAATAAAATATAGAAATACCTAAATATGTAGAAAAACTGAAATTTGAATATTTGAATTGAGGAAAGTAACGGGAAATAGAGTTGAAATTGAAAAATCAATATTAATATTAGAAATTTAAAATATTAAACATATATTGTTTTGTAATATAATGTGGGTTAAATCCTAAAAATAATAATTAAAATATAATTATATAATTTTAAACACTAAACAAAAGTAACAAAACTAACAAATAAATATAATTTAAAATTTAAATATTAGTTTTTAAAATATTATTTTACGATGTACGGCAAGGATTAAAATATAGTTATCTTTATTATACAAAGTCGTTAATTATCGATTTCGACTCTCTCTCTACTCTCTAGTCTCGTAATATCTTTCTTTTTATGTAAATGATTTGCTGGACGAAAGTCGTTGAACATGTCCTAAATTCACGCAGAACGTCCCAGATGGTAAACATAATTATAATTAATATCCGAAGTTCTTTAATATCTCTCATTCATCGTGCACATTTCAAAAATCCAAGTTCTTTTCGTTATATGGCATCGCTGCTCGGTCATCATGTAATTTTTAATGATATTCAAACAGATAGCGTAAGTTGAAGCTACAAATACTAGGCCTGGGCATTCGGTTAACCATTCGGTTTCGGTTCAGTTGTATTCGGTTTCGGTTATTTTGGATATAGTAATATAGTAACCATTTGGATATTTTTGAAATTTCGGTTCGGTTCGGTTCGGTTTCTTTCGGTTCGGTTTCGGTTTGGTTATTTAAATAAATAACCATAACTAACATAAATTATATTAACATTAACCAAATATAACCAAAACTAACCGAATATAACCAAAATTAACCAAATATACAATAACAAAAATACATAAAAGGGAAAAATATGGATTCAATTTTACAAAATAGTATTTAACTTTGTAAATTCAAAATAATAACATTTACATATATTGATTATTTAAAATATTTAATTGTTTTGAATCTAGAAATAATTTATATTTTAAGTTTATTTTATAGTTTTGCATAATATTAAGTATATAATATTTGATATCTTCTAGGTTTTCGGATATTTCGGTTAACCATTTAATTGTCGGTTCGGTTCGGTTCGGTTTCGGTTAGTTTGGATATAGATTTTTACTAACCATTCGGGTATTTGAAGAATTTCGGTTCGGTTCGGTTTGGTTTTTTTCGGTTCGGTTTCGGTCGGTTATTTGGTTATCGGTTATTTTGCCCAGCCCTAACAAATACAATAGCTTCTACAAAAGTTTGACCGATACTTAACCAACCCGAACCAAGATTATCTGCTTCAATTCTTGGTTAACTTGTGTTTTAAGAGAACCGAGTGTGGACCAAAACAAAATTCACTCAGCCCTTCAAAACGCCGCCGATAACTTCCGTATTCCCTATTCCGGTTAGCCTATTGTTTGTTTTTATATACACCAAAAAGCTTCTTTTTTTCTTTTCTTCTTTTCTTCCTATGCTTTTGTTTCTTCTTCCTGTGCCCTTGATTTTCGTTTGCCTGTTCTAGAACGCTTACGTGACGTTCCAGAACCTTCCAGCTTCCATTTGAGGTCTCCATTAGCATGCAGAGATTGTTGACAAAGGAAATTCCTGAGACTGGTCACAGTCGCATACACAATAGCCTCACTTCTCGGTTCAGAAACCGCTCTTCGCTCAACCACACCGCTCTGCCCGCAACTGGACTCTTCAACCGCTTTCTCTCTCAGGCTTTGTAGCACAGCCTCCTTGTCTATAATCTCACCATGCTCTTCTGTTGAGACCTACATAGATATTTTGAAAAGGTAGTGAGAAAAATGCTCATGAGTCAACATATTTAAATGCATTCATCGATAGTACGAGTCTTATCTTAATAAACCTTGAATTCAAATGGGAGGCTAAGTTGAGTGGAGACACTGTCACAACCGTCACTGTAGTTAACTTTCAAGAATATATCAAAAGTTTCGTTTCGTGCTGTTCTCCTGAAAGAGGATGAGAATGTATAAGAAGAGTAAGAAATAGGATAAGAACGGACTTCTAAGAAGGTTTTTAGTTTCACCTTTTCATAAGAAACGGCTGCTTATCAAGAACTGCATCTTTGTACTTGTGGTCATCTGAGAAAGAAACCTGGATTGCAAATGAAAAAACATCAGAAAGGACTTTAATTTTTTTGGCATTGGTTTGTTTCTAGAGATTACCTCAATCGATTCGATGAATGGTAATTGAGAAGTTAATCCATGAACACTTGCAACACGCAGGGTCCAATTAATAAACCTCTGATCTGTAACAGAAATGAAAAACATGTGAGTGAGAGCTATGAAGCCTAACATTAAAAAAAAAAAAAAGCTTCACACACCCAATAACAAAGCAGGTCAAGACATAAACCCATGGAAGATAAAAAAGCTACCTCCGCTTAATGATTGAGTTAGGATTATTTGGAAAAGATCGATTCTGACATATGGAGGAATCTTCATGTTGAGAGATTCCATGACCCCTGCAACCACCTGCACATCAGAATATTGAAGGAAAAAAGTCAAAAAAAGTCAAAAAAAAAAAAAAAAAAAAAAAAAGCTCCGTTTAGTCGCAGTGCTGAAGGTAATCTGTTAAACATCACTAAGCTTTTGTCCAGAAATGTAGAAATAACAAAAGGTGAGTCTTACCTTATCAACAAGACCATGAATCACTACATTTGCTTTCTTGTCCTTCGGGGTTTTCTGCGAGGACGAAAATAATCAGTCCACAATTCACCATGAAACATTACACAGACAAGAAAACACATTCTTCCATATACATTCCAAAGAAAATGTCAAGGCTTATACTAAACAGTTAGTAATGTCCAGAGAAGTCCTATGGTTATTTCCATATATGGCACAGATAAAAACTTGTGCAGATGATAATTACCTGAAGATTAACTATCACGATCTTGCCTCCACCTCTAAGACACTTGAGAGGCAAATTGCAAGCAGGTGTTATCTGCAAACTGCATAAAGAGGTTAGGCTCATAAAACAATCAAAATACAAGAGATACTCCAGGGAACGGAGGTGCTTGGCTAAATGATCAAAGTGTTAAGGAAACAGACATGAGAGTTCTTATGAGTCATTGATTACCTGGTACCCAAACAGAGTACAAGATCAGCCATTTTGCAGTGCTTCTCTGCAGGATCAATTTCTTTTGGAGGCAAAGCATCCTGCAGCATAAGAGTCACACAAAGATTCATTTTTACGTTTCTTAAAGTAAAACCGGTGGACTCTGATTCAAAGGCAACGCTTTCGTGTTACCTCCCAATCCAAGACCGAATCTTTAAGTTTAGCTCCACACTTTTGAACAGAACACCTTCTTGATGTCTCCTTCAATCCAATAGTTTCCACCTCGAAATCACGTAGGTACCTTCCAAATTTCAAGAAAAGTTGTTAATAATTATGGTCCAATGACCATAGGGATAGATAATGACAGCTCTCATCACAAGGGGTCACAGTATAAGAGAGATGTCATAACATATATTTCTGCCTTACTCTGCTCCACATGATGGACACATCTCCATAAAAGAGTCTCCATGCAGTTCAGAAAGCTTCTCTCTTGGTATTCCAGATCGAAGATGTAAGCCATCAACATTCTTATCATTTACAAAGCAGCATATAATTGAATATTAGAGATGTAACCATGGAGACAAGATCCTCGTAGAGACCAAGCACGGTCATTAAAAAAGTAACTCTGTAGGGAGAAAGAGGATTACCTGACTGATGACAAATTTTAAAATGCCAGCTCTCTCTAATTCAACCAAAGCCATGTGAGTCATGCTCGGCATTGCACGATGAAACGGCAGAGATGCTTTGGGTAAATCTTTGCCCTCGCGCTGAAACCAATAATCACGGATCGCAAGTGTTCAGAAAGTTAAATGGAATATACAGGCTGAGAGAATATAAAACTAGAGTAAGATAGTCAAAGAAAAGAGAGTAAAAAGACTTGGCTCAGACCTGTAACGTCCAAATTCCTTTAGGGCCTCGGAAATCAGGAATACCACAAGAAGTTGAAATGCCAGCACCTGTGAAGACTACTAGATGCTTACTCTGCAAAACATAAAACCATGCTTCTTGAAGATACTTACATAAGAACAAAGATACAGAAACAAAAATATGCAAAAGCATCAAGAAGAATATGAAAAGAAGACACAGATCCAAAACCTTTTGAATCATCTTAGCAAGTTCTTCGATCTGCATTTTCCCAAAACCAGACAGAGACCAGAGTTAGCACAAAGGTGAAATAGACAATAAACACGCCAAGATTCTAGCAACCAAATCCCTTTACCAGACCTCATTTGCCAAATATTTGGCTTGTTAGATTACAACAATGATAAACCAGTCAAATTCTATTTACAAATTCAGACAAAGGCTTTTGCATAATCAGTAAATAAAAACCATTCACATTGTCTTTTTAAAGAGACACACAAGAAGTGAAGAGACCTAGCAATTAAGTAATACTAACCCAATTCCAATTGATATAACCCAATTCCAATTCTTCCAATTAACACAACACAATGCAAGTCCAAAAACAAGTACGGTAAAACCTAAAAAAAAAAAAAACTATATTATACGAATCATTAAGTAACACTAATTGTTCAACCATCACAACCCATCTAAAAAGACAAGATGATAAAGCGTTAAAGGCTTAATATGAACATGCGATCCAAAAATCAAACACTAGGACAGGACACACGAAGGATCAACTGTAAGAAATCTAAGCTGTTAAAGCGATCAATCCAGAGACAAACAATCAACGAAACGTGAAATTACATAAGATTCTGGAATAAACCCACAAAAACCCAGAGAGGGAAATAAAAAAGAAAAGGTAACAAAATATAGAAGAAACCCAAGAAGAACAACCTTGCATTGTAGAACATGAGAAGGGTCGAAGAACTCGGCCATGCCGACTTGACCAACATCTTCAATGAAGGACAATTTCTCTGCGTAACCTAAAGACATTAGATTTTGTCTCTCTTTTGGACAAGAACAACAACCTTCTCTATGAGAGGGGATCTCTCTCTCTCTCTCTTTCTTATAGACTTGGGCAGTGACTTCTTTCTTCTATTTTAGAAGAATCTTTATATTATTTCGTTCTTTTCAATTATTTTTTTTTTTATATAGATCTGGAATAATAATTTTTTGACAATTTAAAGAAATAGCTTCTTTTTTTTTACAATATAAAAGACTTGAGATTTTAAGTTTTTTATTAAATTATTATGAACCCTTGATAAAGAAAAATTATTTGGATTTAAAAAATTTGTTTTTTATGGTATATATATTAAATATATTTTGGCTAAACACAAGATTTGATCTAAGAAAATACAATAAATACAATAACCCTAAAACATCATAGCTAAATTAAGTTGATGTTATCATTGCAACTTTTTTTACATTTTCACAAAAAAAAAAGTTAAAATATATAAAATATAATATAAACTATTTTATCACTAATTGTCAAAATGTTAGAACCTAAACTGATGATAGATTGATCCAGTTTAACCCATTTATTGGTGAAATGTGTTGGACATTTTCAACACATTCAAATAAATGCGATGATGGGAAGAAGTTTTCTTTTTTTCTTTTTCTTGTTGCCTATTTATATGCTTGCAAAGATGTTCGAGTGTTCGTTCTACTTTTTGAGTGTATAATAACATCAAGGAAATTTAACAAATTCATTTGTTGATATATTAGAGAAATTTGCTATCTACTATACATTAGCCAGTAACAACTAACAAGATATTGTTGGGTTTCATCCAATCTATTTAAAGGTTTACGGAAGACTCGTCGTCATTTTGGGTCAATATTTTGATGGTAACACAAATCATATCGTCATTAAAAGCAAAAGAGGAGTTTGTCATTTCACTATCATGCAGAAACAACTAGTGATGGGAAAAGTTATCGCTACACTCATCAATCATTTCGCTAGCTAACTAAACTATGTTTGTAACGTGTACTACGTGGGCTACTCGCGTCGAACAATACGTCAATACGAGACTCACGCATAATATATTGATAACTGGACGGTCACTTCAAACCACATAACTCTGGTATTTTCAATACCCATATCCAGAATGAATAAATTCAATAATATCGCAATGGACACCTCATAAAGAAGATTTACAACATTTTCAAGAGACGTTGATTCTCAACCAACGTCTTAAAATACTCCAAACAACCGTGTATCACTTCACGTGGTCTTCATATATAAGGCATCACACATTCACACTTGTGTCTTAAGTGAGGTTAACCATCTCTTTAGTAGTACCGTTCATTTACACCCTAACAGTCATCTCCCTAGAAAGCTAAGGAACAGATAAAGACGATAACCAAATTCCTGCACACCTTACAATGATCAAAAATTAATAATCCAACAATCTTCCCAAAAAATTTTTAAAAAATTGTACCATACATAGTAGCATGTAATATCACCTAATTAACTCTAAAGGGAAATAACATAATTTTTATTAATTAAACCCAAGTTTGTCACCAGAAAACAAAAACAAAAAAGACAAACGGTAAGATATTTCTTCAACGTACGTATGTTAAGATGAAGATGAGTCTTCTTTATTCGATTACTTAAACAATCGATCCGTAGTTCTTTATATTTCACGTAGGCCATAACAAAAGATTCAGACTAAATTTTCACACGATCATCTTGAAACTCATGTTACCCATAACATGTATTTTTTAGGACATCTGTTCATGAGTATATATGATACCGCTATATAAATTCCAAAGTAATACAAATGCATTTAAATTTGTCACTACATGAATAGATTTTGTCTACATCCGTTGAAAAGACACAAACGTTTTCTTCAGAGATTCGCCAACACTTACAACATGTGTAATGCCATGCGGCACATAATACGAAACTGAGGAAAATATTTCATATCTTTTTATTATAAATCTCAAAACTAAGACCAAACTCATCACCATCTTCTCTAAGTCATCATATCATATCATGTCGTCTCTTCATTAAGCTTCTCTCTATATTTCTCTTATCACCTTTTATCTATCACTTCTCAACTGTGTCAACCTAAACTCAGCTTCGGATTCATCAAACACTGGTTTGTGCACTCCTTACCCATGTAACCAACCGCCTCAACCGCCTTCTTCTACAGGCTACTCTCCATACGGTAATCCTCCTCCTCCACCGCCATCACAGCCTACATCACCGTCTTCTTCACAACTGCACCTCCATCGAGAAATGAGGCTTGAAGCGAGTTTGTTGGCCTGTGAGTTGATGTCAAAGTTGTGGAACGTTGTGTTGGGGAGGTGGAACTTGGCCAAGACGACGGAAGTAAGTGGCATTGGACCCGAACCGATAAAGGCAACCTTGGTAGGGACGTGGGTTGTGTGTTGAGATAGAGATCGAATTCGAGTTTGCCTAGCTTGAGATAGTTGTTGTATAATAGGGAAAAGATGTGTAAATGGTTTAGTGTGTTGTCTTCAAAAGAACCTATGACTGCTGCGAAGTGTTCCTCTAAATAACCTTCGGCTTCACCACAAAGCTTGATGAGATGAGATCTTGGGTCTTTGACTTTTTCATCGTGTATTTCTGTGACATCGATATTTGTGTCCGTTTGGTAAGCACGTGAACACGAGTTGTCCAAAGTGTCGATATTCTTTGATGGTTTTAAGCTCTCGAGGTTTTAGATTTGGTTGTATAAGTCGATGATTTAATTTGCTTCACAACTAGGTTACTGTCGTAAGCCATGTCGAGACTATGAGGAGAGAAAATAAAGCTTTGAATTTTGTTTTCAAGACTTGGAAAAAAGCTTATGTTGTGTTGTACTTACCCTCGCCAGGGGTCGTTATATATTGACGAAGTGTGCGTCCATTCTTGGCTAAAATTTGTTAGTTTATTTATTTGATTCGATTCATATGTATTTTTTTAAAAAAAATCTTATTTTTTTTTTTTGAATAACGTAAGTCATGTTGATTTATGTTTTAGAATTATTGTTTTTGTTTAAAAATGAATGGTATTGCTAAGAAATGAATTTGAAGAAATTATACACCCATATTTTGTTCTTTTCATAAATAGTAGGTCAGTTTGTTTATAATTTTTTGATTGAAGTAAACGAAATTAAGCAGTCATCTAATAGATATATTAATTTAAATCTCAGCTCAAAGCTCAAATTAATAATTCTTTTAAGCTTGTAATTTGAAGAAATTGTTAATGAGAAAAGTTTCTTCTTAAAATATCCAATCCCATATTTTGTTCAATGTAGTATATGTTGGGGTTTTTTTTTGTCTATGAAAATTAAACAGATCATCTAGTAAATAGTTTTTTACTGAAGTTAAATAATTTTTGGCGTAAAGGAAATTAAATAGGTCATCATCTAATAAATATATTAAATTAAATATCAGCTCAATAAATAACTTTTTAAGCCTGCAATTTGATGAAATTGTTAATGTGAAAAATATAAGTTATCATCCTCAGCAATCTTTGTGGATTTAAAACCCTCTATGAATTGACGACTAAAATGTTGTATACTTCTTTTTGGGTGTCTTTTTGTGGTGATCCTTGTCTATGTCTTTATTTTTTTATGTTCTTCTAGCTTTAAATAATAAACTATCCAACATGTTATTGGTGTAGAAAAAAATGGAAGACAAAATCGAAACATGAATCTAATATGGTTTCAACTGCAATATCTCACAGATCTAGTGACATGTATGTACCATAATCCACACCATATAAATAAAAAAAGAAAGGAACAAAATTGGCTGAACTGCAAAGAAGTTCATACACATTATAACCCAAATAATGATATTGTGAAAAGAAATTAGATATCAAATACAAAAACAAACAATTTAAATCGTGTAAGAAAATAGAAAACTGAAATTGGAAGAACTGACTAAAATCAGATGGCTTTCGAAAACTCATATCATGAATAGCATAGACAACGAACTCCTCTTCTCATATCATGAAATAGTTTTCGGGAAGAAATTCAATAAACAAAAAATCACCACATATGTTTGATCATGAATTCACGGGTGACCAATCAAATAGATGAGCTCACGACGCCAATTTCTGTGGAAAAGTGAAAAATATAGTATATATTTGCAATAAAGAAAAAGATATGTGAAAAATCTAGGCAGATTTATTACTTTGATGCTATAAATTTCGGCAAAAAAAATGCAAACAGGTAAATAGTGATCTATAGATTTAGAGAGCAAAATATTGATAGAGATAAAGTGATAAGGAGTTTTGGGAAACTTAAACTTTATTCTCTTCGTAGCTTTTTGAATTATGTGGAATTCAAATATGAATTTATACACACACAATAAGAGGAGAAAAACAGAGGGGAGTTGATTGGTCAAATATGCAAGCAAAATAAAGAGGTATTCACCAAACAACACCACGACTCAATTTCCTACTTCATCTTAGAAACATGAACGGAAGACGTTACCTATAACCCCCAAATACAAAGACATTACTATTAATATGAAGACGTTATGTTGAGAAAAGATGAGATTTTTAAAACTTGATGTGGTTAAATAATAAAGACGTAAATGAAAGGTATGGACAGATGTCAAATGTCAACATTATTAGAATATAAGAAGGAGAAGAGAGAAAGAGGCCGGTAAGGCCGAGTTATGGAAGAAGAAGAGAAGCGGCCGGTAAGGCTGCCAACACAAGAAAAGTGGCCGGTAAAGTCATGTGGGCTGTGTGAAGAATGAGAGAGGTCAGCAAGACTATAAGTGCAATGTGAGAAGAGTTGTGAAGCAAAAGCCTTATAAGAAGAAGAGGCCCAAGAAAAAGTCTCACAAAGGAAAGAAGGGAAAGAAGAAAGCATGTGAGACTTTGGTTGGTGAAGCATAGCGAGACAACCAAGGGAAGGAGCTGTCCCTTTCACTATGCACCCACTTGAGCCCAACGGCTATATGTCCCTTTCATCTCTCACTTATGTCTAACGGTCATATGCACTTTCAATTCATATATTAAGATGTGTAATCTCTCTTCTATGTAACTAATACAACACATTCAATTCAATAATAAGAGAATCACATTCCCGTTCTTCTCTCCTCCACACTTGTGGTTATGCTCGCATATTCAATGTAGAGAGCTCAAGAGATAACGGTTAGAGGCTGCCCTTAAGGCAGCCGATTCTCTTCTCAAATCTCACCTAAACTCTTCTTATTTACTGTCTTACTTAGCCTAGATTACTGATTCTTAATCCTCTTTCTCCTAAGTACACAAATCTAAGTGTTGTGTTACTAGAAGTGGATAAGTCTCAAACTAGTGCTTCTTCTTCATAGATCCGCTTACTCTCTAGTATTTGGGTTCTATCAAGCTACTTTATGAGGAGTTCATCACAAGTTGATGACCTCTTCTTCCCCTTGAGATCGAGTTAGTTTGTTGTGGGTTTAAGGAGACTTAACCGTTGGGGTTTTGTTCTCCCTTGTCAAGAGCTTTCTCTCTTGAAATCCCAACATAGTATCAGAGCCGAGTTATGTTCTTGGTGATTCAAACTCGTTCTCAAGTCAGTGTTCTATTCTCTCTTAGGAGTTAGTTCGCTTAGCTTAAGTTTCTTTAAAGGTTTAATTTTGCCTTTGTTGTTAAATCGATTCTCTAGCAGCTCAATGTTGAGAAAGCTTGGTCTCTGGTCTTGTTAGAGTTTGTAGACCGAGTATGTGAAGAGAAATCAATTTTTAAAGCCTCATCTTTATGCTTTACTGATTTGGTAAAAGCTTGTTTCAAATGAGGTGGTGATGAACCAATGAGCAAATTGTTTGTGTTCATGGTAAGGATTCAAGTGTTTAAGCTTGTATGAGCCACGAAAATCTTATCCTCTCAGCTGAATCAATTAGATTAAAGCTGTTTCAGAGATTCATTCTTTTAACCGATGGACAAAAGGTTGTTCCAAAGGCTCTTTTATTTCTTATTTGCTTTTGACCACGAAAAGCATCTTCTATATGTTATTTTCGTGGATCTTAAGGCCTTAAGCTCTTGGAGAACACTCTGTTTAGGTGATTCTACCTTGAGTTATGTCTCTAAACCGTGGGAGATTCAAGATCTAACGGTTCTTAGAAGCTCCAGCCACTAAAACGCCCATGTTCTTGAGTAAACAAACACCATAGAGTGATACTCTCTAAAGTTCTGGGCTGTTCAAGGCTGTTTTAAAGCTTCTTTCAACTCGAGAAAACAGAGTATGCTCTGTCTACGCAAAGCAAAACAGAGTCAAACTCTGTCCATAAGAACTCTTGAGCAAATTCCCCCCATTCTTCCATACTCTTTAATACTTTATACTCTTGGTTACTTATTCTCTATTCTCCCTTATACTCTCGCTTATTCTCTAAATTCTCTTTTATTTTCAGTAATATACTCTATACTCTATTCTCTAATCTCTCACAATCTCTTGTTTAGAATCTGTCCCATTGTATTTGGTTTCAGTTTCAACCTTGAAGATTGTGTTGAGCTCGCTTGCTATCTCAAGAAGAAGTGGCGAGGTTTAAGGCTACAAGAAAGTCACAAGAAGGCGCAGCACAATGCCTGGAAGTTAGAACCAATGGCCATGAAGCTTCAGAGACCGCAGACAAGCCCAACCATAGTACTAAGCCGGATGACTTGAACATGGCAGTCTAGAGAGGCTGACCGGAGGAAGCAGACCGGAACTGACTATGGTGGAAGATCTAGTGGAGAAGAAAGCTGGTGGAAGGTGATGAATCAGCTTCAAAAGCATGTGTGTTAGTGCCAAGTTATTGATCGGATGTGCACAAGACTTTAAGGAAGGTCATGCATAAGGTTTCAAGTGAAATGATGAGGTTTCAGCCCATCATCAAGTAAAGGTTGCGGGGGAGATCAACTTTCAAATGACTTCACCGCACCTCACAGAATCGGGTTTCAAATTCTCGGCAACAAGCAAAATCTCTGCCGAAGCGTCTCAAAGATCGACTCGGACGAAACCCTTCCACTGTGATTCAGCTTCCTCGTTCTTCACAAAAGTTCTAGACCATAGAGTCCTCTTGCCAGTGGAAGTGGAATCATATCAATCCGAGCAGCCGTTCAAAAGTTATGCCCGAATCAGTGGTCATATATCATTCTGACGCGACTTTAAAGAAGCGGTCTCAAGAGGAGAGTTCAAACCGCAACCATGATCAACTCTCTCCTTCCTATCCATCAAAGACACCAAAAAGGCTGTGCTCTAAACTCTACTCTATTTAAATTATTTCCTTAAATTCATTATCTTAGCTCCATCACTAGTCTTTACTCTTTCATATGTTCTCTTAAATTGTCACTTCGAAAAATTATCTTTGATATTCCTCATAACATACACTTATTCTTTCTTCTTTATCACTTGTTTAAAGGGTAAAGGAGATTATGAGAGCCTCAAAGAAATTCAAAAAGTGCAAGGATGGGGATCATAAGAACTGAAGTGCAAGAATTCGAAAAGTGCAAGGATGAAGTGTGTTAAAGACAAGAAGGGCTAAGGAAGTGTAGCGGTTCAAAGAACTGAAGAGAAGAGAGCTGGTTCTTTACAAACCAAGATCAAGAGACATCAAGGACAGTGAAGGCTATACTCTTTTTCCCTCAACAAAGTTTTATCCCAAGTGGTTTTCTTTGTTAAGGTTTTTAATGAGGTAGTCGACACTAGTCCACTCTTGATCTTTGGTCCTCATGGTGTCCCGACGATCAAGCGTGCGGGAGAGTATTAGAATATAAGAAGGAGAAGAGAGAAAGAGGCCGGTAAGGCCGAGCTATGGAAGAAGAAGAGAAGCGGCCGGTAAGGCTGCCAACACAAGAAGAGTGGCTGGTAAGGTCATGTGGGCCGTGTGAAGAATGAGAGAGGTCAGCAAGGCCATAAGTGCAATGTGAGAAGAGTTGTGAAGCAAAAGCCTTATAAGAAGAAGAGGCCCAAGAAGAAGTCTCACAAAGGAAAGAAGGGAAAGAAGAAAGCATGTGAGACCTTGGTTGGTGAAGCATAGCGAGACAACCAAGGGAAGGAGCTGTCCCTTTCACTATGCACCCACTTGAGCCCAACGACTATATGTCTCTTTCATCTCTCACTTATGTCTAACGGTCATATGCACTTTCAATTCATATATTAAGATGTGTAATCTCTCTTCTATGTAACTAATACAACACATTCAATTCAATAATAAGAGAATCACATTCCCGTTCTTCTCTCCTCCACACTTGTGGTTATGCTCGCATATTCAATGTAGAGAGCTCAAGAGATAACGGTTAGAGGCTGCCCTTAAGGCAGCCGATTCTCTTCTCAAATCTCACCTAAACTCTTCTTATTTACTGTCTTACTTAGCCTAGATTACTGATTCTTAATCCTCTTTCTCCTAAGTACACAAATCTAAGTGTTGTGTTACTAGAAGTGGATAAGTCTCAAACTAGTGCTTCTTCTTCATAGATCCGCTTACTCTCTAGTATTTGGGTTCTATCAAGCTACTTTATGAGGAGTTCATCACAAGTTGATGACCTCTTCTTCCCCTTGAGATCGAATTAGTTTGTTGTGGGTTTAAGGAGACTTAACCGTTGGGGTTTTGTTCTCCCTTGTCAAGAGCTTTCTCTCTTGAAATCCCAACAAACATGTTATGCAAAGTTAAAAATAAACCTTGTCATATTGTATAAGATATCATGTGTACAAGTTTACAAAAAAAAAAAACGTTACTTCAGTTTCAAACTGGCGAGGAACAAGACTAACTAGTACTCACGCTTCAACTAAAATTTGTGATGGATATATGGATCTTGTTGTGTTTGGTTACAAGGCTAATTAATATGGAAAAGATTAATGTGGAACGAATTTCGAAATCAGGGCTCGGTTATAAAGTCTTATAATAGAGTTTTACACAAAATGTGTAAAGGTTTTACATGAAAATGTTATGATTAAACTGAAGAAAACACAAATTGTGGCTTCTTTTTGTCACACATATTTGTTTTAAACAATATATGTATGAAGAGAAACGAGAAGGTTATAACAAAAAAAATATTAAAAAAAAATTAGAGAAGTTTTCTTCACAGATTCATAATAAATATAAGCATTGCTTGCGTGTTAAATTTTTTATTAGTGATGTGTGCATATGTGCGTATGATTGTGCATGAATGGAATCTAAAGGAAAATTACTTCGATTTGGTCTTTCTACGTGTAGTCGTGTATACTTGTTAATGGTATCAGTTATAATAAATGTTACACGATGATACGAGATAACGTATGGTTAGGGTTGGTAATTTAGGCATGTCTCATAACATTTTTAAGTCACCACGAAAATGCGTAACATTGTTAAGTCGCCACGAAATTGCATCATATTTTTAATAATCTATAATAAATAAAGGGAAAATTACGTTTTAAACCTTCAAATATTACTGGATAGCACTTTAAACCTCGAGAAAATTTCATTAGCACTATAAACTTTAAAATGATTTTACTAACACATTAAACCTTTAAAATGATTTTACTAACACATTAAACCTTTAAAATGATTTTACTAACACTTTAAACCTTAAAACTAACTTTCATTTTTGTACCGCCATAAAAAATAATGGAATAATAATATCCGTCAACGCGAAATAGTTAAACTATGTTGGTTTAATTCAAAATTTAATTAGCTTTAGTTTTTATAAAAAGATAAAAAAAAATTGTGTTCAACTTCATTATAGATAAAACTTTTACGACATTACTCTTCACATTATTAATCCTTTTAATAAATGCATCTCCATTTGGATTCTAATTCAAATCGATTGACTTCTCACTCGAAACCAATGAATCTTCTAAATATATTGTCGTCTTCAATTTTACATTTGTCAAATGTTTTAACCTTATCTCTGATTCTTCATTTTTTCTTGCTTTGATGTATTTTTATTTTTTTATCAATCTTCATAAATAATTAAATTAAATTAAATTAATTAAACAAGTATTTAAATCAAACCAGCATAATTTAACTATTTCACATTGACGGATATTACTGTTCCGTCATCTTTCATGGCAGTACAGACAGAAAAGTTAGTTTTAAGGTTTAAAGTGTTAGTGAAATCATTTTAAAGGTTTATAGTGTTAGTGAAATTCTTTCGAGATTTAAAGTGCTACCCAGTGACACTCTGAAAGTTTAAAACATGATTTTCCCAATAAATAAATAGATACATCAAAATAATAATGCATAGAGTATTACAATAATAATATATTATGGATCTCATATAGAAGTATTTAAATAAATTTTATAAATGTAACTATTTGCTAAAATGATGTTTTTTAATTATAAATGTAAATATTTGATATCAAAGGAAATCATAGTATATACTATATAGTTTACCATATATATAAATAATGAAATGTTTAATTGAACACTATAATTTTTTTTTTAACTTGGACCACTATTTCAAATGTGTGTGTGTCATCAATTATATATTTTGAATATGATTAGGAAATGTTTTGGATTTGTAAAATAGTGTAACATGTTTAATTGATTACAAAAACAATGAAATGTTACTGAATTAAGTAACATTATGAATAATATTTTCATATCTTGGCGGACAACCGATTCACCTCCATAGAGAAGGGGAACATAGTGTTTCTTTTCTTGTAAAGAGGAGTAAGTATGACCCCATGGTGAAACAAAGTTGTCAATCTTTGTTCTCGTTCTTTCTCCCCCCCCCCCCCCCCCCCCAGATTGAAATAAGCTACCTCCTCTACCAACTCTTCACCTTCCAAGTACACTAAATCTTTTTCTAAGAAATATAGCTGAGCGTATTGATTGGTAAGAGTGAAAACACAGCTTTTATTCTCCTTCCTCTCTTCACTCACGTCTTCTTGAAAAGAAACTTCAAACTCCCTCAAGCATTGGGTTCGAGGAGAACAAAGCAAAATGTTTTGGGTTCGAGGATAACAAAGCAAAGGGGTTTGGGTTTGAGGAGAACAAAGGAGATGATGCCATTGATGCCATTGATGTTTAGGTGAACAAAACAAATGGGTTTCTTTGTGAGGAGGCCAAAGAGTAGAACCACATATATATTTGAAATCTACGATAGAACTTGTTTCCGATGATAAACACATTTCCGTTTTGATCTTAAGAGAGTTAATAGCTAGCTTTTCAGGATTCTCATATTCTCAATGACCTCATCTCAATCGATTTTGACTAAAAGAGATTGATTGACTTCTGAAAATAAAAATTTTAACTTTAAATCAAATTAGGATGTCGAGGGAAAGTGAAAATTTGAAATGACTAACATTGTTAATTCACATTTCAAGTGGAAACTTTATGTTAGTCTTTTAAACTATATAGTATGAAATTCAAAAATAATGCCTAACATGAATCAACCAAATTAATCAAATAATAATTTTGTTGTAAATACAAAAATCGATTTAATGACAATAGGAGAACAATGTTAACAAGATATATGAATCTAGGTGTGTTGAATCTTAGTAAGATAATCAATTTTGAAAGATACTCACATGTATAAAACAAATTTTAAATTATTATTTTATCAAAATTTACAAAAAGTACAAAAAAATAATAAAAGAAATAGGGTGAGAGAGTCCATTGCAATCAATTAATATTTGGAAAAGATGATCGATGGGATATAAGATGAAAAACGATATCAAATAAAAGTTGGACAAGAACAACCTTCTTCTCAATGTATAAAAAAAGCAGAGGTGATCTCTCTTTTACCAATATAAAAGACTTAAGATTTTCAAATTTTTACTAAATTATTATAAACCCTTATTAAGAATTTTGTGATATATAAAACACACAGAATTTAGAGAAAAAAATAGTTGGATTTAAAATTTGTTTTTTATGGTATATTAAAAATAATTTGGCTAAATACAAAATTTGATCTAAGAAAATAAAATAAATACAATAACCCTAAAACAGCGTAGCTAAATTAAGTTGATGTTACCATTGCAACTGTTTTTACATTTCCACAAAAAAAAAAATTAAAATAATGTATAAAATATAAGACTATTTTATCCCTAATTGTAAAAATGTCAGAACCTAAAGTGATGATATAGAACCATTTCTTGGTGAAATGAAATGCCTTAACACATTCAGTAAGATAAAAATAAATGCGATGATGGGAAGAAGTTTTTGTTCTTTATTTTTCTTTTTGCCTATATATGCGATAAAAATAAATGCGATGATGCCTGCAGAGATGTGAACATATTGACTTCGAGTGTTCGTTCTACTATTGCATTTTTTTTTCAAGTGAACGTTAAATATTACGTACCCAACTAATTTACGGATCATTATTTACAGATCTGCATCTAAAATTTGACGTGTATAATAACATCAAGAAAATATAACAAAATCATTTGTTGGAATCTTGGAGAAATTTGTTATCTACAATCTACTATACATTAGCCAGTTATAAGATATTATTGTTGGGTTTCAAGCTAGCTATTAAAAAGTTTACGGAAGACTCGTCGTCATTTTGGGTCAATATTTTGATGGTAACACAAATCATATCGTCATTAAAAGCAAAAGAGGAGTTTGTCATTTCACTATCATGCAGAAACAAACTAGTGATGGGGAAAGTTATGCGCTATACACAACACAACCTACACTCATCAATCATTTCGCTAGCTAACTAAAATATGTTTGTAACGTGTACTACGCGGGCTACTCGCGTCGAACAGTACGAGACTCACGCATAATATATTGATAATTGGACGGTCACTCTAAACCACATAACTCGGTATTTTCAATACTCATATCCAGATTGAATAAACTCAATAATATCGCAATCGACACCAAATTAAAATACACCAACGTTTTAAAATACTCCAAACAACCGCGTACCACTTCACGGGGTCTTCATAAGGCATCACACATTCACACTTGTGTCTTAAGTGAAGTTAACCGTCTCTTTAGTGATACCATTCATTTCCACCCTAACAATCATCTCCCGAGAAGCTAAGGAACAGAAAAAGACGATAACCAAATTCCTGCACACCTTAAAATGATCAAAAATTAATAATCCAACGATCTTCTTAAATTTTATACCATACGTAGTAGCATGCAGTATCACTAGTTGACTGTAAAGGGAAATAACATAATTTTATTAATTAACCCCAATTTTTGTCAACAGAAAACAAGAAACAAAAAAAAAGACAAACGGTAAGGTATAAGATCTTTCTTCAAGGTTAAGATGGGTTTTTTTACTCTTCTTTACTCGATTACTTAAACAATCGATCCGTAGTTCTTTATATTTCCCGTAGGCCATAACAAAGATTCAGACTAAATTTTCACACGATCATCTTGAAACTCATGTTACCCATAACATGTATTCTTTTGGACATCTTTTTATGAATATAATATGGTAATGGTACCGCTATATAAATGTCAAAGTAGAACAAATGCGTTTTAAATTTGTCATTACATGAATAGATTTGTCTACATCCGCTGAAAAAACACAAACGTTTTCTTCAGAAATTCTCCAACACTTACGACATGTGTAATGCCATGCGGCAGATAATACGAAACTCAGGAAAAAAATCATCTCTATTTATTATAAATCTCAAAACCAAAGACCAAACTCATCGTCATCCTCTCTATAAGTCATCATATCATGTTGTTTCTTCATCAAGCTTCTCTCTATATTTCTCTTATCACCTTTCATCTATCACTTCTCAACTGTGTCAATCTAAACTCAGCTTTGGATTCATCAAACACTGGTTTGTGCACTCCTTACCCATGTAACCAACCGCCTCAACCGCCTTCCTCTACAGGCTACTCTCCATACGGTAATCCTCCTCCACCGCCATCACAGCCTTCATCACCGTCGCCTTCACAACCACCTCCATCGTCACGTTCTCACTGCCCTCCTGTTCCAGCGTCAGGCTGTTGCAACCAACCACCACCTTCCACGACGACGTACTCTCCTCCCTATCCTTACTTTTATACTCCACCTTATCCTTACGGTACTATAGGCGGAGGAGAAAACGGTGGCGGTCAAGGAGGAGGAGGAGGATCAGGATCAGGTGGCGGCCAAGGAACCGGAGCTGCAGTGTCTTACTATTCCTCTTCCGTGCCTGTTTATGTTTTGATGTTTGTGTTATCCTTTGCTTTTGTTGTCCTTTAGGGCCGAGCTGAGCATGCATAGATAGATTTTGGAAAAATACATTATCAAAGCCACCTTCCTTTTTCTGTTATTATCTCGAATTTTTTTGTTTGTATAATTTTAAAGTAAATTCAAATAAACAAAATTAATATATTCTCATCGTTACTGTTTATAAAAAAAATCGAAACAAATAATAATCGACCGAGATAAATCGAAAACCGCATACTGCATTCACAATTTGAGCAAAGATCAGGAAACAGATCGCAACCGTCGACGTGGCAATACTCGATAAAAACTAATCAACGGTGGTGATTCGTTCAGGGAAACGAACTCTGTTTTATCTTCTTCTTCAGAGACGTTAGCAGAGAGGGAGAGGCATGAATGGCTTCTCTTCCTTTCAACACTATCCCAATTAAGCTTCCGTACTCAGTCTCAACAAAGCCTCCTTCTAAAAATCACGATGAACAACAAGCTCATCATTCTCCTTCTTCCACGTCTTACTTTCACCGCGTTTCGTCTCTATGTAAGAGCGGTGAGATCAAAGAAGCTCTGAGTTTAGTTACGGAGATGGGTTTCAGAAACCTACGCATTGGTCCCGAGATATACGGCGAAATCCTCCAAGGATGCGTTTACGAGAGAGATTTGAGTACGGGGAAGCAGATTCATGCTCGGATTTTGAAGAATGGTGACTTCTACGCGAGGAACGAGTACATCGAGACCAAATTGGTGATCTTCTACGCAAAGTGCGATGCTTTGGAGATCGCTGAAGTGCTCTTCTCGAAATTGAGGGTTCGTAATGTTTTCTCCTGGGCAGCTCTCATTGGTGTGAAGTGTAGGATTGGGTTGTGTGAAGGAGCTTTGATGGGTTTTGTTGAGATGCTTGAAAATGAGATTTTTCCTGATAATTTCGTGGTTCCGAATGTTTGTAAAGCGTGTGGTGCGTTGCAGTGGAGTCGATTTGGGAGAGGGGTTCATGGGTATGTGGTAAAATCTGGTCTTGCGGATTGTGTGTTTGTGGCTAGTAGTTTAGCTGATATGTATGGAAAATGCGGTGTTTTGGATGATGCGCGGAAGGTGTTTGATGATATTCCTGAGAGAAATGTGGTTGCTTGGAATGCGTTGATGGTTGGTTATGTGCAGAATGGGATGAACGAGGAAGCGATTAGGCTTTTATCTGATATGAGGAAGGAAGGTGTTGAGCCTACTCGTGTCACTGTCTCGACTTGTTTATCTGCTTTTGCAAATATGGGTGGGGTTGAAGAGGGGTTACAGTCTCATGCCATTGCTATTGTTTATGGACTGGAGCTGGATAATATCCTGGGGACATCTTTGTTGAACTTCTATTGCAAAGTTGGTTTGATAGAGTATGCTGAGATGGTTTTTGATCGGATGTTTGATAAGGATGTGGTAACATGGAATCTGATTATATCTGGGTATGTTCAACAAGGTCTAGTTGAAGATGCTACATACATGTGTCAGTTAATGAGACGAGAGAAGCTGAAATATGATTGTGTCACTTTGGCGACGTTAATGTCGGCAGCTGCACGTACTGAGAATCTGAAATTCGGGAAAGAGGTGCAGTGTTATGGCATTAGACACAGTCTTGAATCTGATATCGTTTTGGCTAGCACCACGATGGATATGTATGGCAAATGTGGAAGCATTGTTGATGCTAGGAAAGTGTTTGATTCCACAGTAGAGAAAGACTTGATACTGTGGAATACGTTACTTGCAGCCTATGCAGAGTCTGGTTTTAGTGGAGAGGCTTTGAGATTGTTTTATGAGATGCAGCTAGAAAGTGTACCACCAAATGTGATAACATGGAATTTGATCATTCTAAGTCTTCTAAGGAATGGTGAGGTCAATGAGGCCAAGGAAATGTTCTTGCAGATGCAATCCTCAGGCATCTCTCCAAATATAATCTCGTGGACGACTATGATGAATGGTATGGTACAAAATGGTTGCAGTGAGGAGGCGATTCTTTTTCTTAGAGAGATGCAAGAATCCGGGCTGAGACCAAATGCATTTAGCATCACTGCAGCTCTCTCTGCAAGCGCAAATCTAGCATCATTGCATTTCGGAAGATCAATCCACGGATACATCATAAGAAATCTACAGCATTCCTCTTTGGTTTCTATTGAAACTTCTTTGGTTGACATGTATGCTAAATGTGGAGATATAAACAAAGCAGAGAGGGTATTTGGAAGTAAGTTATACAGCGAGTTGCCCCTCTACAATGCCATGATCGCGGCGTATGCATTATATGGTAACGTGAAAGAAGCAATGGCTCTGTACAGGAGCTTGGAAGATTTGGGGATTAAACCAGATAGTATAACATTCACAAGCCTTTTATCTGCTTGTAACCATGCTGGGGATATTAACCAAGCTATAGAGATTTTCACTGATATGGTTTCAAAACATGGCATGTATCCATGCTTGGAACATTATGGACTAATGGTAGATCTTCTTGCATCAGCTGGAGAAACTGACAAGGCCATAAGGTTAATTGAGGAAATGCCATACAAGCCAGATGCAAGAATGATCCAATCTTTGGTTGCTTCTTGCAACAAGCAGCATAAGACTGAGCTTGTGGACTACTTATCAAGGCATCTGCTTGAAACTGAGCCTGAAAACTCTGGTAACTATGTGACGATATCGAATGCTTATGCGGTCGAAGGAAGTTGGAATGAAGTTGCGAAGATGAGAGAGATGATGAAAGCTAAAGGTTTGAAGAAAAAACCTGGGTGCAGTTGGATACAGATTAAAGGAGAAAAAGAAGGTGTCCATGTGTTTGTTGCCAATGACAAGACACACATTAGGAACAATAAGATACAAAGGATTTTGGCATTGTTACTATATGATATGCGTTCTGATGTCAAATGATATTATGTGTATGAGACATTATAAATTAGTATGTATATTCACAATCTCAAGAATTGAATATATGTTTATCATCCATCGTATACTCTAGATACTACGAAAGGTTTCTACCATCGTATCGTAAGTGACAAGGGACAACAAACCGTTGCGTCAGAGCTTTCAAACAACAAACTAGTTTACTTTACTGACTCAGACAGTACTTCTACTATATATCCAGCTAGTACAAGGACCGACCGATTGTCGGTGGAGAATCTGAAGACAGATCACAACCATCCACGTGGGATGTATGTGTATTTGATACTCTTGGCCCCTGCGCCACCAGTTTCAGGCCTCATCTCCGGTTTTCGCTGACCGTAACGATCACGCATTCATGCGTTTTTTAAAGCTTTTGCTGTGTCTTCACCGACACTTAGTAGTTAGTACGTGACCACAGTCAAAAGAACTCAGTTTCCGTCCAATCAAACTTTTACTTTTACAAGGAACAAACAAGATGTTTTGTTAACAAAATCATGACAAGTTTAGGATTGTAAATGATTATGGGTTAATGAATAAAAATTAAACGAAATTAAATAAACGAAATAGAAGAAGATTCTATGCTTGTGAAATGGGCTTAAATATATATATTAATAATGGGTTTAATGAGTTTCTGATACCTTAATTTATGAAGAGGAGTTACTCTTCCAACTCCCACGTGACCATGTTTGATTTTTGTTCTTTTTTTTTGTGGACGTGATATGTTGAATCTAGAATTCACACAATGAATTTGTTTGAGTGGGGGACAAATTCACTTAAGATCTCCCTCTAAAACAATGGATTAAAACTAGAAAATAAAAAGGGGTTTTGATCTCTTGAGAAAGAAGTTAGGGTTTTTGTATTAATTGCTGGATACTTTACAATGAGAGGATATCTCCCTATTTATATGAATACATTGATTATAAAATAAGTCTATTTTCCTTAAATCTCTGATCTTCAAATATGGTAAATTTCCTCTTCTGATGATCTAGTCGGGCTTAGGGGGCGGTCTCGGAGGTCGGTCAAGTGACTTCGTCGAGCTTCTGCTTTTGGGCCAGTTTAGCTAGCCCAAAAAGGGGGTCCCTCGGTTTAGTTAATGTACAAAGTCTATTTGGTTTACCTTCGGTTTAGATCGGTATGTCGTGGGTGCTAAATCCCGCACCAACAATTAGTCCCCCCCCAGTTCGGTAGATTCGATTATCCATTCGAGTTTCCGAACTATAGGAAAAAATATTCGATCTAAACTTTAGGAAAACTGAATTCCGAGCACGCGAACTGATGTTGTGCATCAGGACTCGTCGCCTCGTTAAAACCTTCTCCGGTAAACCACATGGGAGGAAACCCGAAGTAAGGAAAAAGAGTACGAGTCATGATCCTAACGCCTTTAACGCCCTCATACAAACGGTCTCGCCGATGGTTGCCTTGGCTGCGTCGATCTCTCAGTCTTCTTGGAAGAATTATTTTTGCAAGAAATAAAGTTTTCACTCTATTCGGTAAGGCTGCCAACACAAGAAAAGTGGCCGGTAAAGTCATGTGGGCTGTGTGAAGAATGAGAGAGGTCAGCAAGACTATAAGTGCAATGTGAGAAGAGTTGTGAAGCAAAAGCCTTATAAGAAGAAGAGGCCCAAGAAAAAGTCTCACAAAGGAAAGAAGGGAAAGAAGAAAGCATGTGAGACTTTGGTTGGTGAAGCATAGCGAGACAACCAAGGGAAGGAGCTGTCCCTTTCACTATGCACCCACTTGAGCCCAACGGCTATATGTCCCTTTCATCTCTCACTTATGTCTAACGGTCATATGCACTTTCAATTCATATATTAAGATGTGTAATCTCTCTTCTATGTAACTAATACAACACATTCAATTCAATAATAAGAGAATCACATTCCCGTTCTTCTCTCCTCCACACTTGTGGTTATGCTCGCATATTCAATGTAGAGAGCTCAAGAGATAACGGTTAGAGGCTGCCCTTAAGGCAGCCGATTCTCTTCTCAAATCTCACCTAAACTCTTCTTATTTACTGTCTTACTTAGCCTAGATTACTGATTCTTAATCCTCTTTCTCCTAAGTACACAAATCTAAGTGTTGTGTTACTAGAAGTGGATAAGTCTCAAACTAGTGCTTCTTCTTCATAGATCCGCTTACTCTCTAGTATTTGGGTTCTATCAAGCTACTTTATGAGGAGTTCATCACAAGTTGATGACCTCTTCTTCCCCTTGAGATCGAGTTAGTTTGTTGTGGGTTTAAGGAGACTTAACCGTTGGGGTTTTGTTCTCCCTTGTCAAGAGCTTTCTCTCTTGAAATCCCAACATAGTATCAGAGCCGAGTTATGTTCTTGGTGATTCAAACTCGTTCTCAAGTCAGTGTTCTATTCTCTCTTAGGAGTTAGTTCGCTTAGCTTAAGTTTCTTTAAAGGTTTAATTTTGCCTTTGTTGTTAAATCGATTCTCTAGCAGCTCAATGTTGAGAAAGCTTGGTCTCTGGTCTTGTTAGAGTTTGTAGACCGAGTATGTGAAGAGAAATCAATTTTTAAAGCCTCATCTTTATGCTTTACTGATTTGGTAAAAGCTTGTTTCAAATGAGGTGGTGATGAACCAATGAGCAAATTGTTTGTGTTCATGGTAAGGATTCAAGTGTTTAAGCTTGTATGAGCCACGAAAATCTTATCCTCTCAGCTGAATCAATTAGATTAAAGCTGTTTCAGAGATTCATTCTTTTAACCGATGGACAAAAGGTTGTTCCAAAGGCTCTTTTATTTCTTATTTGCTTTTGACCACGAAAAGCATCTTCTATATGTTATTTTCGTGGATCTTAAGGCCTTAAGCTCTTGGAGAACACTCTGTTTAGGTGATTCTACCTTGAGTTATGTCTCTAAACCGTGGGAGATTCAAGATCTAACGGTTCTTAGAAGCTCCAGCCACTAAAACGCCCATGTTCTTGAGTAAACAAACACCATAGAGTGATACTCTCTAAAGTTCTGGGCTGTTCAAGGCTGTTTTAAAGCTTCTTTCAACTCGAGAAAACAGAGTATGCTCTGTCTACGCAAAGCAAAACAGAGTCAAACTCTGTCCATAAGAACTCTTGAGCAAATTCCCCCCATTCTTCCATACTCTTTAATACTTTATACTCTTGGTTACTTATTCTCTATTCTCCCTTATACTCTCGCTTATTCTCTAAATTCTCTTTTATTTTCAGTAATATACTCTATACTCTATTCTCTAATCTCTCACAATCTCTTGTTTAGAATCTGTCCCATTGTATTTGGTTTCAGTTTCAACCTTGAAGATTGTGTTGAGCTCGCTTGCTATCTCAAGAAGAAGTGGCGAGGTTTAAGGCTACAAGAAAGTCACAAGAAGGCGCAGCACAATGCCTGGAAGTTAGAACCAATGGCCATGAAGCTTCAGAGACCGCAGACAAGCCCAACCATAGTACTAAGCCGGATGACTTGAACATGGCAGTCTAGAGAGGCTGACCGGAGGAAGCAGACCGGAACTGACTATGGTGGAAGATCTAGTGGAGAAGAAAGCTGGTGGAAGGTGATGAATCAGCTTCAAAAGCATGTGTGTTAGTGCCAAGTTATTGATCGGATGTGCACAAGACTTTAAGGAAGGTCATGCATAAGGTTTCAAGTGAAATGATGAGGTTTCAGCCCATCATCAAGTAAAGGTTGCGGGGGAGATCAACTTTCAAATGACTTCACCGCACCTCACAGAATCGGGTTTCAAATTCTCGGCAACAAGCAAAATCTCTGCCGAAGCGTCTCAAAGATCGACTCGGACGAAACCCTTCCACTGTGATTCAGCTTCCTCGTTCTTCACAAAAGTTCTAGACCATAGAGTCCTCTTGCCAGTGGAAGTGGAATCATATCAATCCGAGCAGCCGTTCAAAAGTTATGCCCGAATCAGTGGTCATATATCATTCTGACGCGACTTTAAAGAAGCGGTCTCAAGAGGAGAGTTCAAACCGCAACCATGATCAACTCTCTCCTTCCTATCCATCAAAGACACCAAAAAGGCTGTGCTCTAAACTCTACTCTATTTAAATTATTTCCTTAAATTCATTATCTTAGCTCCATCACTAGTCTTTACTCTTTCATATGTTCTCTTAAATTGTCACTTCGAAAAATTATCTTTGATATTCCTCATAACATACACTTATTCTTTCTTCTTTATCACTTGTTTAAAGGGTAAAGGAGATTATGAGAGCCTCAAAGAAATTCAAAAAGTGCAAGGATGGGGATCATAAGAACTGAAGTGCAAGAATTCGAAAAGTGCAAGGATGAAGTGTGTTAAAGACAAGAAGGGCTAAGGAAGTGTAGCGGTTCAAAGAACTGAAGAGAAGAGAGCTGGTTCTTTACAAACCAAGATCAAGAGACATCAAGGACAGTGAAGGCTATACTCTTTTTCCCTCAACAAAGTTTTATCCCAAGTGGTTTTCTTTGTTAAGGTTTTTAATGAGGTAGTCGACACTAGTCCACTCTTGATCTTTGGTCCTCATGGTGTCCCGACGATCAAGCGTGCGGGAGAGTATTAGAATATAAGAAGGAGAAGAGAGAAAGAGGCCGGTAAGGCCGAGCTATGGAAGAAGAAGAGAAGCGGCCGGTAAGGCTGCCAACACAAGAAGAGTGGCTGGTAAGGTCATGTGGGCCGTGTGAAGAATGAGAGAGGTCAGCAAGGCCATAAGTGCAATGTGAGAAGAGTTGTGAAGCAAAAGCCTTATAAGAAGAAGAGGCCCAAGAAGAAGTCTCACAAAGGAAAGAAGGGAAAGAAGAAAGCATGTGAGACCTTGGTTGGTGAAGCATAGCGAGACAACCAAGGGAAGGAGCTGTCCCTTTCACTATGCACCCACTTGAGCCCAACGACTATATGTCTCTTTCATCTCTCACTTATGTCTAACGGTCATATGCACTTTCAATTCATATATTAAGATGTGTAATCTCTCTTCTATGTAACTAATACAACACATTCAATTCAATAATAAGAGAATCACATTCCCGTTCTTCTCTCCTCCACACTTGTGGTTATGCTCGCATATTCAATGTAGAGAGCTCAAGAGATAACGGTTAGAGGCTGCCCTTAAGGCAGCCGATTCTCTTCTCAAATCTCACCTAAACTCTTCTTATTTACTGTCTTACTTAGCCTAGATTACTGATTCTTAATCCTCTTTCTCCTAAGTACACAAATCTAAGTGTTGTGTTACTAGAAGTGGATAAGTCTCAAACTAGTGCTTCTTCTTCATAGATCCGCTTACTCTCTAGTATTTGGGTTCTATCAAGCTACTTTATGAGGAGTTCATCACAAGTTGATGACCTCTTCTTCCCCTTGAGATCGAATTAGTTTGTTGTGGGTTTAAGGAGACTTAACCGTTGGGGTTTTGTTCTCCCTTGTCAAGAGCTTTCTCTCTTGAAATCCCAACAAACATGTTATGCAAAGTTAAAAATAAACCTTGTCATATTGTATAAGATATCATGTGTACAAGTTTACAAAAAAAAAAAACGTTACTTCAGTTTCAAACTGGCGAGGAACAAGACTAACTAGTACTCACGCTTCAACTAAAATTTGTGATGGATATATGGATCTTGTTGTGTTTGGTTACAAGGCTAATTAATATGGAAAAGATTAATGTGGAACGAATTTCGAAATCAGGGCTCGGTTATAAAGTCTTATAATAGAGTTTTACACAAAATGTGTAAAGGTTTTACATGAAAATGTTATGATTAAACTGAAGAAAACACAAATTGTGGCTTCTTTTTGTCACACATATTTGTTTTAAACAATATATGTATGAAGAGAAACGAGAAGGTTATAACAAAAAAAATATTAAAAAAAAATTAGAGAAGTTTTCTTCACAGATTCATAATAAATATAAGCATTGCTTGCGTGTTAAATTTTTTATTAGTGATGTGTGCATATGTGCGTATGATTGTGCATGAATGGAATCTAAAGGAAAATTACTTCGATTTGGTCTTTCTACGTGTAGTCGTGTATACTTGTTAATGGTATCAGTTATAATAAATGTTACACGATGATACGAGATAACGTATGGTTAGGGTTGGTAATTTAGGCATGTCTCATAACATTTTTAAGTCACCACGAAAATGCGTAACATTGTTAAGTCGCCACGAAATTGCATCATATTTTTAATAATCTATAATAAATAAAGGGAAAATTACGTTTTAAACCTTCAAATATTACTGGATAGCACTTTAAACCTCGAGAAAATTTCATTAGCACTATAAACTTTAAAATGATTTTACTAACACATTAAACCTTTAAAATGATTTTACTAACACATTAAACCTTTAAAATGATTTTACTAACACTTTAAACCTTAAAACTAACTTTCATTTTTGTACCGCCATAAAAAATAATGGAATAATAATATCCGTCAACGCGAAATAGTTAAACTATGTTGGTTTAATTCAAAATTTAATTAGCTTTAGTTTTTATAAAAAGATAAAAAAAAATTGTGTTCAACTTCATTATAGATAAAACTTTTACGACATTACTCTTCACATTATTAATCCTTTTAATAAATGCATCTCCATTTGGATTCTAATTCAAATCGATTGACTTCTCACTCGAAACCAATGAATCTTCTAAATATATTGTCGTCTTCAATTTTACATTTGTCAAATGTTTTAACCTTATCTCTGATTCTTCATTTTTTCTTGCTTTGATGTATTTTTATTTTTTTATCAATCTTCATAAATAATTAAATTAAATTAAATTAATTAAACAAGTATTTAAATCAAACCAGCATAATTTAACTATTTCACATTGACGGATATTACTGTTCCGTCATCTTTCATGGCAGTACAGACAGAAAAGTTAGTTTTAAGGTTTAAAGTGTTAGTGAAATCATTTTAAAGGTTTATAGTGTTAGTGAAATTCTTTCGAGATTTAAAGTGCTACCCAGTGACACTCTGAAAGTTTAAAACATGATTTTCCCAATAAATAAATAGATACATCAAAATAATAATGCATAGAGTATTACAATAATAATATATTATGGATCTCATATAGAAGTATTTAAATAAATTTTATAAATGTAACTATTTGCTAAAATGATGTTTTTTAATTATAAATGTAAATATTTGATATCAAAGGAAATCATAGTATATACTATATAGTTTACCATATATATAAATAATGAAATGTTTAATTGAACACTATAATTTTTTTTTTAACTTGGACCACTATTTCAAATGTGTGTGTGTCATCAATTATATATTTTGAATATGATTAGGAAATGTTTTGGATTTGTAAAATAGTGTAACATGTTTAATTGATTACAAAAACAATGAAATGTTACTGAATTAAGTAACATTATGAATAATATTTTCATATCTTGGCGGACAACCGATTCACCTCCATAGAGAAGGGGAACATAGTGTTTCTTTTCTTGTAAAGAGGAGTAAGTATGACCCCATGGTGAAACAAAGTTGTCAATCTTTGTTCTCGTTCTTTCTCCCCCCCCCCCCCCCCCCCCAGATTGAAATAAGCTACCTCCTCTACCAACTCTTCACCTTCCAAGTACACTAAATCTTTTTCTAAGAAATATAGCTGAGCGTATTGATTGGTAAGAGTGAAAACACAGCTTTTATTCTCCTTCCTCTCTTCACTCACGTCTTCTTGAAAAGAAACTTCAAACTCCCTCAAGCATTGGGTTCGAGGAGAACAAAGCAAAATGTTTTGGGTTCGAGGATAACAAAGCAAAGGGGTTTGGGTTTGAGGAGAACAAAGGAGATGATGCCATTGATGCCATTGATGTTTAGGTGAACAAAACAAATGGGTTTCTTTGTGAGGAGGCCAAAGAGTAGAACCACATATATATTTGAAATCTACGATAGAACTTGTTTCCGATGATAAACACATTTCCGTTTTGATCTTAAGAGAGTTAATAGCTAGCTTTTCAGGATTCTCATATTCTCAATGACCTCATCTCAATCGATTTTGACTAAAAGAGATTGATTGACTTCTGAAAATAAAAATTTTAACTTTAAATCAAATTAGGATGTCGAGGGAAAGTGAAAATTTGAAATGACTAACATTGTTAATTCACATTTCAAGTGGAAACTTTATGTTAGTCTTTTAAACTATATAGTATGAAATTCAAAAATAATGCCTAACATGAATCAACCAAATTAATCAAATAATAATTTTGTTGTAAATACAAAAATCGATTTAATGACAATAGGAGAACAATGTTAACAAGATATATGAATCTAGGTGTGTTGAATCTTAGTAAGATAATCAATTTTGAAAGATACTCACATGTATAAAACAAATTTTAAATTATTATTTTATCAAAATTTACAAAAAGTACAAAAAAATAATAAAAGAAATAGGGTGAGAGAGTCCATTGCAATCAATTAATATTTGGAAAAGATGATCGATGGGATATAAGATGAAAAACGATATCAAATAAAAGTTGGACAAGAACAACCTTCTTCTCAATGTATAAAAAAAGCAGAGGTGATCTCTCTTTTACCAATATAAAAGACTTAAGATTTTCAAATTTTTACTAAATTATTATAAACCCTTATTAAGAATTTTGTGATATATAAAACACACAGAATTTAGAGAAAAAAATAGTTGGATTTAAAATTTGTTTTTTATGGTATATTAAAAATAATTTGGCTAAATACAAAATTTGATCTAAGAAAATAAAATAAATACAATAACCCTAAAACAGCGTAGCTAAATTAAGTTGATGTTACCATTGCAACTGTTTTTACATTTCCACAAAAAAAAAAATTAAAATAATGTATAAAATATAAGACTATTTTATCCCTAATTGTAAAAATGTCAGAACCTAAAGTGATGATATAGAACCATTTCTTGGTGAAATGAAATGCCTTAACACATTCAGTAAGATAAAAATAAATGCGATGATGGGAAGAAGTTTTTGTTCTTTATTTTTCTTTTTGCCTATATATGCGATAAAAATAAATGCGATGATGCCTGCAGAGATGTGAACATATTGACTTCGAGTGTTCGTTCTACTATTGCATTTTTTTTTCAAGTGAACGTTAAATATTACGTACCCAACTAATTTACGGATCATTATTTACAGATCTGCATCTAAAATTTGACGTGTATAATAACATCAAGAAAATATAACAAAATCATTTGTTGGAATCTTGGAGAAATTTGTTATCTACAATCTACTATACATTAGCCAGTTATAAGATATTATTGTTGGGTTTCAAGCTAGCTATTAAAAAGTTTACGGAAGACTCGTCGTCATTTTGGGTCAATATTTTGATGGTAACACAAATCATATCGTCATTAAAAGCAAAAGAGGAGTTTGTCATTTCACTATCATGCAGAAACAAACTAGTGATGGGGAAAGTTATGCGCTATACACAACACAACCTACACTCATCAATCATTTCGCTAGCTAACTAAAATATGTTTGTAACGTGTACTACGCGGGCTACTCGCGTCGAACAGTACGAGACTCACGCATAATATATTGATAATTGGACGGTCACTCTAAACCACATAACTCGGTATTTTCAATACTCATATCCAGATTGAATAAACTCAATAATATCGCAATCGACACCAAATTAAAATACACCAACGTTTTAAAATACTCCAAACAACCGCGTACCACTTCACGGGGTCTTCATAAGGCATCACACATTCACACTTGTGTCTTAAGTGAAGTTAACCGTCTCTTTAGTGATACCATTCATTTCCACCCTAACAATCATCTCCCGAGAAGCTAAGGAACAGAAAAAGACGATAACCAAATTCCTGCACACCTTAAAATGATCAAAAATTAATAATCCAACGATCTTCTTAAATTTTATACCATACGTAGTAGCATGCAGTATCACTAGTTGACTGTAAAGGGAAATAACATAATTTTATTAATTAACCCCAATTTTTGTCAACAGAAAACAAGAAACAAAAAAAAAGACAAACGGTAAGGTATAAGATCTTTCTTCAAGGTTAAGATGGGTTTTTTTACTCTTCTTTACTCGATTACTTAAACAATCGATCCGTAGTTCTTTATATTTCCCGTAGGCCATAACAAAGATTCAGACTAAATTTTCACACGATCATCTTGAAACTCATGTTACCCATAACATGTATTCTTTTGGACATCTTTTTATGAATATAATATGGTAATGGTACCGCTATATAAATGTCAAAGTAGAACAAATGCGTTTTAAATTTGTCATTACATGAATAGATTTGTCTACATCCGCTGAAAAAACACAAACGTTTTCTTCAGAAATTCTCCAACACTTACGACATGTGTAATGCCATGCGGCAGATAATACGAAACTCAGGAAAAAAATCATCTCTATTTATTATAAATCTCAAAACCAAAGACCAAACTCATCGTCATCCTCTCTATAAGTCATCATATCATGTTGTTTCTTCATCAAGCTTCTCTCTATATTTCTCTTATCACCTTTCATCTATCACTTCTCAACTGTGTCAATCTAAACTCAGCTTTGGATTCATCAAACACTGGTTTGTGCACTCCTTACCCATGTAACCAACCGCCTCAACCGCCTTCCTCTACAGGCTACTCTCCATACGGTAATCCTCCTCCACCGCCATCACAGCCTTCATCACCGTCGCCTTCACAACCACCTCCATCGTCACGTTCTCACTGCCCTCCTGTTCCAGCGTCAGGCTGTTGCAACCAACCACCACCTTCCACGACGACGTACTCTCCTCCCTATCCTTACTTTTATACTCCACCTTATCCTTACGGTACTATAGGCGGAGGAGAAAACGGTGGCGGTCAAGGAGGAGGAGGAGGATCAGGATCAGGTGGCGGCCAAGGAACCGGAGCTGCAGTGTCTTACTATTCCTCTTCCGTGCCTGTTTATGTTTTGATGTTTGTGTTATCCTTTGCTTTTGTTGTCCTTTAGGGCCGAGCTGAGCATGCATAGATAGATTTTGGAAAAATACATTATCAAAGCCACCTTCCTTTTTCTGTTATTATCTCGAATTTTTTTGTTTGTATAATTTTAAAGTAAATTCAAATAAACAAAATTAATATATTCTCATCGTTACTGTTTATAAAAAAAATCGAAACAAATAATAATCGACCGAGATAAATCGAAAACCGCATACTGCATTCACAATTTGAGCAAAGATCAGGAAACAGATCGCAACCGTCGACGTGGCAATACTCGATAAAAACTAATCAACGGTGGTGATTCGTTCAGGGAAACGAACTCTGTTTTATCTTCTTCTTCAGAGACGTTAGCAGAGAGGGAGAGGCATGAATGGCTTCTCTTCCTTTCAACACTATCCCAATTAAGCTTCCGTACTCAGTCTCAACAAAGCCTCCTTCTAAAAATCACGATGAACAACAAGCTCATCATTCTCCTTCTTCCACGTCTTACTTTCACCGCGTTTCGTCTCTATGTAAGAGCGGTGAGATCAAAGAAGCTCTGAGTTTAGTTACGGAGATGGGTTTCAGAAACCTACGCATTGGTCCCGAGATATACGGCGAAATCCTCCAAGGATGCGTTTACGAGAGAGATTTGAGTACGGGGAAGCAGATTCATGCTCGGATTTTGAAGAATGGTGACTTCTACGCGAGGAACGAGTACATCGAGACCAAATTGGTGATCTTCTACGCAAAGTGCGATGCTTTGGAGATCGCTGAAGTGCTCTTCTCGAAATTGAGGGTTCGTAATGTTTTCTCCTGGGCAGCTCTCATTGGTGTGAAGTGTAGGATTGGGTTGTGTGAAGGAGCTTTGATGGGTTTTGTTGAGATGCTTGAAAATGAGATTTTTCCTGATAATTTCGTGGTTCCGAATGTTTGTAAAGCGTGTGGTGCGTTGCAGTGGAGTCGATTTGGGAGAGGGGTTCATGGGTATGTGGTAAAATCTGGTCTTGCGGATTGTGTGTTTGTGGCTAGTAGTTTAGCTGATATGTATGGAAAATGCGGTGTTTTGGATGATGCGCGGAAGGTGTTTGATGATATTCCTGAGAGAAATGTGGTTGCTTGGAATGCGTTGATGGTTGGTTATGTGCAGAATGGGATGAACGAGGAAGCGATTAGGCTTTTATCTGATATGAGGAAGGAAGGTGTTGAGCCTACTCGTGTCACTGTCTCGACTTGTTTATCTGCTTTTGCAAATATGGGTGGGGTTGAAGAGGGGTTACAGTCTCATGCCATTGCTATTGTTTATGGACTGGAGCTGGATAATATCCTGGGGACATCTTTGTTGAACTTCTATTGCAAAGTTGGTTTGATAGAGTATGCTGAGATGGTTTTTGATCGGATGTTTGATAAGGATGTGGTAACATGGAATCTGATTATATCTGGGTATGTTCAACAAGGTCTAGTTGAAGATGCTACATACATGTGTCAGTTAATGAGACGAGAGAAGCTGAAATATGATTGTGTCACTTTGGCGACGTTAATGTCGGCAGCTGCACGTACTGAGAATCTGAAATTCGGGAAAGAGGTGCAGTGTTATGGCATTAGACACAGTCTTGAATCTGATATCGTTTTGGCTAGCACCACGATGGATATGTATGGCAAATGTGGAAGCATTGTTGATGCTAGGAAAGTGTTTGATTCCACAGTAGAGAAAGACTTGATACTGTGGAATACGTTACTTGCAGCCTATGCAGAGTCTGGTTTTAGTGGAGAGGCTTTGAGATTGTTTTATGAGATGCAGCTAGAAAGTGTACCACCAAATGTGATAACATGGAATTTGATCATTCTAAGTCTTCTAAGGAATGGTGAGGTCAATGAGGCCAAGGAAATGTTCTTGCAGATGCAATCCTCAGGCATCTCTCCAAATATAATCTCGTGGACGACTATGATGAATGGTATGGTACAAAATGGTTGCAGTGAGGAGGCGATTCTTTTTCTTAGAGAGATGCAAGAATCCGGGCTGAGACCAAATGCATTTAGCATCACTGCAGCTCTCTCTGCAAGCGCAAATCTAGCATCATTGCATTTCGGAAGATCAATCCACGGATACATCATAAGAAATCTACAGCATTCCTCTTTGGTTTCTATTGAAACTTCTTTGGTTGACATGTATGCTAAATGTGGAGATATAAACAAAGCAGAGAGGGTATTTGGAAGTAAGTTATACAGCGAGTTGCCCCTCTACAATGCCATGATCGCGGCGTATGCATTATATGGTAACGTGAAAGAAGCAATGGCTCTGTACAGGAGCTTGGAAGATTTGGGGATTAAACCAGATAGTATAACATTCACAAGCCTTTTATCTGCTTGTAACCATGCTGGGGATATTAACCAAGCTATAGAGATTTTCACTGATATGGTTTCAAAACATGGCATGTATCCATGCTTGGAACATTATGGACTAATGGTAGATCTTCTTGCATCAGCTGGAGAAACTGACAAGGCCATAAGGTTAATTGAGGAAATGCCATACAAGCCAGATGCAAGAATGATCCAATCTTTGGTTGCTTCTTGCAACAAGCAGCATAAGACTGAGCTTGTGGACTACTTATCAAGGCATCTGCTTGAAACTGAGCCTGAAAACTCTGGTAACTATGTGACGATATCGAATGCTTATGCGGTCGAAGGAAGTTGGAATGAAGTTGCGAAGATGAGAGAGATGATGAAAGCTAAAGGTTTGAAGAAAAAACCTGGGTGCAGTTGGATACAGATTAAAGGAGAAAAAGAAGGTGTCCATGTGTTTGTTGCCAATGACAAGACACACATTAGGAACAATAAGATACAAAGGATTTTGGCATTGTTACTATATGATATGCGTTCTGATGTCAAATGATATTATGTGTATGAGACATTATAAATTAGTATGTATATTCACAATCTCAAGAATTGAATATATGTTTATCATCCATCGTATACTCTAGATACTACGAAAGGTTTCTACCATCGTATCGTAAGTGACAAGGGACAACAAACCGTTGCGTCAGAGCTTTCAAACAACAAACTAGTTTACTTTACTGACTCAGACAGTACTTCTACTATATATCCAGCTAGTACAAGGACCGACCGATTGTCGGTGGAGAATCTGAAGACAGATCACAACCATCCACGTGGGATGTATGTGTATTTGATACTCTTGGCCCCTGCGCCACCAGTTTCAGGCCTCATCTCCGGTTTTCGCTGACCGTAACGATCACGCATTCATGCGTTTTTTAAAGCTTTTGCTGTGTCTTCACCGACACTTAGTAGTTAGTACGTGACCACAGTCAAAAGAACTCAGTTTCCGTCCAATCAAACTTTTACTTTTACAAGGAACAAACAAGATGTTTTGTTAACAAAATCATGACAAGTTTAGGATTGTAAATGATTATGGGTTAATGAATAAAAATTAAACGAAATTAAATAAACGAAATAGAAGAAGATTCTATGCTTGTGAAATGGGCTTAAATATATATATTAATAATGGGTTTAATGAGTTTCTGATACCTTAATTTATGAAGAGGAGTTACTCTTCCAACTCCCACGTGACCATGTTTGATTTTTGTTCTTTTTTTTTGTGGACGTGATATGTTGAATCTAGAATTCACACAATGAATTTGTTTGAGTGGGGGACAAATTCACTTA
Source organism: Camelina sativa (assembly GCF_030686135.1). NCBI lineage: Eukaryota > Viridiplantae > Streptophyta > Magnoliopsida > Brassicales > Brassicaceae > Camelina > Camelina sativa. The sequence continues at coordinate 45,096,436 of NC_141890.1, read as the reverse complement.
AGATCTCCCTCTAAAACAATGGATTAAAACTAGAAAATAAAAAGGGGTTTTGATCTCTTGAGAAAGAAGTTAGGGTTTTTGTATTAATTGCTGGATACTTTACAATGAGAGGATATCTCCCTATTTATATGAATACATTGATTATAAAATAAGTCTATTTTCCTTAAATCTCTGATCTTCAAATATGGTAAATTTCCTCTTCTGATGATCTAGTCGGGCTTAGGGGGCGGTCTCGGAGGTCGGTCAAGTGACTTCGTCGAGCTTCTGCTTTTGGGCCAGTTTAGCTAGCCCAAAAAGGGGGTCCCTCGGTTTAGTTAATGTACAAAGTCTATTTGGTTTACCTTCGGTTTAGATCGGTATGTCGTGGGTGCTAAATCCCGCACCAACAATTAGTCCCCCCCCAGTTCGGTAGATTCGATTATCCATTCGAGTTTCCGAACTATAGGAAAAAATATTCGATCTAAACTTTAGGAAAACTGAATTCCGAGCACGCGAACTGATGTTGTGCATCAGGACTCGTCGCCTCGTTAAAACCTTCTCCGGTAAACCACATGGGAGGAAACCCGAAGTAAGGAAAAAGAGTACGAGTCATGATCCTAACGCCTTTAACGCCCTCATACAAACGGTCTCGCCGATGGTTGCCTTGGCTGCGTCGATCTCTCAGTCTTCTTGGAAGAATTATTTTTGCAAGAAATAAAGTTTTCACTCTATTCGGAGTTTTACACGAGGCAGGACGTCTCCCGGCTTACATCGAGTAATCCTTATTGGGTAATTTAACCCAAGCGTACATGCGCTTTGGCGGAGGACGAAGTACGGGACTTCGGCTTACCTCCTTTGTTCCAGTTTGGAAGTCGACGGCGAATTTAAAACTCTGGGTTCGGCTTATTCCTCGATTAAAAGTTTGAAGGGAGCGAGATACTGGGCTCGGCTTATTCCCCTTTTAAAAGTTTGAGGGGAGCGAGATACTGGGCTCGGCTTATTCCCCTTTTGCGGTTTGACGCGAGTCGAGCATCTGGCCAGGATGTCGAAAGATTCTGTATGACTCACAAAGATTCAAACAGAACTGAAGCTATTTGATGATGAACTGAAATCGAAGTTGTATGCAGACGAGCTGAAACTGAACTTATCTGAAGACAAACTGAAACTGAAACTGTCTAAAGATGGATTGAAAATGGAGCTGTCCGAAGAAAAACTAAAACTAGAGCTATCTGAAGTTGAACTGAAGTCGAAGCTGTCTGCAGACGAAATGAAACTGGAGCTGTCTGAACACAAACTGATTATGAGGTTGTCTGAGGATGAACTGAAACTGAAGCTGTCTGAACACAAACTGAATCTGAAGTTGTCTGAGGATGAACTGAAACTGAAGTTGTCAGAAGATGACCTGAAAAGTTGTCCGAATGACGAACTGAGAAGTTGTCCGAAGGACGAACTGAGAAGTTGTCCGAAGGACGAACTGAGACTCAAGTTGCCCGAAGGACGAACTGAAAATGTCCGTTTAAAAGGATGTTCATTCTTGATTTGCAAGCGTGGAGCCCGACTTTTAGCACTAATGAGTTCGAAGTTCCGAACTGAGGTTATACGAGGCATGGCTCGGCTTTTTTTTTTTTTTTTTTTTTAAGAACTAACGAGTTCGTAACTGGTTCCTTTTTTTTATAAGCAAGGCATGGCTCCGCTTTTTGGGACGAGTTACAAAAATCCCATTGATAAGCTGTAGTGAGCTGTTGAGAGCTGAAGATAATTTCCAAAGAAGAGTAGAAAAGTATCGATTAACTTACCGTTGGTTGTGACTGTTTTCTCCATTGTTCGTCCAAACGTCTTGAGATAATGAAGTTTATGATTTAACTAGTAATATGAAGATGTAGTGACAGCTTTCTCATGAATTACGAGGCTGAAACAAGGTCGATCTTGTTGCGAAGGTAAGCCTCGTTGCTTTGGATTGATATGTAGATGGACTACAGGTTTCATCTAGGTTGCTCGAAATTGGCCATGAAGTAGGGCGAACTGATAAGGTGGATTTGCTTCCTCTTTTTTTTTTTTTTGGGTTTCGGGCTGAAGGTTCCTGTTCCAGAAATACGGTGATATCTTTCGCGAGGAATAGCCAATCAACTCGAGGTTTGTCTTGTTACAAAGATAAGCTTCAGGGCTTCAATTTGATATGTAGATCGGCGTCTGGTTCGTTCTAGGACGATAGAAAAATGCTTTCGAAGTCGATTCTCTTGAAAGGTCGGATCTGCGATTTTAGGGTTTCGATAGATCACACCAGTTGAGGGAATTCTGTGATATATTTCTTGAAACAGCTCGGATTGAGGCAAGGTCGATCTCTTTAGAGACATAAGACTCGGGGCTTAAGATGTATATGCATTACGACACATGGTTCTTTCTAGATCGATGGGAAAAAGTTCATGATGTAAGAGGATCTGACAATTGCGAACAGGCTGCATCTGATCAAGATAACTGGTCATAAGTTGAGATATAGAGCACCGATTGAGGCGTGGTCGATCTTGTTAGAAAGCTAAGCCTCGGGGCTTCAGTTTCATATGAATACCGATTTTTTGTTTCTTCTAGATCGGCGGCAAACTACACTCCAATTCGTGATGACGAGCTGATAGCTAGGGTTTCAAACAAGATGTGTCAGTTCGGAAATAGGGTGATAACTTTCGATTGACACTTCGGATTGGGTTGAGGTCGCCTTCTCCGGAAATTTGACTCTAAGGCCTATCCATGGATGGGTTGTGCGTAATTTGGGTCATAGTAATTTGTCGGGAAATCGATCCGAAGGCTGCCTGGTGCGATGAAGACGGATCTGTGTTTTAATAGATTGTGTATGCTGCAGACAAACGGTGATATCTTTCGGCAGATATGTCCGATCAATATGAAACCGGTTTCTATGGAAAGATGACTCTCGGGGCGATCTATGATTAGGTTATGCGTAACGTGGTTCGTCGTATTCAGCTGAAAAATCGATCCCGAAGCTGACTAGCGGTAAGCAGGCGGATCTGTATTTTGAAGGATAGAGTATGCTGCTGTGAAACTGCGATATCTCTCTGAATATAGTTCCGATTGAAACGAAATTGAGTTCTATGGAAAGCTGGTCTTCGGGGCAATCCGTGGATGGGTTATTCATCTTCCAGTTCGTCGGGAGCTACCGGGAAATCGCCTTGCAAGATGGCGGTTCCGATGGTTGAACTTGATCTTCTGGTTTGTCTTAGGTTTGGTAGTAGAGAGAAGAAACGTATAACTTAGTGTAAGGTTCCCCACAGACGGCGCCAATTGTTGAATCTAGAATTCACACAATGAATTTGTTTGAGTGGGGGACAAATTCACTTAAGATCTCCCTCTAAAACAATGGATTAAAACTAGAAAATAAAGAGGGGTTTTGATCTCTTGAGAAAGAAGTTAGGGTTTTTGTATTAATTGCTGGATACTTTACAATGAGAGAATATCTCCCTATTTATATGAATACATTGATTATAAAATAAGTCTATTTTCCTTAAATCTCTGATCTTCAAATATGGTAAATTTCCTCTTCTGATGATCTAGTCGGGCTTAGGGGGCGGTCTCGGAGGTCGGTCAAGTGACTTCGTCGAGCTTCTGCTTTTGGGCCAGTTTAGCTAGCCCAAAAAGGGGGTCCCTCGGTTTAGTTAATATACAAAGTCTATTTGGTTTACCTTCGGTTTAGATCGGTATGTCGTGGGTGCTAAATCCCGCACCAACATGATATAACAATAAAATTTTGTATGTTTTTCTCTAGTGTAAAAAAAAGTATTTCTATATTTAGCTACATATACAAGTGAACACCATCTTAATCACATGATTGTTGTGATCTTCTCAACAAAGAAGAAGAAATCTTAAATATTGTTAGCCAGATTGAATGTGATACTTAAAACACTCTTTACAAGTAGGTTAGATAAGTTGGAGGCCATGTTGCCTCCCACCAATTTAATTTCGTAAGGCTGTTATAATTTGCCAAGGAGCTCAAATGCGTTGTCCCAATTCCTATTCTTTATTCTATTCCCCCCCCCCCCCCCCCCCCCATACCTTTTTTAAACCTCAATTCTCTATCTACATTTAATTTAATTTTATGTTTACTACCTCATATACTAATTATAAAATGAAAGACACTTGTATTAGACCACAATAATACAAATATAACACTTTTTAAAATCATATAAACCTAACATTTTTTCACTTTAGATCATCATTATGTGTCACCTGTTCCCTCTAATCTAATATTAAATTCCGTCGGTAAAAGTTTTATACAATTTACAAAGTAGTAGGTGGAACCGTTGAAGGCTGGAAAGAACACCATTATGATCTAAATATGATCACAAACTTTGCTAAACCCATAAGCTTAAACTTCACAATAAATACATTTAAATCATGTCATCACAATAAATAAATGAAAAAAAAAAAAAAACTCAATGGCACAAGCGTAATTTCATTCACAATCCACGTCCATTTAACTAAACACCATCTTCTTGATCTTCTTCTTGTTCCCTTCACTTTAAGCTCTTCTTTACTCACTCACTCACTCTCTCTCTCTCTCAAACAACCAAACTCTTCATCTCTCTCTCGAGCAATGGCGAAGAAGATGAGTTCTATCATCATCTTCAACATCCTCCTCCTCCTCACAACCCAAACCCACGCACACAACGTCACGCGCCTCCTAGCAAACCACCCTTCATTCTCCTCCTTCAGCCATTACCTAACACAAACCCACCTCGCCGACGAAATCAACCGGAGAACAACCATAACCGTATGCGCCGTCGACAACGCCGCCATGGCAGCGTTAACCTCAAAAGGCTACACAATCTCAACTCTCAAGAACATCCTCTCGCTTCACGTCCTTCTTGATTACTTTGGAACCAAAAAGCTCCACCAGATCCGTGACGGCTCTGCTCTCGCCGCTACTATGTTCCAAGCCACCGGAGCTGCTCCTGGAACCACCGGATTCGTTAACATTACGGATCTGAGAGGTGGTAAAGTCGGGTTCGGTCCTGACGGCGGAGATCTGTCTTCTTTCTTTGTTAAATCTATTGAAGAGGTTCCCTACAACATCTCTATCATTCAGATCAGCAGAGTTTTACCGTCGGAGACTGCGGCGGCTCCGACTCCGGCTCCGGCTGAGATGAACCTCACCGGAATAATGTCGGCTCACGGCTGTAAAGTGTTTGCTGAGACTCTTCTCACTAACCCTGCAGCTTCAAAAACCTATCAGGTACTTTTTACTTAAACCCCTCATTAATTACTTACTAATTACACTGTAATTAATAAAATGATTAATTTCAATAATTAGTTGAGCAATAAACAAATGCATGTCGCTTAATAAATGTAGAAACTAATCAAACCATGATATAAATAACTTAACCAATTGGAAAAATAGTGACAGTAATTACTAATGCTGTAATTTTTCTGTTGACGAATTCTAAATTTAAGTAATCAATTAATAGATGCATGTTGCTTTATACTGTAAAAATTAGTTAAACAAAAAGAGTACTCAATTACGTACAGTAATTAACCCACGATTAGGGAGTTATGTGTACTAAAAAACAGGAACTAAACAGAGATGCATGTGATTGTTCTGTTGGCTTGTAGCCAATAGCATATTGGTTTTGAAACAAAACAAAAAAAAGGTGTTGACTGTTTGGTAACTCTAATGACTAATGAGCAAATATACAGAGCAAATATAGTCAACACATAGACTTGATTAGCTCAATTATCGGAACATTATTTGGTTACTTTTCCAATTCATTTCAAATTATGAAACCTAATTCTATAACCTTTAGTATATATTTTCTTTAAATGGTTCATCTTTTCAAATACTATGAAAAAGTAGCAATAATTTGTCCTACTAACTCACTAGTCACTAGCCATTATAATTGAGAGTAGCTACTAAAGTTTTATCTCCACTATCTAAATCAAGTCAACTTTAAGATCGGAAGATATATCTGACATAATGCATCAGGTAGATAATATAATGGGGTTTTGGATTTGTGTTTGTGTTGTAACAGGAGAGTTTAGAAGGAGGCATGACAGTGTTCTGTCCAGGAGATGACGCAATGAAAGGTTTCTTGCCCAAATACAAGAACTTGACAGCTCCAAAGAAAGAAGCTTTCCTCGATTTCCTTGCCGTCCCGACGTATTACTCAATGGCCATGCTCAAATCCAACAACGGTCCGATGAACACGCTTGCCACAGATGGAGCTAACAAGTTCGAGCTTACTGTACAGAACGATGGAGAGAAAGTTACGCTCAAGACAAGGATCAACACTGTCAAGATCGTTGATACTCTCATTGACGAGCAGCCTTTGGCTATTTATGCCACGGATAAGGTTTTGTTGCCTAAAGAGCTTTTTAAGGCTTCGGCTGTTGAAGCTCCGGCTCCTGCTCCGGCACCAGAGGACGGAGATGTTGCGGATTCTCCAAAACCAGCTAAAGGTAAAGGGAAAGGGAAGAAGAAGAAGGCTGCACCGTCGCCTGATGAGTCGGCTTTTGGTGACTCGGATTCGCCTGCGGAAGGGCCTGATGGAGAGGCTGATGATGCTACCGCTGATGATGCTGGTGCTGTTAGGATCATCGGAGGAGCTAAGGCTGGTTTAATGGTGAGCTTGCTCTGCTTGTTTGCTTCTTCTTGGCTTCTATAGTTCCACTTCTTGTTTCTTCTATGTTCTTTTGTGAATCTTTTATTTATGGCTTTTGGGGGAAAGTAAATGAGGATTATTTATTTCCCCCAATTATTGAGTTTTTTTTTTTTCTTTTTTTAAATTTTAAAATTTGGTTGTCGAATTAATTTTAGTCGGTAGCTTATATATTTTGTGTGTTCTTGTTTCACGTGTTTGTTTAGTTTATGATGTAACGAATGGGTCTTGGGGAAAACTTAATACTCTTATCTTCTGCAACTTGTGTTTTGCTTTGCTCCATTGAAGATTAGATCTTGTAACAGTGGAAAAAGCCTATCCAATATTTGTAGATAGTGTTAACACTTAATACACGCACATTTACCAACTTTTGTATAATTGGTAAAAAAAAAATTGACAATCGAATTCAATACAAATCCTATGAGCTATAACAATAACCGCAACAACAAGAAGATAAAAAATAAAAGAAGAAGGGACAATACTAGATTTGGTCACAACCTTATGTTTCTGTTTTAACAAGGTTGGTCAGTTACGCAACTAAGAACACCTACTGATGGATGTATGGCCTTGAGAAGTGAAGCTGGTCGAGCTACCATACTCGACATTTTCGCATAGCTCGGAGAATCCTCGTTCCCCGACGGTGTAAAGAAAGCGCCGTTAACCATTTCATCTCCTTCTGATTTCCAATTCCATTCCATCCATTCATCGTCTCCATTTACACTCTCTCGCTTTGTAATCTGTGTATAGGGAATGTGAGTTTTAGAAGTATGGAGTAAACATTTTGGTTAGAACTAATCCATACGAATAAGAAAAAAAACACATAAAAATCAAATTAATTTAGGATCAAGTTATGAGTTCGGTCTAAATTTTAGTTTGGTTTGATCACAAAAGTCTTATATAATTTCATGTTCTTTTCATCTCCATATTTCTTATGGTTTGAAATAAAACACATCAAACCATAGCAAGTTGTAATATCAATTCTGAAACAAGATTAAGGTAAATTATACTAATTGTTAGGTTAAAAACGCTCTGTAGTTTTGTGGAGCACATGTCACGAACGTGTACGTACCTCCTTGGTGAACTGATTATCTGAAGCTATGAAAACATTTCCTTGGCTAAAGATGGTTGGATTAGCACTTCCACCAATAGCATACATCTTCCACTCCCTATAAATGTTATTCACTATGTGAAAATATCCATGCCTACACCTACATACATTACAGCTCCATTAAATTTTACAATTAGTACTTCTATACATAAATACACATTGGTACTTTTAACTTATAGTATAAATTTGGTAAGATTGTACTAGTTACCTCGGCATTCTTTGAACAAGTCCTTCACCAAAATAGTTAAAGGCGATCGTAACTCGCATATCCTGATCACCGGAAAACTCATCACTATGACCCAAAAGCATGACTTCATTATGATTCAACATGTAATTATTCGAAATCGTTATATCCGTGGATCCATTCACCGCATCAATGAGCCCATCGTAACATCTCTCTAACGTACAATGATCAATCCAAATATCCCGAGACTCGAATATCGAGATCCCATCTCCATCCGAGTATCCTCCCAACGACCGTTTGGTAGGTACACAATCGTGTATATAAAGATTGTTTATAATTATATTACTAACTTTATATAAAGTTAAACACGGACCGTAACCTATTTGCACGTTGTTTCCTCTACCGTCAATGGTTTTATACGATGCTACTTGGAGATCTTGTTTTAGTTTAATTACCATGTCTCGATCAAAAATAATCCATAGAGGTTGATCTTGTGTTGCACCGTACCGTAGCGTACCTGGAGATGGGTTTAGAGGATTGTCGTCTCCTGAATCAGTGACGATATAGTACTCGCCAGCTCTACCGCCTGTTGCATCGCGTCCGAATCCAACCGCGCAATCCGCGAGGTTTCTGCGGTTGTCCTTCCACTTCTCGTCGCATCTCCAACACTCGTCGATTACATTTCCATTTGCTGATGAGCAAGAAGACTCTGTTGAGTTTGACGGCACTGATGTTGATAGTTGCCTAACGATTGGCGGTTTAGGAACAGCAAAGGCAAACGCATAAGAAACGTTTAAGAAAAATAAGAAAATTGTTAATACAATTGACATTTTATTGTGTTAAAAAGAGGTTAGAAATTACTAACAGTTTCACTATGAAGAACGTTATGTTTATAATTTGTTCAAATATATATATGCAAGCGACAATTAAGTGCGCTACAAAATAAATACGGAGGTAAGTTAATTAGGTGAAAATTGAAGGGATTGGGTCCAATACATTACGAAGACATTACGCCGTTTTATACCGGTGGATTTGATTTTTATAAAACAAAAACTATAACAATAACTGAGGCTATTAAATTGTTGTTTACCTCATTTATACTAACTACGTGCCGTTTGAAAAGAATCGTTAACATGTCATGTAGTTTATACTTTGTGTCCTCAAACAGCACACATGGCTGCCGCATCGTGCGTCTGTTTCGTCCGTTAAAATGGTAAGAAGACGGCACACATTTTAAAGCCACAACATATAAACAGCGTGAAGTTTAGTTTATTTTATCCTCTCATCATGTGTTAGGCTCTCTTCCTGTTTTGTGTGAAGTGAAACAGAAACAGAGCAAAATGGCAATATCTCAGCTTCTTGCTCCATTGCCATCTCTCACCGGAACTCTAACCCTAACCGGTCGTCGTTCTTTACTCCCTTTAAACCCTAATACCCAATTCCCAAAATCTAGACTTTCCAAGGACAGAACCGCCACACTCGTACTCCAATCCAAGGGTGATGATTCAGTCGACGCATCAGATCGGATAATCTCGGCCGTCTGTTACTTCTACCCATTCTTCGATGGGATTCAATATGGTAAATTCATTATCACACAGTACCAACCTTTCCAGATTCTCATTCAACCTTTGTTTCCTGCCATCAGGGCTTTCAAGAGCTTCCCTTTCAATGGGTTTCTTGTCTTCATCACTCTCTACTTCGTCGTCGTGAGGAACCCTAACTTCAGCAGGTACGTTAGGTTCAACACGATGCAGGCGATTGTGCTTGATGTGCTGTTGATTTTCCCGGATTTGCTTGAGAGGAGCTTCAATCCTAAAGATGGGTTTGGTTTAGATGTGGTGATGAGTTTGGACAGCACTGTCTTCCTCTTCTTGCTTGTCTCTTTGATCTATGGATTCTCTGCTTGCTTGTTTGGTCTCACCCCCAGGTTGCCCCTTGTTGCTGAGGCTGCTGATAGACAAGTCCTTTGATGTAAGAACAAATGATATGTTTTGTATGTAACACATATGCTGTGATTGTAACTTTCTCTGTATTGGATCTGTTTCTGATAATCAAAACATACAATGTAACTTTTTGATCCATTGAAAAAGGTTCCTACAAGAAAGTTGACAAATGAAAAATAGAAAGAGAGAGAGATATCATATAACAATTCCTGATTTGATTAGTTCTCCTCATCACATATCTGAAAAAGCAATATGGTGAGGAAAGATCAATTCTGTAACACAACAGTGGTGACTGTTTTTACATATCTGCACTCATCTGTCTAATGAAAGGGACAAAGTTGTTCCAGTTCTCGACCCTAAAGATCTTCTCAGTCATTCTGCAAAATGTAAACGATCTTAGAGTGTCGCCATTCGGTTGCACACAGTTCTCTCGTATTTGCCTTAGTCCCATCTGTAGCAGAATTCATTCAAATATAAACGGTTAATAATCAAACAATTTGACCTCATCGTATAAGGACTATAGAATGTGCAAATTTCTCACCTTATCAAATCTTTCGCTTGTGTTTCTGCCAGTCACATGTAGTGTCCACTTCTTCGAAACATCGTATATCTAGCAGAAAAAAGTGACAATGTTGATCTGTCCATGTTGGTTGTCTCAATGAAGAGAAGCTAATATCGCAGCACAGATAGAACAGAGAAACTAGACCAGTTTGGAGTGTGTATCAATGGAAAGTAAATAGTGCTACAACATTGAACGGTCTAACTACAAGGAACATACATAAATCTTCACATGAACAATTCAACATTAATAATTGAATTCTAGTTCAAAAGTTAAACGAAAGAAAGTACCTGTCTACGCAATCCTTCAGGGCTGCAAAGATATTTCTCAGGTGTTTCACTGTCTGCCATATCTAAACAGCTGGAAAAGGTATGAGAGATTCATCTCGTCAGTAACACAGAACCATGCAGCTTCGATGAATTATGTGATTAGTAAGAAGAAGGCTCTTACGGGATATGCAGAGCAGCACCATGGCGAGACAAGACAGAAGCTACAGGGTCATAACCATCCCTGAGGGCGGTATTGTAATAACCTGCAGTTAGTTCAGCAGGATGTGAAGATGTCTTATACCACCAATAGATTCCACCAATTTTTGCAACCAGCATTACAGAGCTTTTCTCTTCTTCCTGACGTCTCCGCAAAACATCGGCTGCCTTTGCAAGAATAGCATCAGCATGACAAATTAACTTCCCGCTGTACCATTCCTATAAATGAAAAACAGTTGAACTGTTATTTATAATCCAACCTACTAACCACTTTGCCGAACACTACTCAAGAATGCAAGATAACAGAATTGCCAAAATATGATATGAGAACATACTAGAAAGAAACGACCATAGTCAGAGAGAAAGCTATCATTGCCCTCCTCAAAAAAGGGAACAGCAGAGGGAAAGCTGTTATAGCAGCCAGTATCTGGAGGATCTCTGCCTCCCCATTGAGGTTTGCCTTCTTGGGATGCCACTGCCATCAAATCTTCCATCCTAAACCAAGTAGTATAGTTCACAATCTGTAAGTGTATTTCGCACAGGCAAATAATTTTTTTGAATAAAGAGTCACTCACATGTACTTGTCATGACATTGGAATTCACCAATTCCAGGGAATTTCCATCTCCCATCTCCAGAAGGATGTGCAGGATATCTGCCAGAGATTCCATGTCAGAAACGTATATTATAGATATTGTGGCTTATGTAAGGTAGTCCACAGAAAATAAAAAGTACCTAAGCTCTCCCGATGGACCAAGACCTACACTTATTTCTTCAATCACATTCCCAATATACGCTTCAAATTTTGTAGAAAAACTGAGCATAAAGTCCTCATAGCATTGGACAGCAGTACGGCCACCGAACAAAGGAAGTTGATCGACTCCAAGTGTGAGATAGTCATTGTTGGAAAATCCATTTTTATCTCGATAGTATATATCCTTATTGACGTCTCCAATCTGGAAATTATCAGAGGAAAAGCTGCTGAGTGAAACTATATTACTAATGCAACAAGCAGATGTACACATTCTTATCAACGGACAGCATTCCCAGCGACAATGTAATCAAGTAAGCAGCCATGATTATGCAATAGAAATCTAGATTCTCCATAACTTTCACCATTAAAAAAAAAGACAGATATCAGTGCTCAACCTCAGGAATATTCAAAGTAAGAAGCAAAATCCGAATAGGACAACCTTTGCTATGTTTACAGCAGACAAATAACTAAAATACCTTTAATTCTAACAATACAAACCTCTCGGATCCAGAGTGGAAGACTGATGCCTCCCTTCCCACCAAACAAGTGCATATTTGAATGAAAACAAAGAGCAACATGTAACTTCAACCCTGCCTCAGAAATCAGCCTAAAGAGCTCTTCATACAGTGACCATTTGAACTCAAGAGGACAGAAACGCTCTACGATCCCCCACCAAACCTCCACTGCGATTCCATGAACACCAGCTAACTTGAGTGCCTTGAGAGAAACAGTTAAAGCCTTGAGCCTGAAACAAAAAACAGATAGAAAACATCATTACCTGATTGTCAAGAGAATGAGATAATAAATAAGGAACCAAAAGAAGAAACTACACTCGTATCGTTCTGAAAATGGAACACTAGTATATTTCATACCATGTAAGGTAATATAAAGAAACATAACCTTTTAATCTTTGGGCATCCAGAATCATCAATTCCAAATGTATCAATCGGCATCATCACGAAAACTGGAACTCTCTTGTGCCTTGATGATACCAATACAAACGATCGTGATTTCTCTCGAGCATCCATGCTATTTAATCATGTTCATCAACAACAACTAAAAAATCGATTAACGAATCACTCAAAAAATCCAATCCAATCCTACTCGCAAACAACTGCTTTCTTCCCCCAAACTGATTCCACTAAAGAATCGTCCACGAACAAAACTGTTCTAATCGCTTCCATTTTCCTTGAATTTAGCAGCGAGCGAGTGAGAGAGAGAGAGAGAGAAAAACAAATTACCTAAAGATTCGGCTGTTTCCGTTGACGGAACGCAGCTTAGTGATGAAACGGCCGCGTTTGAAAGGAGGAATCATAGAAACGCTACGGAAAAAGTTACGATTACGCTTCGTTCTCTGCTCGAGGAAACAAGATTTCAAAGAAAATCCTCCGGGATGGAAGAAATTGCCGCCGGAGACTCCGCGACAGCCACATCCAATAACTCCAGTCTCCGCCATTTTCGTCTTCTCCTTCGTCGGAGATATTTCTCAGATGGTTTTAGATGCGGAGGAAAAAGAGACGGAGATGGAGTACTCAAAACGCAAAAGTTTTATTTCTCTTTTTTTTTTTTTTTTTTTGACACAAGATCATTTGGATATTAACTTTTTGTAATTCCTTTTTTACCCCTATACTTTTCTTTAATTGCCTTCCTTTGTGTATTTTGTTTTCCAAAGCTTCTGTAATTGACCCCATTAGTATTTTACTTTGAAAAATACTGCTTAATTAGACAACACGTGGCTAAAAATAAAGTATAGGTTATCCGCAGTAAAATTACCATAAGTAAATGACACTGAATTGAAACTAAATATGAGGACTTGACTAGCATACACTAATTACACATACTCAAAACTCAAAAGATGGTAAAAGTTTTATTATAATCGTAAATTTATTGACTAAGGCTTTTTAAGAAAGGAAGAAGAAGAAAAAAAAAACTATATATTGAATTTACAAATTTTCTGACGTGGAAACATCTTGACCCTTAAGTGGATAAGAGCATTGTAAAAATTATCCATTACAACATTATCCCATGCTACTAGCAATCATCAAACACTGCTTACCAATTGTGGTGTGTTTTGGGGCTTTTTTGGTAATCGAAAAATGTCTTCACACGTACAATTATTTTCGTATGCAATGTCATATATATATATATATATATATAGAGTAGTAGATCAAATTAGAAATCATGGGTCCACTGTCCATGATATGTCACGTTTCAGTCTTGTACTCATCAAGTTGGCAAAACTTATGTTTACCGTAGCTGATTTATTCGAATGTATATATGCGTAAACTTTATGATGTTTGTAATGACTTAAAAAGACTGTGAAATTTTGGTATGCAAGTCTTGAGTATCCTGGAAACATGTGGGTTGGATTTGGATCAGTCAAAGTGTCAACTGTCAAACATGTAAAAACCAAAAGTTAAATATTATGTATCGAACAATTACTTACGTATATTATGTAGGTAGTTTAATTAAGAAAAATACTGTTAAAATTTTATTTGTACTGCGTCGAATTACAAATGCATGGGACATTTTTTCATTTTTTAGTGTTGGGGCTGTGTTCTTGTTTGCACGTTTTAGCATGAACAAGATACATGGTCATGGTCTTGTTTGCACGTTTTAAATAAACGAGATGTGGTCTCTTTCTTAACATCGTAGCGAATGGATTTAGAAGCTGATTTATCTCTCTCCGGCATGAAGTGAATTAAAGAACCTCAACCGTCTTTAAAAAATTAAGGAATATTTAAGAAAGACACTAATTAATTCGCCCAAATCACAAAAATCAGAATCCTCTTTCTTGATCATGCTAATAATTATATAAGGTTTTCCTTTTTATTGAACTCTTATCCCTTTGTGTGAACATGGAAATGAAAGATTTGTATAGCCTCGTCCTCTTTAATACTAGTAGGAAAAAATGGAAAGAAATAAGATATCAGCATTGCTACCGCAATTTAGGGACAGGAAACAATATTTGGGAATAAACCATATATTCTTTCTTTATGTTCGTGTGTAATATATAAACACAGAAAGAGGAACTCCATTGTTAAATCAAGAAACTTCAGAAAGTGGAGAGAGCTATTCGAGAAGGTAGGTACTTCTATGCGTTCTTTTTAACCACTTTTTTTATTTACTTTACATTTATATAGCTATGTGGTTTCCATATAATTCTACTTATTATACGTGTTTTCGCGAATTTGGATTTGGAATTAAGCACGTACTAAAAGTTTTGAGGGCTGTTTGTTCTGTGGCTTCGATTGAATATTCACGTAGTACAACACATATTTTTATATGGCGTTCTTCACATATGCTGTTATCTTGTTCACAATTCACATGGTGGTAGTTTATTACTGTTAATGAGTTCCAAATGTATGACTATTAGTGAAAATTTTGAGGAAATTAAAAAATGATATGAATCTTTGTTCACAAACGACACATGTAAGTCCGACACTGCTATGAAATGTTAATAATTGAAATCTAAAAGCTAGGAGTTACAATTAATAACTGACAACAAAATGTTTACTATTCTTGTACTCTAGTGCTTTCGTTGCAAATGTTTACAATTTTTGTATATTTTGGTGAATGATGATATGTATATTAGTATTTCACTTTACATGATTATGAGCTGTTGTTGTTTTTATTCCTTTTTTTTTGGCTATAGATTAAAACCAAGGTAACTGGATGGGTCGAAAAATGGTAAAGATGGAGAAGATACCGAACGAAAAAACGAGGATAACGACTTACAAGAAGAGGAAAGCATGTTTGTACAAGAAAGCCAGTGAGTTCTCAACGCTCTGCGGCGTGGACACTTGTCTCATTGTGTACGGCCCGAGCAGAGCAGGGGACGAGATGGTAGCGGAGCCGGAGTTATGGCCAAAAGATGAGAGCAAAGTACGTGAAATAATAACCAAGTATAGGGACATTGCGTCAAGCAGCTGCACCAAGACTTACACCGTGCAAGAATGCTTGGAGAAAAACAACACTAAGGTGGAGAATTCGAAGACTGCGACCAAGTATCAACCATGGGACAAACAGCTCGACAAATGTTCTTTAAACGAGCTCTACGCGGTTTTCGTGGCTGTAGAAAACAAGATTCAGGAGGCTACGAATAAGAATCAACCATTTCCTGACAGTACTTCTTGGTCTCATGAGCAACTTGCTTTATCCGGTTACAATCAGCAATGTCTTGAGCAGTATCAGTTGTTGCCTATGCCTACTATGGAGCACAACGAGTTCTCTTTTTTCCCTTTCAATAACCAGGTTTCCTCAACTAAGACAGAAGTGCCTTCCTTCTCACATGGGGCAGAGCCAATGATAGCTAACGGGCAAACATTCTTTTACGGGAGTTGTTCAGATGGTCCATACGGTCCGTTGGTGCAGAGGACAGCTTACATGGAGCCAATACAATGGGGTTTAGGAAACAGTATGTTCAACGACGCGAAGCAGTTCCCAGATTATCCCTTCAGGTTTGCACAAAATAATGACTTGGAGGATTCAAGTAAACATCCTATGTGAGACATGTCATCTTGTTACTTCCTTCTAAACGTTGGTTGGACTATTTCAAGTGCTTAATGAACTTTTGTAATTCAGGTTTCTCTATTAATTTGTGTTTTTCATAGTTTTCTCATGGAATAAGAAAATTAAATTTATGGAAATTTTTTTATATATATGCTACTGACATCAATAAACTACTACAATAAAGTCAATACAAAAAAACAAGTATCTAAATATTTTTGAACCAGAGTTACAAGGTATGAAGAATCTTGTAGTCTGACAATAGAACCAAAGTGGCTCCTACGATGAGCAATGTGCATAGCAGATCGTGTTGAATGGATTTAGAAGCCGACTTAGCTCCGGCGGGAACATCAGCAGTCTCTGGCGCCAAGTTTGCCATCGCCGGTGCAGAACTATTTACCGGACCTCGTCCGTAAGGAAATATATCCGGCGTATTCGCTGGTGTTGATGGAATACCAGGGATTGTTACAGGCGGTGTTGCTGAAGTCTCCGGAGCATCGGCTGAGACTGGTGGTTGGTTTAATGGTGCGGTGGCGGGCGATTCTAACGAGGTGGTGGGACTCATGGTCGGAGTGGAGATTGGAGACTTCACTGGAATTGTAGTGGGTGGGGAAAGAGGGGAGGTTGCGGGAGTTGAGACAGGAGCCGTGGCGGTAGTCGGAGTGGAAACAGGGGAAGTCACCGGAGATAAAACAGGGGATTTCAAAGGAGACGAAATGGTTCGAGATGTAACAGGGGAAGTAGCCGGAGATGATACAGGGGATCTCAAAGGAGTCGCAATGGTTCGAGACGAAACAGGGGACGTCACCGGAGTAAACACTGGGGATTTCGATTGAGACGGATCGGTGGTCCGAGATGGGGAAGTCGCCGGAGTAAAAACAGGGGATTTGAACGGAGACGCTATGGTCCGAGACGTAACAGGAGAATTCGCCGGAGTAAAAACAGGGGAATCCAAAGGAGAAGCAGAGGTCGGAGTAGTAAAAACAGGGGATTTCTCCGGAGGCTGCGTAGGCAAAGTTTGCTTCGTCAGAGATTCCGTCTCTGGAGAGTTTCGTGTCACGGGAGGATGTAAAGTAGGCGTATGAGAAGGAGACTTCGTCGGAGCTATGAAACGATGAGATTTTGACGGAGGATGTTGTTTGACGGCGAGTCTCGGAGACTGAGCGGGTGCATTCTCCGCTTGTACATTACCATAAATAGAAATTAAGAAGACGAAAATGGAAATTACAAACCGATGCATCGTGATCTTGTTTTGTGTTTTGATTCTGGTAATGAATAACAAAAATCCCAAAATATTGTGTGTGTTTGATTCTCGGTAACTCTGTTATAAGTTAAATATTCGCAACTTTTGGTTAAGGGAGTTTTATAAGAGAGAGAATTAAAAATAAATAAACGAAACGTCGTGAATCGTGATATTATGACCGTTGGTGGCGCGGCGCCTGTGTAGTTTATTACCGGCTGTAGGAAGTGAACTAGCCGCAAAACCGGTTATAACCGGCTACTAAAAGACGACAGACTACGTGATGTTTGGAAGGTTATCGAAAGTCATACTGGGTCTTGTAATTGAGCCCATTAAAAAGAAAAGCTAGCCCATTTGTTCTGGATTTACACGTGTTCTCTTCACTTATAAAGGGCTTTAAACTGCGCTAAGTGCACGGTGTACGATAGAGAAATTAGTTGGATTCCATCGAGAAGAATAAAAAAATGTTTTAATTGTAAAAAGAGAAAAATAAGAAAATTCACAAATCAGCCGGATTAGGGTTTCTAAGCCTTTGTCTCCGTTTCTTGCTTCCGGGGAACAAAAATCTCGTGTTCTTGAGATTTGTTCATGTTTCGAGTGAGAGCGTAAGCTTGTGGGTATTCTGATTTGAGAATCGGAAAAAGGAAGGAGCTTGCTTTTTTTTTATCATCACCTGGAAAGAGAGAGAGAGAGAGAGAGTTTAAAGATGGATGAGGGAGATGGGAGAGATCAGATGGATCAATTCCATCAAAACGAGGCGATATCTGCCGTAGCTGACGACGGGTTTATGGCGGAGGAAGAGGATGATGATTATGAGGATCTTTACAACGACGTTAATGTTGGAGAAGGGTTTCTTCAGTCTGTGAAAAAGAGCGACGAAGCGGGATCTAGAAACGACGAGGAAAAGGAGAAGGTTGGTATCGATGGGGAAGATAGGGTTGAGCCAGTTTTAGGTACGCCCGAAGCTGAGGTTTCGATACCTGGTTTGGTTGGTGAGAGCCTTGTTAAAGAAGGTGAAGCAGGAGCAGGAGGAAGTGGTGGTACTGATGTGGTAGTCGCTTCTAGTGGATATGGAGCTCAAGAGGTTAAGGTAAGCGATGTTAGCCAGGAGATTCCTGATGGAATTGGTGCTGGTACTGGAGGAGGGCTTAGAGTTGAGCTAGGGCCAGCTGCTAATCGGCCAACTGATCTTGAGGTTCCTAGAGGAAATAACATTTCTCAGGGTCTCTTGCCGCCACCACCACATGTCTTAGGAAATAACGAGAATTTGATGAGACCTGTGATGGGTCATGTTAATGGTGGGACTCCTCCTGGACCTGGTATGAACATGGTTGGGAACGGAGGTAATATAGCTATGCCTGGTGTTGTTGGCGGGGGAACTGGTGGAGGAGGCAATGGGACTTTTCTTTTCGTTGGGGATTTGCATTGGTGGACAACTGATGCTGAGCTTGAGGCAGAGTTGTGCAAGTATGGTGCTGTGAAGGAGGTTAAGTTCTTTGATGAGAAAGCTAGTGGGAAGTCGAAAGGGTATTGTCAAGTAGAGTTCTATGATCCTATGGCGGCTACAGCTTGCAAAGACGGGTTGAACGGTTATGCATTCAACGGTAGGCCTTGTGTTGTTGAGTATGCGTCTCCGTATTCTGTTAAGAGAATGGGAGAGGCACAGGTGAATAGGAGCCAACAGGCGCAATCTGTAATTGCACAAGCTAAGAGAGGAGGGCCTGCTGATCCTCCGAGTAAACCTGTCGTGGCCAACAACAACGCCGCCATTGGCGGGAATTTCCAAGGTGGGGAAAATAGAGGATTTGGTAGAGGTAATTGGGGTAGAGGCAATGCTCCGGGTGGTAGAGGACCTGGTGGTCCAATGAGGAATAGGCCTAACGGGATGGGAAGAGGTTTGATTGGTAATGGTGCTTTTGGTCAGGGCATGGGTACAGGGCCTCCTATGAATATGATGCATCAACCAATGATGGGGCAAGGGTTTGAACAAGCTTTTGGTGGACCTATGGCCAGAATGGGTGGCTATGGAGGATTCCCTGGGGCTCCGGGTCCACCGTTTCCTGGGCTTTTATCTTCTTTCCCTCCTGTAGGAGGAGTTGGTTTACCTGGAGTGGCACCTCATGTGAATCCAGCGTTTTTTGGACGAGGGATGCCGATGAATGGAATGGGAATGATGCTTAATGCTGGTGTTGATGGAGGGCATAATATGGGAATGTGGGATCCTAATAGTGGAGGATGGGCTAGTGGTGAAGATTTGGGTGGTGGAAGAGCTGCGGAATCGAGTTATGGAGAGGAAGCTGCATCTGATCATCAGTATGGAGAGGTTAATCACGATAGAGGTCGTCCAAATCCTGTGAAAGATAAAGAAAGAGCTTCAGAAAGGGAATGGTCTGGTTCATCGGATAGAAGGATTCGTGAGGATAAAGATGCTGGTTATGAAAGGGACATACCAAGGGAGAAAGATGTTGGTCATGGTAATGAGATGCCAGAGAGAAGGCACCGTGATGATAGAGACACTGGTCGTGAGCGTGAGAGGGAACATCATCATAAGGATCGTGAACGCTCCAGAGATCGTGAGCGAGAACGTGATCGTGACAGAGAAAGGGACAGGGAGAGGGATCGTCATAGAGAGGGATCGTCACAACGATATGGTGGTGATCATCGTACTAGACACAGGGACGAACCTGAGCATGATGATGAGTGGAACAGAGGTCGGTCATCCAGAGGACACAGCAAATCACGGTTGTCTCGGGAGGATAACCATCGCTCAAGATCAAGGGATGCTGATTATGGGAAAAGAAGGCGGCTTACTACTGAATAAAATCGGATAAAAGTAAGTAGTTGATTCTAATGGTATCTTGCGTTCCTTCATGTATCGTAACTTCTACCATTCTTTTTGATGTTTTGCTTTAAGTTTTTCTGACTAATAGTTAGCTGTCTTGAAGGACATATTGTTGTCTCATTGTCTAAACTGTGTAATGTGTACTCAAGTAGATCAATGATTTATACTTTTTCCCTTCTCTTTGCTGACTAAGGTTTCTGTTGTCTTCTTATATGTATAAACGTTATGGGTAGATTGACTTTTGAGAGCTCCTGCAAAACTATAATGGAAGAAAAGGAAGAAAAGGATGAAGAAAGAAGACCTCAGGGAAAGGCAGACTCTTGTCAGAGAAAGAAGTCTCTCACTGGTGAAATCTCTTCTTCAACTCAGCTTAGTTACCTAGAAGTGGAAAGAAACTTGGCAAACGTTTGCCTTCTTTAAGTTATTAGACACCTTACCTTTTGCCATTGTTATGTGAAACTTCTAAAGACCAGTGTGTTGTGGTGATGTTTTGGCCTTTCGGGTTTCCATCCATTTGTGTTTAGATGTTCTTATTTTAACTGTTTCTGAATTTGTTGTTCTGTAGTTGTATTAGTTACAGCCAAAATAGTTAGCCTGGCCAGTGTTGCTGATCTTGTTTCTCCATGTTTTAGCCATTTGGGCTGTATTGTATGTATCATATTGTAAGCCCTTCATCTGCCTTAGGATCATCAGAGATGTGCATCCTTTGGGATTGTGTTTTTGTGATTTCCAAAAGTGATGTAGTAGATCATTCTTTTGTGTTGTTGTAGAGGAAATCTGGCTCCTTGTACATAATAGAAAGTCAGATTTCTCCATGTTCATGTTTTTTTGTGTGGAAGTTTGTGTAGCTATTAACACATCTTCATCAATGACATACAGATTCTATTTTCTTCATTAGCACTGGCCAAGTTGGTTATTCCTTGTTCTGTTGTGCTCTTTAGATATTGCTCGATTTCATTAGAATAGGTTTCCTTCGAGTATGCATGCTCTCGTTATGTTCATGTTTGTTTGGCTAAATTATCCTTTTGGGACCCTTCTTTCTAGGCAATCTATCTCAAGTTTGCGTACTCGAGCTTGGTTTAGTTTGATTGAAGAAATTATTAATATCAACATCAATGGCCTCCCTTACTCTTTAATCAAAGCAAGATTAAAGGAGCGAGGGAAGTTTGAACAAATGTCTTCAAAAGGAACCCAAAAATCAAAAGGGTGTTTAAATGGGCCATAAATCCTAAAGGCGCTTATGTTTAATTGTATACACAAACAAAGCTGCTTATCTGATAACATCTAACTTCTGGTCTTCCTCTCTCCGACTCTACCACATAAGTTATATTAAAAAAAACGACAATTCAAGACCAAAAAACAACCAACATATTACATTCTCTGATATATTTGCCTAATGCTGAAGATAGGCAATGGAGGAGAGAGACCCCTTGACGATTAAAATAGCAGCTAGACTAGATTTATGTGCTTTGTGATCAGGCTTTAACCTCCTCTGCACCACCAGATCCTCCAGCTTTCTCTTTCACTTTCTCTTCTTCTTCCTCATTCTCAGCATCCTCTTCTTCTCCTTCCTCATCATCGGCCTCTTCTGCTAGCTTTTTGAGCTCATCTTGGATCATCAGCTTAATAGATGATTTTCTTGAGGTGAGATCGATTTTGAACTTTTTATCTGAAAGACAGGTGAAAACAATGCACTTTAATCAAACAAACCAGCAAGAATAAGCAAGACCATCAGTGAAGAAAACAACTGCCAGGAAACAATCCCATCTGCTATTTACCAAGTCGCTTGAGGATGTCAGTGAATGTAGCCTGTCAGAACATGATAAAGCAGTAGTTAGATATCTATCTAACTTCTAAACTCAATTACTATAATTTCATGGTTTAAAATCCTCACCGTGTTGAAGTCGACCCCTTTCAAGATATCAATAATTGCATTTTTCAACTCTTCATCACTAGGCTCCTTGGTTTTGTCTTTCCCTTTTCCACCTTTTTTGCCTATTAGCAGATAAAATAGAATGACAAACACGGGATAAAACAGTGTCAGACAAAAACTAAGAGGCTGTGAAATATCGGTTTAACTTCTGCAGTATAAGACCAAGCATTAAGATTTCTCAAGCTTCTGACTAATCATGTACTCATATATGCTTTATTAATAATGAGAGAGATTTAGAAAAGCATGGTATGACCAAACCTGGTTTCTCTTTTGATGCAGATTTTGAAGGCGCCGAGGACTGCTCCTTCGCCGGTTTCTCAGTCTTCTTCCTCTTTGAGGATGCCTTTGGACTTGTATCACTGTCGTCATCACTCTTTTTCCTTTTACCTGCAGAGCGCTTCTGAGTAGCTTTCTTTGGTGGACTGGATTCCGTAGGGACTGCAGTTTTCTTGCTTCTCGATTTCCCTGATGTTTCTTTCTTCTTAGATGGAGTCCTAGAACCACGTTTCTTCTTTTGAGTTTCTTCCTCTGACTCCTCAGATTCAACTTTGTCCTCACTTTCAGAAGGCTGAGGCGCCTCGTCCTCAGATTTATCAGGAATCCCATTTTCATTCTCCTCCTCTTCATTAACTTCATCTTCCTCCTCTACCTCCTGCTCTTTCTCTTCTTCTTCTTCTTCTTCTTCTTCTTCCTCTTTCTCTTCTTCAGACTCATCATCAGAATGAGGTAAACTCTTTTTCTTCGTCCTTGTTGCTTCCTCGGTCTTTTTTTGGCTCTGTAAAGAACACAAAAAAACTAATCAGATTTCAGGTACTTGGACTAGACACAAGAACACAGGGAAATGAAAAACAGCTACACATGCATCAACCAATACAAACATTCTCTCCACAGTCCACAGTTTCTAACACAAGGATTTAAACCTCCAGTTTTAAGCTATTGCCTGATACCTTTGCTGATCGTTTGTAAGATGAGTTTCCAGCTGCAGGTGAACTTTTTTTAGGAGTTCTTTTGCGCTTCACACCCTTTTCAGTAGGAAAAAAAAAAGTTTTAGTATGCAGAATAAATTTTTAGGCTCAGAAAGGGTTTCAACACCAAAGTAACCTTGTCTTTCTCATTAAGAAGAACATCACTTGTCGCATGAGGTTTCTCCAAAAACTCAAACAGCTTCGTAACAATGTCTTCCTACATTGGAGGAAAAGCACCAAACAGTCAGTTGCCAAGTTGATTACATGGGAAAAATAAAGAGGAATTGACCACTAACATGATGCTCATTCAATCATGACAGTAAAAGAAGCTCCAAAAAACGAAACTTAGAAATGAAATGAGTATCCATAATAACCTTCTTTGCTGTAGCCTTAGCAACTGATATGTCAAATATTTCACAAAACTCCACCAATTTTTCTTTGTTGTTTTTGTCAAGCTTCTCTTTTACTTTCAATTTTGCCTTTTCCTGCCAAATATCATTTGAGAAAATTATGTAAGAAATATGACAAGAGCTTATGTAGAACAATATTAATGTGTTGTCTCGCATACCTCATCTCCTTGCCATTTGTAACCAGAAAAGCGCAATATGTTCGTCTTGACCTGAGTAGCCTGTCAAAGCAAGAAAATCGAGCCACATATAAACATGATTAGCAGACTCTCTGTAATTTTAAGGATACCACAAAAACTTTAAATATCTAATGGAGTGGCTAAATATGAAAGAGATGCTCACTTTTCCTCTCCTCCCACCGAAGAGAATTTGGTGTAGCTGCTTGAAAACTTCATCAGACTTCTTCCTTGATATCTTGTAAGCAACTGCAGAGAAAAATACAAGTTATCAACTTCATATCAAGTGCAGAGGAGAAAATCTAGCCACTAAAACCAAAAGAAAAACATTTCACAAAAAGAGGAGTGACAAAGCCAGAAAAAAACAAAAATCTAGATATAAGAAAATCAAGCCTAAGCAGTCAGAAAGAGCACTCCAGTAATAGTAAAAGGACTATGTGCTCAAGCAAATCCTTAGAGAAGCTAAAGCTGAAAAGACTGTTTAACACAACTAAATTAGGCTGAGAGGAACTTTAAAGATACATATTTAGAATATGAACATACCATTGGGGATATCTTTGAGAGGTGTCCCTTTTCCCTGTATTGTCCAAAAGCAAATTATAATCAGATCTAACAATAAAACACAACATACAAACCAAACAAAGGAAACTATTTGCAAACCTTTTCAACATGAAATTCCCTTGAAGAATCTTTATCAATCACTGCAACAAGCCTTTCAACAGATTTTCGCTCACGAACAGGGCGATCAGAGAAAGGAGTCCTAGGTTCTATGTCCTTCGTTTCTTCCTCACTCTTTGTCTTTCCACGATTTTTCTCAGTCTTCCCTTTCCCTCGCTTGTTAGACTTCTTGATATCTTCAATTTTGTCTTCCTTATCATCATTACTCTCTTCTTTTTCATCTTCCTTATCATCCATGCTCTCTTCTTTTCCATCTTCCTTCTCATCCTCTTTATCTTCATTTTCATCTTCATTCTCGTCCTTACTCTCTGTTTTTTTGTCTTCCACGTTTGGCACATCGACTTCAGTGTCTGCCTCCACTTCCTCTTCTTTGTTTGCTTCCTTCACTTCCTCTCCTTTATTTGTTTCCTCCTCTTTCCCCTCATTATTTTCCTTCGATGCCTCATTTGTGTTATTTTCATCCACATTATCCACCTTTTCATCCTCATCGACATCGTCCCCCTTGTCTCCACTGACCAGCTTTTCTTCCTCTTTGATGTCTCCCTTATTCCCTTGTTCGTTTCCATTCACTTGCCTTCCTTCTAGTTTCTCCTCCTTTGATTCTTTCTCAGTTTTCTCTTGGTCTCCTTCTGTTGTATCTATCTTCATCTTTTGATTTTCGTTGTCTTTTATATCTTTCTTGTCATCAGTCTCCACATTTTCCTTCATCACAATATCTTCCTCAGTGGCACCTCCAGAAACACCATAATCAGCTTTCAACTTCTTGTCATCTGTGTCTTCATCCATTTTATCAGCTTCTGGTTGTCCCTTGTCTTCGTCCCTTTTAGCCGTCTCCACTGGTTCCTTGTCTCCGTTGACATCTTTCTCTTCTGATTTTTCAGTCTCAGCTTTCTCTTCTTTTTCTGTAACCACCTCTTTATCTTCCGTCTCACTTTTTCCTTCATGTTGCTTAATCTCATCATCTATCTCCATTTTCTGGGGTCCAGTATCCTCAGCTTTCTTATCTTCCTGTGTTTCCTTGCCACTAGCTTTCTCCTGCACTTCTTTTCCACTGATTGCATCTGATGTCTTCTGAAGAGAATTAGTCCCATTTGCTGTTGGCTCCACAGTGAATTTTGTATCTTCTTCCCCCATTGCTAACCCAGTGTTCAGTAGATCTTAAAGCCAGAAACACCAGAACGCTGTGGAAAATACAAGCTTAGTGTTAAAGACTTACACAATACGGGACAGACGGTGTAATATCTGTTGACACAATTTCAGACATTCATGAAACAAAAGTCATACCAAAGAAGGGTTACATAACCCAAAACAAGTTCCACAGCAAAGAAGAAACTGAATGTGCGAGAATAATAAGAGAATTCAAAGAAGGAACAAACTCATAGCAAACAGTGCATCCCATCTCTCTACAATACAATTAAATAAAACTTCAACAGGCTCTAACAAGAGGAATTGAATGAGAAAAAAAGATCCAATTTTTAATGAATATAGACATTCTTAATGATTCAGTCCAAATCTAAAAAGAAGGATAACCAAAAAATTTCCTCAATTTGTGAACTTTCTGGGAAGAAAAAAACATAGATTTAGATCCAAACCACAACCAACCACGATGTGTAACTCAAGAAGAATCAACGAGCTCATAAAGATTATCCCCTCTAGAACCTCAAAATTCGTATGTTTCTCAACTAAACTAACACAAAATCCACAAATCAAAAAGAACGCAAAACACAAACCCTAAAAACCGCGGCTTCAAGGAGCAAGACAACAACCAAAACAAAACAAAAAAAAAACCCCTACATGCGAATATAAACGAAAGATTAAACAGCAAAAACAAACAAAACAAGCTCACAGTGTTCAAAGAGAATCGAAAAGGAGGAGACTTTGGAATCTCACCTCGCTCTGCTCTCTCTCTATCCAAAGGCTCTCAAAGCACTGAGCTTTTTTATTATTTTTATTTTTTTTTGTTCGAATCAGAATAAAAAAGAAGAGACCAACGCTCCGATTTCTATAAGGGAATCGGACGCAAAACCGGATTTTAAATACAGTTAATTGCCACGTCGGATATGTTGAACGGTTCAGATTTCGTGTTCGATACTCTCGTGGATCGGTGACGCTAGATAAACCCCAACCTCCGGTACTGTTTATTTGAGATTATCCTTGGTTATTAAGATTAGAGAGATCTAAATAAAAGTCATGATAATTAATTATTTTATAAAGTAATTTTTACTTTTTCAGTCATAAGTTTGACAGTTTTCTCCTACTTCCAATACTTTTTTTTTTAATTTGATGATGGAATTAAATTTTAATATTTATTAGTAGTAGAAAATACAAAAAAAAAAAAAAAATCTTTATGATATTCCTATAAATTATAAAGATTAGAGAGATCTATCTAAATAAAAGATTAAAAGTCATGATCGATATTATATTAATTATGTTAAGTAATTTTTACTCATAATAATGTTTGACAGTTTTTTCTTACTTGCAATCCTTTTTTAAAAAAAACATTTGATGATGGAATTAAATTTTAATATTTATTAGTAGTAGAAAATACAAAAGTTTATTTATGACATTCTTATTAATCATATATAATTTTTAAGGGAGTTACAATCGATATTTAATACTGAATAATACTTTTTTAAGTCCGTGTTTAACGGATTATCTACGTGTAATATGAAATTAATCTGGATATTTACTATTTATGGAAACTAAAATCTTTTTTCTAGTCAAAATTATCCTTATCAGATAAAATAAATTATTTTAATGAATTTATGATAGATATTTAATACAAAGTAATTTCCAATACTTAGTCTTAGTGTGTTTAACAGTTTTTTTCTATGTACAATATAGTATTATATATGTTTTACATTTTGATGATAAGGTTAACTTTGTAACTCGAACTGTTTGTAAAGAATATGACTTTATTTGAGATTACTTAGATATATATATAGTTTTTTAAAAATTCTGATCAATATTTCATAATAAAAAAGTAATTCAATAATATTATATTTTGCAGTTTATCTTCCGCATCGATAAATAATAACATTAATTTTAGTATGCATCATTTATGCACAGAAAAAATAAACAAAGTTAGAATAAATATACATAATGAAGCAAAAATTGCATTTTTAATGAAAATTAACTGAAGTGTTTAGGGTTTTCGACCATGGATGATCATTTGTCTCAACATGTAGGCACATTATAAACATGAATAGTAGAATTCTCAATCGCCAGTTTCGAAGAGATGTAATTCTCATTTTTGACAAACAGATCTGAAACAAGGCTCATCATCTCTCCAAAACCAGAATATGGTATGTATTTGGGGTTGTTTGTTGAACACGAGTGGAATCCGTAAACAAATATATTTATTATTTGTTTAAATATATATATATATAATTTCAATAAAGTTAGGACTGATATTTAATATAAAGTGATTTTTATTTGTACTATGTTTGATATTTTCACCATAATATTGTGTTTTAATTTTGGTGATAACGCTAATATTTTATTAATTAATCTTAAAAATTAAAATCGATATTTAAGACTAACCCAATAAAATTATAATCGATAATTGATAATGTAAAGTAATCATACTTTATTTGACAATTTTTCTATATTTATTAGTGTGTTTTACATTTTGGTAATGGAACTGGTTTTGTTGTTTACTATCTTTTACGAAATGACAAGATTTATTTCCTTTTAGATATAAGTAATGGTAAAATAATAGAAATAGTAATAAAAAAAAAATAGTTAAGTTATCCTTTTGATATTTTATTACTTATGTATTTAGCTAAAAAAAATTAAGAAAAATGAAATATTGTGATTCTTTCTATAAAGGCTTTATATATGATGCTAGTAAGAAAAGTGGTTCTCGCATAAAAAAATGTATGACCCCTTACCTTCATAACAAAATCCAAAATCCAATTTCAATGGGAGATTTCTTCTACGAAACTTTTCTAAAAAAAATTCCATTTCTTTTTAATTTTATTTTGCAAATTACAAAATCAAAAAACTAAAAACTATAGTCTAAAAACTACCTAACATCTCCCCAACATTCACAGCAAAAAAAAAAACATACCCTAAGTTAAAAAATATATATATCATCAACCGTGAATCTCACTTAAAATCTTAGAGATAAGGTAGGAATAAGTTTAAGCTACAACACTTCTAATATATATGTTCACGTTGGTGCTTTCGTTTTTTTTTCTAACATCTTCTGATTAACCGACATAATGACCAACTTTCTTGTTAATCGGCTTCATTATCTTCTCTTTTTCATGATTGTTTCGATTTACAATATCAAACAAACTCTCAAATTTACAAACAAAATTCAGATTAGTAGTATTGTAGATGATTGCTATATTTGCAGGTTACCTTTACCTACCGTAGCCCGTAGGTATGACAGATGAGATTAGAAATGATGTAGAGTGACAACAAAGTGCATGATGAAGGTAAGAGTAAATGAATCAAGAGCAAGGAAGTAAAAGGGTGTAGTGGATGAATAATGAATTTATCATGTTACTATCTTGAAATAATATTTTTATAAATTCATTCAGTATTAAGTAGCAAATTAATCTCAAAGAAGAAGAGAAATACATCATTGTCTCGCAGAACGATCGAGAATCTAGGTATAGTCGTATAGAAGAGAAGTTAGCGGAGTTTGGAGAGTGTGCGGAGAGTCTTTTCTTTTGCTTCATTGTCTCCATAAACATATTAAAATCCATATTTCACAAATATCCGAATCACACACACATGGCACGACTCACTGACAACACAAAATGTGGACCAAACTTAAACTCTTATAAAACCTTGCAAGAATCTATTACACATTTACACCTGTTAGCACAATCTTAATGTAAAATAATTACCACAGTTAATTAGCATTAGTATCCTAAAACCCTAAACCCTGATCACCAAATATAGAACACTAATGCACTAAAAAAAATGTTGGATTGCCTTTGTACATTTGAAAATGGAAAATAAAACACCGGAAACGATGGTGTGATTATGAGATCTATTGAATTAGATTACATTCGTCTTTTAATAGACCCAATGGAGATATCAATCTCAATAAGATTATCTTCTTCCATATTCACATCATCAATCTCATCTTCTTGATCATCATCATCATCACCAATCCTACTAAGTCTCTCTCGACTTCGATTAATGTTTCTCATTGCCTCTAAAGTCTCTGCTTCTTCACTCACAAGAGCAATCTCAATGAGACTATCTTCATCCTCATACTCATCATCATAGCCTTCT
Source organism: Camelina sativa (assembly GCF_030686135.1). Lineage (NCBI taxonomy): Eukaryota > Viridiplantae > Streptophyta > Magnoliopsida > Brassicales > Brassicaceae > Camelina > Camelina sativa. Next base: position 45,066,761 of record NC_141890.1, on the reverse strand, counting down.
TCTTGGGATCTCTCAACAAAACATCGTCTTGTCTTTTTCTTAAAAGATCTTAGAAAGAAAACAGAAGTGGAGACGAACAAGATAGACATGGTTATAAGGAGAGAGGTGGAGAATCCATGAGAGCTTAAGAAACAAAGGAAAGCTAAAGATGCAATAAGGGTTACAAGAAAGAACAGCAATGACAGCTGTAAAAGCAAGCAACACCAAGAAAAATGCTTTTCATCATCAGATTTTTCCACCATTTTGGAAACTTTATTTAAAAGTTGAAACAAAACAAAACAGAGTTTTTTAAAGAGAAGTCGAGATTGTCTCGTTATCCATTGGTGTTTGAGTTATGATGAATCTTTATCAAACCAAAACTTCGCTCTGTTTTGGATCTTGATTTAAGAGGAGTAGATTATAAAAGACGAATCTGAGTTCTTGAAAAGTTTCAGACAAGTCTGAGAGAGAGAGAGAGAAATCATAAAAGTCAGAGGAACCAAACACAGAAAGCTTTATTTGTTTTCTTCTCACTCTTTACATAATTACACCTGCAAAACTATTTTTTTCGAGAAAAGGGAAAGCATTGGTTTTTGTATGTACGTATTTGAAAAATCTAGTATAAAAAAAGCGTTGGAATTTGGTAAAATCCATGTGAAGCCCACTAATTAAGGACGATTGTTTATTAAATCGGTACTTATAATGATCTTTTAAGAAGATTTCTTAACCTATCAGAAACAGAATAAACGATGGATGACTCACAACATCCAACATCATAAACGATACACTATGTATGTAGTTCAGCCAAATTCATACAGAAAACCGAACCAGTCGAGTGTGAGAGAAGTACTGTGTATTAGGTTCGGTTCAGTTTATTTGATTTTTGATTGTGAGTAACATTTTTTTCTTAGTTTATGAGCTTTAATTTAAAACTAATCCGTCGTACATCGATGCATGTTTTTATATATTATTATTTCAATTCAATGTGGAATTTAATTGAATTGATAATTATATGTTTAATCTTTCTCTAGAAGTTACCCCCTTCATAAGTTTGTCGTTTTTTTTGGTTGTCAACTAGGATTATCGATTTGATATTCTAGGTGGCTGAAAATATTCAACACATGAAATGATTATTATTATTTGGTTCCTCTGTTTGGTTTAAGAAGTTAGGGAACCTACCTTTGTTTCATGAAAGACCCCATCAGACAATGTTGCGGTTGTTTTCAATGGTTCATGATCATTTACTAACAAAAAAAATTATCTAAGAAAATCATATTAGATGTTTGTCCAAAAAAAAAAAAAAATCATATCAGATGAAAAGCTACTTTGACTAAAGAAATAAATAAATTGCCAATTAATCTATTATAGTGTTAAATATAATGTTTTCCTATTTAAAGAGTTTTTCTTCTATAGTTGTTCCTGTGCTTCCCTATATATCATAAAAGTGATTTGATTGCCTATATATCATAAAAGTCATATTGTATATATGCTTGTAGACTGTAGCGAATGCATATACATATATATCTTCTAATTACAAAATGATATATGGCCTAATGCATTTGTTAAAATATGAAACACACAAGAGAACATGCAATAAAACAAAACCAAACCCTTGTTGTATTTCTTACAACACCAAGCACATATAGTTTTTTTGTTTCACAACATCTCACTAATTAAACGACAATCATGATCTAAGATTTTACACCAAAAAAGTTTCGTTGATGGTTTTAATCCATACAAAATTAGTGGATGGGTTTGAAGTGAATTGGATAATAGTTGAGGGTACTATATACATGCACCATGCTGCTCTAATGGATCTCTTAAATCCATTATGCCATTATGCCTTTAAGTTATTAATTTTACAATTAAATGCCTTCTACATTGAAAATTTCAGCAAGGAATTATAGTTTATACTTAATTTTTTTTTAAAAAAAATCAGTTTTAAATACAGATGCAAGTCTTAAATACTCCACTTTAATCAAAATTGACTGAGAGAACAATAATGTCCATTATATTCTCTTGTTTTCTCTAAATTATTTAATTTGATTATTTTAATTTAATATTAAATAATTGTTTGTTAGAAAAAAAAAGAAAAGTATTTTATGTAGTCCTGAATGTTAAAACAAAAGGAGTATTATTTAATATTTATCACCTCAGGAATGGAAAATGACATTAACAAAACAAAACTTATATTATTAAGGATGACGAGCGCATGTCGGTTATTTGACCTATACTACTTGTGGTCGTAAGTGTAAAGAAATAATAAATTTCTTCTATAATGGAGAAAAATAACATTTTTACAACGATAACGATATTCATAAGCAGAGGGAAAAAAACAAAAACTAGAGAAGTAAGCACAGGAGGACTGTGTGATTGTGTGAACATCATCAAATGAAGAACAACTGCGAGATCAGACCACACAGCTTGTTCCGAGTTCGATCTTAAAAATTCTGGGTATGTCTTCCATCTTCCTTTAGTTTCGGACTCTGTGTCCGTCTAATTACGATGTCACTTTTGGTTTGTAATTAAGTTTTTTGTATTATCTATTTTTAAAGATTTGCTCTGATTCATGGATACTTTAAAAAGTTATATCCTAATCTGACAATCGATATAGCTCCTATGGTTTCTAGTTCTGTGAATTGACAAGAGATTTCTGATTGATCTATAGATCTTAATTATAGTTACTTGGTTTAACTGTAGAAATGTCGAACGATTCAGCTCGTACGCCGTTTTTACCGACTGACAAGTTAGAAACCATGGCTCAAGATTTCAACCAAAACTCAAAAACTTCTTCTTCAGGAAAAAGAAGATTGCGTCGCTCTAGAAGCGCTCCTCGTGGTGATTGTATGTACAGTGATGATGTTAAAACCGACGAACCTGAAGCTACACATCGGAGTAAAATCCCAATGTTTAGTCACTTTCGTGATCTAAACCCGAACCTCACGCGAGTGATGATGTTCTTGGCTTTATACTTAACCATTGGTACTCTCTGTTTCTACCTCGTTAGAGACCAGATCTCAGGAGATAAGACCAATGCTGTGATAGATGCTGTCTATTTCTGTATAGTCACGATGACAACCGTTGGATACGGTGACCTTGTCCCTAATAGTTCTGCCTCAATGCTACTTGCTTGTGCCTTTGTCTTCTCTGGGATGGTTCTCGTTAGTCGTCTTCTAAGTCGAGCAGCTGATTATCTAGTGGAGAAACAAGAGGCCTTGCTCGTTCAGACAGACATTCTCAAAGAGCAGCATGCTAACAAGTTGAGATACAAATGCTATGCTACATGTCTTGTCCTTGTAGTCCTCTTCTTTGCTGGTACGGTTTTCCTTGTAATGGTTGAGAAAATGCCGGTTATCGCAGCTTTCTACTGCGTCTGTTCCACGGTTACGACATTGGGGTATGGCGACAAGAGCTTTAGCTCGGGTACCGGACGCCTTTTTGCTGTGTTTTGGATCTTGACGAGTACCATTTGTTTGGCTCAGTTTTTCCTCTACCTGGCTGAGCTAAATACAGAAACCAAACAGAGGGAGTTAGTGAAGTGGGTTTTGACAAGAAGAATCACAAACGATGATCTTGAAGCAGCTGATCTAGATGAAGATGGAGTCGTCGGGTAAGACATCAGACAGAGACATATTATCGATCTCTTCTGTCTCCTTCTTTTTCTTCTTCTTCTTATGTTTGTCTTTTTGTGTGTTGCAGAGCTGCAGAGTTTATTCTATATAAACTGAAGGAAATGGGAAAGATTGATGAGGAAGATATATCTGGGATAATGGAAGAGTTCGAGTCACTCGACTACGATGATTCGGGAACTCTAACAACTTCTGACATTGTTCAAGCTCAGACGACGTCTTAGATTCAAAAGGTTAAGCGTTGTTAGCAAAATTTTATGTTGCGAAAGACGAATCATAAACTTTGTTGAGCTATACTGCACACAACACGATAAGCAAAGACAGTGAAGAGAAGATATTATTGTTTTGGACCTTTTGGTATATTGTGTGTGTGTTTTAATTAAAGAGATACAAAAATATATAACAATAAAATTCCACGAATGAGTAAGTGACACGTGACTGAATAGCGTCCATTGATGTAAATTACAAAAAAAAAACGCCTTAAAGCATCTCTCCTTCTCCGCCGTGCCAATTGCTAATAATCAAATCGGATCCGATCCGATCCGATTCGCATCGAACACACACACACCATCATCAATTCCCCCCCCCCCCCAAGCTTTAACATTTAGGGTTTTCCGTAAATCAATCAGGTGAATACAATACAATCGAACAAAATTCAAAATTAGCTTGTGTAAAATTAATCAAATTTATCTGATTATTCGGAGAATCCATGAACGTTGTTGGTCTTCAATGGAAACTTCTGTAATACACACGAATCTTCCCAAGGTAGAAGACGATGATGATGAATGGGGTAAGTAACTCTCTTTCTCTGTTAATTTCTATTTTCCCGTATAAATTTTGGGATTCTTTTTTTTTTTTTTTTTTTTTTTTTTTTTTTTGTGGGTGTGTGGAAATTAGGGTTCTTTGTGTTTCTGTGATCGGATCATTGTTTGAATTACGAGATCATTTTTTGATTTGGGTACCAGACAATGATGGGTTTGTGATTCCAAGCTTGGAGATTGAACAAGAGAATGTTATTAATGATGATGCAGAAGCTCAAACATCAAAACCTTCTTCTTCTTCTTCTCATAAGGTCAGTGTTTTGATGATTTCTTCTGTTTGTATCTCAGAGGAGGAGGAGCATCAAAATGTTTGTAACTCTTTTTTTACTATCTCTCTTTTGTAGATTAAAGATGAAGAAAATAATATCTACTTAGGACCACATGGAGCTCCTCCTTCGCAGCTTCATGATGGTAGTAACAACACTACCAGCCGCAAGCAGCGGTTTAAGCAGAAGCTCAAGGAAGCAGACGAGAAGATGAGTGTCTCCTCTGGTCGAGAAAACAAACTAGCTAACTTGAGAGAGCTTGTAGGTGGAGGCCTTGAGAAAGGGACTAACCACATGGCTAAAGGTGGTGTTTCAAGAGACTGGCTTGATCCACATTGCCATGAATCTCAGTTTGAGAAACGACGACATCTCTAACGCTCTTTTTGTTTGATGTGCTTACTGGGATAAAGGAAACTGCCCCCTTTTGAATATGTTTTGTATCAATCAATATACTGGGAAATTTCAGAGCAATAACACCAATCTTCGTGTCCTGTCCTTTGATAAAATCAATCATGCATTCTTGGTACTCTAGAGGAATGCAAGTATCACTTATAGTAGGCATGTCAATTAGGGCCAAAGCCCGCGGGCTGGCCCGGTCCGGCCCTGAAAAATACCGGGCTCGGACTTAAATATATATGTCCAAAAAAAATCGGGCCTTTCGGGCTCAGCTCGTTTGGGCTATATGGTTTTTTGGGCTTAGTCCAACCGGGTTCGGGCCAGCCCGAAAAGCCCTTTAACAAATATATTTGTATTTTTTGGATAACATTTTTATTTGATTGCAATATTTGATTAATGATTTATTGTAAATAAAGTTTAAAACTCTAATCCTAGTTTTCATGTTTACTTAATAACTTTGCTTAATATTTTTAAAAGTTTTATATATGATATTTTATATGAATTATATATAGTTTTATTTGGTTAAAGTATAAAATTTTATTTAGTTTTAAACTTTTTCTTTTAAATTAAGTTGGTTGTAGTGAATATAAATGAGTTATTAAAATTTTATTGATTTGTTTTACAATGCATTTTTAAACACTGATTTTTAAGACTTATAAGTTTGAATTATTGATCGATAAGATAAGCCAGAAAAAGCTCGAAAAGCCCTATAGCCCTGTTAAGGCCGGGCTCGGGCTTTGAAATATAGGCTCGAAACTATTTCGGGTCGGACCGGGCTCAAACATATGTGGGCTTTACGGGTTTCGGGCCGGACCGGGCCAGCCCGATTGACACCCGTAACTTATAGGACTTTGGTGTTTTGGGGGAGCTTTTCATATCAGATCAATAGCTAAGTCAATTCATATGTATAGATGTATAGATGATTTTACACTCAGCATCAACAAACATATCAGATCAATACTCTTGAGTATTGGCGTATAACATTCGTTACAAACACACAAAAAGAAACAATCAAATTTTCCAAAAAAAATTCTTCACTGTCTTTGGTTTTAAGAGTTGTGCTCAACAAAGTTTCTGATTCGTCTTCGCAACATGATGATGATAACGAAGCTTACCTTTGAATCTGAGAAGTCGTCTGAGCTAGAACGATGTCAGAAGTTGTTAGCGTACCCGATTCATCGTAATCGAGTTGCTCGAACTCTTCCATTATCCCAGAAATATCTTTCTCATCAATCTTTCCCATTTCCTTCAGTTTATATAGAATAAACTCTGCAGCTCTGCAACACACAAAAAAAAAAACATAAGAAGAAGAAGCAGAAGGAGCCAGAAGAAAGAATATGTTTGACGTCTTACCCAACGACTCCATCTTCATCAAGATCAGCTGCTTCGAGATCATTGTTTGTGATTCTTCTTGTCAAAACCCATTTCACTAACGCCCTCTGTTTGTTTTCTGTATTTAGCTCAGCCAAGTAAAGGAAAAACTGAGCCAAACATATGGTGCTCGTCAAGATCCAAAACACAGCAAACAGGCGTCCGGTTCCTGAGCTAAAGCTCTTATCACCATAACCCAATGTCGTAACAGTGGAACAGACGCAGTAGAAAGCGTCAACAACCGGCATTTTCTCAACCATTACAAGGAAAATTATACCAACAAGGATGAGGACTACAAGGACAAGGCATGTAGCATAGCATTTGTATCTCAACTTGTTAGTATGGAGCTCCTTGAGAATGTCTGTTGGACCGAAGCTTTGACGCAAATGGAAAGCCCTAACGAGCAAAGTCTCTTGCTTCTCCACTAGATAATCCGCTGCTTTACTTAAAAGGTGACCAACAAGGACCATCCCAGAGAAGACAAAGGCACAAGCAAGTATTCTTGAGGTAGAACTATTAGGGACAAGGTCACCGTATCCAACGGTTGTCATCGTAACAATACAGAAATAGACAGCATCCAACACACCATTGGTCTTACGACCTGAGATCTGGTCTCTCACGAGGTAGAAACATAAAGTACCAACGGCTAAATATAAAGCCAAGAACATGATCACTCGCCTGAGGTTAGGGTTTACATCAGTGAACATTGGGATTTTACTAGGATTTGGAGGTGGTTCGTCGATTTTGACATCATCACTGTACATACAATCACCACGAGGAGCGCTTCTAGAGCGACGCAATCTTCTTTTCCTTGAAGAAGAAATTCTTGAGCTTTGGTTGAAATCTTGAGCCATGGTATCTACCTTGTCAGCTGGTAACAAGGGCGTATGAGCTGCATCATTCGACATTTCTACAATCAAACCAAGTAAACTATATAAGATCTGCCAGATTAATCAAATCTCTTGTCAATTCACAGAAAACTAGAAACTGTGGGAGCTACATTGACTGTCATATTTTATGATGCAAATTTTATATCCATGAATCAGAGCAAGTCTTAACATAGATGGAACGAAAACCTTATTCCAAAATAGATGACACAAAAACTTACAAACCAAAATTGACATCGTTTGTGTAAAAGATCAAGTTCTGAGAAATCAACAAATGGACCAAAGATTGCTAATTTCCTAACAGATTCTTCTCAGAGGCTAGAAATAGATTCTTCTCTTTCGTTACATCTAAAGACTACACCTTTAACAATAATGAACAGACACAAGCTGTGTGTGTGGGGGGGGGGGGGGGTGTAAAGAGCAATCAGACAGACACAGAATCCGAAACTGAAGGAAGATGAAGACATACCCAGAAATTGTAAGATCGAAATCGGAATAAGCGGTGTGGTCTGATCTCACAGTTGGCCAATTCTCTTGTGTGCTTACTTCTCGAATTTAATCTTAATTATCTCCTTGTCATGCTTAATCTAAATAAGCAAACTAATCCAAAATTTTATTTAATGTCATTCCATTACTCAGATGATTAGAAAACTAATTATAAATTTATTAATTATTTATAAAATACCCATTTAATTATTAATCTTCATTTCAATAAAGCTGTACCTGTTATACGCCGACCCCAAATACATAAAACTATATATAATGTGGTTCATGTTTTTATAATCTAAGTTTTTAATTCTCGATCGAGACTTTTAAAAAGTTGTTAGTCCCCTGCATTTACATTTGACCAATAATATTGTGTAATATTCATGCGAGTACTAGCTGGCAACCCATGAAACTATGAAAGTTTCAATCCGAGTTTAATTAGTTCTATTTCACCGCTTTTTAAAGAAGAGAACAGATGTAACTTTTAGATGAATATAAGTCGATTGATCACAATTTTTAATGTTTTTAATGATAATACATTATACATCAAAGATTTTGCTAATGCACTCATGATCATGATGATACATATATATATATATGTGTGTAAATTGCATACTTCAAAACTTCCTCAAACACAGTTAAATATAACACACAAACTGGATTACTAGGTGATGATCGATATACATAATTATAAAACATTCTAATTATCTTGTAGACTCATATTGATAAGAGGTCGGTAGAGAGAGAAAGAGAGAGACATGAGATCATCCAACACCAACATAAACCTTAAAGCTGATCAGGCCAGAGAAATGATTCAATTGCAAACATCCTCTTGTCTTCAAGAGATCCTTCAAAGGAGAATCCGTATTGTTTGAGGAGCAAGTCGAGGCTGATATCATCCATGGCTTCATAGTCTGACTTGGAGTACTTAGGGTAGTGAAGAGGGACTTGGAATCCACTTGGGAATTCTTCTTTCTTCATCATCTTTATGATTTTGTTGCGAGTGCTTTGGCAGTTGTTGCTGGTTTGATCCATATGGTTTGAGTAGCCGAACATTTGAGTGAAAGCCGATGTAAAGAGCAATTTCATTTCCATTGGGAAGAAAAAAAATAAGCTTTGAAATAAAGATTAAGAGTAGTAGGAAAGAAGAAGAAGAAGAAGCAAACAAGCTTAAGACAAAAAAGCCAAAAAAAGAAAAGAAGCTTAACACAAGCTCAAACTCAAAAGGCAAGCGTGGAGTAGTGTAAAGGCAACCAAAGACTAGTGCATATATATAGGGCGACGCATAAGACATAAATTTTTTTGTCCGAAAAATAAATATTTCGTCATCTAATCGTCATTTAAGTTATATTTATTTTTATCATCAAAACTCTAGTGAGTAATTTTACCAACATATAAGCTGTGTTAGAATTATGGAGTGTGAAGTAAACAAAAGTATGATTAATAACGAGTACTTATTGTTCTAAACAAAACTTGTTTTTTTTTTTTCCTTTTAATCAACAAAGTATGATCGTAACGACTTATATTTTGTTGGTAACACTAAAAAAATAACAAAGATCAGATGATTTATTAGCTGGAAAACTAGTTGCGGTAGTTTTACATATACAAATGCTATTATACAAAGATAAGAAGGTTCTGGAGGTCTCATATGGCCAATGATGATTTTTCGTCTCTCTATGATTGATCAACCGAACAAAATATACAGTATTAGGAGCTAACTAATATGTAACACAAGTGATTAGAAATAAATCGGACGAGAAAGTCTGTCCTAATCTAGACAATAATGATTCATCGACTTGAAATGTGTCAGTTTAGCAACCAATTTGTCCGACCTTGAGATCATAATAAATCTAAAATAATCCGTCACAATGTGAATGAGACGGGTGTGAGCTGCATGCACCAGACAATGCATCAGCCAATGATGATTCATGCACTGAATTTTTTCATTGTGCGGCTAAAGAACAAAACGGTTGGAGTAGATTTTTGTGTCTTGGTGTGGAAGGAGGAAGTAGGTGTAAGCATTTAATATTTCTATTAAAGACGGAGGCCCCCGTTTTCTAACTAAGACAATCGAATTATTTGGAGCCATTCATATGAGTTTCGTGTTTGTGTGGGTGGTATTGATGATGTGTCCCCTCTCTTTACAGTCTCATTACAATTGACAAATATCTCTCTTTTTTCCAGCAATGCTCATCGTTTTTAATAAATTTTAGGTGTAGATTTAAAAATTTTGCATGCTTTGTGTGAAATAACCTGTATTTGTGAGTTTTGTCTAGCTGTGAGACTTGAGGCCTACTCTGTCCGATTTCCTCAACCCAAATCCAACACTGATCCCCAAACCCAAAAATAAGGCTAAGTGCAGTCCAAAAAGAATTCAAATTTAACTCCGGTATGGATTCTTTAGCTGAATCGAACTCTAAACCAAACAAGACCCCCACAGTACTACATTAGTTTTTTTTTACTTTGGTTGATATGTTAAAACTTAAAACTCTTGTTTCCCATTCTCAACCAACTCATTGGACATAGATGTGCTTCAAATACTAATTTTTCGTCCAATCAGTATTTTTCACCTTCGCATATTAGAATAACATTGTTCACAAGAATCAATACTTACAAAAGAAAAAAAAAGTGAGGATAATCTCAGATACAAAACTAAAACCAGTGAAAATAAATAACCTGACTTTATTGCACTGTTGTCAAAAAGTAGGTACATTCTGGGAATCACTTGGGTGCATTAATCAATGTTTTTAAAGGTTTCAGTGTAAGAAAAGTTCGGAAACAAAAACAAGCTCTATGGTTTCATTTGGATCATCAAGTAGTTGAATTCAATTTCCACACAAGGACTTAATGACCAGCTTGAAGAGTCTTCTGCAGGCAAACCGAAACAACAATCGGACCAGCCAAGTCCCCCAGCGCGCATCCTGCATTAAAAGAAAACCATCCACATCAATAATGTTCCACAAAGTGAAAGTCCTATCAAATTATATGTGCGGTTCCAAACAACCCGTGAGGTGAGCTTACCGATCCATTGGCCCGTGGAGGGACGGATAAGGCATGAGCATATACCGGCTCCTATGGCAGCAAACAGTAAGGACGCCCCACATCTTACTGTGATACCCACAACTTTGTTTCCGAGATCCTTGGCTTGCTCTGTTATCACGACTTGTTTCTCTTCTTCTCCCACGGGTTTAACATTCGGGAACACACATCTGTAGATTTCAATACCTACTTGAACTGCCCATGATGCTGCTATTCCAAGGAAGTGTCCTGCATAAACAGAGCCAAAGACAGAACATGCATATAAGCTTCAGGAGAACTAAACAATGTCTGATCTGAAATAGACAGGGTACTGATGGGAAGGCCTCGAAGAGTAGAACCAGATATTTGTTACTATACCTCTAAGAGTTGTTTGGCTGACTTTAAAGATGTATACATGTGTGGGCAATCCTCTCTGAGCCTTGCGTAAAGCCGACTGAGGGACATCTGCATGTATATATAGTTATTTATCCACTCGATCAGTTCACTGACCTAACTCTGTCTACAAAGTTTTATTATAACGCAAGTTTGTTGTGGAAGTAAAGTAATGTATAATGATGTTACCCTTTAGAAGTTTCCATGCCATACGCTGTGAGACATAACTCATAGCCAGCCTTTCAAGGAGTCTTCTAGTGGTCACAACTGTGGTCTGTATCATAATACCGAAATTAGCAGTTAAAAACCATGACATCATGAAGCAACTACAGATTGTACGAACCTTTAAAATGCGTAACAAGACAAAGATCTGAAAATACTAACCTCACGGGCAATTTGCTTTGCTGACTTTTTAAGAGGAACAATCAAGTCCGGGCGGCGGCTTTCTTCTGCATCATTGTTTAGGAAATCATCATCGTCCTCAGAAGCCGTTTTAGGCTCCAAAAGAGGCAAATAAAACATCAGGAGCGATCTCACTGTCGTCATTGCAAGTGCCCTGACCTCAAAGGCCGAGAAAAGTGGTTTTGGCTGGATATTGTATTCCTTGGAAGTAGAAATATATGCACGCGGTTCACGCTGCAAAACATCAGCAGATATTTTACGTATAGCACCAAGGTAGTCATCATCTATTCCAGCAGCGGCATCACAATAAGCAACTCGAGGCTCAAAAGAACTGTAACATGAATAATTTGAGTCATTGACTGACACAATCAATGCCGCAACACAACACAAACCAATTATGCCAATGATGGAAGCCGGAAAAATACAAATAACTAGTTTTCTATGAAGTGCTAATGAGTATTCGACAAAACACATAAAAGAGATTACATTACACACGCCCTGACATCAAAAACCATATCTAGGACTAATCAATTATATTCAAATCTCACCACAAGGAACCCTATACTTCAAAATACGATCTTTACTAGTAACTGATACTTCCTCTCAATAAAAAACTATAAATCTGGAACCTTTCCTTATTCAATCGAGTAAAAAGAAGACGATCAATTAGCTTTTCAAACCCTAATCCAGAACAAAAATCACAAAAACTAGTAATCAATCCAATAACCCTTGTAGACCACACGATCCAGAGGAAAAACAGAGAAAAGCAGAAACAGATCCAAAATCAGAGACAATACACACACATACCCGAAGAGAAACCTAGAAGCGAAAGGAGCAGTGGCGGCAGCAGAAACTGCGGCGGCGGAGGCGGAACAAATCGAAGATGAGTGGAAACTGTGTTGATTGGATTTAGATTTCTTCAGTAGATCTAAAACTATAGCTATTCCCGCCATTACTAACAAGCCTAATTCGATCGAATTCTCAGTTTGTTATTAACCTTCGCTTCTACTCATTCAACTTGTAATCTTCTTTCAATCAAAATTTTTTTTTTTTTTTTTTTTTCTCGAGAAAAGTATTGATTCTCAGAGTTTCTTATTACTTCTCTGTTTCTCGGGTAGGCAGAGAGAGAGAGACGAGCAAGACAGAGAGAGATCTGTTTGACTTCTCGTTAGCTTTTTGTCCTTTTAATTTTTACGGCCTTAGCCATTAAAGGCCCATTAAAGGACCATTAAAGGCCCAATAAGGTTCTGATATTTTCGTTATTGCGTAGTAAATGCACTTTTTTTTTTTTTTTTCTCTTCTCTCTCTCTCTCTCAGAGTTACAAGGGGGTTTGGCAAAAAGGCAGCTGCTTTGGTGAAGGAAGAGAGAGAAGAGAGAGAAGAGAGATCATCCATGGGAATACCTTACTTTCTTCAAGTTTACCTTAATCAGAACTCGTTCTCTTCCTCTTCATCTCCTGTTTTCAGCTTTCCCTTCTTCAAATCGTCGAAATCGATCGTTGATTTTGTGTTTTCGCCGCTGTTCTAAGCTTTCTTATAGTTCACCTTTTTTTTTTTCTGTACAAAACCTTAGAGGAATCGGTATTTCTTTCTATACTGAAAAAAAAATCTGAGATGCCCATTTCGTCTTCGTCATGCTTAAGTTGATTACCGCAGTCAAAGTCGTATCTTGGTGTTTGGCGGCGCTCTCGAGCTTAGATCAGTGTTTCCACGGCGTCGTCTCTGATCTTTCCACAGATCTTCCCAACTCTCCGCTCACTGGGTTCTTCTCCGCTTTCTCTAATCCCAACTTCTTCTTCGTTCGGATCATTTGACTTGAGGCGATTTTAGCTGTTTCGTTGGGAGCTGGAAAGGATGTTAATCGGAGTTATGCATTAGAGAGGGTTTCCACGGCACAAGGGATTTTAGTGGGGGTATTGTTTTGGTCATTGAAGTTTAGGTTTTTAGGGGTTTCCACGGTCTTTTGGTATATAGAGATTGATTTGTGAGATTAAAGACTATGACTTTGAAGAACTGGTATCGACCGACGGCTGTTATCTTTCAGTAGTTACTTCTTTTATCTGATGTGAAGAAGGGTTCGGAGCGTTTGATGCTTGCCGGATCATTGTCATATTGAAAAATGTGCGAGAATGATCATTGTTTTGTCGAATGGAAAGAGCATTTTGTCTCACAAGAGCGAGGGAACCGTGTTGTTCATTACTTTCTGAAAGATTCTGCTGGCGAATCTATCCTAGCTGTGGTTGGTACTGAGAGAAGTGTTAGACACATGTTCTATGTTGTCTCTGAGGAGTTTGTGCGTATTTATGGTTCCGAGAATTCAATTCATGCTGGATTTAAATGGAGGTCGAGAAGAGAGGTTGTAGATTGGCTCACTTCAATGCTGTCTAAGCAAAATATACAAGGAAACTGGTCGAGTACGCATTTATCTTTATCATGTACCATATGTGACCATTTTGTCTCTTCAGTAGAGAATTAATGAATGCTTCCTTTATGTGGGTCTCTTGTAGCTTTACAACCGATTGTTTTTAACGCACTTGTTTATTGTTAATTTACAGAGTCACCAACACGTGAGTCAGGTGAATCTAATGGATCTCTCGAAATTCCAAGCAATGGATTTCCTGCTCAGCGAGCTCAAGCAACTGAAGAGGTGATGTTAAGCTTCTTGTTGCTCCATACAATTGTCACTGCATCTTACTCTCCTGTAATATTGATGGAAAATTCTCTCTCACAGGTCCGGCTTCCCATAAACTTGAGTGTTTACAGTTGGGAGATTATGTGGTCTGGAGCTTCTTGGATGTGTGCTAAACAGCTCAAACATTACCCATCATTTTGCAGGAATGGTACAACAATAGGGGTAAGTTGAAATCTTGGCATTGGTGAACTTTTGAGTATGTCCTTTCCTTGGAGGTGTAGTGCATGCATAATTCGATAAATGTTGATTTTTCTTGTGGTTTGAATCTGGTTAGACCTTGATCTGGGAATACTAACTTGAACTCGTATTTTCTTCTTTTGGATTTTCAGGTTCAATCTTTTGTCTTTGTCATGAGCAAAGGGGAGGATCAGTATGTTGCATATCTGGAAGATATGTATGAGGACAAGCGTGGCCTAAAAAAGGTCAAAGTGAGGTGGTTTCACTACACAAAAGAAGTGAAGGGTGCAGTTGCTCTCAAAAACCCAAACCCAAAAGAGGTTTTCATCACCCCTCATTCACAGGTAATCAGTGCAGAATGTGTTGATGGTCCTGCCACTGTCTTGACCCGTGAGCATTATGAGGAGTGTGTGTCTTCCTTTCCTAATTCTTTATTGGCAAGGGTACACATGTGCTATCGGCAACTCAGGAACAGCAAAGTTAAACCATTTGACTTGAGTAAACTGCGCGGATATTTGGACCAACCGATTATGTCTTGCTTAAGTTCTATGGAGCCTGGTCCTGTAGACTGTGCGATGAATATAGAGGATGATGAAGAAGGGAGTGAGGGTGAGAATGTGATGGTTGGTGCTGAGAGGAACAAGAAAAAACGTGAAGGAATGATGTCTGCCCATCTGTTAACAACTTATGAATCTTCATGCAAGAGACTCAAACTTAATGCCTCAGGCAAACTATTTACTTTCCCAACCGATGTTCAGAAACATCCTTGTTACAATGGAGTGATTAAGGCAGATGCAAAAATAGAGTTTCTGTGTCAAGATAGCGGTATTAGAGGCTGCTGGTTTAGATGTACTGTCTTGGAAGTATCAAGGAAACAGGTAAAACTCCAGTATGATGATATAGAGGATGAGGATGGATATGGAAACCTTGAGGTATTTAGTTGCATCCTCAGCCATTGGCTATTTAAATTTTGTTTCTGGATGGAATCTATTACAATCTTCTGTTTGTCACCTAATTATTATTTTTCTTTCTCATTGTTTTGAGTAGGAATGGGTGCCGGCTTTTAAATCTGCTATGCCTGATAAGCTTGGCATGAGGTCGTCTAAGCGGCCAACAATACGGCCTGCTCCTCCTGATGCGAAAATAGTTGACTTTGATCCTACAATTGGTGAAGCTGTTGATGCATGGTGGAATGATGGTTGGTGGGAAGGTGTTGTAATCGCCAATGAAAAACCTGAAGCTGAGGACTTGCAAATATATATCCCTGGTATGATTTAGTGTGTTCCTATTTTCATCTTCTGTTCTACTCTCTAGTTGCCTCCACTTTCTCCATCTTTCCCATAATGTTGATATATGTGTTTTTTTTCATGTTAGGGGAGAACTTATGCCTAACGGTGCTCAGGAAGGATATTCGAATTTCCAGAGACTGGGTGGGAGACAGCTGGGTTGGTATCGATCCTAAACCCGATATACTCGCCATAATATCATCTGATATTAGCATGGAAATTAAGCTCTCCATGTCTTCCACTCCTGCAAAAGATGCCAAGGTTAAGCCCATTGCTATGCCAGATATTGTTGAGGAGGCAATACCTGAAGGCGATAAAGCGGACAATTCCCTTTTAGTAGAACAGAACAAAGAGCGTAAAGATGCTGGGGTTGTTAAGGAGGATGATGGAAGCAGACTTTCAAAAGAAGTGAACAAAGAGGTTGGAAGTAACCAAAGTAAAACCTATGTCAACCATGAAAATACCGTGCAGGACCACAAAGAAGATGATGTTACCCTTAATGATGAGAAGCCCCGCAAATCAGAATCAGTCTTCACCCTATCAAAAACTACTACCACGCTGGTGACAACGTAAAGATGCTTTCTTGAAGTCATATATAATGATGGTAATTCTGGTACGTGCCACATCTCTGGAAACTTTGATGTTTCTTTTATGTATATATAAATTGACATAGTTTGCAGAAAGAAAGTGATTCTGGGTTTGACTTGGTTGGTGCTGAGGAGAGAGGAGTAGGTAAAGGTTGTATAGAAAATTGAAGAGGCATGATTTTGGTGGTTGCATTTGTTTTAACCGATCATCTAAGCATAGGATTATTTTGTACCTGGTTATTTTAGGTTTTATTTATGCAATGTTTATTAGGAAAAAAGGAAATCTATCTGTGTTTTGCATATTTTCACAAAAACTTCTTGTAAACCACTTTGTATCAGCGTGTAAGAAATTTCGTTTATCTAAAACCAAAACCTGGGTATCATTGGCTTTTGTATTTGTTAAAACATGCAGATTCTAAATCACTCTGCTCAGATTCAAACTAATTACAAATGTAAAATAGAGTGTAGTTAGGTCATCATCTCCTGTTAGCTAGCTGGACCACTTGTGACTTTTTATTATGTCCGGTTAAAAAAACGGATTTAGAGTCTCAGCCATTGAGCTCCATATATGAACTCTCTGCTCAGAAAAGGCTTCACTTCATCTCTGGTAAGAGTCTTCGTCCACGGTGCTCGGCCTCCTCTGGCTGCCCCTCTTCCCCTGCAATTGTACTCCCCAAACATCGCCGTCCTGCAAAAAAAAAAACGACTAATCGTTATGTTGTTTTCAGACATAAATGCTTGTAGTATTAGAGATGACTTTTCAATTTCGAGATCTTTACCTTTGCCTCTCAGGGTCTTGCCAGTCACTCCAGCCCACACGAGTGATAATATCAGCTATGAAACAGTTGGAATAAACAGTTCTCGAGTAGTTACCCCAAGCTCTTCCGAGATAAACCCTGCCAGTACCATTGATGTCACAGTTCACAAACGAGAACCCGGTATCTTCAGTCGGTGAGTCTCTGTGATGAGCCGCGATCGCGCCATACCTCTTTGCGGTTGAGTAGATATGACAGTCCTGTTGTTTACCAAACACCAGATCAGTGTTTCACAAATGGATTTCGATACGAGGGATTTAAGAAGGTAAGTAAATGGCTTTTACGGTTTTACCTGATAAAGTGACTTCCCGTTGCCAAAGATGAAATCAACGTTTCCTTGGATATAGGATTGGTAAAAGTAGTGAGATCCATTATCATCAAAAAGAGTGTCTTGTGATCCCAAAACCCTAACTTTATAGAACACTGCTTTGTCCCCTGTTACTTTCAAAGCCACCGCTTGCTTCCCTTTTTCTCCCGCCTCTGCCACCACCGTGTTCTGCCTCAATCCAAAAATCACACAAACAATTTTTTAAAAAATAGAAAACACAACGCATATAGAAAATATGAAGAGAGGGTTTATAAGGGACCTCAAAAGTGATGGCAGTAGCGCAGAAGAAATCAGACTCAATGGAAACAGAGGCGGTTCTGCAAGTGCCGAGTTCTTTACCATCGCTATCGAGGTCTGAAGCTTTATCGCTCCAACTAATCACCGTCTCTTCCACATAACTCTCATTACCTATGAACGAAATGTACGGTTTTGAACTCGGCACTGTCACCTTCTCCCTGCAACAACAAAGTATATAATTAGCACAATACCACAGCTTATAAGAAACAGAGTATGTAATAAAAAGACAAGAGAATCTTAAAACAGACAAAGATTCTTATTTTATGGTTTTTACGGACAAAGATTCTTGAGACCCACGATCTAATAAAAATCATTCTGTAAACTGTAATAGTAAAACTACCCACGTACCGTAGCTTATGCTTAGATTATTATATCCCACTAACCCAAGAATTAGCTTCAACTGCTTTCTTAATTTTTTTTTTTAAACTTACAAAAAAAAAAAAAAAAAAAAAAAATCCCACATTCTCAAGACGTTTCCAACGATTTAAAACAGACAAAAATATAGAAAAAAAAAATCACGGTTTGTGTCTGAGATGAGAAACTTGATTTATAAGTTACCTGTAAATCCCAGGTAGAATGAAGATCTTAACTCTCTGAGAATTGGAATCAGGAACCATATCAACAGCTCCTTGAACTGTAACAGAGTCACCTCTACCGTTCTTATCAACCACAATAAATCTCTCCAGGCTCGTCGCGTTCTTTGCGTTAGCGTTTGTGTTCACCGAGTTACTCTTATCCTCCTTAACGCTAAAACTCCTCTCTGGTCTCCCATCTTCCACAACTTTCAAATCTTCCCAACTTATGTAACTCCTCGACTCTTTACCCATCTGTAACGCACACGAACTCTTTAAACCGAGCATTACCCCAAAACAGAGCAATAAAACGGCGGGAATAAAAGCTTCGACTTTCATGGGGAATGAATGTGTTTAAGCTGATACCAAAAACGAAAAAGTTAGAAATCAGAAGAAGAAGAAGAAGAAGAAAAGTGAAGAAGTGTGGGGGGGGAGTTTTTTCGTGTTGTGGAAATAAAACGTTTTAAGGTTTCTTCCTTCTCCCTTCTTACGTGGGAGTGATGAGAGTTAAAAAGAAGAAGAGAAAAATAAATAAATAAATAAAAAACTTTGGCAAAGTTTACGTTTTAAATTTCTTTATTATGGTTTTCGTTGGGGAGTCTTTGGAGGTGAAAGGTCGTGTGAGAAAGATGAGTTTAATAAATACTAGGAGCCTCTCCTCCCTCTCTCTATGTACATGTAGTAATTTTTCACAACTCAACTCCCATAAACTCTGCCATAATCTCTCTTTTGTTTGTAATTATCTTATTTCAAATTATTGATTTTTGTAACATTTGTAAGAATAACAATTCTCAGAGAAATTTTTGTAAGAATCAATCTATAATTTAAATACAATAAATATTTTCGAACACTTTAATATATATATTACTGATGATGATGATGATGTGAGAACATATTTTAATAGGATAAAGTTTAAACATACATATTCTCACAAAGATTCTAGAATATTCATTTGAATCTGTTCATTACTAAGATTAAAAACTTTCATACGCTAGAAAAGAATAGTCATCTCGTAATTATGATTTTTTGATAAATCAATATGAATGGGGCTCAATAACCTCTTGAATCGCTAAATATATATTCTTTTTTTTTTCTTTTTTTCGATAGATTAGAAATCGATTATTTAAAATAATTTTCTCCTGATTTTTTACTATTTATTTATGTTAGTGTTTATCAATAAAAAGTGGTATTATCTAGATATATACTCCCTCCGTTTCATAATATAGGATGTTTAGAGAAGTATTTTTGTTTCATAATATAAGATGTTTTCAATTTTCTATGCAACTTTTAGATTAAATTTATATTTTATATTATGCAGACTTGTTTACGATTGATTAAACTTTTTAAAAGTAATTATTTCTTAATAAGCGTGTTTTCACTAAAATATCCTATATTTTGGAACGGAGGGAGGGAGTATATTGTAATAGTATATATATTTATCAGAAAAAATAAAAGTTTCTGTAATAATTAGTTTAAGAAAATATTCTTTTTGACAATCAAACATTAATATATTTTAATGGATTACTATGATTCTTTTATGGATTCTATGGAAAATGAAAAATTAATTGTGCTCCATGATATGTAATGTACCTTGAGTGTCTGACATGTCATAGACTAATTGTTTTTGGTATCACGTTATACTTTGTTTAGTTAGAGTCTTAGAGATGTATATTGTCTAGATTACAGGTGAATATTGGTTTGAATTCTTTTCTATCGAATTATAGAATAATTAAGTAATGATCAATTCAAGTAGATATGTTTTTAAGATACTATTAGTATTTTGCCATTAATATTTCAATATTTCCCAGTTGTTAAACAAATTTAAAAATATCATCTAAAGGAACTTATGGCAGAAATTTAAGTACGTACATTTGGAGCATATACAAATAGTAAAGATGGGAGTCAATTGCAAGTTGTTATGGTAACTAGAAAATAAAAAAAAAACCTTTACTGGATTAGATTAACAATTATGAATCATCATCACAGGAAAGTAATAACCCAATTGAAAATGAAAAGATGAAGGCAAATTAATTAACTAGAAGGGTGATTATAGAATATAGATTACAAACATGGTTTTGGCAATTAATGTTTAATAATTTCTTGGAGTTACGTTTACTCACAAGACTTACGTGTTCATTTGCAAACGCAAAGATGGTTGGTAATATTATTCAACCTAAGTTTTTCACAAAATGAAACGACGCCGTTGTCAAAAAAGTAGAAACTAAGAAAACACAGTGAAACTCAAACTTACATCAACTTGAATCTTTCCTTCAACCTCTTGTTTGCAGAAGGATAAAACATAAATACATTATAAGATGTTCTTAGTATTAACTATATATATACTAGGCCAAAGAATATTTCCTACACATAGGTAGGTTGTGTTTATCTTCTCGATGATTTCACTAGAAAGAAGAGGAGAAAAAAGAGAGTAAAACTTTACCACAAAACATTGATGAAATGTAGACAAAACCTGGAAAAGATTCTCAACCTGGTAAACAAATATGATGTCTGCTGCTAAGCCTTTCTTTTCCTGAAAATGTTTCAATCTTGCAGAAACCGTGCATCGCCTTTTACCAGAAGTTAGTGGGTCACTCACAGGTTCTGCTTATGAACCTCTTTAACCGGATTTGAAGCAAGAAAGTACTAAACTGTTGTCTCGTTGTCGGTTGTCAGAAAACAAGAGATTTCCATCATCATTATCATCCTCTCTTCTCATACTTGTTTGCGAACTCCTTGAGTAACAGCCTCTGGCGAAAGGCAAGATACTTATCCACACTAGTTCCAGCCCATTGCTGACAAAAGCTTTCGTCATTTGGAACTAATGAGCTCAGAGGGAATGGCCCTTTTCGCACTTTCTTTAACTCAACCAAGAAGCGGTGGCGCGGACGTATCCTTTGATCCAAGGACAAGCTCAAGTACATTGGGTATTTGGTCAGAATGTGCACTTCATTGTTGAGCTCATTGACCAAATACATGTACTTAGGCTTTAGATTATCTTCTAGTGAGAGAGACAAAACCTATTAAGATCAATTTTGAGCAGTGTTATGAGAACATGTATTGTAAACCCGGAGATTAAGTTTGAAGAAGTCTCAAGCAATATACTAACCTGTGTAAGGCTAGTCAAGACTTTCAGAATATCAGAATTGCACATCCCAATGCTCCTAAGGAAGTTGATTCGAGGCAAGAAGCCGTCATCGATACTGTAGTGAAGAAGCTGCGGATGTTTCTTCACCATCTTCACTACGCTGTCTCTAGGTGCTCCTAACTCCTTGGAGAGGAACATGTAGCGAGTGTTCCATGTTATATCAAGCCGCTGAACCAAAATCTGAGGGCTAAGTTGCACGACTTTTCCAACATCGGTTTCGTTTATCCCAACCTCTTCGATCAAATACCTTATCGTGGGTCTCAGTGAATTCTCTACACTGTAAGAGAACAGAGACGGGGTAGCAGCAACTATCTGTCCTATTTTGGAATTAGGGATTCCAAGACCCATCAGAAAGGAAATGTGAGCTTTGAGATTGTTCTCAACAGTGTATTGAAGTATCTGTGGTTGTCTCAAGAGCATCCTCTTGATATCTCTGTGTTTAACACCGACACTCAACAAGTAATCAAGTCTCTCTTGCGCTGATAACACATTAATCTGAAGTGATGGCATGTGCCTCTCGTACATTTGAACAAAGTGTGATTCTTTCAGACCAAACGTGGTCAAGTAATCCAGAAGTGGTACCCATTTTGGATCCAAATCGATCTCTTCTGACAGTCGAGGGTACAGTTTCTCCACATATTTCCTCGAATTCACCTAACGAAAACGTAACAACAACTAAGTTCCTTTCTCAACTCTATATTTTGTCTCCACCAGAAGAATCTAAGCAAATCTTTTACCTTTCCTCGACCGTCCAAACGCCAAGACTCTTTCTCCTTCTTCTTCTTCTTCTCAGAGGAGACATTTCGACTAATGCCTATATCAAGATCGTCTTCATCAGTCTCGCTTTCTTCAGGTGTTTCCCAACTTTTGACGATCCCTTTCTTCCCACCTTCACAAACAAACCCACATCTTAGCCAAATCCAAATCAAAATAATCAAAATCCCAAACAACATGTCAAGATCTATCGCTTTCAAGAATACACAAACCTTTCTTAGCAATAGGTTGCTTCTGTGACTTTGGCTTCTTCTTTTCATACTCTGCAACCTCAGCGAAGTCATCCTAAAGAAACATGAAAAAAAACCCAAATTTCACTAAAAATCACACATAAAAACCCAGAATTCAGAAAGAACCAAAGCTAAATCCCCAAACCCATTAATCACACAAATTCATAAAATAGAAGAGAAAGAAAGGAAACTAACATTAAGTAACCAGTCATCATCATCATCGTCATCACTCTCATCATCTAGCTCTTCTTCTTCATCACTGTCATACGGAGATAAGGTTTGCCCATACCTCGACTTCTTCTTCGGATTGATTATCTTCGGGTTAGAGTGAGCGTACGATACGAAGAACCCACGAGTCTTTCTACCCCGCCGCCGTCTCGTCTCCGGCGAACATTTATCAGAACCCAAAACAAAGAGAGGTGACTCCGACGGAAGAGTAAAGAGAATTTGAGGGTTTATAAAACAGTACAGTGAGAAACCCGCCATTTTCGGCAGAAACGTGAAGAAGATAATGTTCGTAGAATTATCCAATTAGACTGATTGCGAATATACTCTAAAACCCTAAATCCACAAAAAAAAAAAAAAAAAAGTTTTGTTTTTTTGTTTTCTCTCAAAGGTGGGAACTTTAACCTTTTTTTTTTTGAGCTTCATACAAAAAGACATTAATGGCGTTTACGGCGTCGTTTTGAGATTTTTTTTTTCTCCAATTCGCTGAGCCACACGATGGTTTTTGTGGTTGGCGCGAACCCGACCCGGAATACGTCGACGTGGCCCGTTTTAAAACGGGTCGTTTTACTATTTACATCTTCATCGGAGAAATCGAATTCTCTTGAGTCGTAACGGTGACAATGGAGGCTTATGCTTCTTCTTCTTCTTCACTGTGTCGAGTTCCGTCTCTGTGGACCGTTGGATCAAGACCAAGTCAGATTAAATCTACGGCTAGTTTCGTATCTCCGGGAACAAGAAGAAGAAGAAGAAGAAGCCACGGCTTGATGATGATTAGTAATCGACGGCGACTCAGAACGACGTCGGCGGCTCTAAGTGAACTCGCTGACACGGTGGCGGAGACGGGCAAATCTGAGATTACGTGGCAGATTATAGTTGGAACTATTGGTAATTTTAGCTGATTAGTGATGTGATTAATAAATTTAAAAATGTGTTTTTTTTTTTCTTCTTCTTCTTATGATTAATCAAAATTGGAATCTTGCAGCTGGAATCATACCATTCGTTGTTGCAGGTGTTGAATTCAGCAAAAGAATAGTACGTGTGACTAAAACTATAAGATCATGTAATTAAATTTACACAGTATGTTTGGTAGTAGTAGTAGTAGTAGTGTCCATTGAAAATGGAGTTTTGGTTTCAGATTGCACAGAAGAGATGTGAACAATGTAGAGGAACAGGACTTGTTTTTAGAGACAAGAAATATTTCCGTTGTCCTGAGTGTGGTAACTTGGATTTCTCTCTTTTATCTCTTTCTTTTTACAACTTTTGAAAAGTAGAAAATTTTCAGAACGAGAAGCTTTGGTGTATTTGGTTTTGCAGGTGGGTTTCTTCCATGGCAGTCATGGAGAAGATTCTTTACAGGCTGATGATGATCTCTGCAATGTTATAATCTGAAAGCAGGAAGGCAAAAAAACACAAGAGGAGGAGATGTCCTTGAATACATTTTAAAGATTTGTGTATTTTTTTACAAATATGTTGGGAGATTAAGACCAGTAGTATCTCTATCTTAGTGTGTATATGAATACAGACAGCTATATAGATCATATATTACAGAGAAGAATGTTATTCCATTCCTAACCTAAGAAGAATTAAGATAAAAAAATGGAAGTAAGGAGCCTTTTTGTGTTACTGTGGTTGTTGGCTTGTGGAGGGAGACCATCCTCATCTAGGGACCAGGTTGTATTCTCCCTATGTTATGTGGACATGGGTAAAGAAGAGGAAGAGATGTCACCTGTTTGAGCCTAGTGTGTGGTTTCTCTTGATCCGTTATAATTGATGATTTTTACCGGCGTTTAAGCTATTGCCATAGTAGGATCCCATGGGAGGTCCATGAACAAACCTGAATCCAGCAGTTCCATTGGTTTGAGTTTGGTGTATAAATTCAGGTCGAATATGTTGTTGTTGTTGCTGCTGATGCGGATGTGAATGCTCGTTTGATGGATGGTCAGGACCGCCAGATGCGATTCCAACACCTAAGTTGAGGCTGATTGTGTCAGTGGTCTCTTCTGGTCTGAATCTGGGCACTGACATGTCATGATTGTTGTTGTTCGACCTTGCTGTTGGTACATCGTGATTGTGTTTGCCTTCGTATGTGGTTATAACAGCTTTTGGATCGTGTGACGCTCTCTCCACATGTTTTCTCACTGGACATCCAGTAGCCGTGCATTTGTAATAGCTCCTGCATTATCCCAATCAACGATACATGATAATTCCAGTCGTCATACATTAACACATTTGAGCAGAATCAGCTTGAGCATCGTGATATATGATCACCCGACTTTCATGTATTAACCAAAGCTGTGTATGTTGCTAAAATAGAGTTTTGCAGAGACATTATACTCAACTAGAGATATAGAGACTCGACTAGTCTAGCTCTAGTTCATAAAATCATGCATGCAAATGTGTATTCGAGCAGAATCAAGACATAAGTTTCTTGATTCTTTTGAAATTGCTTTGGTACAAACCTGGGATTAAGGTTGCCTCTTACGACTTTCTGGCCATATTTACGCCACCTATAACCATCATCCAATATGTCAACTTCACTCAGAGTTTGAACAACAACGCGAGGTTCTCTTATTGGTTTAACAAGTGGAGTTATTTCCATTGCCCCATCCAACCTCCTGCATTGAAGTCACAAGAAAGCAACCAGTTTGTGAATGTAAAACACACATTTTCAAAGCTAGCAACCTGACTGAAACCTTTGTTATGATTCTAATACCTTCGTTTTGAGAATGGATCATTGTCATCCATGTCATCGTTGTTCTTATCTGACATTGCAACGTCTCCACCATCGTCATTTGCAGAGACAGGAGATACATCTGGATTACCGTTTTGCTCAAGAGGAGGAGGCAAGTTGTAGAAGCTAGACCCTTTCTCTGTAGAGTCAAAGGAACAAATGAAGTTACACACGTCGAAGGAAAACAAACACAAATGTGTCTTTAGTTTTCTGTGTTCTTACCATCTCGGCCGTTTAAAGAAGAATGCTTGTCCAGTCTTTCTTCTTGTGCAGGCATAACAAGACCACCTGAGTTTCGCCGACTAGGTTGCGGTTTAGGATGGTCATGTGTTCCTTTGTATATGATCTCAGTTATGAGTCCATCATAAGACCTTTCGAATAGCTTTTTCACTTCACAATTAGGATGTGTGCACTTATAATAGCTCCGTGGAAATTCACTTCCTTTCACATGTTTTTGACCGTACTTTCTCCAGTTATAGCCATCATCAGCCAAGATAAACGGTTGACTTGCTTTGGAATCGTTTTGAGATGTCTGAGCTGATTCATCTGGATCAGATCTCTCGGGAATATCAGACACTGATGGTGTTGTCTGATGAGGTCGACTTATCTCAGTTGAGGAAGCTGCAACCTCAGTGAGTGAAGATGGTGAGTGTTTTAAACTATGGCTTTGAAACTGGAGTGGCGATTCACTTGTACGCTTGTCTAGCTCTGCACAGAACTTGAAATCAAGAAAGCTTTTTTTTAGACAAACCACAGGCCAGAACTGATTCATACGTGTTCAGCAACTAGAAATGGAGAAATAGTTCAAAAGGTTCATGGAGCCTCTACTTTAGACAGTCTAGATTTTACCATATTGTACTATTCCCTATTAATTGTCTAAATTAGATAGTTTACCATATTGGATGCAGGAAGAGGTCTTAACTCAAAATCGGTAGAGTGTTGCTCGTGAAAGATATTCTGATGAATTGTACTACTACTCCCTCTATAGGGACTCGAACTAGCATGAACTGCTTGAGGCTTGAACAATGAACCAGTAGTAGGAGAAGGTTCTGCCTGTAACATTAATTTATGAAAACTCCCATCAGCAAACATATATAATGAAACCAACAACAGTCTAAAATAAACTTGAACAACCAAATCTTGTACAACAACAATGAGACAATGCAGAAGAATCATCAGAATCTCAAGGCAAACTTGTGAGACAAATCGGAGTTTGTTCTCATCTCTAAATGATAAAGAAACAAATAAGGAAACTCAAGATGTTTTAACTCTCAGTGGGGAACAAAGAAGAAACAATCGAAATCTTCACTAAATAGAAAAAAAGGAAAAAAAAAAATTGGTATTCACAATCAGTCTCTCTCGACTCAAAGTGAAGAGGAAGAGAAATAAAAAAAGAAAGAGGTAAAAAAAGTAACAACCTTGATGTTGGAGAGAAGAACAGGAGACTCGAGAAACGAAGTAGGACTTAACCCAGGAGGGATAGTGATACAAGACGATCTTGAGATCGGAAGTTTCGCCGGAGACATCAGTTTATACCTCGCACCACAACAATCGCGTCGAGACTCCTTCTCCTTGCGATGATTAGAAACATCATCTGGGTCCATTTCAGACAAGGGCTTCCTTAACTAAAAACACATGTGTGAAGAAGAAGAAGATAAATTGTCTCAGTGAGTGAGGGGAAAACAAAAGAAGTTGACTTGTTGACATCTGAAATGACTTGTTGGCTTCTTTCTCTCTCTCTTCTTTTTTTTTTTCTTTCCCCAATTTTATTATTATTCTTATTTTGTTAATTATAAAAAAAAAAAAAAAAAAAGGAAATTGAGGACCTTCCACAAACGACAAAAAGTTAGTATTGTCGCTACTTGCACGGAGATTTTTATTTGTATGGTATTATTAGACTAAAAATTGGTAGTATAAAAAAGACATGTATCCTAAATCCTTTGATGAGTGAGACTGAAGTGAACGATGCTTTGGTTTGGTTTTCTTGGTACCTTATCGGATGTGTGCGTTGTTGATGTGAGAGACTGTTGACGACCATTAACTTAAAAACATTTGTTTCAAACAGTCCCACTTACAGAGACATACAGTATTGAAGAAACACACAACAACAATTCTGAAATGAATTCGGCTGTATCGGGTCCATTTTGAGACACTCTTGTCAAGATAACCAATTGTGCGTATTGGGCCAATAGTTTTTTTGAGGATGCTTTTTATATGTCACCAAATTTTTATTACACTCCTGTCTCTCCTTCGGTCTTCTAAAATTAGACTCTATTTCTAAAATCTTAAACAACCAACCAATCCAACCCACCAACCAAATCGGTGAAATTTGTGACAAAGTACAATTGTCATGATTCTTATCATATGTTATATCACTTATTCATCGTATTTATTAACTGAAGCTACTCTTCCTCCTCCAATAGTCACTTTTGTTTCATTCCAACTTAACTAAATGTCAACAATTCGATCGTCTTCTTTTTAGCTAGGAGACGATATAATAATCATCTTCATTCTCTTCTCAACGACCGAGAAAATATAGTATCATGCTGATGGTCAGGCCCGACTTAGAGGTAGTACCGGCGGTGCAAAAGCACCAGATCTACTGATTTTTCAAACAAATATAGGATCCTATTTTTATATTCTATTAATTCGAGTCCTCAAGTTTGAAAATAGCAATTAGAATTCTAAGTTTTCTCAAAAATAAAAAATTGAGCAAAAGTTTCAAATTGAGCCGGGCCTGGTGATGGTCATTCGGAATTAAGTTCACTGATCGATGTGTCAACCAACCAATGATATATCTATCAATTGAATTCATAAACATAATGAGTACTTAACTTGGTGAGTGTGGGTCGATAAATTAAATTAAATGTACAATTTGCTTTACCACTTCCGAAGCAAACAGTTGCTTACTTTATTTGATACATTAATATTATTATTTTCTTAGCTAGAATTTGATTCATTTAATCTGCAATGAGCGTTGTCGGAATCAGCTTTCTTGCCACTTTTAAGTTGTCACGAATATGAAAGAAAAAAAAAAGAGAGGAGAAAGCTTAAATGCAAACATCATCATTCAATTTCGTGTATTCTACTCCACTTCTCATTTAAATATCGATTCATTCCTTTATATCAAAAGATTTTTAAAAAGATAGCTGAAAAACATAAATTGGATACTAGTTAGTTTGCAAGATGGTCTGAATCTTTAACCCTTTAACAAAAGAAAAAGAAAGATATGATCTGATTCTTATCTGTGAATAATAATATATATTAGAAATGATTAATTTGATTAACTGAATTTAAACAAATATTTTGGGAAACTTTAGTTTGGTTACTTTTTCTTTCGATAACACATATTTGAGTTAATTTGTTTGATAACAAAAAGTATAAAATAATTTGTTTTGTTCACATGCAAAAAAATAAATAATATTCATGCATTTGAAAAAAAAAAGAAAAAAGAAGAAGAACAAAGATAAACAAGTTGGCCAAAACCTTTAATATGTGAGTTAACGTGAACCGAAGACGATAACAGCTTCACAGTTCACATGCATCATTGCTCTTTTTATAAACTAAGTCACAGAAATCACTTAGGCTATACTTTATATGGAGGGAGCCCATATAAGGCACATGCCACGTTTTTCAGGCCATAGTCATTCGACTTAAAATGTACATTTTGTTATAAGAATAAACGAAATGTACAAACTGCATTTGCATAAAACTTTCAATTCAAGTGTGTTAAGTTAAAGCTTATAAAAAGTACAAAATTTTGGAGAAACAAAATACCAAGTTTTAACTCTAGAGAGCCGCCTTCGTGCTTTTTAACAAATTGAGAAAAACTCTAAAATTCTCTTAATTAATCTTGATCGTCCAAAAACACTCCTGTTAAAAAAACGACGGTTTAGATCATTTTTATTTCGTCATGCTCTGGAAAACTGATTTTTAATTATGTAAAAAGTCTACGAAATATGTTTATTTAATCATAATTTTAATTGTAAATTGACTACAAAGTCTATGCGTTTTTAAGTTCTGACACAAATTTGACTACATAAACAAAACATAAATGACCAAATCTCTATTTCAATAACGTTTGCAGTTTAATTTAACCCTTTTTTTTGTCCGCGTTAAACTGGTAATCAAAAATAACTCGAATGGTAATTTAATTTCTATAATTTGGTATTAAATTATTTATTATGTTAAATATATTATAATCCCTAATAAAAGTCGGTGTCAACGATTTGGTAAAAAAAAGTAAAAACCCTTGAAGAGAGTCCAATTCCAGATACGATACAAAAAGAAGAATTTTTTTTTTGACTATATATTAAAAATCACACAATCTCTTCAGCTTCTTTGGTGTTGAAAAGCTTCCCCTAAATCTCTCTAACACGCTCCGTTACGTTTTCTCCTTTACAAAGCCAAATTAGCCTGAAAAAAGCTCTGATAAAAAGGATTTCGATCATTCTCTAACGATTCAAGCGATTTTAATGGTATGTGTTCTTCAATCTCTTTATGTGTTACATGTTTTTTTTTTTGTTGGGTTGGAGTTGTTCCGTTTATTAGGGTTCTTATATATGTTGTTACCCGATCTAGATGTGTATTAATTATATATTTATTTTTCTTCGATTTGATACTAGTATTACATGCTAAAGTACAGAATTGTAGTTTTTTTTTTTTTTTTATTTATCTTGGTTTAATTTTTGCATTGTTCTGAAATTTTATGATGAATCTTTGTCGTTGTGAATTCTTGTTAGTCGACTAAATCAGAATTTTCACTCTGTTTTACGAAACAGATGACTTGTGCGAGCGCCGATACATTAGACAAAGACAAGGATAGTGAAAAGGACAAGGACAAGGACTCGGAGTTTTTCGTAGAGGTCGATCCGACAGGTAGATACGGTCGGTACGGCGAACTTCTCGGTTCAGGGGCCGTCAAGAAAGTCTACAGAGCCTTTGACCAAGAAGAAGGCATCGAAGTGGCTTGGAACCAAGTTAAACTGAGATGTTTTTCCGACGATCCAGCCATGACCGAGAGGCTTTACTCGGAGGTCAGGTTGCTTAAGAACCTCAAGAACAGTAACATCATCGCCCTGTATAAGGTCTGGAGAGACGAGAGAAACAACACCTTGAACTTCATCACCGAGATCTGTACCTCCGGGAACCTGAGAGAGTACCGGAAGAAGCACAGACACGTCTCTATGAGAGCTTTGAAGAAGTGGTCCAAACAGATTCTCAAAGGCTTGGATTATCTCCCCACCCACGAGCCTTGTATCATCCACAGAGACCTTAACTGCAGCAATATCTTCGTCAATGGCAACATCGGCCAAGTGTGTTTACAAAAACCTCTTACTTTTTTCTTTTACGCTAAATTTGTAGTGATCTTTTGTTTTTTTTGGCTAGCTAGTATCTAAATTGAGTTTTGTGTCTTGATTGCAATTCTAGGTCAAGATTGGAGATTTGGGTTTAGCGGCTATCGTTGGGAAGAACCATTTAGCTCACTCGATCCTTGGG
The DNA here is from genome assembly GCF_030686135.1 of Camelina sativa. Classification (NCBI taxonomy): domain Eukaryota; kingdom Viridiplantae; phylum Streptophyta; class Magnoliopsida; order Brassicales; family Brassicaceae; genus Camelina; species Camelina sativa. Next base: position 45,035,752 of record NC_141890.1, on the reverse strand, counting down.
ACACCAGAGTTCATGGCTCCTGAGCTATACGAAGAGAACTACACGGAGATGGTTGACATATACTCCTATGGAATGTGCGTTTTGGAGCTTGTAGCTCTTGAGATCCCATATAGCGAATGTGATAGCGTCGCGAAAATATATAAAAGGGTGAGCACTGGCCTCAAACCAGAAGCTCTGAACAAAGTTAGGGATCCAGAAGCTAAGGCCTTTATTGAAAAATGCATCGCGCAGCCGAGAGCTAGACCTTCTGCAGCTGAGCTCCTCTGTGACCCGTTCTTTGATGGTATACTAGATGATGATGACGAAGACACCGGAAACAATGACAATGATGGAGCTGGTCGTATTGTTTCTTGATGATTGTATACAATGAATGACCCCTTTGTTAATTATTGTCCAATAGAGTGGGCTGTATTTTTACATTATATTTAAGCATTCTCTCATTTTATTTCCTTTTCAACTTTTCTTTCTTTGTTTGTACATAACTTTTGGTTTCGACATGAAAATTACGTATACAGTTTCTCCTTGTTTTCCAATTGATTCCAACCATGAGACAATACAACATAATCTGTATTTTGTTTAAAAAATTGAATCTTTGAGAAAGATTTGTATAATTTTTATATATATATATATATATATATATTTATTTTTTATGTTTTTACCTTTTACAAACTTTCTTAGTCCCCCATATACATGATCCTCTATCAATCTGAACCTAAAAGTAGGGTGTGTTGCTGTTTTTTTACTTCTTTTTCTTTTTGTTCCCAGACAAATTTCCGTAGGATCTCGAGCTTTTATCATGGCCTTGGTTTTATTAAATTCGAAGACAGTACATATTCGGAGTCAATTCAGGTCAGAGAATAATGGACTGTCCATAAGTATAATTTTTTCTTGTTGTCAACAAACTTATATCACAGTTTGGGCGGGATTCGTGTGTTTTATTAAATTCCAACCCAGACAAGAGATTTGTGCGTTTCTCAACCTAAACTCTTGCGTAATTAAAATTTACTACCTAAATTTCAAATTATTACCCCTATTTTTACATTGGCTCAAACAACGTTAGTCAACTGTTAGACGTATCGGTCCACTTAAATGTAGGAAAAATGATTGCCAGCTACTTGAAGTATACGCCAACACATAGCCACACATACAAATAATATAAATGTTTTGTTAACTACATGAACTATTGTCATCACATAAAGACATCCATAAACAAACATAGGTTATGTGTACAACACCATAAACATTAAATTTTGGCCGAAATCCGGTATTGACCAGTGTTGACCAGTGTTGACCAGCGTTTTTTTTCCTAAAAATAATTTCTTTTTGTTTTTATATATTTATTATAAATAAATAAAAAATTAAATGATTTGTATAATTTACAAAAACAAAATATAACAAAAAAAAGTTATATGACAAAAAAATATAAGAAAATTATGTACCAATAAAATTAAAAATTTTATGACAAACAAAATTTGTGGTATATCTAGTAACTAATTTTGTTAATACAGAAAATATACCAAAAATAATATAATAAAACTATACCACCAAAATTTTATGTGTAGTAGATTTTTTAATAAAACTATAACAAATATATACCTTTCCGTTTTAAAAATCATTTTTTTGTTTTGTATTTTCAAAGATGGGAGTTTTAAATATTTTTTTCTTTTTACTTTTTTATAAGATTATGTCATTTGAAATATATACAAGGCATTGCCAACTATTTTCTTTGATTTTAATAGATTAACCTTTGATTTTACAAAATCAACTTTTGTTTTTTAACTATCTTCTTGATATATGTCCTTTATGTAAATAAATAAATTTTTTATTATTTTCTTCCTTTGTTTTTCTTATTAGAAACAAAGAAATAGTTGGTAATGTCTTGGATATATTTCAAATGACATAATCTTATAAATAAGTAAAAATAAAAAAATATATTTAAAACCTCCACCTTTAAAAATACAAAATAAAAAATGATTTTTAAAAGGAAAATGTATAGATTTGTTATAGTTTTATGAAAATATCTACTACACATAAAATTTTGGTTGTATAGTTTTATTATATTATTTTTGGTATATTTTCTGTATTAACAAAATTAGTTACTAGATATATCACAAATTTTGTTTGTCATATAATTTTTTTTTTTTCTTGTATTTTTTTGTCGTATAACTTTTTGTTGATATATTTTGTTTTTGTAAATTATACAAATTATTTAATTTTATTAATTTATAAAAAATACATAAAAACAAAAAATGTTTTTAAGAAAAAAGAAAAAAACATTTTTTTTGAATATTTTTTCTGGTCAACGCCGGTCAACACTGGTCAACGCCGGATTCCGGCCAAAACTTAATGTTTATGGTGTTGTAAACATAACCTATGTTTGTTTATGGATGTCCTTATGTGATGACAATAGTTCACGTAGTTAACAAAACATTTATATTCTTTGTATGTGTGGCTATGTGTTGGGGTATACTTCAAGTAGCTGGCAATCATTTTTCCTTAAATGTATGATACCAATCCTGTGACATATACAAGCTTTTAGTTGCAGACACAACCAAATTATACCAGACAATTGAGAAATTCCCATTTACCCCATCCCTTCCAAATGGACATGCATGAAATAATCTTCCCTGATTTTTAGCAGTTGTCGATGTCTTCACTACAACATGAGCTCCACAATTACATCTCATAGGGGAGGCCTCTTCTTCGATTATCCATTTGAGTTTGTCGAAATCTCTAATTGAGGAGCACATACACGAGCTCAGTAAACAAAAAGGAAGAAGATGAATGAATGAAGCTCTAAATCGAATTCCCCTCCCAAATAGATTCGAAGATAAAAAACGACGTCGTTTTGTTTAAGCACATGCCACATCAATATCAAACAAGCCATCATGTCGTCCATATAATCATATTTAGTAGTTGACTAACGCTGTTTGAGTCAATGTAGGAATACAGGTAACGATTCGAAGTCTAGGTAGTAAATTTAAATTATGTAAGGATTTAGGTTGGAAATTACACTTTCGAAATAGTACGGGTTGAAATTTACCTTTTCCCCTGTTTAGGCTAAAATAATCGATTCGTTTAAATTCTACGGAAATCGTGAAAGAAATAGTGGAATAGTTTTTTTATTTATTAATCAAAGCATCAATTACCAAGTAAAAGAATCAAGCACAGCGAATCAATCATAAACCCTAGCTGCATTTTAGAGTTGAATCATGCATCTTGTTGTTTTGTGAAGTATCTTGTCTTTGCCCTCGTTTTTATGTTGTACTAGATGAATACCCGCGCTATGCGCGGGCTTATGACTTACCGTTTTTTTAACAATTTTGGTATTAGTTTGTTTTTTATATATGTGGATTTTTTTTAATTGTAGAAATCTTGAAAAATATAATTTGACGTTGATTTTTTAAATACTTCACATAGGTTTTCTCATTTTGTAATTGAATTATTAGATACATGCATGAACAACTTTGTTTTGAGAGATTTAAACATTCTACAATTCTTGTCTAAAACGTCAAAAAATATATATCAAATGAAAGCTTGATCTAAGGATTCATATTTTGTAATAAAGAGTTTTTTTGTTGAATAAATTTTACATTCATTCAAAAAAAAAACCTTAAGTATTTAGATATATTCATACTTAAACTTCTCAATTAAAGCTTAACATTTTCTTTTATCAAGAATTCCAGCTTAGCTAACTCTTTATTAAATATAATTAGTATAGATATCTTCAGCTCTTCAATTTCTTGAATAAAACTCTAGAATTTGTTTTTTTTAATAAGAATTTCCTTTAATTTTGTTTTTGAAACTTCTAAATGTTAGACTATAGATACCAATATTCATGAATTTATTCAATTATTTTCCTCTTTGTCTCTGTATTTTTCTAAATCGACATTCTACATTTTTATTTAACTATCTTCCATTTGATAGTGAACAAAACTCTAATCTTCTTCATATATAAAAGTTTAATTTTTTAGGGACAAACTTTCATGAATTTTTCTACAATATTACCAATATCTCGATCACTGCTGTAATTCTTCAAACTATTGACAAAATTGTAACGCGTAAACCATATGTCTATACATTCATGGTTTACGCCAAGAGGAAGAAGTGGCTCTTTGATTCACTCCTGATGCTCTTTTGTCTTTTGGTGATGCATCTATTTTCTTGGGACATGTTTTAAACCTCTCTAAATATCTTACGCAAATATTGAAACTGTTTGTGATATGAAAAAAAGAATAGAAAGACATGGAAGATGTTTCATATTCCTTTTACTTTAGGTTTGTTTGCTTTTATTGAGGACAAACAGGTGGTACTCTCTCCACTGCTAATGTGTCACTCAAATGGAGAGAGTTGGCATCTTTAATAGTATAGATTATGTCGAGATATCTCCCTTTTTATAGAGAAATCTCTGTAACTCTAATTCTCATGGGATTTGGATCCGAGTAACCACCTCTTCACGAGATAAGTTCGTTTCGAATACTCTCTCCACAAGATTGAGTCAAAGATTTTCTTGATAATGTCGTAACAAATCAGAGTCGGTCCTAAAATCCAGTTACGATTCGTATTGGCTCAATAATTACTGTTTTGGCTTGTATTTCCTCAACATTTGTTGTTATGGGTCATATTGGCTCGACGATTGACGTTACGGCCCATATTGATGTAATCTTCTAAAAAATATATAATTTTCATATATATAGAATAATCATATTTACAAAATAATTTATCTATTATAATTTATAGGGTTAAAATTATGTCAAACAGTCCCTTCCTCCCCCCGCCCCAACTACAATAGAATTTATCTATTATAAAAGTTTGAATCCAATAAACCAAATTTGTTAAGATTCTAGATGACTTTTTACAAATCACAAACTAATAATACTAAATTTTAACATAGTTTAACAAAATCTTGATCTAATAACAACATATTTTACATAACATTTAAAATCTTTAAAACTCTATTAAAATCCCATACCAATAATCTCCACTAAGATTGAAAAATTTCAGATCCGACCGGTAACCCGCGCATTTATCCAATTAAGATATGGGTAATTGACGTTTTTACTTTTAATGAGAATCTATTATTTTACCTAGTTTCCAATGACATTCTGATGTATTTTTTTACAAAGGTTATGTTAATTTTTTTTAAAAACTTTAGGATTAATAGTAGAGATATATAAATTATTCCGTAAAAGATGTCAAAGTTTACCGATTCTTTTTAATTTTGACCAATTTCAGGTGACAGTTTTTTACGGAACACACAATACTATTTTTAGATAGAAAAAAAATATATTTAAATACATCAGCTAAGAAGATGATAATAAAAAAAAAATCTTATCAAAAACTAAAGAAAGAGGAAGAAATATGGCCAAGAATAGCATAGTTGTGGGTTTCAGTACTATTCCTTTGATGATCCTTTTGTTCATTTTGACAGGTAGTGATCTCACCAACGCCCCAATCTTTAATTTGTGTGTTTTGACCTTATAATTATGTGTTTCCCTTTTGTTCAAATGCATCCATAACTTTAATATCTTATACAAAATCCATTTATTAAATTCCGCATGTCAAATGCAATTTGTTACGTTTGACATTGTGTTTAGACTTTGTAAAAAGATTTGATAGCTAGGGAGATAAAATACATTTTGTTATGAATAATGTTGTTAATTACTCCATAGTCCATTTAGATGTCTTTTAGGCTATTATAGACCCACTAGTAAATTTTAAAATACTTGGTTTCAAACCTTTTTTTTATGAAGTCAAAAAAAAAAAAAAATACTAGGTGTCAAACTTAGAACTCTGATATTTTATCTTATAGATATATATATATGTTATATCTTAAGAAATGGATCAATAACAAGAAATTATTTATTCATAACACATGATTTTTTCTATTTTAAAAATGAAAAAATTTCAAAAATAAACATAATGTCTAAACTCTAAAGCAACTGAAATCAAAATCTCTCATGATCTTTTTGAGATAAATTGGGTGTGTTTTTCAATTTCTACTGAAAATAATGTGTTTTTATGAAATGATCTTAGTTTAGTGAGAAATGATAAGTCCATTTATGAATGTAGGGATATAGGTGATGGATCGGCCAATTATGGTCCAATGTTAAAAAAAAAAAATTCAATTATACATTTTATTTAAATGGTGGATATATTTCTCAAAACATCAATGAAAACTCTATTAGGCATAATTCAAGTACAAGGAATTAAGCATTTGGATTGTAAAGAGCGAGTTGGCAGGCTTGCGCCGCATAGGACCTGTAATAAACCTGATGGTGCCATATTGTGTGACCGAAATTGCGTAAAAGAAGGTTATAACACAGGAAAATGTGTAATGAAAGGAACAAGCAAAAATTGCATCTGCACCATATAAGGGAATAAGCAAAATTTGCACATGCACCGCTAAAGACTTCCATGCTCTCAAATACTAAAGGTCTCATCGAAAATGGAAATCGGTGCTTCGTTTTTTTGTGTGTGTTTTCTTTGCTGTTTTAATTCTTTTTACATGTTATTTCTATTTTAAAATCTTATTATATAAAATATGGTTTCAAAAATTATTAATTCACCGGATCATGACATGTGTCAAATTATTAATCTGAGATTTTGACATCTGTAAAAGTTATTATTAATGATTTAAAATAACGACAAAAAACAAAAATTTTAAGGATGGATCTCCATAACCGGCCCATATATTGTCTAAGTCCATGAAGTCCATCGGCCACATTCTCTATACTTAGTCGGTTTAGTGTCCTATTGTTATAAGGCTTTGACCTTTACTATATATAGTAATTCTATCGACTGATTCATTAATAAGAACAAGAGAAAACCTCCTTCGACTTTCTCTAACTTTTATAACATGTTATCAGCACGAGGTCGCTCTAAAACCCTAAACGAAAAATCCCTAAAACCCTAAACCGCCGCCGCAACATAAGTCCTTGTTCGTTCAAGCTCGGCGATCGGTACCAGTTCGTGATCAATCCCTGTTTGTGGCTAATCCCTGTTCGTGGCTAGTTCCTGTTCGGAGATCAGTTCGTGTTCGTGAGAAACCTGTGTTCGTGATCAACTCAAGTTCGTGGCCTGTTCGTGATTGTTGCTTGTTCGTGACCAGTTCGAGGTTCGTTGCTAGTTCATGATCAAATTCAAAGGTACATCCGAGATCTTTAGCTCCCGGATCAATACCAGTCAACCTCCAAACGGTGGAAGGTAAATAAATCCGAACCCATCAGGACACATATATCGAACTTGAACTTTAAATCTACTTGAACCCTTAAATCTACAAATAAACAATCAACAAACAAGTTCATAAGCCTTGAAACCCTAAAACCCTAAAACTTTAAAATCGATTGCTGCGAGGTTTAGGGCTGCTTAGATTAATTGCAATTGCAGTAATTATACCATGTTTAAAATCTGGTTAATATTGATTGTTTGTTTATTGCATGAAAACCTTAGAACTTAAATCCTCAAATCGAAAAAGAAATTTTAATCTGTTTGTTCTAAGTTTAAACCCGATTATTGTTGATTGTTTGTTTAAAAATTAAAACCCTAAAATCAACCCTTGAAATCGGAATCCTAGATATTTTGTCTCTTTAAAATTTTGTCATTATCCTGTTTTAAGAAAAAAGAAATCTTATCTAAGAAAAAGGAAAATTGCTAAAACCTGAAATTATGTGCATATTTCCTGTTCATACTAGAATCTATCTAGGATTGTTTTCATGCATGTTAAAGCCACAAAATTAAACATAAAGGCAAGGCATTTTTTGGTCTCAAATAACGCATGGCCTAAGTTTAAATTGATGGCATGGTTCGGTCTCAAATACCGCATGTCCTAGTATAATTGATTGCATAGTTCGGTCTTAAATACCGCATGCTAATGATCGGATGCACATTTTTGTATTGTGTAGATGGCAAAGCTCAACAAACTCATGTATGCTGCCCTAAATGTCTCTAGAGACAATTACTTGCAATGGGCATTGGACACAAAGATCAACATGAAATCAAAAGACCTATGCGAATGCATTGAGGATGAGAATGACTGTTCTGAAAAGAATAAGTACAAGGCGATTATGCATATACGCCATCATCTTTCTGAGAGTCTCAAGAACCAATACCTTACTATTGAAGATCCTCTTGAGCTTTGGACAGAGTTGAAAAAAAGATATGGACACTAAAAGACGGTGCTCCTACCAAAGGCTCAATTCGATTGGAAAAACCTAAGGATCCAGGATTTCAAATCCGTGGATGAGTATAACTCAGAGCTATTTAAGATAGTTTCGATCTTGAAGTTATGTGGTACTGAGGTTACTGAGGAGGACTTGCTAGAGAAGACATTCTCAACCTTTCACACTAATAACATACTGCTTCAGCAACAGTATCGTGAAAAGGGTTTTAAGACATATGCAAGCCTCATCTCTTGTTTGCTACTTGCTGAAAAAAACAATGAGATATTGTTGATGAACAATGCTGTGAGGCCTCCTGGATCTACCCCCTTACCAGAAGCTCACTAGGTTGACATTGCTAAGAAAGAACATAAAGAGCCCAAAGAAACTAAGGAGACCAACTACGTCCATAGAGACAAGTATCACGGCCGTGGCCGTGGTAGAGGACGTGGTGGTCGTGGCCAGTACCAAAGGAACCAATATGATGGTTATGGCTGTGGGAACCGATCCAACTTCTGTCGTGGTCGTGGTAGAGGCCGCAGAATTTTCAAACCGCAACATAAGACTAAATCGGTTTGTCACCGATGTGGTATGGCAAATCATTGGGCCAAGACGTGCAGAACACTTAAGCATCTCATTGATCTCTATCAAGAGAGTTTGAAAAAGAATACAGAAGCTAACCTGGTTCATCTCGATGGTGAGGGAGATTTCGACCATGAGAATGATGACCAATTGGATTATGAAACTTCTGATTGCCTAAAAGAGGATAATTAAATTTCTTATTGGTTGAATTATTTTAATTATCTATGTTCTATGATTTTGAATTTTATTGAATTATTATTTTGGTTTAATTTCAGTTATTTTATTTCTTTCAATATAATTTTTTTTTGTTTTATTACTTTATGTTTAAAACATAATTCTTGTCCATATTGAAAAATGACTGAGGAAAATAATATAATTGTGGTGGATAGTGGATTAAGCCACACAATTTTTAAAGATAAGAGATATTTTGTTAATCTCATTATGAAAAATGCCAATATTAGCACAATAGCGGGTATAGCAAGCCTAATTGAAGGCTACGGCCAGACTCATATTTTATTACCGAATGACACACATCTTGAACTAAGTGATGCCTTATATTCACCCAGCTCAAAGGGAAGCTTATTAAGTTTTAAGGACATTCATTTGAATGGTTTCCATATTGAAACAAAGGGTGAAGGAAACAAAGAGTTCCTATATATTACTGAAATCACCCAAGGACATAAGAAAGTCCTAGAGACTATACCTGCATTAGCCACTGGTCTTTACCATGCTAAGATTAATATGATAAAGGCTAATTTGACAATGAATAAAATGTTCAATGAAAAATTCACTTTATGGCATGACCGGCTTGGCCATCCGGGTTCGAACATGATGCGTAAGCTAATGATAAATTCAAATGGGCACACTCTAAAAGAGAGAAGAGTTATCCCTAAAAATCTCACGTGTGTAGCATGTACACAAGGGAAACTCATTATAAGGCCGTCACCAGTAAAAGTAACTAAAGAGATTTTCCATTTAAGACTATACGTCTAGACAATGCTGGTGAATTTACATCCCAAGCGTTTAATGAATATTGTATGTCCATGGGGGTGAGTGTGGAACATCCTGTGGCACATGTACATATACAGAATGGATTAGCTGAATCCTTCATCAAACACATTAAGTTAATTGCTCGACCATTACTTATGAGGTTGAAGCTTCCTTACCATCCTAATTATTAACGGGTCATGAGCCAGACATATCCCATATAAAAACATTCGGGTGTGCCGTTTATGTACCGATTGCTCCACCACAGAGAACTAAGATGGGACCTCAAAGGAGGATGAGAATATATGTTGGATATGATTCTCCCACCATTATTAAGTATCTAGAGCCAACTACGGCTGATTTATTTAAGGCCAGATACGCGGATTGTCAGTTTGCTGAATCCGAATTTCCTATGTTGGGTGGAGAGACAAACAAGCTGGTCAAAGAATTATCATGGAATCAAACATCCTTAAATTGACAAGATCCTCGGACTATAGCATGTGAGGCAGAGGTCCAAAAGATAATACATTTGCAAAAGCTAGCTAATCAATTACCAGATTCCTTTGCTGATCCAAAGAGAGTTATAAAATTGTACATACCAGCTTGTAATGCACCAGTACGTATTGATGTTCAAGAGGGACACAATAAAGTTGCTACAGAGTCTAAGGCCCGTTTGAAACGTGGTAGACCAATAGGTTCCAAAGATAAGAATCCTCGGAAATCTTCTAAGAAAGGTGCAAATAAAACTGAGGTTGAGAAAAATATAGACATGGCCGCGGCAAATCCTAAGGTACCGAATGAGGTTTGGGATGCTGAACCTCAAGGTCCTGAAGGTATTGATAATAATGAGATCTCAATAAATTATATCATGTCTGGAATACAATGGAACCGTAAAGATAACAACATTGATGAAGTATTTGCTTATAAGGTAGCTTTTGAAATAAATGAGGATCATGAACCCACGTCTATATTAGAGTGCACTCAAAGTAAAGAATGGTTAAAATGGAAAGAAGCCATTGACGTGGAGTTGAATTTATTAAAGAAAAGGAATGTGTTTGGTCCGATCTTAAGGACACCATTCGATATAAAGCCAGTTGGACACAAATGGGTCTTTGTAAGAAAGAGAAATGAGAATAATGAAATCGTGAGATATAAGGCACGGCTTGTAGCACAAGGATTCTCTCAAAGACCATGAATAGATTATGAGGAGACATACTCCCCTGTGATGGATGCAACGACTTTTAGATTTCTAATAAGTCTGGCTATAAGAGAAAAACTGGATTTGCGGTTAATGGATGTAGTGACCGCATACTTATATGGTCCACTGGATAATGTAATATATATGAGATTACCAGAGGGTATTGAGCTTAAAGATAAGAGTGGTTCTCGAGAACAATACTGCATAAGGCTAAACAAATCCCTTTATCGACTGAAACAAAGTGGGCGTATGTGGTACAATAGACTAAGTGAGTACCTAGCCAAAGAAGGCTATAAGAATGATCCCATCAGTCCATGCATTTTTATAAAGAAGTTTGCAAAGAAAGGGTTTGTAATCATAGTAGAATATGTGGATGATTTGAATATCCTAGGAACCTCTGGGGAAATCGCCCAAACAGTTGAATATCTCAAGAAAGAGTTTGAAATGAAAGACCTAGGTAAAACTAAGTTCTGTTTGGGATTGCAACTTGAGTACATAAATGATGGAATCCTTGTGCAATGGTTGTTTAATATGGACCAAGCTCATCCATTGTTTAGCCCAATGGTTGTGAGAAGCTTGATTTGGACAGTGATCCATTTGGTCCGAAGAAGGACGATGAAGAGATTCTCGGTCCAGAAGTGCCATACCTCAGTGCTATAGGAGCGTTAATGTTCTTGGCTAGCCACACTAGACCAAACATATGTTTTGTCGTGAACCTCCTAGCAAGATTTAGCTTTTGTCTAACCCAAAGGCACTGGAACGGTATCAAACATGTGTTGCGTTACCTACAAGGAATGCTTGATTTGGGTTTATATTATACTAACTATAACAAAGAAGGTTTAGTTAGTTTTGCTGATGCAGGTTATTTATCAGATCCACATAATGCAAGGTCTCAAACCGGCTACGTGTTTACGCACAATGGTACAGCTATTTCATGGCGTTCGATGAAACAGACTATTGCGACCACATCATCTAATCATGCCAAAATCTTAGCTATGCATGAAGCCAGCCGAGAGTGTGTGTGGTTGAGGTCGATGACTCAACACATCCGATCAGAGGCCGACGACAAAGAAGTGACTATTATATATGAGGACAATACGGCTTGCATCGCACAGCTCAAGGAAGGGTACATTAAGGGAGATCGGACAAAGCACATATTACCCAAGTTCTTCTTCACACATGAACTACAAAAAGCCGGAGAAGTTCAAGTGGTACAAGTTTCGTCATGCGACAATTCAGCCGATCTCTTCACCAAGTCATTACCAACATCGACATTCAAGAAGCTCACGCACCAGATTGGGATGCTGAGACTTAATGACTTCTAGTGATGCTTGAAACAGGGGGAGTAATGCGTGTTGTACTCTTTTTCCTTCACCATGGTTTTGTCCCAATGGGTTTTCCTGGTAAGGTTTTAATGAGGCAGCGTCCCCAAGCGTATTACGGTGATCTCTTAGCATTTGCATGGTTATGTCATCCAAGGGGGAGAGTTGTAAATCACTTAGGATGGATCTCCATAACCAGCCCATATTCATGTCCAAGTCCACAAGGCCCATCAGCCTTGTTCTCTTATTATAAGTCGGTTTAGGTCCATTGTACTTAGGGCTTTATCTTTCACTATATAATGTACTTGTTCGATTGAATCATTAATAAGACAAGAGAGAAAACCTCCTTCGACTTTCTCTAACTTTTATAACAGTTTTAAATAATATTAATAATATAAAATGATAATTATGTAATTTTTTATAAATTAATTATAAGGAGAATATATATATATATATATATATATATATATAATTCATAAAATTTGAAATTGTAACATTATTTACTTATTTTAATTTTAAGTTATTAATTCTACAAAAAAATAAAGAAGAGATTAAGGAAAATATACAGTAAATTATTAATTCTAAAAAATGTACATACTCACTTCTATATAAACATAGATCGTCTCATATTTTTCTTCTAACAAAATAATTTATTCAAAAATATTGCTTTAAACTTTGTTCCATTGGTGAAACTTTTTTTAATGGGAAGGAAAATTTTCCTATTTTTTTAAACCAAAGTATACTCATACTTTCTCCTTTTTCAGTTTGGAATAGGTAAGATTAATATGTTGACCCAGAAAAAAAATGGAAGGTTAATATATGCTTCTTCTTTTTCTAATACTGTATTTTAAAATTTATCGTAATAGTTTTAGATTGTTTTATTTAATTTATATTTCATATTTGAATAATTTGAAATTTATATATTATCGTGCTTATAATTTTCTATTATTTTTTTAATTATGTCAAATTAATTTTTTTCTAATTTCTCAATCTTGATGGGTTGGTCATATAGACCTTTTTTTTTGTGCAAACATAATTGTTACCATTCGTTCAATCCCAAAAAGAGATAAAGAGGAGAAGGTCATCAACCTAATGGTTCGATAAAATAGGCTAATCAAACACAAGCGTACAACAAACATAGATAGATTGGAAAAACATAAATTTTTGTTGATAGATCCATAGGAGCTCAGAGACAGAGGCTACATTTTGGTGTCACTACAGGTTTTGGTTTGTATAGCTATCGAAAATATTGTAGCTATTTACATATTTTTGTCACAAATTTATGTTTGCTACAAATTAGTTTCAAAAATATATTTGCGCCTATAAGGTTGAAGCAAATTAAGCGTTATAGTAAATCGTAACAATTTTGCTACAAATTTGCAACAAATAAAACTGTGTCAATTTGCTTCAATTTTGTCTCAGTATGATTGTGACAAATTGTTAGAAATGCCCACAAAATAAGTTGTGGCTAATAGTTACAAAAAACTACATTTATTGTGTAACTTCATGACTACAACAAGAGACAATCCATATTGTAACAAGTAGACACAAAAAATGGCACTAAATCTCTGTAACAAAAACAAAAACATTAATTAGTTATTTGATTTCAACAATAAAAATACATTAAATACAATAAAGAAATCATTCTTTGTGATACAAAAAAAAATCCTAGAACATTAACCTTTATGATACAGAAGGAGTATCTTAAACAAAATCCATTTATTAAATTCCGCATGTCAAACGCAATTTGTTACGTTTGACATTTGTGTTTAGACTTTGCAAAAAGATTTGATAACTAGAGAAATAAAATTTGTTATGTATAATGTTGTTAATTACTCCATAGTCCATTTAGATGCCTTTTACTTTTTAGGCTATTATAGACCCACTAGTAGATTTTAAAATATTGGTTTCAAACCTTTTTTTCATGAAGTTAAAAAAAAATACTAGGTGAGTAGGTGTCAAACTTAGTACTCTGATATTTTATCTTATATATATATATATCCCTATATATATCCGTTATCTCTTAAGAAACAGATCAATAACAAGAAACTAATTGCTTAATTTTTATTTATTCATAACACATGATTTTTCTTTTTAAAAAAAAAATAATAAAAAAATAATTAAAAAATAATAAAAAAATTATAATGTCTAAACTCTAAAGCAACTGAAATAAAAAATCGTTCATGATCTTTTTGAGATAAATTGTGGGTATCTTCCAACTTCTAGTAAAAAATTATGTGTTTTATTATTATTATGATGTGATTTTAGTATAGTAACAAATGATAATTTCACCGAAAGCAGGTACCATCACAACGGAGATCAAATCATGTTCCTTACGAATATAGGGATATGGCTAATAGATCGACTAATAGATTGGCTAATTGTGGTCCGATGTTAGAAAAAAAAACTTTAAATTAGATATTTTATTTAAATGGTTGGTATATCTCTGAACACAACAATGGCAATTCTATTAGGCATAATTCAAGTACAAGGAAATAAAGATTTTGATTGTAAAGAGCGAGTTAGCAGGCTTGCGCCGCATGGGACCTGTAATAAACCTGATGGTGCCATACTGTGTGGGCGATATTGCGTAAAAGAAGGTTATGGCATAGGAAAATGTGTAATGAAGAAAACAAGCAAAATTTGCATCTGCACCTTTTGCCGCGTGTAATGAAGGGAACAAGCAAAATTTGCACCTGCACCTTATGCGGCTAAAGACTTGCATACTCTCAAATACTAAAGGTTTTATCGAAAATTGAAATCGTTGCATCATTTATTGTGCTGTTTTAATTCTTCTTACATGCTATTTATATTTCAAAATGTACTATGTTTTGCAGTTATAATTTTATTTCAAAATATAAGATGCTTTTACATCCCCATAAAAAATTTAACAATTGAGCTAAAGAACAGGATTTGGAAACTAAAAATATTACCAAAAATCAAACACTTTTACATTTTTTTTTAAATCATACAATTTCATAATATATAACTAATTTCTATATAATCACACATACATATATCTTGAGTTTTGATCAAAGTTCAATAAAAACCTGATGTGCACTCAACCACGATCTAGTGGTATCGTCGTAACACTTCAAGATCGAATCCACATGGACCAAATAATTGCACTATGAAACTATGAAGATCGAATATAGCTAAGACAAAATAAGAAAGTTTGTGAAACAAGTAATAATTAAAAACGGAAAGTAAATAAGTTGTTTTGAATCAATGGGCTTAAGGAATCTATGGGGAATATAATCTCGGACTAAGGTGGTTATATGGGGATACGTTAAACACCGTTCTAGAACTCAAATCACGGTTATAAAGCTAACATACTTCTGCAGCGTTAACTATCTATGCAATGAATTCAGATTCTAAACCATCGTTTGGATCTAGCAAATCAAGCAAGCAATAAAAATTTAAGTTTGATATGTTCACAAGGTGCCTTAACTTCAATTTCCGTTGGCTAAGGATCACCTTGCTCACCTAAGTTCTTTTCTAGCAACTCAACAACACTTTTGGTACCATGATGAATTAAACCTACGATCATAAACTAGGTAGCTAATCTAGTTTAGGCTTTAAGAACAACAATATATGAAGAACAAAATAGATCAACCCCAAATCTAAAACACCATCGTTAGAGAATCATAAATCTCTTTGAAACCAAAAACCCAATAGAATAACTACTCAGACATGGAGATAAAGGAACATCAAATCAGTGATGAAAAAAACATAATTGAATTGCAAAAGAATAGAAAATAGGGTTTATAAATCTTCTCCAAAGTGTCAAGAAGGATTAGAGATCTTCTCCCCCAGCTCTTAATACAAAATAGTCTCAAAAAATAAAGTTTATATCTCCGGAGGCCGAGCCTCTAACTTAAATATCAAAATAAAAATCCTAAAAGTCGGTTTAAAACGAAAAAGGAAAAGTTGCTTTGGGTACGGGATCGGTCGATCCCGAATAAGGATCAGCCGATCCTCGATGCTTTTTCTGTGTTTGCTCCATCTGCTTGCTAGTCCGATCAGTCTTCACCAAATTGGTTCCAAATGTATGTTTTGATCCCAAAACACTCAATTTCCTTCCAAAGTAGCATAAAACTTGTACAAACTCACAAAAGACTATAAAGATTCTAAAAGCACATTTTGACTCAATAAAAGACTCAAAACAAATGTTAAACTATGGTTAAAACTTATAAAATACAGACACATCAAGTTTCTTTGTTTTTTTATTGTTCAACTTTGTTAATAATTCTCAATAGTATTTTTGAAGATTTGAGGTAAAACAATTAATGATATAAATGAAAATTAACTATGATATTCAAATATTTAATTTAAATTTTTTATATAAACTAACACATAACCTAAAATCTTTAGTGATAAAAACGAAATCATTCCTTATAAAATCATATAAAATGCAAGCAAAACTTTAAAGTACAAATCCCAGAGATTAATTTTATTTTATATCTTTTTATATTCCCCTTATTTTAATTTATATTGCTAAATTTAGTTATAATTGTTTCATCCTTGTAGTAAAAGCTAGAAAAAAAAATAGAATAGGATATTGTTTTTATAGAGAGAAATCCTTTGAAAGTACATCTTTGAATTAAATAAATAAAAATTAATGATCTTCATGTAATTATATGTTTAAACAGAAACTAAGTATAATGATAAGTATCTATCTATATATACATTTTTAGAGACATTTATAAAATAAATCCTGAAGTTGGCATTTATTTACAGTCATGCCATTGGCTTTAAATAATTTATTTAATAAACAAATTAACTCTACCTATATTCCATTTTTTTTTATAGAAACTAAGTGTTTTGAAAGATAACAGACATAATTTGCAAATGTATACAGATTTTATTTCGTTATTTTATAAGGAGGTGAAAGAAGAGATTCACTTACTTGATAAAAATTTGAAAAATTGATTGACAAAAATTGATTTTTAAACTCACATACTATATTTTACTTTCACGCATATGATGAGTTTTTGCGGATTAAAAATATTTGAACATGTTGCGTGATCCACCTAGCATTGCGGGTTTGGACTATAGAACCAACACTAAAACTATTAGTTTATTTCATATACTATAGATTTGTAGTCATACTTTGGAAAATTAACTGATAAATTATTTAGTGTATAAACTACCAAATATTACACATACTACAACACATTCTTAATATTCAAAAAAAAAACAAATTATACACATAAAAATTACACTAACATACCATATAGACATATACCTCTATTTAATTATTGAAAACAAAACTAAGTATTTTAAAATTTTATATTCTATCTAATAACAAATTTAATGTAATTAGGTTCTAAACTGTATAAAACGTAAGAAGAAGAAAAAAATATTCTAAACAAAATTATAAATTAATTTGATAAAAGTTAATTAATTAGGAATTTGAAAACTAAATAAATTAAAAATTATTATTTAAAATATAATAATTTATAATTTAGTCACACGGTGTACCGCGGGTTAAAACCTAGTTCTAAAAAAAAGGTGTTACAATTTTGTTGGAGATAAGAGAGAATTAAGAAAAATTGATTTGATATTTAATAATTATATTACAAAAATTTCTTTCCATAGAGCATTACATATTTTTAAGAATCAACTAAATATACATGAATATGTAAGAGATTCATAAACGAACTGACATAAAAAAAAAATTAGGTATATGCAAACCAAAACTAGCATGAAAATGTTTCATATACTTCGATATCATTTTTCTCTATTATATATCTACTTGATATTGTTGTAAAGGAGAAACCAAACTACTTAGCCGCCACAAAAGATGGTTAATAAAACCTATGAGTTATTTCTGTTGCATATATATATATATATATATCTTTTTAAAGTTAGGATGTTATGCAAGTTTTATAATCTCCTTGGTCAGAAATACAGATTACACTTGAAATATCAAACTAACCTAAAGAAAGGGTATGCTAGAGTTTTTTAATTAAAAAATTTGTATGTTTAGAAATACTTCACTTCTTGTGTAAATATATGAGTGGGTAGCGCAAATGCACAAGATTAGAAGTGAAAATATATGAGTGGGTAGCGCAAATGCACAAGATGAATACTAAGTAATTTAGGGATGGTAGAAAACACAAATTTAGAATTTTAATACAAATTAAGATAAATGGTAATATTGAAAAATATGTTTTATATGTTTAATCTCGGTGAACTCTCGGCAGTCGGCATGCTTCAGAGATCACCATAAAAGCCTGGCGGATTAGGCTCCGGAATCACCTCCGTTTTGCTTACGAGCATCAACAGGACCGAAGACATTATAGGTCTATCCTCAGGACCAGGGCCGGCTCAACTTTTTTGGGACCTGGTGCCCAATTTTTATTTTTTCCACAAAACTAAGGTTTTATTTGCAAAATTTCAAACTTTAGGACCTTAAATTACAAGATATCTAAAATATAGGACCTTAAACCTTAAAGAAAAAATTAAAAAGTTCAGGAGACATGGTGCAAAAACACCGCCTGCACTGCGTCTAAGCCGGCCCTGCTCAAGACGAACTTGAACACATAAGACCATCTCCACTCCAGCAACTCTCTTAAGTTACTCAAATATAAATTAATCATATAATTAATATTAAACTAATTAAAGTAACTCATTTAGAACTTAAACAAAATCATCTTTCCAATAGAAAACCCCAAAGAAGGTTGCTCAATCATTTAAATAATATTTTTTTAAAATTATTGGTTATTAATTATCAATTTTAATAATCTAAAATGACAAAACAATTATTTAGATTATTTATATTACACAAAATAGAAGATAATAAAATTTTACAAAATTCAGAATATTAAACATATTTTACAAAACTAAAAAAATAATACAAACATTAATTGTAATAGAGAAAAGAGGGTAGAAGAAAAGATATGAATTCTATTGCATAGTGATTTGAAAGAAGAAAAAAAAAAAGATGAATACCAAGCCATTCTAGCTAATTACAAAGACCACATATTAATTCATATTGAAGTAACAGATGAATCATCAGATGAACAAGCTGAAAACAGAATAAAACCATACCCCAAAAGTCATCATACACGTCCACATACGACTTAAGTGGTCTAGTACCAAATAGTGAAAAGAGCAGAGCTTTCTTAAGAGGTGAGATTACCTTCACCAACCACCTGCAAACGAATAGACAATCCTCTCTCCAATTCCTTCTGCCATGACCACCGTTCCATCATCGGTGCTTCCTCCTTTTGTGGCTCCGTTTGTGGTAGTACTACTGATGACAGGTTTCACATCTGAGGACGTTATTATATACTCCTCAAAAAATTTACAACTGAATTTAACAACAATTTTCAATACTACACAATTCGAAATTTCAGATATTTTTCACATTCACATTGAATCAGATTACTAATCTGTAATATACCCAGATAAACCAAATTCTCAAAAACTAGTTCCCAAATCCAAGTCAACGCAGCTTCTGGTACGGGGAAAAGAAAAAAAAAAAACAGAAAAGAAATCGGAGGAGAAATGGGTACCTTTGAATGTATCCACCTCCTCTCAAACTAACTTCACCACTCGAGTCCCTTGCCTTAGGATTGGAATAAAAACACTCTATGATCTTTGGAACATTAGCTTGTTTGGAGAATGTTGGCTTTGCTTCGAATTAATGCTTTGCCCCAAAAAAACAAAAACATTCAAACATGCTAAGGCCACACTTGTAAACACAAACACATATGTTACCTGCAAAACGAACCGGTAGTTGCCAACATTAACAGGCCCTACAAGAACACTCTCGAGAAGTTGATCATAAGTCTCATCTTCTGCTGAGCCTACATAGATCAGTTTCCATTCCAAATCTGTACTAAAAGCAAAGCTAAGGTCCAAGTACTGAACAAACCTAATGTTATCATAGCTTTACACCATACATTACAAACAATCATACAAAAACACTAATCAAAGGCGAGACCATTGTGCAAATAGATCAATCCCAACTAATAAGACAACGCGACTTCTACAAGTACACCCGAAATCCCAAAGTTTCAATCTTTAAATTGGTATCACAAATCATAATCAAGCATGAATCTGATATAGGAATAAGGGCAGATCACAATCAGTAAGAAGAATACTAAAACCCTCGATTTACAAAACCAAGCAAAATCATCAATTTTTCAAATTATGGGGGAAGAAAAGCAGAAATTTTTTACCGTCTTTGAGAGAGTTCAAACACTCGTAAGAGGGAACTTGGCCGATGAAGCCGAGATAGTTTTCCTGAACGTCGAATCTGTGAGTGAAGCTTGCATCCCAAAGCTCCTTAGACCAACAAGCCTCCAGTTTTAGCCGGAAAAATCAAAGGATTCGAGGTGAATCAATTGATTTTTCCCGTTTCTAGATGAATCTGCTTCGATTCGCCGTTTGGATCGACAGAGAAGAGAGAGGATCGGGAAGAAAGAAAGAAAGAAAATGGGAAAAAAAAAAAAATTCTTTTTATATTTACGTATAAACGAATCAGAATACGCCACGTAGCGTTGCTACTGCCGTTGCTTAAGTTACTTCCCACAGAATCATCGATACTCTTGTTGATCGACCGAAATATAGTTTTTTTACACATGCCCACTCTCCCTTGGTCCATTTCTTCCATGATAGACAAGGGAATAAGTATAATTCACTTTCCATATACGGATATATATTGCTTGTACAACAATCTCAATCGTGTGTATATATGTTGTGAAGGAATCAAGGTTGATTAACCAACATGGTATCAGAGCCCTAAAATTTTAAAAAAAATTCTCTCACCATCTTCTTCTTTTTCTTCTTCCTTTTCCTTTCGTTCCCCCTCTCTCTTTATAAACTCTGTTTTTACTCTCTCTCTTCTTCTCTCTGTTTTATTCATTTTTTTCGATGGCTCAACCGGCTCACAAAGCTTTCACTGTAACTCATATCAAGTCACACATCCCCATTGTACTTGATATGCAAAAAATAAATTACGATGTTTGGCGTGAGCTTTTCAAAACTCATTGCCACAACTTTGATGTTTACGGTCATCTCGATGGTACATCCACTCCGGCCAACGACG
The DNA here is from genome assembly GCF_030686135.1 of Camelina sativa. Lineage (NCBI taxonomy): Eukaryota > Viridiplantae > Streptophyta > Magnoliopsida > Brassicales > Brassicaceae > Camelina > Camelina sativa. The sequence goes on along the minus strand of NC_141890.1, from coordinate 45,014,443 downwards.
ACGACACTCCTTAGAAGGAACGCGACGACATCGTCAAAATGTGGATCTACGACACCATCTCCCCTTCTCTTCTCGACACCATCCTTAAAAACCCGTAGCAGTGCTCGTCAGATATGGATATCCATCGAGAATTTCTTCCATGACAACAAGGAGGCACGGGCAATTCAACTTGACACTGAACTTTGTTCCCTTACCATTGGCGACCTCTCCGTCCATGACTACTGCCAGAAGCTGAAGACACTCTCCGATCTCTTAGCCAACGTTGACTCTCCCGTCACGGAACGAGTCGTTGTCATGCACATGCTCAATGGTCTCACAGAGAAATACGACAACATCAACAACATCATCCGACATCGCCAACCGTTTCCATCGTTTGCTACTGCTCCCTCCATGCTGGTTGAGGAGGAGCATCGTCTCTTCAAACAGATCAAAACCGGAACATCTACCTCCATCGAGTCTTCATCTCATAGTGCGTTGTATACGTTCCCTGGTGGCAACCACAACAACAATAGCAACAACAGCAATCCCCGTCATAACAACCCACATGGCGGTAACTACAACGGTTGTAGGGGACGTGGCCGCGGACGTAGTTACAACGGCAGAGGACGTGGTCGCCAACAATGGAACTGGGGCAACAACTGGCGCATGCCCCCTCCATGGTTCCAAACCCCAGCATCCGCACCACAGTAGCCACAACGGAACTGGCCCCATCAACCTCCCATGGCGTATATGACCACTTCCAATCCCGCTACCAGCGTTCTCGGATCTTCTCCGTACACACCACCACCAGCTGTCCAACCAACACAACTTCCGCCAAGTCTTGCTGCAGCGTTTGGGACTATGACGGTGCAAGATCCAGTGGACGACAACTGGTACATGTACACCGGTGCTACGTTTCACCTCACGTCACAGCCAGGTACCCTACATTCTATTTTTAATTTGAGCGCCTCCCCATCGGTTGTCGTCGGTGACCGATCCTCTATTCCCACAACTTCTTTTGGTCATTTATCGTTCTTGTCTAAAAACCGACCTTTGCATCTTAGAAATGTGCTTGTTTGTCCCTCTATTATTAAAAACCTTGTCTCGGTTCGCCAATCTATAGCTAACCTTGTTTCTGTGGAATTTGACCCGTTTAGTTTTTATATTAAGGACCTTCGTTCATGGATCTGACTTCTCCGATGTAATAGCAACGGTCCTCTATACTCCATCACTTCACCACCATCGACCACTCCATCTTCTTTCTCTCCACAAGCCATGCTCTCCACGGTTCCCAACACTTTGTTGTGGCATCGTCGTCTCGGACACGTGGGAAACACAACTCCTAACTCTCTTATTTCTTCTCGTTTAATAAATTTTTCTAAAACTAACATGCCTCTTTGTCATGCGTGTCAGTTGGGGAAACACACTCGATTACCATTTGATTCTGTTATTTCTCATGTTTCTGAACTTTTTGAAATTGACAGAATGTCTGGACCTCACCGGTTCCCAGCATCACATGAATGAAATACTATATTATTTATCTTGATCATTTTACTCATTTTCTTTGGGTTTTTCCTTTGCGTAAAAAGTTCGACGTTTTCTCAACCTTTTTAACATTCATGGCTTATGTGTCTAATCAATTTGGCCGCAGCATTAAAGCTTTACAATGCGATAATGGTGGTGAATATCAAAATCAAACGTTTCTCACTTATCTCTCAACTCATGGCATCGTCCCTCGCTTCTCTTGTCCTCATACTTCTCAACAAAACGGCAAAGCCGAACGCGCTCTCCGCACACTTAACAACTGTGTTTGTTCCCTTCTGTTTCAAGCATCAATGCCTCCTCCATATTGGGTCGAGGCACTTATGATGGCCGCTCACCTGTTCAACATCCTTCCATCTTCCTCCATCAACAATTCAACTCCCTACACAAAACTCTTCAACAAACCACCCACCTATGATCATCTTCGGGTATTTGGCTGCTTATGTTACCCAAATCTCCTTCCCGTCGCACCAAATAAACTCGCTCCTCGTTCTACAGCTTATGCATTTCTCGGATATCCACCTAATCACAAAGGATACTGCAGCCTTGATCTTAGCACTCGCAAGGTAATTATCTCTCGTCATGTTATATTCAACGAGTCAAACTTTCCTTTCTCCAAAAATGTTCCAAACCTTCCTCCTTCCACTCTTGAACCACCTGTGCCTTTGTCACCTTCGCCTCTTCTTCGTCTCAACCCCATACAAACACCGGAACCCTCGGCCGTTACGCTGCTGCCTCCCTCTCCGATACCGGTTCCCTTGCCGGCTCCGGCTACACAAGTGGTTCCTCCACCTACGCCATCTCACCCTATGATGACACGCAGTAAACAAGGTATCTTAAAACCGAGACAACCGCTATCTCTTCATACTACTACCCTCTCACCTCTTCCTTCCTCTCATCTTCAAGCCTTAGAGGATCCAAACTGGAATCCAGCCATGCACGAGGAGTATAATGCTCAAATTAAAAAGAGGACGTGGGATCTTATACCACGGCCCGAGAAAACTAACATTGTGCGTTCAATGTGGCTTTTTACACAGAAATTTGGTGCAGATGGCAATCTTTCTAGGTACAAGGCACGCTTGGTGGCGAATGGTAAATCACAAGAAGTGGGTATTGATTGTGACGAGACCTTCAGTCCCGTCGTCAAGCCAACCACATCCGCCTCTTTCTTGAACTGTCTCTCTCTCGCAAATGGCCGATTCACCAACTCGACGTGAAAAATGCCTTCCTCAACGGAACCCTCGATGAAACGGTGTACATGCATCAACCATCGGGCTTCCGTGATCCAGACAAACCTGACCACGTCTACTTACTCCGGCGTTCTCTCTACGGCCTCAAACAGGCTCCACGAGCTTGGAAACATCGCTTTGCTCAGTTTGCACGTCGTATTGGTTTTGTCCAGAGTAAATTCGACTCGTCTCTTTTCGTCTACCATCACTACACTGACACGGCTTATCTTCTTATCTATGTCGATGATATCAGTCTCACCGCTTCGTCAACACAACTACTCAACCAGATCATTTCTTCCCTCAGCAAAGAATTTGAGATGACCAACCTCGGGGAGCTTCACTAATTTCTGGGTATCGCCATCACACGGAACACCTCTGGCCTATTTCTCAATCAACGCAACTACGCGGCAGACATTCTCCACCGCATTAACATGATGCACTGCAACTCGTGCACAACTCTGGCTGATACTCACACCAAACTCGAAGCCATCGTTGGTCCCTCTGTCGCAAACCCAACGCTCTACCGGAGCCTCGCCGGCGCCCTACAATATTTAACTTTCACTCGCCCGGACATCTCTTTTGCTGTTCAACAAGTCTGCTTATTTATGTATGATCCACGTGAGATTCATTTTAAAGCCCTCAAACGGATTCTTCGGTATGTTAAAGGCACGCTTGACTTTGGACTCCACCTATATCCGACCACATCCACTGGTTTAGTTGCTTACACTAACACTGATAGGGCGAGCTGTCCTACGACCCGACGCTCCTCCACTTCCAGCTACTGCATCTTCCACGGTGACAACCTCATATCATGGTCTGCCAAGCGCCAACACACCGTCTCCCGTTCCAGTTCTGAAGCCGAATATAGAGGTGTCGCCAATGCCGTCGCGGAGACAACTTGGCTCTCTAACATTCTCCTAGAGCTCCACCGTCCTTTGTTGAAAGCCACCTTGGTGTACTGTGAAAACGTCAGCGCCGTGTATCTCTCTACCAACCAAGTCTAACATCAACGCACGAAACATGTTGAGATCGACCTACACTTTGTGCGTGAACGTGTTGCCCTCAGCGCTGTCAAGGTTCTACACGTTCCTTCGTTTCACCAATATGCTGACATCTTCACTAAGGGACTACCAACTCCTTCGTCTCACCAATATTTGGTATGACCGGATTTCTATCATGTTTACTCTATAAAACGATATCAACCAGATTTATGGTGAAATAGATGAAAATATGAAAATCAGGGAGATATAGGTTGAGAAGTATTTATGGAAAGACATCTGATACGAGGTCAAAGTTTGGACTCTGTCTAATATGATGTAATAGTTTTCGTGGGGGAAATAAAACGTTTTCCCTTTATTTTATGTCTTTTTATATTCCCCTTTTTCTATTTATATTGCTAAATTTAGTTGTAATTGTTTCATTCTTATAGTAAAAACTAGATAAAAAAATAGAATATAATATTATTTTTATATAGAGAAATCCTTTGAAAGTACATCTTTGAATTAAATAAATAAAAATTATGTTTAAACAGAAACCAAGTATAATAATAAGTATTCTAAAAAAAATGTGTTACAATTTTGTTGGAGGGAAGAGAGAGTTAACAAAAATTGATTTGATATTTAATAATTATATTACAAAAATTTCTTTTCATAGAGCATTACATATTTTTAAAAATCAAATAAATATACATGAAATATGTAAGATATTCATAAATGAACTGACATAAAAAAAATAGGTATATGCACTGGCGGACCTATTAAGGGGAAAGGGGGTTCAATTGACCCCATAAATATTGAAATTAAGATTTTTTTGTATATAAATCTCTGTGTGATTGTTAGAATATATGGTAAATAATAGGGTTTAATCCTCCCTATGATCCAGGTAACAATAATTTCTGGGTCCGCCAGTGGGTATATGCAAACCAAAACTAGCATGAAAATGTTTCATACTTCAAGTAAAGCCATTTCATCGCACAAATATGAAAATTTCGTACTTCGATATCATTTTTTCTCTATTATATATCTACTTGATATTGTTGTAAACGAGAAACCAAACTACTTAGCCGCCACAAAAGATGGTTAATAAAAAAGTATGAATTATTTATGTTGCATATATATATATATCTTTTTAAAGTTAGGATGTTATGTATAAAGATGGGTTTAATAATCTCCTTGGTCAGAAATACAGATTACACTTGAAATATCAAACTAACCTAAAGAAAGGGTATGCTAGAGTTTTTTAATTAAAAAAAATTGTATGTTTGGAAATACTTCACTTCTTGTGTAAAATAATTATGATTGGTAACATTAACAATTCTTTTTTTCTAAATCTTCAAATAAGCACTTTGAGTACTTCTGATCATAATGTTAATATCAGTTTTCAACTATGTTAATTGTTGTTAAATTGATACTTTTATACCAATTTTATTCAAATGAGAATATTTTCCTTCCAACCAAAACAATATTTTTTTTTTTTTCAGAAATGTTCAGTGATATCTAAATTATTCCGTAAAAGATGTCAAAGTTTACCGATTCTTTTTAATTTTGAACAATTTCTGGTGACAGTTTTTTACGGAACACACGATACTATTTTTAGATAGAAAAAAAATGTTTAAATACATCAGCTAAGAAGATGATAATAATAAAAAAAAAATCTTATCAAAAACTAAAGAATAGCATAATTGTTGGTTTCAGTACTATTCGTTTGATGATCCTCTTCTTCATATTGACAGGTAGTCATCTCACCAACGCCCCAATCTTTAATTTGTGTGTTTTGACCTTATAATTATGTGTTTCCCTTTTGTTCAAATGCATCCATAACTTTAATATCTTATACAAAATCCATTTATTAAATTCCGCATGTCAAATGCAATTTGTTACGTTTGAGATTGTGTTTAGACTTTGTAAAAAGATTTGATAGCTAGGGAGATAAAATACATTTTGTTATGAATAATGTTGTTAATTACTCCATAGTCCATTTAGATGTCTTTTAGGCTATTATAGACCCACTAGTAAATTTTAAAATACTTGGTTTCAAACCTTTTTTTTATGAAGTCAAAAAAAAAAAAAAAATACTAGGTGTCAAACTTAGAACTCTGATATTTTATCTTATAGATATATATATATATATATATATGTTATATCTTAAGAAATGGATCAATAACAAGAAATTATTTATTCATAACACATGATTTTTTCTATTTTAAAAATGAAAAAATTTCAAAAATAAACATAATGTCTAAACTCTAAAGCAACTGAAATCAAAATCTCTCATGATCTTTTTGAGATAAATTGGGTGTGTTTTTCAATTTCTACTGAAAATAATGTGTTTTTATGAAATGATCTTAGTTTAGTGAGAAATGATAAGTCCATTTATGAATGTAGGGATATAGGTGATGGATCGGCCAATTATGGTCCAATGTTAAAAAAAAAAAATTCAATTATACATTTTATTTAAATGGTGGATATATTTCTCAAAACATCAATGAAAACTCTATTAGGCATAATTCAAGTACAAGGAATTAAGCATTTGGATTGTAAAGAGCGAGTTGGCAGGCTTGCGCCGCATAGGACCTGTAATAAACCTGATGGTGCCATATTGTGTGACCGAAATTGCGTAAAAGAAGGTTATAACACAGGAAAATGTGTAATGAAAGGAACAAGCAAAAATTGCATCTGCACCATGTAAGGGAACAAGCAAAATTTGCACATGCACCGCTAAAGACTTCCATGCTCTCAAATACTAAAGGTCTCATCGAAAATGGAAATCGGTGCTTCGTTTTTTTGTGTGTGTTTTCTTTGCTGTTTTAATTCTTTTTACATGTTATTTCTATTTTAAAATCTTATTATATAAAATATGGTTTCAAAAATTATTAATTCACCGGATCATGACATGTGTCAAATTATTAATCTGAGATTTTGACATGTGTAAAAGTTACTATTAATGATTTAAAATAACGACAAAAAACAAAAAATTTAAGGATGGATCTCCATAACCGGCCCATATATTGTCTAAGTCCATGAAGTCCATCGGCCACATTCTCTATACTTAGTCGGTTTAGTGTCCTATTGTTATAAGGCTTTGACCTTTACTATATATAGTAATTCTATCGACTGATTCATTAATAAGAACATGAGAAAACCTCCTTCGATTTTCTCTAACTTTTATAACACGTTATCAGCACGAGGTCACTCTAAAACCCTAAACGAAAAATCCCTAAAACCCTAAACGAAAAATCCCTAAAACCCTAAACCGCCACCGCAACATAAGTCCTTGTTTGTTCAAGCTCGGCGATCGGTACCAGTTCGTGATCAATCCCTGTTTGTGGCTAATCCCTGTTCGTGGCTAGTTCCTGTTCGGAGATCAGTTCGTGTTCGTGAGAAACCTGTGTTCGTGATCAACTCAAGTTCGTGGCCTGTTCGTGATTGTTGCTTGTTCGTGACCAGTTCGAGGTTAGTTGCTAGTTCATGATCTATATAATTTGTGTGTTACCTTATAATTATGTGTTTCCGTTTTGTTCAAATGTATCCATAACTTCTGCATCATAATAGATAATTTTTTAGAATTTTCACTAAGATTAAGAAAAATAATAAATTTTATATTATTATTAATTACTTTTGTTTTACATTTTTTTAATACTCATTTATTTATACCTTTTTACACTTGTCATTCAACTGCATGTCTATTTTTAATTGTTTATTATAAAAACAAAAACATTAATTAGTTATTTGATTTCAACAATAAAAATGCATTAAATATAATAAAGAAATCATCATTTGTGATACAAAAAAATTCTAGAACATCAACCTTTATAATACAGAGGGAGTATCTTAAACAAAATCCATTTATTAAATTCCGCAAGTCAAACGCAATTTGTTACGTTTGACATTTGTGTTTAGACTTTGCAAAAAGATTTGATAACTAGGGAAATAAATTTTGTTATGTATAATGTTGTTAATTACTCCATAGTCCATTTAGATGCCTTTTACTTTTTAGGCTATTATAGACCCACTAGTAGATTTTAAAATATTGGTTTCAAACCTTTTTTTCATGAAGTTAAAACAAAATACTAGGTGAGTAGGTGTCAAACTTACTACTCTGATATTTTATCTTATACTAGATAAGGACCCGTCCGATGTGCGGATTTAAAGTTTTGTAAATAAAAAAAAATTAATAAAAATATATTAAAATTTATTGTACATTATTTATAAAAAAAATTTTTGCTATAATACACTGATTTATATCCATATACAAATATTTTATGTTTGTTACCATTAAAAGTGTATTTTTACACCTAAGTATATTGTATGTTACAAATATATTGTTGACATAATTAATGACATAATAGAAAATTATAAGCTCGGTAATATATGAATCTCAAATAATTCAAAGATGAAAATATAAATTAAATAAAACAATCTAAAAATACTACAATAAATTTTAAAATACAGTATTAGAAAAAGAAGATGCATATTTTGATCTTCCATTTTTTTTGTGTCAACATATTAATCTTACATATTCCAAACTGAAAAAGTAGAAAGTAGGAGTATATTTTGGTTTTAAAAAATAAGGAAAATTTGTTTTCCCATTAAAAAAGTTTGACCAATAGAACAAAGTTGAAAGCAATATTTTTGAATAAATTATTTTGCTAGATGAATAATATGAGACGATCTATGTTTATATAGAAGTGAGTATACATTTTTTAGAATTAATAATTTTCTGTATATTTTCCTTAATCCATTTTCTATTTTATTAGCTAATTTACTCCAATGAGCTCTTTGTTTTTTTTTAAATTTCTTGCTTCCCATTTTCTTGTAAGACTTACTCTCGTTCGACGAAAAAAATGCTTTCTGTTTAGCTGATTTAGTATTATATAATCTCTTTTGTTATCTTGTATTTATATATTCATCTTTTTTTTATGCTACCTATCATGAAAATTAATAGAAATAATAATAACATCATGAGACCTTTGTTAGTCGCAAAAACCTTAGTTATTATGCATATGAAACTTTGTTAACACTTCGACGTCAAAGATTGCATAGTATGCATTATGAAATTGAGAAACGAAACAAAATTCAAAGAAACGATGACGAAAACATGTGGTAATATCTAGGAATATTTTTAGAGTTTTTTAACAATTCTACCACATATGTATCACTGTAGTTTCTAAAATACCACATCTCAAAACTTTTTTCTAAAATACCATAAGAATTGAATAAAATGACTATTGTATCCTTAAACAAAAACTAAACAAAAATATTTATTATTTTATTCATTCTCTTTCTCTCTCATCTAATCTCACCTTTCCTTTTTTTTTAGTTACCGACATTTTTTTCACTTTTTATTTTCTTTCATTTCTTCTTTTACCTTTGTTTTTTAATTACAACTCTATTGATTTTCCTGGAGATTTAAATATAGTGGTGGACAAATTTACACTATATATAGACAATTATAGTTAAAAATAAATCTCGTCCACCAATATGAAAATGCACAATATTAAAGTTTTTGGTAGACAACATTGAAATTTTTGTGGACAACTTTCATATTCATACAAATTAAACAAGTTATATGGGTTCTTCCAAGTAGATAAATTGTTGTGAATACTTTAAACAATTTTTGGTGGACAACATTGAGTTTTTCAGTGGACAACATTGAAATTTACGGTGTACAACTTTAATACTCTTACATATTAGACAAATCATATGGGCTCTCCCAAATTGTATTGGCGGACAAAAATTTGAAACAAAAAACTTACAAAATTTGGTAGACAAAATTATTATCCACAAAGTTTGTTTTTTAGCTATTTGTCTTTTTGCACTTTAATTCTTTCTTTATCCACATTAAATGCCAATATGTCGTATCATGTGTCTGCTGCATAAAAAGACAATATTAATTGGTACCCATTTTATTTGTATATTTATCTTTAAATTCATGCTCATAAATTCAAGGTTATTTTTGACCTTTTAAATACATATTGTGGTAGAACATGAAAGGTGTTTTTCAATGTGGTATAATGGAAAAGATTTAAACAAGATGTGGTAGTTTTGATTAAATTCCCATATTTTTATATAGTTGATTCGGTTAGACAACAAACAAATTGCTTTCGAGACTTGTTCAAGAACAATGATGTGTCAAACAAAAGGTTAATAAAAAATAAAAAAGAAATTTTGACTAAGAAAAACAAAGCTAGTCAAAATTATTTTATTTGGTGAAAAATATGTCATCATCTCTTTGCTGGATGTATTTACAATCCTTTTCCTTTTAGGATTAGTAAATTTTTTTTAATATAATAATATTACAATTATCTTATGCATCGTTTTACCAAGCTTGAAAATTGTGATTTTTGATCGTTAAAATTGACACGTGTCACGATCTGATGGTTTACTAACTTTGATATGTGATTTCTAATCGTTAAAATTGACAGGTGTAACGATCTGATGAGTTACTAATTTATATATTTAATCGTTAAAATTGACACATGTCACGATCTGGTAAGTTTTTAATTTTGATCTCTGATCGTTAAAAGTAACACGTGTCACGATATGGTGAATTACTAACTTCGAGAACTAAACTTTATATAATAAGCTATATATCCCTATATATATATGTTATATCTTAAGAAACGGATCAATAACAAGAAACTAATTGCTTAATTTTTATTTATTCATAACACATGATTTTTTCTTTTTTTAAAAAAAAATAAAAAAAATTCTAAAATAAATATAATGTCTAAACTCTAAAGCAACTGAAATAAAAAATCGTGTTCATGATCTTTTTGAGATAAATTGTGTGTGTATCTTCCAACTTCTAGTATAAAATTATGTGTTTTATTATTATTATGAAGTGATCTTAGTATCGTGGCAAATGATAATTTCACCGAGAGCAGGTACCATCATAACAGAGATCAAATCATGTTCCTTACGAATATAGGGATATGGCTAATAGATCGGCTAATTGTGGTCCGCTGTTAGAGAAAAAAAAACTTTAAGTTAGATATTTTATTTAAATGGCTGATATATCTCTGAACACAGCAATGGCAATTCTATTAGGCATAATTCAAGTACAAGGAAATAAAGATTTTGATTGTAAAGAGCGAGTTAGCAGGCTTGCGCCGCATGGGACCTGTAATAAACCTGATGGTGCCATACTGTGTGGGCGATATTGCGTAAAAGAAGGTTATGGCATAGGAAAATGTGTAATGAAGAGAACAAGCAAAATTTGCACCTGCACCTTATGCGGCTAAAGACTTGCATACTCTCAAATACTAAAGGTTTCATCGAAAATTGAAATCGTTGCTTCATTTTTTTTGCTGTTTTAATTCTTCTTACATGCTATTTCTATTTCAAAATATACTATGCTTTGCAGATATAATTTTATTTCAAAATATAAGATGCTTTTACATCCCCATAAAAATTTAACAATTGAGCTAAAGAATAGGATTTGGAAACTACAAATATTACCAAAAATCAAACATATTTACATTTTTTTTTAAAATCATACAATTTCATAATATATAACTAATTTATATATAATCACACATACATATATCCTGAGTTTTGATCAAAGGTCAATAAAAACCTAACGTGCACTCAACCACGATCTAGTGGTATTGTCGTAACACTTCAAGATCGAATCCACAGAGACCAAATAATTGCACTATGAAATTATGAAGATCAAATATAGCTAAGACAAAAAAAACAAAGTTTGTGAAACAAGTAATAATTAAAAACGGAAAGTAAATAAGTTGTTCTGAATCAATGGGCTCAGGAAATCTATGGGGAATATAATTGATACACAGAGTTTTAAACCCTATTTTCCTACTGCAAGTGCACAGCAAAGAAGTAATACTTAGGGGTCGAATCCCACGAAGACCAAGTTTTACACTATGGTTCTATTGGTTCAATTTCAAGCTAAGACAATTCAAAGTTGGGTTTGTTTGGTAACAGTAACGCGATTAAAACGGTATAAAAAGGCAATAAGCAAAACACTAGATCAGGGGTAATTCTCGGGAATTTCAGAGATAGCAACTAAACAACTATTCAGGGCATAGATTAAGTACCAGTCTAGAACTCAAACATAAATATAAACTGATCCACTGTCGTGGTATCAATAACTCTATCTGATCGATTCTGTGCGGAAACGCGGAGCACGTGCTCAGACATCCGGAGCACATGCTCGGCGGTCCATAAACCCTAAATTGTCGTTTGAGCCCAGAATCGCAGACAAGCATTAAAGAACAGGAATGATAAGTTCACAAATCACCTACACATCAACTTTCGCAGGTCTAGGATAATTTGCCCACTAATGTCTTTTCTAGCAACCTATTACACTTTTGATGAATAGATAAACCTAGAATCATAGATTGGGTGATCAAATCAACCTAAGCATTAAGTCTAACAATATTGAAGACAATCGATTATATAAAGCCCTATTTGTGTTCTGTTGCTAACCCATGAAACCCCTTTTGAAACCCCTAATCTAGCAAAGAAAACTACTCAGACATAGAGAAATGAATAGCCAACATAGATGAGAAATTCAATAGCATAAAAATATAAAAATCACAAAGGTTCAGAATCACTTCTCTAACGTAGCCGCTCTCCCTCTCCCTCACAAAACGTCGCTCCCCCAAAAACCAAAAGAAAAGGTAAGTATCTCTCTCCTAAAACCCTAGGTTAAATAGCATACAAGTAGAGAAAAATAAGGAAAGATTCCAAATTCAAATCTCCCTATTAAAAAGCGATCTCAGCCCTCTTTCTCTCACAAAGGATCGCCTAAAATAAGGGGAATTAGGCAGGGAATCGACGCCTAGATGCTTGCCACGTGTCGTCATGAAACCATAGAATTGGGAGCATGTGCTCAGAACTCGGGAGCATGTGCTCCTGGGTCTAAAATCAGGTTTTCTGCTCCAATTCAACTCCTTTCTGCTCCGATTGCTCCTGCTGTTCCAATCCTTGCTTTTAGCTTCCTAGCCTCTTATTATAACCTGAAAAGGACTCAAACAACTACAAAACTATCAAATAAACGGGGTCAAAGTGAGTCAAAACCGTAACATATCAATAATCTCGGACTAAGGTGGTTAGATGGGGATACGTTACACACCGTTCTAGAAATATTACCAAAAATCAAACACTTTTACTTTTTTTTTTAAATCATACAATTTCATAATATATAACTAATTTTTATATAATCACACATACATATATCTTGAGTTTTGATCAAAGTTCAATAAAAACCTGATGTGCACTCAACCACGATCTAGTGGTATCTTCGTAACACTTCAAGATCGAATCCACATGGACCAAATAATTGCACTATGAAACTATGAAGATCGAATATAGTTAAGACAAAATAAGAAAGTTTGTGAAACAAGTAATAATTAAAAACGGAAAGTTTTGACCATCATGATCTTAGCTTTCCGGGAAACAGTTTCAGCCTAGAGTTGAACAACAAGACTTGATCATTAGGAGCAAAGGTCCTAGTGAGGATCCGCTTGTCATGGTAGGCTTTGGAACGCTCCTTGTAGAGTTTTGAGTTTTCATAGGCGAGGTGCCTAATCTCCTCTAGCTCATGCAGTTGCATCTTCCTCCTTTCATGGGCGCTCTTAGTGTCAAAGTTCAGCATTTTTACTGCCCAAGCAGCCTTGTACTCTAGCTCAACAGGAAGGTGACACGCCTTACCATACACCAAGTGAAACGGTGTAGTCCCCAGGGGTGTTTTGTAGGCGGTTCTATAAGCCCATAGAGCCTCATCTAGCTTCTGAGACCAATCCTTCCTTGTTGTGTTCACTGTTTTTTGCAAAATGCTCTTAATCTCCCGGTTAGAGATCTCAACTTGGCCGTTTGTTTGTGGGTGGTAGGGGGTGGCGACCTTGTGCCTCACTCCATTATTCTTGAGAAGACTCTCAAAGACCTTGTTAATGAAATGCGATCCACCATCGCTAATGACTACCCGTGGGACACCAAACCGTGGGAAAATAACCGACTTGAACATCTTGAGCATGGTCTTTGCATCATTATTGGGGCTGGCCAAAGCTTCTACCCACTTGGACACGTAATCGACAGCCACCAATATGTACTCATTGCCGAATGAGTTCGGGAAAGGTCCCATGAAGTCAATTCCCCAAACATCAAATACATCAACCTCCAAGATGAAATTCTGAGGCATTTCATTCCTCCTACTGATGTTCCTTTGTCTCTGACATGTGTCGCAAGTAGACACGAACCGCTGCGCATCTCTGAACATGGTAGGCCACCAATAACCCGCTTGAAGAGCTTTGGACACGGTTTTGAAAGTAGCAAAGTGTCCAGCATAGGGTGAGCTATGGCAATGAAACAAGACTCCAGGAACCTCCTCCTCAGTCACACACCTCCTGAAAACACCATCCGAGCAATGCCTATAGAGGTAAGGCTCATCCCAAAAATACCGCCTTATGTCTTTTAGGAACTTCTTCTTCTTGTTCCCCACAAACTCAGTAGGTTATTTCTCTGCTGCTAGGTAGTTTGCATACTCTCCAAACCAAGGAAAACTCGGCTGTTTGTTGGTATCGATTGCCTTGCACGGGGTTTTCGGAGCATGTGCTCCCAGGTGGAGCATGTGCTCGGCGGGATCAAAGATGCCGATCGAATAAACATGTTCTTCAGGAAGGCTATCATCCAAGGGTAGCTCTTCTTCTATCCTCATTCTTGACAAGTGATCTGCAACTCCGTTCTCAATACCCTTCTTGTCTTTAATCTCCAAGTCAAACTCTTGAAGCAACAAAATCCAACGGAGTAGCCTTGGTTTTGCATCCTTCTTGGTCAGTAGATACCTCAATGCTGCATGATCAGTGTGAACAACCACTTTGGAACCAACAAGGTATGATCGGAACTTCTCAAAAGCAAACAAAACCGCTCAAAGTTCTCTCTCGGTTGTAGCGTACTTGCACTGAGCCTCATCCAAGGTGCGGCTGGTATAGTATATCACGTGCAACTTCTTGTCTTTTCTCTGTCCCAGAACCACTCCCACGGCATAATCACTCGCATCAGTCATGACCTCAAAGGGAAGGTCCCAATCAGGCGGTTGCACAATCGGAGCGCTAACCAAAGCTCCTTTGATCGTGTGAAAGGCTTCCAAGCAAGCAGAATCGAAATCAAACTTCACTTCCTTACACAACAGTTGGGTAAGTGGTCTTGCTATCTTGGAGAAATCCTTAATGAACCGTCTGTAGAAACCGGCGTGGCCAAGGAAACTGCGGATTTACCGAATTAGGCGGTTGTAAACTCATCATCACCTCAACCTTGGCTTTGTCAACCTCAATCCCCTTTTCAGAAATCTTGTGTCCCAGCACTATCCTCTCTCTGACCATGAAGTGGCATTTCTCCCAATTCAGCACCAGATATTTGTCTTCACACCGCTGCAACACCCTGCACAAATTAGACAAACAAACGGAAAAGGAGCTCCCATAGACGGAGAAATCGTCCATGAAAACTTCTATTATATCCTCAATCAGGTCAGTGAAAATGGACATCATGCATCGTTGGAAGGTGACTGGTGCATTGCACAAGCCAAACAGCATTCTGCGGTAAGCAAAGGTGCCGTAAGGAAATGTGAATGTGGTATTCTCTTGATCGTCGGGATGGATTGGGATCTGAAAGAAACCTGAATAGCCATCTAAGAAACAGTAGTAAGGATGGTTAGCCAATCTCTCAAGCATTTGATCAATAAACGGCAAAGGAAAATGATCCTTACGGGTCGCAGCATTAAGTTTTCTATAGTCTATGCACATGCGATGTCCCGTAACTGTCCTAGTAGGAATCAACTCATCCTTATCATTCTTAACCACTGTAATTCCACCTTTCTTAGGGACTACATGAATTGGACTAATCCAGGAACTATCAGAAATAGCATAAATTACACCCGCATCTAGAAGTTTCATTATCTCTTTCTTAACAACATCCTTTAGATTCGGGTTCAACCTCCTCTGATGTTCTACCGAAGTCATTGATTCATCTTCTAGATGTATCCTATGCATGCAAAGATCTGGTGAGATTCCTGGGATGTCATCTAGTGAATACCCTAGAGCCTTTCTATACTTCCTAAGTTCACAAAGGAGCAAAGCGGTCTCTACATTGTTTAGTTCAGAGTTCACTATCACGGGATATGTAGAGTTAGGACCTAGGAACGCGTACCTTAGTCCGGCTGGAAGTGGTTTTAGCTCTACCTTTGGAGCTCTTAACTCGCTCCAAGGACCGTCTGCTGACTTTACCGGAGCATGTGCTCCGGAATCCGGAGCAGGTGCTCCCTCGGCGGATTCCTCTCCTGATTGGTTCTCATCGTCTAGGCTGGCGTAAGCTACCAGTTGCTGGAACCGTGTACCTGCATCCAAAATGCTTGTAAAACCATCAGCTTCCTCATTCAAGAATACATACTTACCCTCTGCCTTTGTCAAGGCAACCTCCAACGGGTCGAGAGTGAGAACTTCATCGGTAACCTCATGTGCAACCTCTGAACCATCATCAACCACAAAAGTCTGACCATCTATCATAGGTTTCTTGAGCAGCTTATTCATCTCAAACCTTGCGATCATATCCCCCAGCTGGAGATCGATCGCTCCCCCTTGCACATCAATAATCGCACCAGCTGTGCATAAGAATGATCTACCTAAGATCAGGGGGTCACGTGATTCTTCTTCAAGTTCCCTAACCACAAAGTGTGCTGGTATAAGCGTGTCCCCTATCTGGACATGTAAATCCTCCAACACTCCTATGGGGCGCTTGGTGGATCTATCCGCAAATACTAACGAAATCCGTGTAGACTTGAACTTCGTGTATCCCAGCCTTTTAGCCACTGAATATGGCATAAGGTTCACACTAGAACCTAGATCACAGAGGGAGTTTACAAAAATCGTTTTACCGATTCTCACGAATAAGACAAATCGCCCTGGATCATCTCTCTTCTTTAGCACTTTGTTTTGCAGCACAGCACTGCACTCTCTTGAAACCATCATCACGTTCTCTTCCTCTGACACTCCCAGAAACTAACCCTTTCACATATCTCTTCAAAGCAGGTATCATCTGAACAACATCAGCTAGGGGTAGTTTTACCGTCAATTCTCTCAACATCTCCTTCCACTTTGCATCCTCCAAATCCTTGCGAGATTTCTTAGGAGGAACAGGGTAAGGAACCCTAGGGGTGTACACGCGTGCAGGAGGTACCTCAGTACGAACGGTCTGATCGGGAGTCGGGAGCACGTGCTCGCTGGGTGGGAGCACATGCTCGCCGGATGCTTCGGCTTCTTTTTTACTCAACGGTGGAGTCTCAGCAGCATGTTGAGGAAGGTATTCTTCAGCAATACCCTTGCCCTTGTCAATCCTAGCGGATGGTGCTTCTCTAGGGGGTAACTTCTTTCCTCCCCTTAGCTCAATCGCATTGACATACTCGTTCCGCGGGTTTGCTTCCCCTTTGCCGGGCAGAGTCCCAGGAGTTCTTTTCACGGCTTCAGCAGTCTGTGCAACCTGAACATCAAGCTTCTTCACATGTGACATTACTGCCTCATACTTCCCATTAAGGTCATTGTACATGGTATCGACCTTAGCGTTGATTTCCACTGAAGCTTTGTTTGATTCACCAAGAGTTGTTGCATCATGTTTTTCAGCTCATCCTGAGAGCTGCTAGCAGATGAAGGTCCCAACTGCTGGTTGGTGAAAGGCAGTGCTTGTTGAGCGCTTGTATATGCCTGCTGGTTCCCCCCTTGGAAACGGTTTTGAGTGGGCACAAACTGTTTGCCATGGAAGTTGTTTGAGAAGGTTTTCTGATAACCCATCTGATTCTGAGCTCCTTGCTGCGGATACACTTGATCCTGAGGGTTCTCCACGTTGGTGCTTCTGTAGGACAAGTTCGGATGGCTTTTGTAGTTCGGGTTGAAACCCTTGTTCTGCACAAAACCTTGCCCACTCACATAATTAACCTCCATCGTTTCATCCTCTCCATCACAAATCTCCTGAGCTAGCGGCATGTCTCCCGTCTCATCGACAAAATGGTCAGTTTTCTGGCTCCCCTTCAGAAGAAGGTTCACCTTGGCTGTCAACTCGTCGATCTTTTGCGTATCGACACTGTTGACCTTCACGGACCTGTCATACTCAGGAGCCTTGTTGCTGGAGCTTGCAGCTAGGTTCTCAATCAACTGATATGCTCCTTCCTTAGACTTTGTCATAAAATCCCCATTGCTGGCCGAGTTGAGAGCGTTTCTGTAGTCCCAGTTAACTCCATCATAGAAAATGCCCAGAATCTGTTCATCACTGAATCCATGGTGCAGACACTCTCTACGGTACTCTTTGTACCTCTCCCAAGCCTCGCAGAAGGCTTCTCCAGTGTGCTGTTGGAACGATGAAATCTTGTTCCTCAGGGCAGCGGTCTTAGCCTTGGTGTAGAAATGGTCCAGAAACGCAGATCTACACTGTTCCTATGATGTCAGAGACCCAGGTGGCAATGACTTCAGCCAACGTGAAGCTCTATCCGCAAGAGACAAGGGAAAGAGCTTGCACTTCAGAAAGTCTGGCGGTATCCCATTTGAACCAGTGGTGCTACATATCTCCTCAAAATTCTCGATGTGGTGCATCGGAATCTCAGCTGGGAGACCGTGAAATAGGTGCTGCTTCACTAGAGAGATCATCTGTGGCTTGATCTCAAAATCTTGTATCGGGATGGTGGGAGGAACAATAGCCGCTCGGTTGGTGTAGAACACATGCGGGTTGTCCTTGTCCCCAATGGACGGTTGTGGCGGCGCGACTCTTTCGTGTTGAGCATGGAGCAACTGCCCCAACTGTTGTCGAAGTTGCTGCAACTCGGCAGCCATATCGTCATTGTTTCTGTTGTCACCCATGTTGACGGATTGAAACTTTCTGTTCTTGCGGTTTGTTCTTTCTGCCAAAGAGAGCTCTGCGGCTGACAAAGCAACTACTTCTTCGGTGTTGTTTCTTCTTGTAGATCTTCTTGACATGCACCTGAAACACACACAAAGAAGAAGCAGAAAGACAAATCAGTAAGGTCTTAGTCTAGTAATTTCACCGAAAACCAAAGGTAAAAATTTGGTCCCCGGCAACGGCGCCAAAAACTTGATACACAGAGTTTTAAACCCTATTTTCCTACTGCAAGTGCACAGCAAAGAAGTAGTACTTAGGGGTCGAATCCCACGAAGACCAAGTTTTACTCTATGGTTCTATTGGTTCAATTTCAAGCTAAGACAATTCAAAGTTGGGTTTGTTTGGTAACAGTAACGCGATTAAAACGGTACAAAAAGGCAATAAGCAAAACACTAGATCAGGGGTAATTCTCGGGAATTTCAGAGATAGCAACTAAACAACTATTCAGGGCATAGATTAAGTACCAGTCTAGAACTCAAACATAAATATAAACTGATCCACTGTCGTGGTATCAATAACTCTATCTGATCGATTTTGTGCGGAAACGCGGAGCACGTGCTCAGACATCCGGAGCACATGCTCGGCGGTCCATAAACCCTAAACTGTCGTTTGAGCCCAGAATCGCAGACAAGCATTAAAGAACAGGAATGATAAGTTCACAAATCACCTACACATCAACTTTCGCAGGTCTAGGATAATTTGCCCACTAATGTCTTTTCTAGCAACCTATTACACTTTTGATGAATAGATAAACCTAGAATCATAGATTGGGTGATCAAATCAACCTAAGCATTAAGTCTAACAATAGTGAAGACAATCGATTATATAAAGCCCTATTTGTGTTCTGTTGCTAACCCATGAAACCCCTTTTGAAACCCCTAATCTAGCAAAGAAAACTACTCAGACATAGAGAAATGAATAGCCAACATAGATGAGAAATTCAATAGCATAAAAATATAAAAATCACAAAGGTTCAGAATCGCTTCTCTAACGTAGCCGCTCTCCCTCTCCCTCACAAAACGTCGCTCCCCCAAAAACCAAAAGAAAAGGTAAGTATATCTCTCCTAAAACCCTAGGTTAAATAGCATACAAGTAGAGAAAAATAAGGAAAGATTCCAAATTCAAATCTCCCTATTAAAAAGCGATCTCAGCCCTCTTTCTCTCACAAAGGATCGCCTAAAATAAGGGGAATTAGGCAGGGAATCGGCGCCTAGATGCTTGCCACATGTCTTCATGAAACCGTAGAGTTGGGAGCATGTGCTCGGAAATCGGGAGCATGTGCTCCTGGGTCTAAAATCAGGTTTTCTGCTCCAATTCAACTCCTTTCTGCTCCGATTGCTCCTGCTGTTCCAATCCTTGCTTTTAGCTTCCTAGCCTCTTATTATAACCTGAAAAGGACTCAAACAACTACAAAACTATCAAATAAACGGGGTCAAAGTGAGTCAAAACCGTAACATATCAATAATCTCGGACTAAGGTGGTTAGATGGGGATACGTTACACACCGTTCTAGAAATATTACCAAAAATCAAACACTTTTACTTTTTTTTTTTAAATCATACAATTTCATAATATATAACTAATTTCTATATAATCACACATACATATATCTTGAGTTTTGATCAAAGTTCAATAAAAACCTGATGTGCACTCAACCACGATCTAGTGGTATCTTCGTAACACTTCAAGATCGAATCCACATGGACCAAATAATTGCACTATGAAACTATGAAGATCGAATATAGCTAAGACAAAATAAGAAAGTTTGTGAAACAAGTAATAATTAAAAACGGAAAGTAAATAAGTTGTTCTGGATCAATGGGCTCAAGGAATCTATGGGGAATATAATCTCGGACTAAGGTGGTTATATGGGGATACGTTAAACACCGTTCTAGAACTCAAATCACGGTTATAAACCTAACCTACTTTTGCAGCGTTAACTATCTATGCAATGAATTCAGATCCTAAACCATCGTTTGGATCTAGCAAATCAAGCAAGCAATAAAAAATTAAGTTTGATATGTTCCCAAGGTGCCTTAACTTCAACTTCCGTTGGCTAAGGATCACCTTGCTCACCTAAGTTCTTTTCTAGCAACTCAACAACACTTTTGGTGCCACGATGAATTAAACCTACGATAATAAACTAGGTAGCTAATCTAGTTTAGGTTTTAAGAACAACAATAGATGAAGAACAAAATAGATCAACCCCAAATCTAAAACACCATCGTTAGAGAATCATAAATTTCTTTGAAACCAAAAACCCAATAGAATAACTACTCAGACATGGAGATAAATGAACGACAAATCAATGATGAAAAAAACATAATTGAATTGCAAAATAATAGAAAATAGGGTTTATAAATCTTCTCCAAAGTGTCAAGAAGGATTAGCGATCTTCTCCCCCAGCTCTTAATACAATATAGTCTCAGAAAATAAAGTTTATATCTCTGAAGACCGAGCCTCTAACTTAAATATCAAAATAAAAATCCTAAAAGTCGGTTTAAAACGAAAAAAGAAAAGTTGCTTTAGGTACGGGATCGGTCGATCCCGAATAAGGATCAGCCGATCCTCGATGCTTTTTCTGTGTTTGCTCCATCTGCTTGCTAGTCCGATCAGTTTTCACCAAATTGGTTCCAGATGTATGTTTTGATCCCAAAATACTAAGTTTTCTTCCAAAGTAGCATAGAACTTATACAGACTCACAAAAGACTATAAAGATTCTAAAAATACACTTTGACTCAATAAAAGACTCAAAACAAATGTTAAACTATGGTTAAAACCTATAAAATACAAACACATCAAGTTTCTTTGTTTTTTTATTGTTCAACTTTGTTAATAATTTTCAATAGTATTTTTGAAGATTTGAGGTAAAAAAAATTAATGATATAAATGAAAATTAACTATAATATTCAAATATTTAATTTAAATTGTTTCTATAAACTAACACATAACCTAAAATCTTTAGTGATAAAAACGAAATCATTCTCTATAAAATCATATAAAGTGCAAGCAAAACTTTAAAGTATAATTTCCAGAAATTAATCTTATTTCATGTCTTTTTATATTCCCCTTATTTTAATTTATATTGCTAAATTTAGTTATAATTGTTTCATCCTTGTAGTAAAAGCTAGATAAAAAATAGAATAGGATATTGTTTTTATAGAGAGAAATCCTTTGAAAGTACATCTTTGAATTAAATACATAAAAATTAATGATCTTTATGTAATTATATGTTTAAACAGAAACTAAGTATAATGGTAAGGATTCTAAAAAAAAGGTGTTACAATTTTGTTGGAGATAAGAGAGAGTTAAGAAAAATTAATTTGATAATTAATAATTATATTACAAAATTTTCTTTCCATAGAGCATTACATATTTTTAAGAATCAACTAAATATACATGAATACGTGAGAGATTCATAAACGAACTGACATAAAAAAAAATTAGGTATATGCAAACCAAAACTAGCATGAAAATGTTTCATACTTCAAGTAAAGCCATTTCATCGCACATATATGAAAATTTCGTACTTCGATATCATTTTTTCTCTATTATATATCTACTTGATATTGTTGTAAACGAGAAACCAAAATACTTAGCCGCCACAAAAGATGGTTAATTAAAAACCTATGAGATATTTATGTTGCATATATTATTATATATTATTATATATTAAGAGAAGGTTTTTCTCAACTTTTTCTAAAGACATGACACATGGTTTGTTATATAGCTGACATCTGTTCTCACCTCATTTTTACAACCTTTGTTTTTATTTTTACGTACTTAAACAAATTAGTCAAAATACAGGCCCACCAAACTATATTGTCAGCCCCTAAAACAAAAAGGCAAAAACGATGTCGATCCCACATGTTCTTACTTCTCATCTTCTCACTTTTTCACCATCGTTCCAGTAACCTTTGTGTTTTTGTATTAGTTTATTTAATCATCAATTCTTAAAAATCTCATCTTCTGCAAAACGTAAAAATTTTTGTAATTATTTATTCTGAACATAACGTCTTTTGTATTAATAAGTAACGTTTTTTGTATTTGGGGGTTTATAGTTAAGGGATTTTTCTATTTTTTCTCTATAGGTAACTTCTCCTGTTCATGTTTAGATGAAGTAGCAAGTTGAGCCGTAGTGTCGTCTGGTGAATACCTCTTTATTGTTCATGCATATTTGATATCTAATTTCTTTTCACTGTATCATTATTTGGGTTTATAATGTGGCTGAACTTTTTTGTAGTTCAGCCAATTTTGTTCCTTTCTTTTTAATTTATATGGTGGATTATGGTACATACTTGTGACTAGATCTGTGAGAGATTGCAGTTGAAACCATATTATATTCATATTTCGATTTTGTCTTTCATTCTTTCTACACCAGTGCCCTGTTTTTTTCTTTTTTTTTTTAAGGCATAACACCAGTGCCCTGTTGGAGAATTTATTATTTAAAGTAAGAAGAACATAAAAAATAAAGACAGAGAAGAGACAAGGATCACCACAAAAAGATCACCACAGAGAAGAGACAAGGATCACCACAAAAATATTTTTTATCAGTAAAAATTATTGAGCTCAAATATAATCATTTCAACTTTTGAGTATAAATATATAACTTATTACTCAGTGATATAGAGCATATATATTTTTAAGATAATATTTCTTTGTTATATCTATTTGCGATTTTACGTGGGATTTTAGTTAAAATTTTTATCAATATTCAATAAGAATCATTGAATATATATATAAATTTGAAGATTAAAAGATAAATCAATATAAATGCCGTACTTATATTACTAACCTATATATAACATATATTGTCTATTGTAGTAATAATATTGTCGGCAATCTTCTGACATTTTATCTTTAAAAGAGTTCATTCCATATTCATATCCCATAAAAACATAATTTTAAAAGTTTTAACGTCAATGTCGATCGTTGACCTAATTATAGAGACCATTTAAACATATCGATATCCTACATTAAATGAAAATATACAAAGTTTTATGAACAGTTTCACTGGAGTAATACTTGGGTTCACCCCTAGGGGTGAACCTCTTTGTTCACTTCCTTATAAAATAAGGAAATAAAATCTGTACACATTTATTATAAAATTAAAAACTTAAACCGCTCTTTTATAAATCCAAACCGATATATAATTTTATTGTAATTGTAAAATCTAAACCCTAATCATCTCATTTGTAAACCCAAACCGACATATACTTTCGTTCTAATTGTTAAATCTAAACCCTAACCATCTCATTTGTAAACCCAAACCGACATATAATTTCGTTCTAATTGTAAAATATAAACCCTAACCATCTCATTTGTAAACCCAAACTGACATATAATTTTGTTCTAATTGTAAAATCTAAACCCTAACCACCTCATTTGTAAACCCAAACAGACATATAATTTCGTTTTAATTACAAAATCTAAATCCTAATTCTCATTTATAAACCCAAACCGATATATAACCTCTTTTAATTGTAAAATCTAAACCAAGACAATATTTAACTTTCTTTAAATAAAAGTATACAGAATTTGTTTCCTTAATTAGTTTTGTTTTTAAATTTAATTTTTATTATTTTTTAAATAAAATATTAGATAGAACATTCTGATTGGTTGAGAGAGAATGGGGTGAATACAAAGGTTCACCCCTAGGGGTGAACCTAAGTATTTTTCGTTTCACTGCTATGTCACTACAATGAGGTTGTCCAAATGCATCATCTGCCATAATAGAATTTCAGACTAAGTCAAAAATGCTTAAATGATGAAACATTTAAACCCCAATGAATATCTATTCACTAATCCAAGCTACATATTTTTCTAAAATCTCATATGTTATTTGCTGATGTTAATTTTGTGATACAACCTCAACTTCATCTTATTTTCATGTTTAGATTTTTATAAATACAATTACATAACTTCTTTTTTTACTTCACCATGCATTAAAATCTTACTTAGATTCTAAAACTCATTAACTCATTCTAAATTTTGGAATATAATCATTTTTTGGTTATAATTTTAATAATAACATTATTTCTAAAACAAATTTATAGTATTATTTTTACTATTTAAAATTTTTCATTTAATTTACTTAATTCTTTTTTAGATAGTTATTATTTTTATTATTTACTAAAAATTATATTAGTGGTTATACTATTTTAAAAATTAATTAATTTTAGTTAATTCGTTTTTTATTTATTTTTTATTATTATTAATTATAATTAAAAATAGTATTTTTTTTTTATGCCAAAAAAATGATTAAATGGTTTGCAGAAGCAGCTCTTGCTCTTGCTCGCTTTTTGTAATAACAAAATATGGCAGTACTAAATATGATACTAGCTAGTTACAAAGCCGAGTGCAACAACACTCAGAATTATAATTAGTTTAGTGTGTGGCTTATCCTTTTTCTCTCAACAAAAATAATAATAATAATAATAATAATAATAATAATAAACTGGATGATGGCTTTAATTATATATTTTTACCGATCGAACTTTATATATTAACAAGAAAAACAATATATAAAACAGACCGTGATATTTGACAAAAAGATCTTGCCCGTCGGTGACGTAATTGCTGTTGCGGACATCCGAAAGCTCTCCGGTCCAGATCACACAACCCGGTCTTCGACTTTGCTCAACAGTAGTAAACGCCGTACAGTTACAATCGTTCACGCACCTCTGCTCAAATTCGTTGAAATCAACTTGCCAATCCACGAAAGCTTTCGTAGTATGAGGCAACTTGTTATTTATCAGCCGAAAATTGTGAAATTCAACATATATATATATATATGCAAGTCAAAAATTACATTGCAAATCGATATCCGATTATTTTAAACCCGCTTAAACCATCATATAGCATGAAATCAAGGCGTCCAATCACTGCATAGCGCGCCTAATCACCGGCCTAAAATGCAGTATTAGAACACTTCAACTTATCAGAAGTTAATTTATTGTTTATGTTATTGTTATAATGCATCCTTTAAATACTATGCCAGAAAGAATCCTTTAAAGCTAAAATTTAATTATTTTATTTTATATGAAATTGCACAAAAGTTTGAAGTTTAAGATGTCAGGATACAATTCAGAATCTCTGACCACTAAATAAGTTGGATTAAGGTGCCCAAGTATTACATATGGTTTACTCACGATTATATCTATACTCAGAAGATAGACATACACACATATATATATATAAGAAAGATATTTTGGATAAATGCATTGTTTAAATACTGGAAAGAGTTCGTCCAAGAATAAAAAATCACACAACTTTAAACAATAATGTAAGTGAAAATACACTAGATTGACCCAAATTTGGGTAAAAATAACTCAATTGACATATTATAGTATCTCATTACTAGATTGACACAATATTTATGTAAAAAGACCAAAAACCCAAAAAAATAATAATTAAGTTTTTTTATTAGAAAAAACGAAAATTTGAAATAAAAAAAAGAATAAAACAAAAAAAGAAAAGAAAAATATAGTGTATAAAATAATAAGTTAAAATATGATTTTTAATTTTTTTATTTAAAAATATGTTTATTAAAATATTATGTATTAAAATATGATTTTTTTGAAAAAAAAATCGAAAACATGTTTTATAAAACTATAATGAAATAAAATATGATTAAAAATTTTATTTAAAAAATATATCTGTGTTGATGTTTAAAATATAATTTTCTTCAAATCTTTAGAAAAAGAATATGATAAAAAATCTGATATATAAAATTATGATTTGTCAATAAAAAGATGTATAAAATATGACTTAAAACATATATCTATGCTAATGTATAAGAATATGATATATAAATAGAAAATAAAGAAACAATTAATAATTTTAATGGCGAATATAGCAACTAATCTAAACAAATTTGGTAACAAACATCAGATTTTTGGAAACCAAAAATAAAACTGTTATAACAAAAAAACAAATCTGACATAACATAAAATAAATCTGTTGTCACTATAATTACATCTAATAAATCTGTTATCAAACAACAGATTTTTTGAAGCCAAAAACAAAGTTGTCATAACATAAACAAATCTGCCATAACATATGGTTTTAATGTAGGTCTCTTTAGCAATTTTAAAAAACTTTAACAAAATTGTTATCAAACGACAGATTTTTAGTTAAATTAAAAAATCTGTTGTATTATGAAATAAATCTGTTATCACTAGACGTCAAACTAGTAATTATTTTTTCATAAAAAAATCTGTCACAATACGACAGATTTTTTGCGAAAAAATAAATCTGTAACAAGTGTAAAAAATAAATCTGCCACATATTATAACCAGTCTGCTATATATTATGAAAGTCTTTGGTGTCTTTATAAATAAGTCTGCCGTTAAAATAAATCTGTCACCAATTATAAATCTGTCGTAACTATCTTCAAATAAATCTGTCATCCAAAATAAATCTGTCGGACATACACAAATAAATCTGTCGTGCAAAAACAAATCTGTCGTAAATAAACAAATCTGTCACAACTAGTCCGACAGACTTTTGAAAATATTTTTATTTTTTTTTAAATGCTGGAATTTTTTATTTTTTTTTAAATGCTGGAATTTTTTAAAAGGGTAAATTTGACTTTTTATTTTTTCCTGACAAAGCAAAAAAAGTATTTTAAGCATAAAAATAACTCAACTAACCCTCATATTTTATGAGTTAATTAAGTAATTAATCTTTTAATTTGGATCAATCTAGTTTTTTCCCATAATGTAAAGTGTTTAGAAAAAAAAAAAAAAGAAAAAAAAACTATTCGTTAATTTGAAAATTTAGGTAACAGCAATAGGGATATATATATTATGGGTCTCCATGATCATGATGATAGTTAAAAACTTAAAATAGTCTAAAAAAAATATTCATTCCAAAAAAAAAAATATTTAATTTCAATTGTAACATATTAATTTTTTTTTTCTTTGTAAGAAAAGAGGTCGCCATCATCTTCTGTCTCGCTCTCTCTCTCTCTTACAAAATCCTCCCCCCAAGAAAAAAGGATGCTTAAACCATAAGAAAGCCAAATCTCAAATCTCTCTCTCTTCTTTTCTTAATTGGGTGGGGGATTTATTAAAGGAAACCATTTTTTACAGATAAAAAAAAAATAAAAATAAAAAAGGAAAGGTTTTTAATAACCAGATGATGATGATGATGATTTGAAGAAAACCCTCCCTCCCCTCTCTGTTTCTTTCTTCTAATTTCCTACATTTCCTCATCTGGGTCGGTCTCGTCTCATCTCCAACAATGGTGATTCTTTTTTCTTTACTCTCTCTCTCTCTCTCGTCTTCATAAATTCATATTCACCTTCTGGGTTTTTTTTTTTCCTTTGGTTTTGTGATTTAAAAGATTCAATTTTTTTTTTTTTTTTTCAGATTTGAAGATCACCCAAAATTCGCTACTATTTTTGATTAGGACAACAACAATATGTATCTGATTCCTCCGTCTTAGTAGATTTGCAGACAACAACAACAACAGCAGATATAAAGAAAAGTATGTTTCTTTTTAAAAAATTTCATCTCTCATCTTAATCGATTGGTTTTTGTAATGGTTTTCTCGGAACTGAAATTGAATTGGAGCAGGAGCTTAAAAAGATGGAATCGGATCTGGGGAAGCTCTTCGTTGGTGGGATTTCGTGGGATACAGATGAAGAAAGGTTAAGAGACTATTTTAGCAACTACGGTGATGTTGTTGAAGCTGTGATCATGAGAGACCGTGCCACTGGTCGTGCTCGTGGCTTTGGTTTCATTGTTTTCTCTGATCCTTGTGTTGCTGAGAGAGTCATCATGGTCGACAAACACATCATCGATGGCCGCACGGTTAGTCTCTAGTCTATTGGAATCGGAGGAATCATCTTCATCTCTCTCTCTCTCTCTCTCTCTCTCTCTCTTGCTTGCGTTTCGAAAGTGTATTATATAAAAAGATCAATTAATCTGTTCTTTCAGGTTGAGGCGAAGAAGGCCGTGCCTCGAGATGATCAGCAGGTGCTAAAACGACACGCTAGTCCTATCCACCTTATGTCACCTGTCCATGGTGGTGGCGGTGGTGCAAGGACAAAGAAGATCTTTGTTGGAGGTTTACCGTCCAGCATTACCGAGGAAGAGTTCAAGAACTACTTTGATCAGTTTGGTACTATTGCTGATGTTGTGGTAATGTATGATCATAACACGCAGAGGCCCAGAGGGTTTGGTTTCATTACTTTTGATTCAGATGATGCTGTTGACAGAGTTCTTCTCAAGACCTTTCATGAGCTCAATGGAAAACTAGTTGAGGTCAAAAGAGCGGTACCTAAGGAGATTTCCCCTCCTGCTTCTTCTAGTAACCGAAGCCCGCTTCCTCTCGGTGTTAACTATGGTGGAGGCGTGTCTAATAGGATGTCTGCTAATAGCTACTTTAACAACTTTGCTCCTGGTCCTGGTTTTTATAACAATCTAGGAGGCTCTGTTGTTGGTGGTCGCTTTAGTCCTGTTATTGGTAGTGGTAGAAATGCGGCTTCTGCTTTCGGCCTCGGTTTGAATCATGAACTGAGTTTGAATTTGAATCCTAGCTATGATGGGACTACTTCTACATTTGGGTATAACCGGCTTCCAAGCAACCCTTACTTCAACGGTGCTTCCCCAAACCGTTACACCTCTCCAATCGGGCACAATAGAACTGATTCTCCTTACAATTCTAACAATAGAGGCTTATGGGGAAACAGAACCGATACTGCAGGTCCCGGTTGGAACTTGAATGAAAACAACAGAGGAAACTGGGGACTTCCTTCTTCTTCTTCTGCTGTTGCTAATGATAACAGTGGCGGCTATGGAAGAAACTTTGGGACAGGTTCTGGACTTTCCTCGTCCCCATTTAACGGTTTTGAAGGTTCTATAGGGGAATTGTACAGAGGGAGCTCGGTTTACAGCGACTCAACGTGGCAGCAACAGCAGCAGCAGCTACCATCTCAGTCTTCTCACGAGCTAGACAATTTGTCTCGCCCTTACGGCTATGACATTGACAATGTAGGTTCAGACCCATCTGCAAATGACTCAGAAGGATACAATGGAAGCCACGATGTTGGAAATAGACAAACTAATAGAGGTAACAAAAAAACAAAATGCTTAACTTTGTTCTTCTCAAAAGACTTGTAACATTGGTTAATACATTTGATCGCTATCGAAATGTTCTGATCTGTTTTTTGTTTACTTGTTTAGGTATTGAGGCATAGGTTATCAAAAACCAAGAAAGAAAAAAAAAAGAAGTTGAGAGAGATTTGTAAATTGAAAAGCAACCAATTTCAGTTGCAGAGAGTGAAGAGGTTCTTCTCATGACAAAGAAACCAACTTTGTTGATCACACAGTGTGAGTCCTTTGCCAAAGATTCTGGTTTTGCTTTCTCTTTGTTAGACCAAAAAAATACCAAAAGAGAAAACAAACAACAGTTTTATATTTCTTATTACATAAAAGATCAGAGATCATAGCAGCCAAAGATACTACAAGATGGATGAAGATTTGCTTTCAAAGTTCGTCTCAAACACTTCTTTTCTTTTCTTTCATAGAAATAACCAAACAATGATCGTAGAATTTTCGATCAAAAGATTCTTCAGAGTTCTGTGCTCTGTTTTGTAATTTTACTTACTTTTTTTTTCTTTCTTTTTTTACAAATCGAACTGTTTATGAAAACTTTGATTTCTTTTACTTTTTTTTTTTAATTAGCGTTGGAGAAAATGTTGTGTAAGAGAGGGTTAGAGGGATATGACTATTTTGTTGCATGTATCCCTAATGAGATATATTCAATTTAAAAAAAAAAAGTTATATACTTATATGTATGTTTATTATTTGTGCGTTTGTGAAAATTCTTTTATATTTTAGATCTTCAATGTAAGTGAACATTAATATTCCTGACTCTAATTGGAAATAAACTAAAACAAATATAACTAGGTCATAGAATTGACTAAAATATGTTTTGAGAAGTTTAATAAAACTATAAAAATATGTTTTGAGAAGTTTAATCAATACAAAAAAGAAGAATGAGTTGCATTTCTAGTATGACACATCAGCTTCAACATTGAAACATGACCTACACATCAGTTAAAATCAATAACCAATAAAAACATTTAAATTAATATAACTAAGATTTCTAGCCAATTAAAAAACTATGTGTCACATCTTGTTTTTTTACTTCATAAACCCTCACTGACATAATTAAAAATAAAATATGAAGTCTTTTATCGTTTGTTCTTCTCCTTCACAATACAAAACATAAGAAAAGAAAAACAAAAGAATTGTCACAAAGCTTCGCCTTCGATGAAACAAACATAAAAAGAAGAAAATGCAGCAGACATGGAAGAAGCATAGGTCATTGCTAAAGAGGCAAATCAGAACCACTGAAGAGGGAGATCAATGAGCTTGCTTGCTATTGAGCTATGTCGGCACCGTGAAAGAACCACTGAAGATGGTGATGTGGGAAAATAAGGCTAGAAAAACAAAAACAAAGCAAAGCAAAAAAAAGGAGGTAAAGAGATTATCTCTCAGTGGTAAATCAAAAATCATCGAGAAAAACATAGAGGATAATCATGAGAAAAAAAGGAAAAAAAAAAATCGATTAAGGAGAACCGATTCATGAGAGGGAGTAAGAGAATTTACAAATGAGCTGTGCAAAAATCATGAAAGAAATTCATACATTGAAGAAGTAAATCATAAAGGAGGAGAAAAAACCTTAGGATCAAATACCAAAATTGGATTTTGGGGATTAAGAAAATGAATCAAGAGAGAGTGTTGTAAGTTGAATCATTACTTAATCCTGCAAAAGAGAAACTACAAGTGAAAGATGCAACCAGGCCCGACCCGTAAGACAGGCGGGCTAAGCCAAGGCTTAGGGCCACATTTTTTTGGGTGATTTTAAGACCATATTTTTGTATATCTAATGGACTTAAGACCAAAATATTTGAAGTCCACATCATTAATATACTATACATATGGGCCATATCAACCTTTTTGTTTTCCTTTTCTGAGTTACTACATTTATTTTTTATATTTTTTGTCATTTATATATTTTATTGTATGTTTTCCTTTATTTTTTTCTTGGGATTTTAGTTTTCTTTTAAAAAAAATTATAAGAGAAGGCCACATTTTTTAGTTGCTTTGGGCCACCGGCCCTGGATGCAACGATGATGAAGAACAAAGAGGAAGCATGAGTAGATGATCCGGTGGTGTAGTTGCAAGGAAGAAGAAGATGCAAAAGAGAAGAAACATGACCACTAAAGAAAAAAGGCCATTGAGCCATTATTGTAGTACATATCCAATATATTAAATGAGTTTGTTTAGTGTAAGAGTTTGGTTAAGACAAGACAATAAATATGGTGATGTTCCAAAGCAACGTAAATCGAAAACAAGAAAACATAAATATTACCTTACAATATGATTTCATAAAAACAATAACAAAAAATGCAGCAACAAAAAAACATATATTAACAACAAACACGAAAAAATCTAAATTAAAAAATGCAATTTAATTTCATTAGAAGATACTTTAATTTTTCAAATATAAATAAAAAAGTTTGGTTTAATGAAAACTGAACATTTTGGATTAATAATAACATCCACAATACTCAGTATTGTTTTAGTAAGAGAAGAATATAATTTTCAAGTCAAAGAAACAAAAACTTATTTCTTAACATAATAAAATTTAAAATATATGTAAAAACTAAATTTATGAAATAAAAAAATTCAAATAGCATATGAAAACAGAAATAATACTAAAAATACAAAATAACCATTGAATTATCAAAAACTTATGAAACTTGATATCAAAGAACATATATTATATCTTGAAATCAGAAAAAAATTTCAAATCAGGACCTTATTAATTTATAGGGTTTTACAGTAGTTCTTTCCAAATAAATAATCATAAACTAATTATAAATTTTTAGGTTTCCACTGGTATTTTTTTTTTAGAATTGCGTTTGATAATTCCAAAGTACTCCAAAGCCAGAACAAAATTTTGAAAACCCTTAGGGCCATAACCGTAAATTAACATGCTGGTTTGTTTTGAAAGAAAGAAAGAAAGAAAAAAAAACAGATAAAATTAGCTGCCTTGGGCTTCACTGCTCTCTCTAGATCTTTCGTTATTTCGCAACATTCAAAAACTCTCCTCCTCCTCTTCCTCCCCACAAGTAACGGTCAGCGAAAAATTGAAATTTCAAAATTCAATTCTTCAAATCCTGTTAGGGTTTTAACATTATCGCGATGGAGAGATCGCACCTTCTTCTTATGAATTATGATTCTTCTCTCCGATCAATTGAATTACTACATGGCGTCTCTGATTCGTTTGAGTTCAGTCCAATTCGGGATTTGATCTTGGGGTCGATGATGATGATTGATATGAGGATTTAAGATTTGCCTATTGGTTTGAATCCAAATTGTGTGATAGTCATCACCAAATCGAAGAAGGTGCGATCGCGATCTCTCTCTCTTCTTTTTGAGTTGTTGATTGGTGTGTATGTTGATTTGGGAATCTAGGGTTTTGATTTCGGAACTTGCTTTCCAATTAGGTCTGATCGCGTATTGGTTTTAAATTTGGTGATCGGAGAGTTTTAATGTGTCGTAATCGCATAATCAGTTGTGGCGTCATGATCTGTCTTATCAATGTCTTTGTGTTATTTGTGATTCTGTAGATACTGGTTGGAAAAATTGGTCAAAATGTTATATTTTATGCAACAATATGCATGTTTATGTCCTCCGAGCTCTGATCAGTTTTGCGGCCACATATTATTCAGCAATCAAGTGGCAATTCATATCTTCAATTTGGAGATGAGAACAACTAATTAAAATTTTGTTTTCTTGGCATTGAATTTGTGCATTCATTCTATTGTTTTCAGCTGCAGTAATTTTTTAAGTGAAGCTTTAAGCAAAAGCAAATGAAGGGTGCAGAGAACATAAATTTCGAAGGTGATTTTGTTTGTTGCTATGAGCATATAAAAGGTCAGGTATCTCTCTCCCTCTATTCTCTCATGTCTATTTTTTGTCATGAATAGGTTCTCTGGGTCATCTCAAAAGGTTTTACGCATTTGGTTACTCACACTATCTGACAACATACACGAAAAAACACAATCTGCTTACACACACGTTCACAGACACGAAAAAACACACAAAATAAAAACACACACGTTCACGGATACAATACAACACAATGCACTCAAAACTCAAAACACACCCAAAGACAACAAAACTCAAACAATACCAAAAAAGGAAAAAAGGTCACATCACACGCAACAAAACTCTAAACACACTCAAACGCAACATAAGATTAATATATTTCTTTATTGGTACTTTGAGATTCTGTTGCCAAGTCAATTTCAGGTAAAGTATCTTTCTCTTCCCAGTTCTCTTTCTTTTCTTAATCTTTTACAACTCTTCATCATTTTGTTAGCCACATTCAATTTTAGTATGTTTTGTTTGCAGTTTCGTAATTTGATGCCTATTCCCTACAGGCAGTGTCCTGCTTACGAAAATTATTTAGATATCAGATATGTTTCTTTATGTGCTTCCATGTGAAGGGAAGCGCTCAGTGATTATTCAAAATCCAAGATAAGACTTTTAAGGTGAAGTTTTTCTGTTTTTTCTCATTTACTTTTGCTTCATACTTTCTTATCAATACATACCCACGTTCAAAATTTCAGCTGTGAACATTGTTTCCTTTTCAAGATTAATAGAAACAACAGGAGCAAAGCAGTTGCACCCCCCGGCTTGGATCAGACTTAGTAAGATTTCCAGTAAGTTTCTTCATGAGCTTTTTCTTTTCTGTTTTATTTTTAGTCTTATGTATTTAGTAACTGCTATCAGAATGGTTTTGTATCAAGATGGAGGACTCCTAAGCTGAAAATAACTAAACTTAGGAAAGTGATTCAGTTGCCTCGGAAAAAAGAAAGGATCAGGTAGATAAATGGTACTGTGTACTGCTAACATAATGGTACTTGTACAAAGGTAGAGATTCATAAGCGGAAAAGAACCAAATTGATACAATGTTTTTTCTGGAAATGTCTGACGTATTTAAGTGATCTATTAACTTGCAGAACTAATAAATTATATCACATTAAATCTCTATAAAATCTCGATTTGCAAGGTACAATACTAACGAAGTCAGGGAACATAATATAGTAGCTGGAGAGTGGAGAGTCTTTGCATATGAGACAACCAAACTATATTCTTCAGTGCTAAGGTGACTAGATTTTTTCATCTCCTCTTATACCACATGACATTCTCTTTTCTGTACATTTATTAGCATTCCATACAGTTTCAGATTAGCTACATGTTTTTTACATATATAGTTTCATATTGTTTTACTGGTCTTTAGTGTGTTCTTTTCTTAGTGCCTTTAGTAACAAGAAGCCATTTTACGAAGTCTACAAGGAAAAAAGATTTAAGGCTAAGCTTGATTTTCTTGTAAGTGTGAATCCATTGTTATATATTTATAGATGTAAAAAGATGTTTTTTACATATATAGTTTCATATTTGTTTCACTGGTCTCTAGTGTGTTATTTTTTAGTGTCACTAGTAACAAGAAGCCATTCTTTGAAGTATCAGGGACAAAATATGTAAGGTTAATCTTAATTTTCTTGTAAGTGAATTCAATTTTCCATTATGAGTTGGATTCTTTATACATCTTTATAGATTAAAAGTAAAAAAATTAGCGAGCAATCAAGTTTGATTTTGTGTTTTGTGTGTTGTATTTTCAGGTGCAGCTTTCAAGTGAAGTCTTGGCTCAGTAAAGAAAAGAAAATGTGGGGTCGTGTCTCTTGCTTCATGCAGATATCTTAAAGAACCAAAACTCAGAAGGTGATTTTGTCGCTAAGAGCATATGAGAGGTCAGATACCTCTCCCTCTATTTTTATGTTTGTTTATGTCATGGATAGGTCATCTCGACATGTTAGTGGTAACAAAGAAAATACAGCACACCACAAAACTAGCACAAAAGGGAACTTTACCATCAATAACTTACTTTATTGGTAAGAACTTTGAGAATATGTTGCCAAATGCCAAGTAAGTTTTAGGTGAAGTATCTTTCTCTTCCCTTTTCTTATTCTTTTACAACTTTTCATCATATTGTTGGTCGCAGGGAATTAATCTAAGTACTTTTAATGCTACTCTAAAAGTGAAATTCAGGCCTCTACAAGCGAAATCGTGTCCTGCATACTTTTTCTGCTACTCTAAGGTGAAGTTTTTCGATTTCTTTTTTTTTTTTTTTTTTTTTTTTTTTTTTTTTCGATTTCTTCTCATTCACTTTTGCTTTATATACATTTTCTTATTAACCGATACTTCACAAAGGAAAAACCCAATCGTAAAAACTTTCTTTATCTACATGTTTTCAATATATCAGCTATGGACATTGCTTTTTGTCAAGCTTAATAGAAAACAACAGGAGCAGAGCAGGCGAATACTGGCTCGGATCAGACTTAGTAAGATTTCCACTATTAGTTTCTTCATTAGCATTATTTGTGTGCTTTATTTAGTATTTAGTAACTGCTACTAGAATGGCTTTGTATCAGGATGGAGGACTCTTAAGCTGAAAATAACTAAACTTAGGAAAGCGATTCAGTCACCTCGGGAAAAGGAAGGGTAAGGTAGATAAACTATCATCATCCCTTTTCAGAGTTTCTGTAGTTTTCTTATGGTCTTGTGTACTGTTAACATAATGGTTTTGTACCAAGATAGTGGATTCTTAAGCGGAAAAGAACCAAATTTAAGAAAACCATTCAGTCTTCCCGAGGAAAGAAGAGATAATCAATATATATGTGTTTTTATTTGTCAATGTTTTCTTTGTCAGTTTTGAAGTGAACTCATATCTGAGCTACACAAAGGGCGAGATAACTCTCTTATTTATAAGTTATAACTCGTTTGGGTTGTCCACACTCGATCAATCACAATTAAAATCAACTTGAAGCACAAAAACTCAGACCACGCGCGCTTTCAACAAATTAAAAAAAAAAAATTGATCAACAAATCACAACACGAGAAAGAGCGAAACAAATACATCACACACGATACACACGACTTTCGAAACACACGCAAACGAAACAAACTCAAATACAACACAAGGAACGAACGAGCATGAAAATTGAAGACACACACACACACCCACAACAAACTAAATAAATGACAACGACGTGTGAGTTTGTAAAACCAGATAAAAGACAACGACGTGTGAGTTTGTAAAACCAGTCCCATACAAGGTAGAGTAGTAAGACGTTGTAAAACCAATAAACATTCTTTAACAATAAAATTATGTTATATAGCTTTATAAAATCGCCTTGACCGCTTTAAATCGCATCGGCTCCGACGCAATATTGTATATTAATTTTATTGTGTACGTACTGTGCTTCTTGTTGATGATTAATTATGGATGTATGTAATGTTCAAATTAATAATGTACAATAAAATATTAATATTTTTGTAGCTTTATATATAAGTTGATTGATGTTAATACATACTATTTTTTTGTTTTTGAATGTTAGTAATATTTAGAATGATTTCTGTTCTTTTTTTTGGCAGCATTAAAATTATATTTAGGCTAAAAACATATGTTGTTTACGACAATATGTGAGATTTCCAATTAATTTCCTCACCTAAATTTTTATATTATAACAACCCCCAATCACACCAAAGCTTACTAGCAAGACCAGGTTGGTGTTGGTAGAAATCAGCATCGGTCCATAAAATTCACTAGTGGCAAATCATAATCAATATAACTATAAGTAATATGGAAATATCGTCGTGAAGAATGAAACTGTACGTACTTAAAATATCTAGACTTGTGTGTTAGCACTTAGCACACAGCCTTAGAATGAAACTGATGCTTTCGTAATTAAAGAAGCTTTAGTTATTCTTTATTGTGTGTCGGTTCCGATCCATTTGAAGTTGTCCTTTCAAGATACGGACTCTAGGTAGTTTACTTCTAGTAAAACTAGAAAAGTATAAACACACATTATAGTTAGTGACTTTTACAAGTTAACCTGCTTATTTACTAAATATGTTTTGAGAAAATTACAATCATTTTTTCCTTTCTTTTTTTTTGGTAAACAACAATTTTTGGTTTGATACAATGTATACATCTTTGATCACTATTTGATTTTGAATCTACTGTTTAAGTTCCAAATACTAATGAAGAAAGTCTATTTAATTAATTTTCAAATTCAACAACAAAAAAACGTATCTTTTAGAAGAATTAGTAAGCATTAACCAAAGAAATCAAAGCAATATTATTACAGAACATGCAGTAGAAACATCTAGGTCCCCATTAACAAGAGTCTGTCCAAAGCTTTTGCGACTTTTAGACCTCCTTCTTGACTTCTTGTAAAAGCTTTGCACGTGAAAGTTTTTTATTTATTTACTCAATAAACTAAATGTTATTCCACAATCCATAACTATTTCTTAAGTGAAAATTCAACCAATCTTTTAGGAAATTTTCTCATTTCTCTCATGGTCATTATTTTTATTTATGAAAATGCATTTGTGGATTTGTTCCATATACCATATCTTTGTAATTATGACAAAAAAAACTTACATATTTATATCTTTTTTAAGTTTTACCTACTTTAAAACTTTAAAAACAAACTTATTTAAGTTTCCATCATAATGTAATTGATGTGTAATTATCTAAACTTTACTACAAGAAATCTACTAGTCAAATTCTTAGAAAAACTTTACAACAATAAATGTTACAGTGACCCAAACTAGTAAAAAAGTATAAATAAAAGTCACCCAACCAACATTTTTCAAACTCATCATCAATATCAAGATTTTGTTGTAATAAAAGTTTTCAAAAAAAAAATAAAAACACACCGATAAAGAAACAAAATCCCTTACTTTACCTTTTCTTCTCATCTCTCTGCTGCCTAAAGAAAGATGGAGTCAGAGCCAGACCAAAGCTTCAAAGACCTCTCATGGTTTCTTCAAGCTATCAAAGACCCACAACAAACTTGCTTCAATCTTCAAACCCTATCTTTCTCCTCTTCCGGAAACATTACGCATTGTCAGCTAATAACAGAGAGCTCCATGAACATCAACGTCACCAGAGACAACCTCACTTCACTTTCCCAGATCTTCATCGAGCTAGCCACATCTTCAGATACGCATACATCTCTCAGGAACTTGGAGTTCGAAGGAATCTCTTGGGAAATCGAGCTGCTGCAGAGCCTTGGTTTGTTGTTAGACAACACCTCGAAGATAAAGCAGCTTGCTTTCAGAAAGAACAGGTTCAGTGAACAATGTCTGAACGAGCTCTCAGAGATTTTGAAAAGAAACAGCTGTATGAAAGAGATTATGTTCTCAGAGTCGAGAATTGGATACAGAGGAGCTACCCTTCTCGGGTCTGCTCTTCAGGTTAACGATTCGTTAGAGGAATTGCAGATTTGGGAAGACTCAATTGGGTCAAAAGGAGCTGAAGAGCTCTCGAAGATGATCGAAACCAACTCAAGTTTGAGACTTTTCTCCATTTTCGACTCCAGTCCTTTCACTGCGACGCCATTGATATCTGCTGTTTTGGGTATGAACAGAGAGATGGAGGTTCACGTGTGGAGTGGAGATCACAAACGAGACAGAAGCTCGAAGATCGTTGAGTTCTTACCTGAGAGCAACACTCTGAGGGTTTACCAGATTGACATTTCTGGTTCTTGCAGAGTCGCTGCAGCGTTGGGGATGAACACAACCGTGAGGTCTCTAGATATGACGGGTGCGAAGCTAAACTCGCGGTGGGCGAAAGAGTTTAGATGGGTTTTGGAACAGAACAAGACTCTTAGAGAAGTGAAACTTTCGAAAACCGGTCTTAAAGACAAAGCTGTTGTTTACGTTGCAGCTGGACTATTTAAGAACAAGAGCTTGCAGAGTTTGTATGTTGATGGAAATCGTTTTGGGAGTGTTGGTGTGGAGGATTTGCTTTGTCCGTTGAGTAGGTTCTCTGCTCTGCAGTTACAAGCTAACATCACATTGAGGTCAATTGTGTTTGGAAGTTCCAAGACAAAGATTGGAAGAGATGGACTCACCGCGGTTTTAAAGATGGTGACAACAAACGAGACAGTGGTTCATCTCGGTATTCACGACGATGCGAGCCTTGGACCTGATGATTTCGTGCATATCTTCAAGAGCTTGCAGAAGAACTCGTCTTTAAGACGGTTCTCGTTACAAGGCTGCAAAGGGGTAAGAGGTGATAGAGTATTGGAGGCAATCACTGAGACATTGCAGATTAATCCATTGATTGAGGAAATTGATTTAGCGAGAACTCCGCTTCAAGATTCAGGGAAAGCAGATGAGATTTATCAGAAGCTGGGACACAATGGTAGGAAGATAGATGAAGCAGAGACTGATGATTCACTCAAGGATATGCCACTAACTGAGTCAAAGAGCATTAGAGCTTTCCTGTGTGGGCAAGACTATGCAGGCAAGACAACACTCTGCAACTCTATACTTCAAAGTTCCTCTTCTTCCGGTTTTCCTTATGTGGAGAATGTGAGATCTTTGATGAACCCTGTGGAGCAAGCTGTTAGTGGGATGAAAATAAAGTCGTTCAAGGACGAGGAGACAAAGATCTTCATGTGGAATCTTGCAGGGCAGCACGAGTTTGTTGCTCTTCATGATTTTATGTTCCCAAACCCATCTCTCTTCTTGATCATACTGAGCTTGTTTAGGAAACCGAGCAACAAAGAACCTAAAACACCAGCTGAAGTAGAAGAAGAGCTTCAGTACTGGCTTAGATTCATCGTTTCCAACTCGAGGAAAGCGGTCCAACAATGCATGAAACCGAATGTCACCATTGTTCTCACGCACTCTGACAAAATCAATCAGCAAGCTGAAAGCTTTCAGACAACTGTTGGTTGCATTCAGAGACTGAGAGATAAGTTTCTAGCATTAGTGGATTTTTATCCCACTGTGTTCACAGTTGATGCAAGATCATCTCCTTCGGTTAGTAGACTCACACATCATATTCGGACGACTAGCAAAGCCATTCTTCAAAGAGTTCCTCGGGTTTATCAGCTCTGCAATGATATGGTACAGCTCTTATCAGACTGGAGATCAGAGAATTCAAACAAACCTATTATGAGATGGAAAGCCTTTGCAGATCTCTGTCAGTTTAAGGTTCCTTCCCTGAGAATAAAGTCTCGCAACGAGAACATTGAGATTGTTGAGACAAGGCGGCGAGCCATAGCCACATGCCTTCACCAAACAGGAGAGGTGATTTATTTTGATGAGTTGGGGTTTTTGATACTAGACTACGAGTGGTTTTGTGGTGAGGTTCTTGCTCAGTTGATAAAGCTTGATGTAAGAAAGCAAAACACCGGGGAAAGAAATGGATTTGTTAGCAGGAAAGAGCTAGAGAAGATGTTGAGAAGTAGTTTACAGAGTCCAATTCCAGGGATGACCTCAAAGGTACTTGAGCACTTTGATGCGTGTGACCTTGTGAAGATGATGAAGAAAGTAGAACTTTGCTATGAACAAGACCCTTCCAGTCCTGACACTTCATTGTTAGTCCCATCGATTCTAGAAGAAGGCAGAGGAAAGACACAGAAATGGCAGATAAACACACATGACTGTGTTTATTCAGGCCGGCATCTCCAGTGCGATGATTCAAGTCGCATGTTTCTTACAGCTGGATTGTTCCCTCGTTTACAGGCAAGGGCTCAAAATCACTTACCTGTTTCTTTCATCTCTTTAACTTAAACCTTACCAATCGTTCATATTGCCTGCGCAGGTGCATCTTCATAACAGAATCATGGAACTGAAGAACCAACACGGGGCTACTTATAGTCTGGAAAAGCACCTCATCGCCATAACGATCCATGGCATTAACATTAAAGTGGAGCTTGGAGGACAGTTGGGAAATTACATTGATGTTCTTGTTTGTTCAACAAAGAGCTTGACAGAGACACTGAGTCTCATTCACCAGCTAATCATTCCGGCTATCCAGAGCAGCTGCCAAGGTATAATCCTCCTTGAGCACATCATAAGACCACAATGTGTCCAGGACTTGACTCCACCGCGATTTCGAAAAACTCAGTTTGTTTCCCTCCAGAGACTAAAAGAAGCATTATCATCAGTTCCTGCAGAGACTATGTATGACTATCAACACACATGGGACTCTGTTCTAGATTCAGGTAAGACTGTTCTAAGAGCCGGATTTGATTTAGCCCGCAACCTCCTGTCTGATGATGATTTCAGAGAAGTATTACAAAGAAGGTACCATGATCTGCACAACTTGGCTCAAGAACTACAAGTTCCCACCGACGATCCCCAAGCAGATAATCATATATCAGTGACCAATGAGCTGGAAAAAGTTGATCCTAGCTTCGGTGGAATCGCCAAGGGACTAGAAGCAGTACTTCAGAGACTGAAGATTATCGAGCAAGAGGTACGAGACGTGAAACAAGAGATCCAAGGAGTGAGATACTATGAGCACAGACTTCTGATCCAGCTTCATCACAAAGTGAATTACCTTGTCAACTATAACGTCCAGATGGATGAAAGAAAAGTTCCAAACATGTTTTACTTCATCAGAGCAGAGAACTACGGGAGAAGACTGATCACAGCTATGGTTCCTGGCATGGTTGCTCTAAGGATACACATGTTATGCGAATTTAGACGTGAAATGCACGTCGTAGAAGATCAACTTGGGTGTGACGTGATGCAGATAGACAACCACGCTGTGAAGTGCTTGGCTCCATACATGACAAACTTCATGAAACTGGTGACTTTTGCATTGAGGATAGGAGCAAACTGGGTAGCTGGGATGGGGCACATGATACCTGACTTGGGCCATGCTATCGCTCACCTAGCCAACCCAGCTGTCATGACTGGAGCGGCCGGAGCTGCAGGAGCCATAGGGGTCGCTGCTGCATTGGGTAGGAACCGAGGCAGAGATAGAGATATTCAGGAGCAAGACCAAAGAGCAGCTCAACAGTGGCTCATCGATTACTTGAGGGAACAGAATTGCTCAGCCGGGAGGGATATTGCAGAAAAGTTTGGCCTGTGGCGAGTTAGATACAGAGATGATGGGTCCATCGCCTGGATCTGCAAACGGCATATGATCACCAGAGCCAATGAAGTCAACCAAGTTCCTCTCTAATGCTCGCTAGCTAGCTACAAATGAACAGTAAGAGAAAGGAGTTTAATTAGGCAAAACCATTTTCATTACATTATGTTTGCCTTATTGTAATGCTTTGAATCATTACTTATCTACTGTTGGATCCCTTATCTTTATTACCACATGGTATAAAGACAGTAAAGCAACCTCAAGATCCTATGACAAAGACACTTCAACTAACCAGAGAACATCCAAACATTTGTTCTAAAGATTTTTTCAGAAAGCTG
The DNA here is from genome assembly GCF_030686135.1 of Camelina sativa. Lineage (NCBI taxonomy): Eukaryota > Viridiplantae > Streptophyta > Magnoliopsida > Brassicales > Brassicaceae > Camelina > Camelina sativa. The sequence goes on along the minus strand of NC_141890.1, from coordinate 44,971,460 downwards.
AATCATTGGATCCTTTGCCTCTCTCTCCCCACCTAAGGGACCACCTCTTTGATAGTCACAAAGAGCAAATGGGTCCAGAGAGTGACAATCACACCATATGATGATTGTACGAATAATTAAGCAATCTTAGCATTGATCACTATGCTTTAAAGATTCTTGTGGATGTAAGATCAGTAACTCATAAAATACAAACATGATTAGGAAGCAGAAGTTCATATCATGCGGACATAGTTCTAATAGCGTAAAGGCTAGTGATACATAATAACTCACATCAACTAAAGCATCAAGCTGACCAGATATAACATCAAATGGTACATTATAAAATTACATCATTAGGATTAGTCTTTCTTCATTAGAAAAGTCTGAGGGTGATCTGTGGTCTTCGTCTGAACTTGGTAAAACAGGTGCTCAGAAGAAGGGCCTGCTCCCATAGAACACACGGGATCCGTTGTTACTCTTTGGTGTTGGCAGCTTCTGAGAATCAGAGCTTGAATTTTCTGATTTTGTTGGGCTATCAATGTCCAGAGGAAGCTTCATCTTAGCCAGTGAATCAGTAAACTGTTGCATGCTTTTCATGTACATGTCGACGATATCCTGCTGTACCACCTTTGACTCCGGCTCAACTTTCAGAGTGGGGACGGATTTCACAATCTTCTCCTCGGATGTCTCACCTGAAGCCTCGCTCCCTGACTCCTGGGAACTCGCTTTGGAATTCACGACAGAGAGATGTTCATGGTTTGCTGTTTCTGTGGCGGAGTGAGCTGAAGCGTGAGGAGAAGCAGCTCCATTTGTTGCATTGCTGCTCTCAGGTGAATCTTGCTTCAGTATTGAAGTGACAGAATTGGTCACATGATTCTCAGCATCGGAAGTAACCAAGCTGTCAGAAGTTTCTGAGTCAATAGTGGAACAGGAGATCCCAAAATACTCGGAAACCATCTTCTCATTTTCGTTCGCGACATTAGGATCTGGAAACTCAATCTTATCCAACTCACCTGGAACTGATTCAGACCCTTCTGGATCCTTGGTAGTTTCATCAACAGAAACAGACGAAGGCATAGAGGGAATAGCCATCACGTCAGGGTAGGATCCATTATAGGAGAGTGACAATTGAACAAAACCAGCTGGCGAATGGTACAGATCAGTGGAAGAAAGAGAGAACTCTTTCTCAAGTTTCCCATTCTTGAAGAGCAGTTCCGAAATAGGAACCAAAGTAAAACCAAGCAGCTGGTCTTCAAGATAATTTTTCACCCTGCTCATCATGTAAATCTCACATTTGAGGGAAGTGTCCAGAACCCTGACATCAAGCTTTACATTGTCATCAAAAACCGGATTCCTCCCACCACCATTGATGATTTTGGTCGAGACAGACTTTTCAGGATCATTTGTAAGGCAAAGCTTGGCATAAACGTCTTGCTTGTGATATATACAAATGTTATGGATATCCCTTGCCTGATGGACATAAACCTCAAGAGTACCAACGAGGTCTTCCCGGCCACAACTTTTAGAATCTTTCCCATTGGAATTTATGCCATTCGATTTGTTTCCAGAGCTCTGCACAGAATTTGAGTTCTCATTCTCTGACTCACCGATCTTGAATGGTGAAACAACAGATTGCGGGGAGTCCATTGCAGAAGCTAACAAACGATTCTGCAAAAATTGAAGGCCTATTAGTATCAGTACATGTAAACGGAGTCCATTGTTGCACATTCAGAAGAGTCATGACTCTAAAAAGTCCTTGATAAATACAACACCAAGCTGAGCAATTTATTCCCCATGCCATGGTGTTTGAATATATCTTTAACATGCAAAGGGGCTATTCTATAAATTAAACTCAAACAATGTAATTTTAAAGTTTTTGAAAACCATATTTAAGAGAAATGTTTTGGCAACAGAAAATATCCTGGAAAAGAACCACAAACAGAAAAAATCAAACACCAACCAAAAGGACAGTTTGATGTCAAAATCAGAGTAGAGAACTTGGGTTCTCTTTTAGGGTATAAGCCTAAACTACGCAGAGCAGATTTAATTAAAGGGAATCTCAAGAACAAAGAAAGGAACTATCCTCCCTGAGATTCCAACTCAAAATAAAGTCAACAAATCAACAGAGCCAAAATCCACAGATCAAGAAGGCTCAGACAACCACAAGCTAATCTCATTCTCACACCACAGATATAACACATTCAACAGTAAAGAAAAATTTCGAAAGCAGTCTAACTAGAGTCATGTTTTGGTACAACAAATCTTTAGCTCGATCCAATCATAAAAAGAAATTCAAAACTTCTGCCACACAGCTCACAATCAACACAAACAACAAAAAGAGTAAAGAAAACTTGCCTAAGTCCAAAACCAAGCTTTGATCCGCAACTTTTAAAACCAAATTAAGAAGAGAAGGCAGCTGATTTCTCTAAACAGCACACACAAAGAGAAGAAACATAAAACAAAACAAAACAAAAGAGAGGGGTTTAAAAAAGACAAGTCGTAATCGTGTAAGAAGATGGTTGAAAGGAACAAGAAGCATGTGGGTGGGTTTACATAAAAAGAAAGTTAGAGATAGGGCTGGGCAAAATAACCGATAACCAAATAACCGACCGAAACCGAACCGAAAAAAACCAAACCGAACCGAACCGAAATTCTTCAAATACCCGAATGGTTAGTAAAAATCTATATCCAAACTAATTGAAACCGAACCGACAATTAAATGGTTAACCGAAATATCCGAAAACCTAGAAGATATCAAATATTATATACTTAATATTATGCAAAACTATAAAATAAACTTAAAATATAAATTATTTCTAGATTCAAAACAATTAAATATTTTAAATAATCAATATATGTAAATGTTATTATTTTGAATTTACAAAGTTAAATACTATTTTGTAAAATTGAATCCATATTTTTCCCTTTTTTGTATTTTTGTTATTGTATATTTGGTTAATTTTGGTTATATTCGGTTAGTTTTGGTTATATTTGGTTTATTTGGTTAATGTTAATATAATTTATGTTAGTTATGGTTATTTATTTAAATAACCAAACCGAAACCGAACCGAAAGAAACCGAACCGAACCAAACCGAAATTTCAAAAATATCCAAATGGTTACTATATTACTATATCCAAAATAACCGAAACCGAATACAACCGAACCGAAACCGAATGGTTAACCGAATGCCCAGGCCTAGTTAGAGAAAACAAAACCAGCAAGACAAATTTCAAAGAGAGTTTTAAATGCAAAAACTGTTAGTAAGTTGAAAAAAAGATTGGAAATTTCTGATTAGGGTCGGCGGAAAGAAAGAAAGATAAGATTAGGGTTTAGCACAGTCACTTCAATGGCGGACCACTTAAAGAAAAGGTGGGTCATATTAGTCTAAAAAATTCAACTGTTTCGGCTGTGAAGAAGAAAAAAAAAAAGCAAGTTTGATTGATGAAAGCTATCGATATCTATATGAACTCCTCTTTGAATTCATGAGACCATTATAAAAAGAAGAGCTTTACAACAATACTTCACGCGGATGAAATCACTTACAGTTACAGAGGTGCTCTGTTTGGCAAGATCGAAAGCTGTGAGCTTTTTTTTTTTGTTGTTGGCTGGCAAAAGCGTTAATGGAGTCTTTGTAGGTTCTTTTTGTAAATTTGCAAAAGTTATTGGGGGAAAACAGGAAGAAGAAGAAGAAAAGTTTAGAATTCTAAACTTTTCTTTTTATTTGGAGTCTGAGGTAATGGGCTTTGGGGCCCACACATCAGTGATTATCACATGGATCTTTAATTATATTTGTAATTTTCTTTCTCTAAATATATAAATGGGTTAATAATAATATGTTAAAACGGTAACGGAAAATACTGAAATTTTATAAATAAAAATGATATACTTTATCACTACTACAAAACAGTGTGATACTTTGGCTAATTTTTTACACATTTAAATGAATTTTACAATATTTTATTGAATCTACTATATATACACTAATATTTAACGTGAACATGGAATAATATATCAAACGTTTAATTATACAATAAAATTATAATGTTGGATGAATCATATTTTGGTAGATAATTTAGTTGGCAAACACTTAAATCATCTAAACTTTCATCTATTCAAAAAAATTAAACATAAACATGTTACCAAATATATATAACTCGTTCTTTAACGGTTAAGTGAAAAAAAAAGAAAAATACTCTTAGAGATTTGCAAAATATTAAGTTTTTAAAATAAATAAGTGAAATTAAACTGTAATCATTTTTCTTTAACCATATAAAGTTATAAATAATATATTGTTTTCTTAAGAAAATGAGTGGATATGAATGCATGAGTACACACACAAACTAAAGTTAGATATGATTTATAATATATAAAAGTGTGAAAACAAAAATTGAAGAGATGTGTAGAACCCACAAGAAAGCTAAAATCATTAAAAAGATCCCAAAAGTGCTGATTTTTTTTCTTTTATTTATATATTGTCATTTATTCATGTGTAAATTAAATATCATTTTTTTTGTTGCTTTTATTCTTTTGACAAGTTATATATTTGTTTCGCTTGCCAACATTTTCAAACTATAATTGCAAACATTATAACATAAGGGAAAAAATGTCACTATCATCTCGAATTCTCGATGTCTACCTCTCTTTCCTTTTAGTTGCTTAAAATCTTATATTCCATTTATTAACGTACAAATCAACTTTTCTCCCAATCCCAAATTATTGTTTAATTATTCTCTCCACAAAAAAATTCTCATCTGAAAAAAAAAAAGAATCAAGTACAGTAATTACTTCCTTACTTGTAATCATACAAATCGTTATTATTATTGAAATAAAACTTAAGGTACATATTGAACGGAAATTATGTTTGGGTCGACATCCAATAAACCCATTTATGTTGTAAAACACTTAGTAGACTTCGTACAGACCGGTCCATATACGGTTCTTATGTTCTTGGTCCTTCGGCTCATGTACCATCGGCCCATCGGCCGAAGCCTTCTCGGCAACACCCTAATCCTATGTCGGTTTAGCTTAGGCCTTTGTACTCTACTATATAAGCATGTAACCTCGAGTTTAATCAATAAGAATATACAAGAGCTTTATCCCTAAACTCTATATTCATAACACGTTATCAGCACGATAGACTCCAACCACCTAAAACCCTAAGGCAGCCGCCGCTTTCATCCTTCTCTTCCAAAACCCTAAACCGCCTCTTGTTCTTCTTCTCCTCCGAGATTTACCTCTATTATCTCGAAGTCCTTTTGGTGATTCACGAGCATCCTTAGCTCGTGATCAAGTTACACACAAAACCTGATCGAGGTTCGTGGTACGCGGATCGGGGGTGAGTTCAAGTACGTGCTGTACAAGGAGCTGTTCGTGGGAAGCAGTTTGTGGTTCGTGGAAGCTGTTCGGGGATCGAGGTTCGTGAGATATCTGAGGTCTTTAGCTCCCAGATCAAAACCGGTCAGAACCTATTGGTGTTAAGGTAAACAAAATTCGAAACCTCCTTAAAACCCTATAATCGAATTTGAACCTTAAAACTAATGAACCCTAAAACATCCAAGTACACAATCTAACAAGGTTTAAATTCCTTAAATCCTAAAACTTAAAATCGGTTGTTAGGTTGTTAGATTGTTTGAGAATTGCACCAAAACTTTGTCAAGCTTAAAATCTGATTTGATTGTTTGAAATTGCTTGAATTGTTATGTTGCATAAGAACCTAGAACTGTTTTGTTAGAATCATAAAATAGAAATTGATCAAGCTGTTATAGGAGATTTAAAACTTGGATTGTTCATGCATCATGATCATAATCGAAATTGCTTAAGGTTGTATAAATTCGGCTGCATGAATTAGTTTTGTGTTCTAGGATTAAATCTGTTTAATATTAAAAGTTATGTTAAAATTCTACAAAGCTAAAACAATGAAATTGGAATTAAAACATAATTAAGATAAACTTCTAAATTTAATTTAGTGGTTATCTAAAATCCTAGACTAAATAGGAAATTTTAAGAAAAAGGAAATCCTATCTAGAAATTGTTGCATGCATTAGCCTATTTGCTTTTGTTGTTTTGCATGCATGAATTTAAACCATAAAACCATAAGTGGCAAAGCATGTTTCGGTCTCAAATACCGCATGGCCCAAGGCATGGTTCGGTCTCAAATACCGCATGTCCTATTGATCAAGTGCATGGTTCGATCTTAAATATCGCATGCTAACATTCAGATGTCTATTTCTGTTTTATGCAGATGGCAAGCCTTAAGAGCATAGACTATCCTATACTGAATGCTTCTGGTGACAACTACTTGCTATGGGCAATGAACACCAAGATCAACTTGAAGTCAAAAGACTTGTTCGAGTGCATCGAAGAGGATTCCGCATGCACGGACAAGCGAAAGAATAAGTGTATCCAGCACATGCATCATCACATTGCTGAGAGTCTCAAAAACCAGTACCTATTCATAGAGGATCCTCTCGTCCTTTGGACAGCGCTTAAACGCAGATACAGACACCAAAAGACGGTGCTCCTACCAAAGGCCGAGTACGATTGGAAACACCTAAGGATCCAGGATTACAAATCCGTGGATGAGTATAACTCTGAGCTTTTTAGGATTGTCTCAGTCCTTAGGTTGTGTGGTACTGCAGTGACAGAAAAGGAGCTATTGGATAAGACATTGTCTACCTTTAGTCCTAACAATATTGTCCTTCAGCAACAATACCGTCAAACGAAATTTGCGGACTATGGGGAACTCAATGAGTGTTTACTGCTAGCTGAGCAGAACAATGAACTGTTGCTGATGAATAGTGCTATGAGACCTCCCGGTACAGCCCCATTACCGGAAGCACACAAAGTTGATTTGGGAAAGAAAAGTGCTGCAGAGCCTAAAGAGCTTAGAGAGCCTAGAGAGACCAACTACGTCCACAGAGAAAGACACTACGGCTGTGGCCGTGGTGGCAGAGGACGTAGCGGTCGTGGAGGCCAAGCCGGCCGCGGACGTGGTAACAAGGGCCGCAGGCCTTTCAAGCCACAAACCAAGGCAAAATCGGTTTGTCACCGATGTGGTATGTCAAACCACTGGGCAAAGAACTGCAGGACCCCCAAACATCTTATTGATGCATATCAAGAGATCTTGAAGAAAAATCCAGAAGCCAACCATGTGCATCTCGATGATGAAGGAGACTTCGATCATGAGAATGATGACTTACTAGAGACTTCCGATTGTTTCAAAGATGATGAATAAATTTTCGGTTTTATTTTGGTTTAATTCTATGCTTTGATTTATTTCTATGTATTGGATGATTGATTTGGTTTAAATTCAAGAATTTTATTTTATTGCCTTATTACATTACAACACAAAATGTTGTTTTATATAGAAATGGATGAGGATATGAGTGAGCTAGTGGTGGACAGTGGATCCAGCCACACTATACTAAAAGATAAAAGATATTTTATCAACCTCACCATGAAAAATGCCAATGTTAGTACAATTGCGGGTATAGCAAACTTGATAGATGGCTACGGCCAGGCTCACATTTTGTTGCCTAAAGGCACACATATTGAACTAAGTGATGCCCTATACTCACCCAGCTCTAAGAGAAACTTATTGAGCTTTAAAGATATAAGACTAAATGGTTATCATGTTGAAACCAAGGGTGAAGGAACTAAAGAATTCCTATACATTACATAAAATGTAAATGGACAAAAGAAAGTCCTAGAGACTATACCTGCACTAGCCACTGGTTTATACCATGCTAGGATTAACATGATAGAGGCTAACTTGGCAAAGCACAGAATGTTCAACGAACAGTTCACTCTATGGCATAACCGGCTAGGCCATCCGGGTTCGAACATGATGCGTAAACTAATTAAGAGTTCGAATGGGCACAACCTTATAGAAAGGAAAGTTATCCCTAAAAATCTCACGTGTGTAGCATGTGCACAAGGGAAACTTATAATACGGCCTTCACCAGCCAAAGTCCATAAAAGTCCATAAAGAGACTTTAAATTTTCTGGAAAGGATACAAGGTGATATATGTGGACCAATACACCCACCGTGTGGGACATTCGATATTTTATGGTGATGATAGATGCATCAACCAGATAGTCACATGTTTGCTTGTTATCCACAAGAAACCTAGCATTTGCTAGAATGTTGGCTCAAATTATAAGGCTAAGAGCACATTTTCCAGATTTTCCACTTAAGACTATACGTCTAGATAATGCTGGTGAATTCACATTCCAAGCGTTTGATTTCTGTATGTCCATGGGGGTGAGTGTGGAACATCCTGTGGCACATGTCCATACACAAAATGGATTAGCTGAATCCTTCATTAAAAGAATACAATTGATAGCTCGACCATTGTTAATGAGATCGAAGCTTCCCGTGTCGGCTTGGGGACACGCAGTATTACATGCAGCAGAACTCATACGCATCAGGCCATCTAGTGAACACAAATATTCACCATCCCAACTATTAACGGGTCATGAGCCAAACATATCCCATCTCAAAATATTCGGTTGTGCCGTTTATGTACCGATTGCTCCACTACAGAGAACTAAGATGGGACCTCAAAGGAGGATGAGAATATATGTTGGATATGAGTCTCCCACCATCATAAAGTATCTTGAGCCAACCACATGAGATTTATTTAAGGCCAGATACGCGGACTGTCAATTCGTTGAGTCTGAATTCCCTGTAATGGGTGGTGAGACTGGAAAGCTGGTCAAGGAACTAACATGGAATCAAACATCCTTAAATTGGCAAGATCTTTGAACTCTAGCATGTGATGCAGAGGTTCAAAAGATTATATATTTGCAAAAGCTAGCTAATCAATTGCCAGATTCCTTTGCTGACCCAAATAGAGTAACAAAATCGTACATACCAGCTTGCAATGCACCAGTACGTATTGATGTTTAGAAGGAACACAATAATCAAGTTGCTACAGAGTCTAAAGCCCGTTTGAAATGAGGTAGACCATTAGGTTCCAAAGATAAGAACCCTCGGAAGTCTAAAGGTGCAAAACAGACCGAGGTTCAGGGAATTACAGAAAATTCAGACATTGCCGCGGCAAATCCTAAGGAGCCGAATGGGGTTCAGGACGCTGAACCTCAAGGTCCTGTAGGTGTTGATAATAATGAAATATCAATCAATTATATAATGTCTGGAATTAAATGGAACCGTAAAGATGTCGACATCAATGATATATTTGCATACAAGGTAGCACTTGAGATAAATGAGGATCTAGAACCCACATCCATATTAGAGTGCACTCAAAGCAAAGATGGGCTTAAATGGAAAGAAGCTATTGATGTGGAGTTAAACTCTTTAAAGAAGAGAAGTGTGTTTGGTCTGATCTTAAGGATAACACCTGAAATTAAACCAGTTGGACATAAGTGGGTCTTTGTAAGAAAGAGAAATGAGAAGAATGAAATCGTGAGATACAAAGCACGGCTTGTAGCACAAGGATTCTCTCAAAGACCTGGCATAGATTATGAGGAGACATACTCCCCTGTGATGGATGCAACAACATTTCGGTACTTAATAAGTTTGGCCATCAGAGAAAAACTTGATTTGCGGTTAATGGATGTTGTAACTGCATACTTATACTGTCCACTGGATAATGAAATCTATATAAGATGACTAGAGGGTATTGAACTCAAAGCAAAGAGTGGTTCTCGAGAACAGTACTGCATAAGGCTAGACAAATCGCTTTATGGACTGAAACAGAGTGGTCGAATGTGGTATAACAGCCTAAGTGATTATTTAGCTAAGAAAGGCTATAAGAACGACCCAATCAGTCCATGTATATTTATAAAGAAGTTTGAAAACAAAGGATTTGTGATAATAGCAGTCTATGTGGATGATTTAAACATCCTTGGTACCTCTGGGGAAATCGCCCAAACAGTAGAATACCTCAAGAAAGAATTTGAGATGAAAGACCTAGGCAAGACAAGATTCTGTTTGGGATTGCAACTTGAGTACAGAAACAATGGTATCCTTGTGCATCAAAAGGCATATACATAAAAAGTACTCAAGAGGTTTAAAATGGACCAGGCTCACCCATTGACTAGCCCAATGGTTGTTAGAAGCTTAAACTTGGATAAAGATCCATTTGGTCCAAAGAAGGCCAATGAAGAAGTTCTTGGACCTGAAATGCCTTACCTCAGTGCTATAGGAGCGTTAATGTTCTTGGCTAGCCACACTAGACCGGACATATGTTTTGCCGTGAACCTCCTAGCAAGATATAGTTCTTGTCCGACTATAAGGCACTGGAATGGTATTAAACACGTCCTGCGTTACCTGCAAGGAACGGTAGATTTTGGTTTATTTTATACTAACCATAACAAAGATGTTTTGTTGGTTTTGCTGATGTAGGTTATCTATCCGATCCACACAATGGCAAGTCACAAACAGGTTATGTGTTCACGCACGGTGGTACTGCGATCTCTTGGCGTTCCATGAAACAAACTCTTGTGGCCACATCGTCAAATCACGCAGAGATCCTAGCCATACATGAAGCCAGCCGTGAGTGTGTTTGGTTGCGGTCCATGACACAGCATATTCAGACAGATAGTGGATTGGAAGACAACAAGGAAGCAACCGTAATCTATGAGGACAATACGGCCTGCATTGCACAGCTCAAGGAAGGTTACATCAAGGGAGATCGGACGAAGCACATACTGCCGAAGTTCTTCTTCACACATGAACTACAAAAGGCCGGAGAAGTTCAAGTAGTGCAAGTTCAGTCATGCGACAACTCCGCCGATCTCTTCACCAAATCGCTACCGACTACAACGTTCAGGAAGCTCGCGCATCAGATTGGAATGCGGAGGCTTAGGGACTTGGAGTGATGTTTGGGACAGGGGGAGAAATGTGTGTTGTACTCTTTTTCCTTCACCAAGGTTTTGTCCCATTGGGTTTTCCTGGTAAGGTTTTAATGAGGCAGCATCCCCTAAGCACATTGCGTCGATCCCATCCAACATAGGCACGGTCGTCTCGTCCAAGGGGGAGTGTTGTAAAACACTTAGTGGACTTCGTACAGACCGGCCCATATACGGTCCTTATATTCTTGGTCCTTCGGCCCATGTACCATCGGCCCATCGGCCGAAGCCTTCTCGGCAATACCCTAATCCTATGTCGGTTTAGCTTAGGCCTTTGTACTCTACTATATAAGCATGTAACCTCGAATTTAATCAATAAGAATGTACAAGAGCTTTATCCCTAAACTCTATATTCATAACAATTTATACCCATTGAAAAGACCAACACTTGAAGCCCATTTCTAAGTGCATCTCGTCGTGACTCGTTTGTATTTTTCCCATTTTGAAACTCCCAACGGTCGAATCAACCACTCTCAAACATTTCAAAAAAATAAAATAAAAACGCTACCTTGATCGTCTTCCCCTGTCTCTGTCTCTCTCTCACACAACAGATCTTCTGTTTCCTTCTCCTTTGGCCATCTCTCTCTGAAGCCTTGCGATGAAAGCGATAATCTCAGTGCTTCGGTTAAATCGTTACAGGAAGATAGACCGGAAGATAGACCAAAAGAAGGTGGATCATCGATTCTCCTCTGTCTTTCTTGCAGACAGAAACTTGACCAAGAAGCTGAAGTTTGTCTAGAAACCCTCAGATGCATTTTTACCACTCACATTTTTTTTTCTTGAGATGCAATTAATTAGTTTTGACTACTTATATCGTTTATTATCAGGGTGGATGTAAGGCAATAGAAGAAGCTTGCGTGAACAAGAAGCATCTCAAGAACATCTGTGTGGAGCAGCAGGCTACCAAAATTGAGCAGCTAACTAGTCTGGTAAACATGATGAGACTATAAGGTTTAATATAAGTTTTCTGACAATTTGTTTTTCTTCAATTCTAACAGATACATATATATCTAACATATATAAGTTGGGGTTTTCAGGTGGTGGATTGTTTAGGAAGAAAGGGTTTAAAGGATCATTTGTGGATGCGGGTCAGTCTGCAAAGGTGTCATAATGGTATGTGTGTGTATTAATTATGTTGGTTTTGTGGTTCTTCTTATAGGAAGAACTAATAAGAACCAAGTCTGATGGGTTCAAACCTGACGGAAGCAAAAATGGCTACTTCGTGAGGGAGAGTTTGAGTCAATTGAGAAACAGCATCAACAAGTCTTCTTTAGTCATGTCGATGTCGTGTATAGAATTGGAAGGGATTCCTGAAGATATTGATCATATCGTGAAACAACTCCACCGCCAAACCAAAATGCCTAAACTTAACCAATCCATGTAAGAGAGGACTCAGAAAAGTTCTCACTTCAGACAGTACACTAACTTTCGTCATCAGCAAATAAAGCTCTCCTACTTCGTACATAATGCTGAATCAACAAATCAAAACTCGAGCTTGAACTAAGCTTACATTTCTCATAACAACTAAAAAGCGCATAAAAAAAAAAAAAAAAACTCACTTGGCTTCAGGGCGCGAAGCAGCAGCGTCTGAAACAGTGACGAAGCAGGCCAGAAGAGATTAGCTTTGACCAGAGAGCATGGATCTAAATACAAAATGACGCCGTGGAGTGGTCCGTGCAAACCAAGGAAATTGAAAAACCTCAAACCCAATTTGGGATCATCAATGGTTCCGATCAGAATCTTTTCAACATGAACAGGCTTCAATCTACTCGAGAGTCGAGACGAGCTCACTGCTCAATGCAGTCTCTCTTCCCCCGCACGATTCTTTTGACAGCATCGACGAATTGCAGATCTTCAGCGATTTTACAGTCTTATTGAGCGAACAAAGAGCTTACATTTCTGCATGTATGGCGAATATGAGAGCTTGTTCAAAGAGGTTCCACTGTCTAGGATTGAATCTATAGAAGCTGGGGAAGGTATATATGAAAATTTCCGTAATGTAGGTCAAGAGTTTAAGGTCTGTTTGACAAATTTCTACACTCTCTCTGAGATAGAGGAACATATGCTGCGTTGCTTTTTTATATCTGCCGAGACTACCGGAATGTTATTTGATTACATGCGTGAAAATATACCCGGATATGAAGCATATGGTCTCGTTGCCGAGGAGGCTTCTCTACAGCGGAAAGTGGAAGAGCAACAAGCCTCTGCTATTGCTAAGAAAGAAGCTGCTATTGCTAAGGCTCTTCAGGAAGAGCAACAAGCTGTTATTGCCGCTGCTATTGCTAAGGAAGGGAAGATAGGAAATTTAGGAAGGCGAGGTCAGGGGAGGAAAAGAAAGGGACGTGGTGGCTCAAGTCAATCCAGTGCCGGTCGTGGGAATGGAACGGAGACAAGGAATGTTGGTGGGACTGAGACAAAAGACACAGAGGACGAGGAAGTAATTGCTAAAGACAGATAGGACGAGCATCAAGTTACTGCTGCTGAGGAGACAACCAATGTTGGTGGTGCGATTGGAACTGTGCCAACCATTGTTGATGGTGAGGATAGTTCGTCTAATATACTAAAGGAGAGTAATCTTTCTTCTCTTGAAAAAGTTGTGGAGTCTATGAAGGTTTTACAAAAGGAAATGAAAGAAATAAAGAGCGACTTGACTGTAATTAAGTCAGCCCCTATGAAGTTGGACGAGGTAAATTCTGTCCCAAAGGTTTTTTTTTGTACTGTGTTTAAAAACACTTGATTCATTCGACATTTTCTCTTTTGTGGCAGTTTCTTTGTAACCTGCAGGAATTGCTTAAGATTTCTCCAAAGACGGAAGTAGAGATTGTTTGAAGAGATTTGACAAAGCAATGATTTCCAATTTGGCGGATGCAACCGTAAAATTAGTTGCCACTAGATGTTGCTGTTTCAACTGTCTCTAGATGTGTTTTTTTAATCGTTTTTGAAGTATCTGTTTCGTTTGCAATTTCATATTTTGTTAGCACTGCTGCAATTAGTATGTTTGGAAACAATATCGTGTTGAGAGTTTATGCCTTTGACAAGCTACATTGTGATAGTAACCACAATTCAGTAAGTGCTTCAGTTGATCATAATATGAGCTATAATCGTGGAAGTTTATAATGGTTCTTAGATCATGAAATCCAATTGTGCCTCCTCCAGCTGTTGCTTTTTTCTTATTCACTGGTTTTGTTTCAGTCGCTGAGAATTGTTTGGGTTAGACTTGCAATAGTAGTCTCTCATCTTCATTGCTGCTTTGTTACATGTTGTGAACTATAATGTATGTTTCCTCACTCTTGATCCTTGCTTTGGATTTGCCAATATGAATATGAAGTGGTGTAGATCTGAAAAAAGCAAGATCTAAGTTCTCTCTCTATCATTGTCTCAATCTCTGTGGATTGTCAATTCTCTGAATGTTCCTTCACCTTCACCTCATTTTTTGGTTCTATGTAAGATTTGTTTGACATATGTACCTTCATATTCCTCTCAAACCATCATCACTTCTTGCATGACACTTGCACCTTGTTGACGTATATGAACTTAAAACATTTCCTGCATATGTCTCCTTCAGTTTAGCTTGACAGGAATCCACTGTTACTCCAATTAGCCCTTCATCTCAAGCCACACTTTTGGTGTTCTTTCTGAGCTATCAGAACCAGCAACTTGATCTTTAGTTAGGTGAGAAATTCATCAACAAAAGCCAATCTTTTTCTCTGCATCACTTTTTGTTATCAGTTGACAAGATATATCTGCATCAGTGTATAGATGAGGAGGATCTGGTCTACCTGGTCATGTATATTCACGGCGCTTAGGTGAGTGAGTCATCAAATACCACTCAAATTCGTTTAGCTAGCCACTCTATAGTTTTACTGAAAAAGAATATTTGAAGCTTGTTATTAAACCATAGCAGGCTGTTTCTATTTGTTTGCTAATCCAGAGACGAATCGATATTTCATGCATGGGTGACTTATGTTTAAATTAATATTTCTCTTTTGGAAAATGCTGGATGGCTAAAGTTTGATTAAATTGATCATCGTTAGGTGGAAACTATATTATTTGGGTTATTGTATGCTCTGCATACTATGTCACATTGTCACCTATACATTGGTTCCCCTTCACAGGTTGGCTTCAGAGTTCAGTATCCTGAAGATTATCAAGGCCTGTCATACGAGGACCTTAAGGAATTCAAGCAGACTAGATATGGTAATTAAAGCTGCTGTGTATGGCTTGTTCTCAACATTACAATAGGTCAAGACCTCTCGAGACCAGAAGTGTAGCCCTCAGAGCGTTCTAAATAGATCAGCTTGACCTTGGATTTTCTTAATTGGACTGCTTAGCACTATTGTTCTCCCTTTGTTGACATCCTTTGGACTAATTTCTTGAAGCAGATAAAGTATTGTTCTTCTGAGGTTATTTGGTTGTTTTAGTCACACTTAGCTTTGGTAGGGTGCTGTATCTCGTAATGTCTCTTTTGACGGACTTATTCCTCTTAACATATGTTGATATGTTACTACTAAAGTACCAATTGTGCTCTCAGTCATCTCCGATGAGACCAAACTGCCTCATGCTCTGTCATTCCAATTTGACTGATAAAGTTTGTGACATTTTTCAGCTGTTGGAGACGTATCCATAGACGCAGCGTTAATCCTCTGGGAGGGGATACTATTTTTAAGATTCTCGATATGAAGCTTCCCGAGGGTTGTGCTTTGGATGTCCACGCATGCTATCTGTTCTATTATTAAAGTAAAAAATAAGCAATGGGAGATATTGAATCAGCATTTTTTATATACTGAAAACGATACTCTAATATACTATTCATTTATCTTTGAGATTATTTGGTTTTGTAAATTATTGATTGGGAAATTGTGAAGCTTTTCTATTTAACGAATCCAGAATTTCGTTATACATATATGTTTGGCTACTTGATCGTGTTTCTAATTAGCACATACTGTAACAAAAATATATATGCAACATTTTCAAACTATAATTGCAAACATTAGGGCATCACCAACGATGGGTTTTAACTTTTAGTCTCTTATGTACTGTTGTAATTTTTAATGATTATATTATGTACTGTTTATAAAATAAGAATCCTTGAGATTATAATTAAAATCATCCTTTCCAATGGTAGGATATAATTTTGAGTCTCTTGTTTTTTTTAATCTATTTTGTTGAATCTAATCTCATTCAACTTCATCAGTTATGAATGAATAAACAACCAAAACAACATTGAGCTTTGATCCAACAAGGACAATCCATACACTTCATATTAAGGTGAATTACCTCAGTGGCTTCAGCAGGCTTCTTGTTCTTGCTTGGGTTCATCAGTCTTGGTATTTTATATGTAAACATGTGTAAGCAATAAAACAGGGAAAACCCAAGGTAATCTTGAATAATAACATAACAAAAAAAACGTAAAAAAAACAAGTTAAATCTGGAAAGGGACAATATAGAAACAAGAGGAGAAACAAAAAGAGAGAGAGGCGCATGTAGAGATCTAGTGACAGAAGCAGAGAGAGAACAAGTACCAGCTCCAGAATCAGCTCATCTGATAAGAGTGAGACCAACCATCATTGGAATGTTAAGCTCCGCTCTCATCATTTGAATTTTTCTCTGTCTCTGTAGATTCCTCTGCTTTCACAATTTCTTCCACCACTGCAGGAGATTCTTTCTCTGGTTCACCGGCAGGAATTGCCGGTTTATCATTCACCACATTCAAAGAATCCGACGACCAAATCTCTTTCTACATCAACTTAGCTTCCTCGTTCACCTTGTTCTCTAATGGATGCATCAGGTAAAAAGTAAAAGTCTCTTATAAGTCTATATAACACAAACCTTTGATCTTAAGTAAGCATTCCATTTCAATGCAAGAAGTAAGCATTCCATTACAGGTTCCTAATACGAAACTTACATCGACTAAGATCATCAGTTCACAAACTGAGGAGCATGTTCAATTAGGATGCAAGCTACTTAGGCAAGGGATTCACTAATGTCCGATTAGGATGCCCTTGTGGCCTCAGAATTCTTCTGAGCCAAAGCTGCAGTCTTTGGACAAAACAAACCAAACTCTTTTAGATACATACAGATACAGCACCAAAGAACTAAACTTAATGCAAAGACAGCTACATTGATCAGTCAGAAACTGCAAACTAGAAATATCTAAACCTCTTCTGCAAGATTATCCCAAATCTCCAAAATCTCGGTTTAAACACTAAAACATTTGTTACTTCCTCACACATTCAATTCCCAAAATCACAACTTGTTCCCTTTCACCCAATTTCACATAGACAATCAAACTTTTAGAGTGTGGAAGCATCTGAAGCAAAGCTCGAGAAAAGGCACAATGGGATTGTTTACCTCAGAAATTGGTTCCTTTAGAGCTTTCCGGGTGACCCGAAACTGAATCCCAAGCTTCTCTAGATGCCTAGAAAGAACTCTAACAATGGTGGTCGAGCTTTTTAAATCCTCTTCAAGTTTCTCCAACCTTCGAATCAAATTCGTCCCTTCACTCTCTCTCGCTCCTTTGCAAATCCTCATCCATTGCCGTCGTCTAAGCCACAAACCAGTGGCGACTGAACCAACCAATCCAACAAAACCTAAAGACAAAACCTTTTTCCCGATTTCACCAACCACCACGTAATTCACCGCGAGAACCACCGATAACACGGCGGATGATAGAATACAAAGCGCCTCCGCGAATGAAACAAAGCTCCCCAAATCAAAGCCATCGGAATTGGCGTCTTCGAGGTCCGTAGAAGAACTACCTTCGTATGATCCGATAGAAGACGCATGAGCTCTACAAACTCGATCGATCTCGAAATTAGACCGGGTAGAGATGACGTGGCGGAGGAGGATAGGCTGAGGGAATGATAAAGAATTCCGGCTAGAAAGTTGTACGGCGGAGACGGCGAAGCAGATGTTGCTTTTGCTGATGAAAGGAAGCGATAATGATAAAGAATTCCGGCTAGAAAATTGTACGGCGGAGAAGGCGAAGCAATGTGTCATTGCGAGTAAATTGCTCCGATTCCAACTGATTGTGAAACAACTCTTGCTTCGCGAGACGGCGAGAGAGAAGAAGAAGAACCAGTAAAAAAAAAAGTTATATATTAAACGGTTCATCCAACCAGTAAGTGACACGTCACGGTTTCTTATGCAAAATTCAGGTTACCAAATAAGAGGCAATAAGGGCATATTTATAGGGAGATCAGTTTAGGGTGTTCTTAGAGTATAAATATTGTAAAAATAATATAAGATCAGTAGTTAAGAAGTTAATTATTGGGAGAACATATTTAAAAACTTAAGATTTAATAATATAATATTCTTAAACATATTACAATTATAAAAATTTATATAATAACATTTTAATTGCAAACTTATAAAACCTTTACTAAAATTCAAGATACAATACCAAATTTTTATGAAACAAAAAAAAACATTGTAAATAATTTTTTTTTTTAAAAATAAACAAACATATTACTTAATTAATTAAACAAGACAAACATTTTATTTAATTAATACATAGATTAATGTCCAAATTTATTACATATATTCTCAATCAAATCCTCCTTTAATTTGTGATGTGCTTGTCTATCACGAATTATTGTATGACCATCACCTAAACCCTCAAGATTTGAAGGCATATTTACTGAAAACGTAAGATCCGGAGTAGTTCCAGTTCCATCTTCTTGTTGGAATTCACTGAGACGATTCACAATACGCAAGAACAACGGCTTGTTCATTCGAAACCGTCGGCGGAATTGGTGAGCATTGTAAGTCGGATTATCAGAAAAATAATCGTTCCACAAACGTTCATGCCCTTCTTCGCGTTTTCTATCGATATATGTATGTGGTTTCCTTTCTGCCGGAATTTCCTCTTCAACAGCTTCAAATTGGTTACTAAATTGCTCTTGAAATAATTGGTTTAAACTATCATTATTGGGATCATAATGTTAGTGAAAATTGTTGGAAGAAGATGCCATAAAAGGGTTGAGAAAGAAAATGTTCTTGGTGAAAGAAAGAAAATGGTTTGATTTTGAGTTGGTATGTTTGATTTGCTTGATTTGATCTTGTGCTCTTCTCATATATATAGAACTTTGGTCATTTCGGACAAGAGTGTATGTTTTGCATGTGAACAATCGGACAAATACATGTGACTTAGTCTTTAAAACTACATTCCAAACACCAAATTCCAAATACATGTGACTCAATCTTTAAAACTACAATCCAAAGCAAATTACTTTAGCTAGATCACTTGGTCCTTGAGCTGGTTCAGTTGTGTCTCATAAGCAGGTAGTGGTTCAGCTTCACGGTTCGACAGACTTGTGAATCCAATCGCAGTTGATGGTTGCGGAGGATAGTAACACCACTCAAACACAAACCATTTAGACTATAGTAGCAATTCAAACCAATCTTTAAACCAATCACTCAAACACCACTCAAACAAAAACCATTAGACTATAGTAGCGATTCAAACCATTAAACTCAGACACCACTCTTCAAACACAAACCATTCAATCATATTATACAATAGACAAACCAATCACTCAAACACCACTCAAATCTTTAAACCAAAATGGTCGAACATTGCATTACATATAGTGAGTTTGACTTACCTTTTACTTTCGAGTAAGGAATGTTGTTGATGGTGGTCCGATTTAATTTGCTCTGGTTAACCTCACCTACAAGCCTCATAAACAAACCAAAATTGATTAATGTTTATCGGTGTAAAGTTGATTTCAAATAGAGGGCAAAATTGATTAGAAATCACTCATACAAATCGATTAAGGTTGATTTTCAATACAACACACGAAATGAGATTAGGTTTATAACACACAAAATCGAAATCCTATAACATGATACTAAATCGAAACCTAATTCAGAGATGAGATTAGATTTATATCGCCGGAGATTACCTTGTCTATATCGCCGGAGATGAGATTTGCGAGCCAGAGGAGACAGAGGAGACAGAGAAGACGAGGAGATCTTGAGCTTGGCGAGACAGAGGAGATCTCTAGACTTGGCGAGATAGAGGAGACAGAGGAGACGAGGAGATCGCTGGACTTGCGGACAGAGGAGATAGAGGCGAAATTACCTCTCGAATTTGGTCTTTTAATGGCCGGAAAACACACCAGAATCGGAGACGATGGTGCGAACACAAATCTCTCGCCGTTTCGCCGTTTAGGAGAGAAGAAGAAAACCCTAGCTTTCGACACTGAACAAAATGAAAAATGAAACAAAGTCTCGGTTGGAAAATAATTCTTTCCAATCCGCGAGAGACACGTCACACAAGATCAGGTCCAACAACAGTTCTAGATTAAGATCAATGAGCCTGATTTTAAGTCCACTATTCAATTATTTTGATTTTTATAAGGCCTAAGAACACAACATATAATATACCGATAAAGATGGCCTAAGAGGCAGCTCTTATTAATTACACATTTTCTGATTTATTTTTCTTCCCTTTTTCTTTAAAACTTCAGTTTAAAACCTTTCATTAGGGATAATCTAAGGTTATCCCAACGGGGAGTTGTAAGAGGAGTTTTAACTAAGAAAAAGAAAAAAAAAATCGGATAAAAGAAAAAAAATAAGAGGACATATTACAGTAAAACCTCTATAAATTAATAATCACTATAAATTAATAAATTTTGCTGGTCCCAAGTCGGGCCAGTGTAAAAATTAAGAATATTCGATAAGATAATAAGATAATAATTTTTTTGAAATCTCAATGTAAAATATGGTCCCAATAATATCATAAATTAATAATCATGTAAATTTATATATATATATATATATATATATACTGATATAATAGTGTATGTTTCTCCTAAAACTCATTTCTATAGAACATTTGTAATGTTGTATTTTCAAACTATAATGATATCTCTAAAATATTTTATAACATGTCATACAAATAATTAAATTTTAAAGTTTTAATTTTTAGATATGCATCATTTACAATTTGATAATTAGACAAATTATTAAAATATGAGAATTAATATTATTATTATTCATAAATTTAAATTTATGTATGTCATGTGTATAAGTCAATTTGTTTATAGTATTTGTAATTTATTGTCAATAATGCTTTATAAATATTACAAGTTCAATTCTTAAACCATAAAATTTATAACATCCGAAAGTTTAATCTTATTTTGCTATAATTGTTCTAATTCATAATTTAAAATAAAATAAACAATTAAAAATATATCTATAAATTAATAATTATTAATTTACACTGTAAATATTATAGATAAATTAATATCACTATAAATTAATAAAATGTTTTAGTCCCAACATTATTAATTTATAGAGGTTTTACTGTATTTAGTAGACTCGATTTTGACATAAGAGACGACCATACGTGTCACGTTTTTGTTGGGCAACCGATTAATAGAAGATTAAAAAAAAATTTGATGGTCGATAGTTTTATTTCTTTCTCTCCCTCTCTCTCTCTCTCTCGATGGAAGACGCGAATTGACAATGAAGGAGATAGAATCAAAGATATGGAATCAGATGATTTGGGCATCGGAGGAGATGCGAAGCGGAGGAGATTGAATCGGCGGAGGCGATTAGGAGGAGATTCAATCGGAGGATCCGGCTACTGAATCATCAAACGCCGGCGATATTAAGCTACCCTCGTCGCCGACTTACTTTGAACGGCCCTCTCTCGCCGTCGAGAAGCATGGTTCCTTCATCGTCGAGTACAACGTCCCTAAGAAGGTAAAAAAACAACTCTTTGCTTCTCCCTTTTTAATTAAGTCAAAGTTCCTTTATTTTCAATTGATTGATTCAAATCCTCTGAAGAATTGAGGCAAAACCAAACAATTGCAGTAGAACTAAGAGTTTTTGGGTTTATTTAGGGTTGGTGTAATCTGAATCACTCTGAGCTCACTTCATGTTTCAGCACTTCTAAGGAAGAGATTATTTCTGTCTGTTTGGATACCAAAATGTTGGACACTGGCTCCAAAGATGCAATCTTATGTTTGGTGGGGATGGGAGAAATGGGAGAGAGAGAGATTGACTGGATGGCATTGGAAGGAATCAACTTGCCTCTAGCATTTACAGGGCAAGAAGCTATTTCAACAACAGTTTCCAACATCCTTGCGTCACAAAAACAGAACATTACTCGGGGGTACAAGAATCCTTTGGGATGAATGAGTTGATGCAGAAGGAGTTTTATGGCTATGATCAGAACATGTGTAGTATGGGTAACATCAATAGCAGCAGCTTTCAACATCCTTGCGTCTCAAACACAGAAGCAGTACAAGAATCTGTGAATAACTATGGGCTGGATCAGTTGATGCAGATGCAGCTTTATGGTTGTGATCAGAACATGTCTAGTATGAGTAACTCCGGGTTGGTGCAGCATGAAGTTTATGGTTATGATCAGAACTTGTATACGAGTGATATTACCGACAGAAACGTTCCAGATCCTAGTCTCTCAAACACAGTCTGAGATTTCTCTAAAATCAATCAAACTGTCCAATTATGAAGCTGTCTATGCATTGCATTGGTGTCTATTTGGTAGGAAAATTTCTTGGAATTATTTAATCTGCTTTCCTATATGAATTTCTTAATATACCACACGTTTTATCTTCAGAATGTGTCGGGCACTGATGCCTGGAGATGAAGAGAGCGTGAATGATGAAGCAATATGGGAAGCTCTTCCTGTAAGTCATACTACGTACATGTTTTCATTTAAGGTCTAAGCTGTTGTTAAAAGTGATTGGTTGGGCAGCTTAAGACAATATCACTTTTGTCTTTACTTGCTTAAGTTGCATTTAGTTTCTATGTGTGAGTTATCAGTCATATACTAATGTTACCATACTCTTGAGCTGTCTCACTAAAATTTACAAGTTCAATATAGTTCTTTTTCGGTTCTGTTTTAGCGAATAAAAAGTTACCAAATTACTGTGGCTAGCTTAATAATTTATTCTCAAGATTGTTTCTGCAGTTGGTATTATGGTATTAAGCATTTCCTCTTTTTATGTATTTTACTTGTCATTTATTATGTTTTAATGTTTCATATGTTTTAAATTTTATGAAATGCAATAATTTTATAAACATATATCTCAAATGCAATAATTTCATATTCTAATTTAGATTTTTTATTTAAAAAAAAAATTAATTAAGAGACTCAAAATAAGAACCCACCATTGGGGGAAAACTTTTAATTAACAAACTCAAAGTTCTTAACCATCTCAAACTACAAAATATATGAATAAACAATTTAAGAGCCCCTAAAATAAATCTCCCTATTGGGGTTGCCCTTATAACATAACGGAAAAAATGTCACTATCATCTCCGATACCCTACATCTCTTTCCTTTTAGTTGCTTAAAATCTTATGTTCCATTTATTAACGTACAAATCATCTGCGACTCATCAGGTTAGGTTTCAACTCAATGAGCTTTCTATATAGATAAGGTTTCTAATTCGAGTTTGATACATCTCAGATCTAGTTACAGTCTCTGAGTTTTCAATTTGAATTATAACAGCTTGAAGAGAAGAGCGTACTCGTCGCTAGAATTAACTCAATGGTTAATGAGATTACAGAGGAAGATGATGACTCACTGGGTGACCAGATTCGTGAACTAAAGGTTTCTTCCTTTTTGTCATATAATATTGATTGCGGTTTTGGTTGTTGTGTCGTGTAGTGTGTTTTACATTATGGTGTATGTGTGTGTATTAATTATGTTGGTTTTGTGGTTCTTCTTATAGGAAGAACTAATAAGAACCAAGTCTGATGGGTTCAAACCTGACGGAAGCAACTTTGTGAGGGAGAGTTTGAGTCAATTGAGAAACAGCATCAACAAGTCTTCTTTAGTCATGTCGTGTGCTGACACCAACAAACAAGGTTCAGAAAAGGAAACAATGTATGAGGATCATGAGGACGATGGTGATGTTATGGAACTGAGTAAACATATCAACAAGTTTCACAGTTACTGCGATTCTGATGACATGAGGGATTCTCTTCAGTCCTCATTCGCAAGTGCTTCAGGCTGTGAAGCTGAGTCAATGAGTGGAGATGAGATTTGCTCTGTTGATAAACACAAAGATTGTGCCTTGGCTCATTCTGTTCCAAACACTGTGGGAAATGGGATCTCAATCACTTTACCGCATCAGACACGTATCCTTGAAGAGCCACCATTGTCAGAATCTCCAAAGATTAGGAATTTCAGGAAAAGCGTGGCTGCGTCGACAAAGTTTCAGGCAAGTCCTAGGAATGTAAACGAGATCTCAGACATTGGAAACAAAAACGTCCAACAGTTTGGTCCTTCTATGTCTTCCAAGAAGCATTTAAGTCCTACAGATTCTCTAGCTGCGAGTCTCCAGAGAGGACTGCACATTATAGATTGTCACCAACGGAGCTCACTCTCAAACAGATCTTCTGTTTCCTTCTCCTTTGGCCATCTCTCTCTGAAGCCTTGCGATGAAAGCGATAATCTCAGTGCTTCGGTTAAACTGTTACAAGAAGATAGACCAAAAGAAGGTGGATCATCATCGATTCTCCTCTGTCTTTCTTGCAGACAGAAACTTGACCAAGAAGCTGAAGTATGTCTACAAACCCTCAGATGCATTTTTGTTCCACTCACTTAAGTTTCTTTAGTTGGCTAATTCGTTTTGACTGCTTATATGTTTTATTATCAGGGAGTATATAAGGCAATAGAAGAAGCTTGCGCGGACGAGAAGCATCTCAAGAACATGTGTGTGGAGCAGGCTACCAAAATTGAGCATCTAACTAGTCTGGTAAATATCTTATAAACCTATGATGAGAATAAGGTTGAACATAAGTTTTCTGACAATTTGTTTTTTTTCAATTCATCAGTTAGACCAATACAAAAAGAACACTGTGCAGGAGTCAAGTAAGGTAAGGCAACGAGTTAACAATTCAAAGAAACATGCACATTAGTAAATTGTTTGCAAGATATTGGATAATAAACTTTAGCTATGCTTTATCTGTTTGTGCAGCTAATGAAATCCGATGATGTAGAAGATGAGACAGAGGTCGTGAAGGAAACATATGAGACAAACCAAAGTAGTGAAGGGTTTGGGAAAGTAAGGATTGATCTCAGTGAAAAGGAAGCTCTTTTAAAGGAGATTGCAGAGCTCAAAAGCAAGCTGCAGCCTACAAAATCAACTGATAATCTGAGATCCTCTTTGCTGTTACGGTCTTTTCAAATGAGGAAGAGCACTGATTTTACCAAGAACACTGAGAACAACAACGATGTACTAGAAGAAGAACGTGAAAGGTGGACAGAAATGGAGAGTGAATGGATCTCTTTAACAGATGATCTAAGGATAGATATCGATAACCATCGTAGACACGCAGAGGATCTAGAGATGGAGCTCAAAAAGGAGAAAATGGCGACAGAGGAGTTGAATGATGCTATTAGTAGAGCTATGATTGGTCACAGTAGACTCATCGAGGAGTACACAGAACTGCAGGAGAAGTATGATGAATTAACTGAGAGGCACAGCGTGACGATGGCAGGAATCGTCGATGTGAAGAAAGCAGCAGCTAAAGCTGCTTTGAAAGGTCGCCATGGGAAGCGCTTTGCGAAAGCCTTTTCAGCTGAGCTAACTGCCATAAGAGCAGAGAAGGAGAAAGAAAGAGAGTTCTTGAAAAAGGAGAACAAGGGCCTTAAAATTCAGCTGCGAGATACTGTTGAAGCTGTCCAAGCTGCTGGTGAATTACTTATCAGACTCCGAGAAGCTGAGCAAGCTGTACAATCCTCTGAGGTAACTTTTATGTTTCACCACTAACAAAGGCCTTTTTTAGAGACTTAGGTGCTGCACTATTTGCTTGTGAATTCTAACATGCTGAGTGATACCTAAAAAACCTATAATTGCAGGAACGTTTCAGCTTAGTAGAAGAAGAGAATGACAAGT
Organism: Camelina sativa; assembly: GCF_030686135.1. Classification (NCBI taxonomy): domain Eukaryota; kingdom Viridiplantae; phylum Streptophyta; class Magnoliopsida; order Brassicales; family Brassicaceae; genus Camelina; species Camelina sativa. The sequence continues at coordinate 44,945,719 of NC_141890.1, read as the reverse complement.
TGAAGAATCAAATGGAGAATTTAAAGAGTAAGCACAAAACAGAAATGAGCACAATGAAGCAATACCTAGCAAAAACCAAATTACCAGGGTCTGCATTAAAGCCATGGTTCAAGGAGAATGAGCAAGAGAAAGAAGAAGAACATGTAACATCATCAGAACACAGAACCGGTGTGGTGAGCTATGACGATTATACAGACGATCAGGCATGGAGAGCCGAGTTTGGAGCCATATATCAAGACCATGACCATTACTGATTTGATCATTTCATTCCAAGAACAAAAACTTGTTTTACCATGACCTACCTTGGGTCATTTCATCTTTTTTTATGTTGCCTTTAAAAACCCCTAATCGTTTTGTTATTCTTGTTGTTGTCTTTACATCTTCCATTACTTTATGGGCATGTTTGCATCCATCACCAGCATTGTCAATTCTTTTAGTGGGCTCTTCTTAGTGAAACAAGCGGACCAAAATTGAGGCCCATACTATTTGGGCTACAGGTGAAAAAGCAAACCAGAAGAAGACAAAACAAAAATCTGTTTTTTTTTTTTGTTTGAAGATTAGGTAGAGAAAACGCAAAAGTTGTATTTTTTTTTTTTTTTCCATCAGATATGGCGGCCGAGGATTCTGCAAACGGGAGTTTTGATTCCGATTCAAAGACTAACAATGAAGCTAATGATGTTAGTACTAATCATGACAGTTCAAAAGCATTAGTAATCCCTTCTCCCGCCGTTTGTCTTGTACGTTTCGCCGGAGATGCAGCTAGCGGCGCCGTCATGGGCTCTGTATTTGGATATGGTTGGTGATGATTTCAATTTCTCTTTCAGTTATCTACGTTGTTGATAAATTAAGACTCTTTACAATCTTTAGGTGTTGGTATGGTAGATTAAAAGGTTGATGGATTCGGTTTAACGACTTTGCTTTAAAGTTTCTAGTAAAGTCTTGATCTTTGAAGTTTCTGTTTAGACTTCATTGGTGTAGCTTTTATAGGAACAGAGCATTTCCTTCCTCAAGTTTGGTTTCCTTTAGCTTTTTTTTTTTTTTTAGTGTTTTGACGACTGGAGAATCAGTATTATGTGCTTGTTTTGTAAGATGGAACCATACATATAAATATATCTAACAGATATAAGTTGGGGTTTCAGGTGGTGGATTGTTTAAGAAGAAAGGGTTTAAAGGATCATTTGTGGATGCGGGTCAGTCTGCAAAGGTGCTTTACATCTTATGATATGATTATTGTTTCCTGTAAGCTAATCTATTTTCCAAAGGCAACTGAATAAAGTTGTTGTGGTTTCTTGTTAGACTTTTGCGGTTTTGTCTGGAGTACATAGTTTAGTTGTTTGTCTTCTCAAGAAAATACGAGGGAAAGATGATGGTGAGACTGTTTTCTAATACTACTCCCTCTTATCCGTTCTCACTCCTACAACTTGTAGCATGACTTTGCTTATATGTTTGAATATCTTCTATTCTGCAGCCATTAATGTTGGAGTTGCTGGGTGCTGTACTGGTCTTGCTCTTAGTTTCCCCGGTAAGAACTGAATTGGTATCCCCTCATTACCATGTACTTTGGCCTAGCTAACAACTATAACTCTCTATGATCATGTATTTGCAGGTGCACCACAAGCAATGCTACAGAGCTGTCTCACTTTTGGTGCCTTCTCTTTCATCCTTGAAGGACTCAACAAAAGGCAAACGGCTTTGGCTCACTCTGTCTCGTTAAGACATCAAACCAAAAGTCTCCATCATGATTTACCGCTCTCGTTGGCTCTCCCGATCCCTAATGAAGTCAAAGGAGCTTTCTCTTCTTTTTGCAACTCCTTAACGAAACCAAAGAAGCTCGAATTATTTCCTCGTGCTCGTTGATTTTTTTTCCTACTTTTTCTTCTTCTGCTTTTTGTTGCATGAGAGCCAATGAGAAAAGAGGTGTACCTTTATTTGTTTTCATAACAAAGTTTCTAGGACTAAAAGTCTAGAACTAATTTTGAAAATGTTAGTTGAAATTTCGCAGTCTTTATTATGTGTCGCCTCTAAATGGTAGTTGATCATTGGCGTTTTAAGCATTAGATATTTTAGAGGGTCTTCTATTATGATTTCATATTTTTGTATGATATTAGTAGGTGAACTAAAGTTAATTTTTGCGTGGTTTTTGTTTGTATTTGATTTTTTTTTTGTTTTAATGAATTTTCTTTAAACACTTGAGTTGTAAAAAGAATTTGAATTGAAATAATAATGAAATAAATTTGGGGTTTAGTTGATTGATTTAATCTTGTGTACCAAACGATTTTTACACTAGTTAATTATTTTGAAGGATTTGGCGTTATACATTTTTCATTGACCACAAGTCAATTTGCATTTGCTAAATGGTCCTTTGGTTTTGTTATCAAAACCTAGTATGATACATGATCCAGATCGAGAAAATAGCTTCTATAAATGATTAAATCAAACCGAACCTTTTTAGCCTCTTTATAAACAATCCTTTGGTTCTAAGTTTTAAGCAAAGTGATTTGGAGAAGAACCGTAACTAATAACACAAAACCATGGTGGATCCTCCTTCATTTTCTTTTCAAATGGTTTCACTTTCTTTCTCTCGCATCATCATTCATTATAATCATCATGACATGGACATTACACATTATCATCAATTCATCATCATGACTTGTTCCCTTTTTCTTGCTGACTTGCGTTCTAAGGCTTGATTGATGATACTCAGACTAGTGGATGGGACAAAACTTAAATCTATGCATAAGCTTTTTAAAGACATTCAAGGTTTTTTTTTTTTTTTTTGTCTCAATTTAAAATATAGCTTAATTTGTTTTACATCATTCTTGTAGAGGGGGTATTGAACTTGTATTTTAAAGAATTTGGTGGGATTTTAATATTTTAGGATTTTGCAAGATTTTATTGAGCTTTTAGAAGATTTTTGGTTATTTGTTAGAGTTTTTATATATATTTTTTAAAATATTTGTGATTTGGATAGATTCTCGTTTCAGATTTTGGAAGATTTTAGGATACTTTATAACAAAAAAAAATTGCCGTTAGAACTCTAATGACAATGATAGATGCTTTCGACTTCTCATCAATTTTTCATGAGACTGACCGTCGTTCAATCATCAAATTCATCGCTTACCTTGTCTATTGGAAGAAGATGAAGTCTGTAAGAGCCTAAGAAGCAAATGTTAGAGAAAAACCAAGGTGGAAGTATCGAAACATAAGTAAATGATGGAGGTGTTGTTCTTTGTACGCATTGCTCTAACTTCATTCAACAGACCGTTTGCTATCTTCTCTGCAACATTCTCTGTCCCTCTTTCTCTTTCATATGTTCCATTTGTTTTATACATAGACACTATATTAGATCCAGGTTCTAAGACATACTACTAACAAATGTATTGATGATTCAAAAAAAATTGTTTACCTGAAGTACAAGCTGCGCAGATTTCTTCAGACTTACCATATCCCATAACCCATCACAACAGAATTATTTTTTTTTGGTTTAATGTTAAATCCATCACTACAGATTTTTTTTTCTTTCAGTTACTGGAATAAGCAAAAAAGAATGAGAACAAGGGATGTGGTAAGTCTGAAGAAATTGATTGAAAGCAGAGTCATATATAACCGTATTTGCTCATGCCTAAATGTTTTAGTGTAATCACTTGTGAATCTCCGCAGGCGGAACGTACACAGAGACAAGGAGGTATGGTGATGTGTGCGTCTGTTCTTGTCATCCTCTGCTTCATCATGCTAGTACTCTTAATCCTAAAGGAAATTCTCTTGTGGCCCAAGAAAAAATGTGATAATTCATCATTATCTTATGTTTTAATTCTTATTTGTTTTATACCAGCGATCACTTGCTATTGATCTCCAAAACCTTTCTATGGAGCTTCGCAAGAAACAGTCTACATATTTGAAACGCTTGAGACAGCAAAAAGAGGTATGTTATGACTCTCTGTACATTTCCTATGCTTGAGCGAGCCTTAACTATTTGTGACGCTGAAGTTGCTCATTTGTCGAGTCTCTTGTTCTGTTCTTCACCTACACTTTTGTTTATATGAACTTTATTATGCTCTTGTTAGTTAGGCATGAACACTTATTAATGTTAAACTCACGCTAAATACACTTAAACATTTAGGCATGAGCAAATACGCTTATAAACAAACTGAGCAAAACGTTTATGTGTTTAACTAGTCAACTGAGCAAATACGCTATATATGACTCTGCGAAGAGCTAGAAGATGTGTCGAAGTGAGACTTCAATTTTGATTTCCCAGGAAATACAGTTTTTTTATTTTTATGAAATCCTGTAAAATTCTACCTTAAAGGGTATGATTTTGAGTGAGAGTATTTTTAACTAAAAAACAAATCAAAATCTCCTAAAATCATTCAAAGTAGTAGTTTTTAAAAAAATTGTGATATTTTGAATAACAGTAGATTTTAAGTAAGTTTTATAAATCATTGATTGAATAACAAGGGATTGTAAATTATTTTAAATGATTTTACATAAATCTAAGTTGAATAACATATGATTTTAAAAGATTTTTAAAAATCATCAATTGAATAACAAGTGACTTTAAAAATATTCTAAAATCTTCTAAAATACCAAGTTCAATATCCCCTCCGTAATGATTATAGTAATATTAATATGTTAAGCTAGTTATAAGTAACCAAAGATTCACATAACATTTGAAGAATTGGTCGTTTTTATTGTATTTATAGTAAATAAGTGAGATAAAAATCAAATGGGGATGTAGCTCAGATGGTAGAGCGCTCGCTTAGCATGCGAGAGGTACGGGGATCGATACCCCGCATCTCCATTTTTTTTCACTTTATTCTTTTTCTGACTTTTATTTCCGTTTCCATTTGATCCGAGTGTCTAATATTGCTGAGAGTGAGAAACACTTCTCTTTTCTTCCCTTCATTCCTTTCTACATTTTTAATGAATATGCAAAAATGTTTTTTAAAAAGGAGAACTTTTGAAATAATAAATTATAAATAACCATTAGAAAGCCTGTTTGTTGAGTATAAAAAGCAAAGCTAATTTACAGAGAACTTGACATCATTAACCCATCTAAAAAAATTCATACAAAGAAAAGTGTCAAAATATCCTAAACTCACCGGTCACCAGAGGTTCGAACTCACTCACTCACTATCCCGAATTCATGTTTTTAGCAGCCAAGGCTCTTCATGATCTCCTTTAGCTTCTCAATCACAGCAGTTGGATCTGCTCGTGAGTTCGCCAGATGCATAGCGTGATACTCTAAACCTTTCCATTTAGCTATAAGCTCGAAATGAGGTCTCTGAAACTCGACGCTTATAATCTCAAATATCGTTGTGTTTGGTGTTGCAGACACAATGTGAGTCAGCCCTGCTCCGTGAGCTCCTATGATCACTGACGCGTCTTGGATGGCTCGGACTTGATCTTTCATCGACATGTGAGCAAACAAGCCATTCACAAGGTTAATCCCGCATTTGGTCAGACCGGTGGAGCCAGACGCGACCCAATGGTGCAAAGAGTCAAACACTTCTTCCTCGTTGATGAGCCGAGACTGGACTTTCCCGCCGTGACGAGGATGGGCTAAGTAATCTTCACGGCGGACAAAGAGAACGTTATGAACAGAGGATGATGATGAAGATGGCGGTCTTTCTGATGAGCGGTGTCTGTTGACAGGAAACCCAAAAGCTGCTCTGATCATTTCGCCAAACTCTGATATCCTCGCGGTCCTTTTATCGTCCGGGTTTTGCCAAAGATTTTGAGCTGATTCCCCCTTGCAATCTATTTCTCCGGTCAAGCCCTTGAAAAGCGCGGTTTCGTATCCCAGAGGTGAAAGAATAGCGTGGCGGAAACAAACCGGTTTGGTGAAATTCTTAGCGTATTTGATTCCGGAAAACAAAGCTGTCCATGTTTCTTCTAGCTGTGTCTGCAAAAGGTTTCACAGCATGGACATGAAACTTCTACTAAATTCATTTTCATTCAGTAAACCCACAAACACATAAAAGATCCATGTCCTAAAACCAAGAGCAACAGCAAGTCTAAAGATAGTTGGGGAAAATGAAACTGGATTTTCTCTACTCATGACCATGAAAAAGAAGAGGAGCATACCGTGCAGTGTCCATCAACGAATACAACATGTGGTCGATTAGGCAAACCGGTGACTCTAGAGGAAACATAAGCGCTATACCAATCTGTCACGGTATGGAAGAGATTTGCGTACTCAAATCGAGTAATAAGCAAGGTTGGTTCCTCCACCCACTGAGGCCAACCAAAACCAAAAATATCAATCAGCAAGAAACTTACATATGTTTCAAAGAAACTCATAAACCACAACCTAATATGAACCAGTGAAGAGCTTAATTCTCATGTTCTCAATCCAATCACAGTAAGATTTTATAAAGAACTTTCCAATTATGCAATGCTCACCAAAACACAATCTAATAAGAGTTCCCTAATAGATTCTACCAAGACAGATCAATGAGCAAAAGAGATGTGAACAAACCTCTTCACAAACGAAATCGTTGGTGTCAACAGCACGAATCGAAGCAACCAAACCCCTCATTGTATGTCTACCAATACCACCTTCTTGAACATATTCATTCAGCAACTCATCATTCACCAGCCGCCGAGAAATCACATCATTACCTCCTCCACCACCAATACGGCGGTGTCTCTTAAAACCTAACCGTGAAGAAACCTCTTCCGCCACCTCAAACGCACCATCACGAAACTCAGGAAGCTCTTCCTCCTCTCTCCTCCCCATAACTTCCTCTAACCTCTCAGCTCCTCTAGACATAACAATCCGATCCGGAACCATCCTCAGATTCCTCCCTTCGCAAATAGAACTCTGTAACGTCTCGCTATAGAAACATCGAAACCAGCTTCCTTCTCCTCCAATCATCGGCTTAAGGAAGTCAACTCTCTTGGTAAATCCATTCCCGAAATAGCCTTCGCAAGAGCGAGTTGGTAGATTCCTCTGCGGCGGCGTCCATGGGAGGTAAGAAGGTAAGATCGGCCACGGTTTCTGAATCGCTGATTGATTACTCACTGAAACGTGAAATCGCACCAAAGATATATGAGGATTCGGCTGCTCCGATGAAGAAGAAGACGACGACGACGACGACGAGTGAAAAACGAAGTAGATGATGAGAAAAAAAGAGTTGAGAAGTAACATATACAAAAAAATCTTCAGAATCTTCGGATTCCGTTTACTCATCTCTCTATCGTCTCCTTGATTTGCGGTTTTGAAGACAAGAGAGCGAGAAGAATTTTGAAAAACCTCTTTTCTATTTTTAGATTTCCATCGATTTCTTCTGACTCGATTCCGAAGTCATATCAATCAACGGTGAAAGGTATAGATTTAGGTGAGACTTCATCGACTGTTTCACCGGAAAGTTGCTGGAATTAAAAAAAAAAAAAAAACGTGAAGATGATGAATCGGAATTTTGTGAGTCTGGAGAGGACCAAACTCTAAAATACCCTTGCAATCAAAAGTTTATTCATCAATACCCTTTTGTGGTCTAAATACCCTTTGACAAAAAGTTGACCAACATATCTCATTTTTACCTTTAACCCTAACCCATTTTTATTTAATAAATCAAAAAATTTTAAAAAGAAAAACATGTGGATCCCATCAATTTTTCTCCACCAATCGGGTTCTTTCTCTCTCCCCTCTCTCTCCCGATTTCGTCCTTGCTCCCCCCACTATTGCTCCTCTCCCCCTTCCAATCAATACAAATCGAGTCCATAAAAATCGATTTGATTCCAAACCAAAGCAAAATATTGGGATTGAAGCAAACAACAAAGCAAAGCAAAAGATTCAGGTGATATTCTTACATTTATTTACCAATGCAATTAGGGTTCTTGTGTTGTTGAGGTTCATCCTAAAGAAATTAGGGTATATACCTTGAATGCTCATTCAATTTATTCTCATTTGTATTAGTGTCGAAATGGGTCGCATACTAAGTGGATTCTAACACTTCATTCGAACTGAATCGTAAAAATATTCCGAAATAAATAGTGATTTTGTGGAGTCGATGTAGTACAACTGGTAGACTAGGTATAACTGATACGGGTACAATCGCTAGCTAGTATTTGGTACAACTGGTAATAGTTTGGTACAACTTAGACGGGTACAACTAGCACAAGTTTGGTACAACTTGGTAATACTATTTACACGAGAGAGGTTCCAATGTGAGTTTTTTATTTTATTTCAGGCACAATGAATAATAATCGTCGGATAATCATCGTTTTTGATTACGGGGGATATTATGCAACAAGGGAAAATGAACTAAGATGGATTTCAAGAGAAAAAGTTCATCAATCTCTTAGAATGGAGATATCTATTGAAGAGGTCAGTTATTCTGCATTGGTTCAGAAAATATGCAGAAAGGCAAAGGTTGATGAAACTATGACTGAGCTAAAATTGAGTTACGTTCCCGAATCAGTGCATCCTAAGAGACCGATACACATACGTGATAATGATGATCTGATGTGTTATTTGGAAATGAATCCAGATCAATTCCAAGTTTTGCATGTGGAAGTCGTGAATAATGTTGAAATAAATCAGGGGGATGGAGCAGTGGGCATTGGGGTATTCGAGGACGGTCCGTGACGATGTACGTGCTAAGATTGTTCTTCCTAATTTTTATGTCACAAAAAGAGGAAGAAAACCAACAAAAAGGATTCCATCAGCCGGAGAACATGGACGCAGGAAGAAGAAGAAAAATTCGAGTAGGAGCTGGTTTGATAGTGAGGGTTCTCGGACTTAGTTTCTTATTTGGAGAACTTAGTAAAACTTATTTTTTCCTCGGTACAACTATTGTCATTTGTGTGTGTTTGTTTTTTGTGGATTATCTTGATAGACATGTTTGCTTATCTTTAAGGGAAAACTTATTTCAGTTAAATTGTGATTATCTTCCTTAGGTTAGTTGCCAAAAATAATTATATTATTATTTATAATTAAAAATTGTAATTAAACTTTTATAATTAAAAATTGATAATTAAAAAAACAAAATAACTATATTATTATTTATAAATTTTCAAATAAAAATAAATATGACAATTGTATAAATAATTAACAACAAAAATATTAAATATACATTACTAATTGAAAGAAAGAATTGTCATAACAATTTTCATCATATTCAAAGTTTATCATGAAACACCTTATACTTTAAGGGTTACTTTGTCGTTGTAAACCACATATAATTACAAAAGTTTAGAAAATTATGTTTTCAAACATATGATCGCATGAACATGTGTAAATGTATCTCAATTAACCATAAACCATGTGTGCAACTAAAATTATTGGGTTTTGACATGGTATAACTAATTACAATAAAAAATTCGGAATTGTACAACTTGTCAAGATCGGTACAATCTGAAAACTTGGAACAACTAGTGCATTTTGGCGGCTACACATGTGTAAATTGGCGGCTACACGTGTTTAAATTGGCGACTACACGTGTTTTTTATGTGTCAAACAAAATTTTAATTTTTGAAAAATTAAATTGGAGCGAATTATCTAGGGCTTCCAATCGATTTGCGATTTTGGGGGGTCCAAAAAAAATTCATTCCTCTCCCCTCTCCCTCTCTCTTGCGATTTCTGGGTCCAAAAACAAAAACAAAATTTCCTCTCTCTGGGTTTTTTGGGTTTTCGATTTCTGGGTTTTCGATTCCTCTCTCTGGGTTTTCGATTTCTGGGTTTTTGCGATTTCTGGGTCATCTCAAATCTTGAAATCTAATATAGACAGCTGAAGATGGATAGGAGCAGAGATATGAAGAAAATTAAGAAAATCTGTTTTCTCGTTTTTTTTGGATGTTTTCTTGTGGTATGTCTCGGAAGATGGTACGACTAAGTAGAACTTGTTCTTGGAAGATGGTACAACTACGTAGTACTTTGTAATAGTACAACTAAGTAAAACTTGTTCTTTGTAATGGTACAACTAAAGATCGTTTGTGTGGTTCCATTTGCCGATTGCCGGTAATTTGTCTTGTTCTTGTGTGTTATTTTGTCTGCTTAAACACACAACATAATTTTTGATGCAAACTGAGTGTTGTACTTAAAAACATAGTTGTACTTACTTTAACATTCCAACCAAGTTGTACCTAAAAACATAGAGTTGTACTTAAAAAAGAGAATTGTACTTAAAAAAAGAGAGTTGTACCTAGTTAAACATTCCGAGTACTTAATAAAAACCATAAAAACAACCAAAGAGTTCACATACTGACTCATAAAAGTTCACATACTGACTCATAAAGGTTCACATGCTCCTTACTTTTTCGAGTTTTTCTGCCTTGTTATAATAGGAGTCCTTACGACAACGGAAGGTCCCGTCCCCTTCTTACACCGTGCGAAGCAACAACATCCACATACCCATCAACTTATGATTCGAATCCTTAAGCATATGGAAGAAATGCTTGAACTGTGGGTGCCCTAAAAACCAATCTAACTCCTCTTCTTTAAGATGACCGCCTAATAAGTTTACCGTCTCTGAAATAAAACACTTTCCAGACATTTTGAAAGGCTTCGTATACTGGGAGTAATCGAAGTACATATTCAGAGGTTGCATTACGTCGCATTCATCCTCAGATCCCTGCAAGACACATATCTAGTTATACCAAGTTTTTCTAAGTTATACTTTTTCTAAGTTTTCCTAAGTTATACAGTTATACTTTTTAGAACGAATTCTTATTTGAACGGTTATACAATATAGAGAAGATACATACCGATGAATCCTTATCATTTGACTTCTCAATTGAGTTCGTCTTATCGGAATCACGTTCAGATTCATCCCCACGATTTCCTTCTTTTTCGAGATCTGCTGGAGGATTCGATTTTTCCACATAGCTTGGGTTCTTTGTACGAACCGTTACGACTCTTGCACACAAAAAAAACAACTGATTTCAACTTCCACTTCACTCCAATTCATGAAAAAAATCGACAAAACCCCAAAATTGAAAACCAAATTATCGAAAATCGAAACCCATATTACCCGATTTTGAAAAACAAATAACCAAAATTCGAAAAACCCCTACCTATTTCAACTTACCCAGAATCGAGTTATCCTTAGTTGCACTTGAGGGAGAAGAATAATTAGCGGGAATTGAACGAGGGAGAGTGGAGTCGTGAATGAAGGAATTCGAAAAGTTGGGTAGTTAAAGGAGAGATCCGATTTCAACTGGATTGTCCGAATTTTGTGGGTTTGGGTGGGTATAAGGTGGTTGGATCTGTAAATAACAGAAATGATATAGGTTTATTTGTCTTTAACCACATTTTTGATTTTAAAAAAAAAAAATAGTTTGTTATTTTCGCAGGGGATATGAGAATAAACTTTTGATTGCAAGGGTATACTAGATTTTAGTCTGTCTGGAGATTTATTAAAGCAGAAGATTCCATTCATTCTTTTCTGACTTAAAACAAAAACCAAGATCCAAATTATACCGAACCGGACCAAAATTAAATCAAAATCAAACCGGGGAAGTAAACCAAACGTTCGCGAAACGTTTCCATCTTTTTGTCAAAAGAACCTACCTGTTCATGTTACTTTTTTGTAATATCCCTTTTCTCACTTTCATCCTAATCGCCGACTTAAACAAAACAGAACAAGAAAAAAACTGCGAATTCTTCTGTTTTCTGGTAAGCATTGGTTTTAGTCTCTAATCCTTTAATTACTTGCTAAACTGTTTAGAATCATGTCGTAAGGTTGTAAAGGGCTGTTAAGAGTTGAAATTGCGTTTTTCGTGTTTATTTTGGTACTTGATTTGTTTTGTCAAGTCTCTGTTATGAAATTGAGTGACAAAAGAGGTTGAGAGTCTTCTCTTATTCAAAGTAACATAACTATTTTTATATTGTTTTTTGTTTTCTCTCCTAATATCGACTCTGAATTTGACCTTGGTCATGTGATTTTCTTGTTCTCTTTACGATTATTATTTCTTAAGAATTTTTATGTTGTTGGTTTTATCTTTATTGATACGATTAACTTATAAGTGCATCTGTGCATGTATTAATCTCATAAAACGAAAAACAAAGTGAATACAGAGATTTTTCCTTATTTTAGAAAGATTTTTCTGAAATACTTTGAACGAAGATTTTAAATGTCTTTTATTTTCTTCTTTTTTTAATTTGCAATTTCATTTGTTAAAAAGATAAATTTCCATTTATTTAATGGGGAGTTCAAGGCGTTTCCTTTTCTTGCGCTCCAAGTTTTTCATATATATATATATGTCTTCACAACTCTTGTAACGTAATAATCTTCTCTCTCCCTTTTATTATTTTGTAGGTGATCGATCACACATCTCCTACAGAAGAAGAAGATCAGAAGAGAGAAAGAAAAAAAAACTCGATTAAATGGATCGTTTGAGTAGAAGTTTTCTTCTGTTTCTATTGGTCTTACTTTTAGATTCTCCATTAACATGCCAGAGTTGGGGATGGTTCTCTTCTTCTTCATCGGAGAACACAGACTCTTCTTCTTATTCTCGGTCGTCTCATCAGAGGTCCAACCCCGAGTTCTCCATTGATGTTTTCAGTGACCAGAAGGCGGTTCGAGTCCTTGAAGATGCCAAAAACAAGCTTGTTGGTCCAAACAGTTGCTGGCAAAATGCTTATAGGTACCTCTTTTCTGGCTGCAAAGAAACAATTGCCACAGAAGAAAAGAGAAAGAGGTTTGCTTGGCATTTAAGCGATTGCTTTCTTAAAGACTCTGGGAGACCTGCTTTTCCAAGTTGTAATGATGATTCAACAATGATGAGTTGCCTCAAGAAGCTTGATGATCATGAGCATAAGATTTATCTCGAGTTCATGCTTGAGACCAACACCATCTGCCAACAATTACAGTAAGATTATTCTCTCAAACATTAGATTTGATTACTTTTGATTTACGAATTGGATTCTTAATTTGCTTCTTTTGTTTTCTTTTTTTTGTATGGCAGGAGTTACGCGTTTAAGAACGAGATAGAGAGACTTGTGAATGAGCTGAAGACTTCAGCTCAGAATACAGAAGATAAATTGGATATCTTGGAGAGTAAATCTGATTCTTTAATGAAGAGCTCGAGCTTGATTCATGATTCTCTAGGGTCAATAGATGCTCGGGTTCAAAACGTGGCTCATGTGACAAACACCATAGAAACTCGTATGAGTGGACTGTCTCAACAAACTGCAGAAATATATCAAGAACAAAAGAGTATTGCAGAATCACAGATGGAGCTAATGGACGGTCAAGTGAAGATGAAAGAAACCTTGAAAGATGGAATGGAGATGTTCACTGATGCCTATACTAACATCCAGGAAGGAGTTGATAAGTTAAAAAGCGATACAAAGCAGATTGAAGGGGAAATAAGTGTACTTGGAGAAAACCTATCAACTAGAATGAATGATTTGCAGAGTAAAACTGATGACATTGGAGTTAAGGCTGGTAGCTCTTTGGATAAACAAAAGAAACTTTTAGATGGCCAATCCGTGGCACTTGACGGGATTCAGTTTCTTACACGGTTTCAGTCTGAGGCACTGCAAGAGAGTAGGTAAGTTTCAAATACATTAGAACAGTTTTAAGTTAAAAGGCGAGACTCTTTTTTCTAACTTTTTCTGCAACTTTGTAGAAATACATTGCAACGGTTGAAGGAATTTAGTCAAGAGCAACAGGAAGATCTTGCAAAGCGGCAAGAAAAGCTTCAGGAGGTTCATGATCATCTGTATGAAAATTCAAAATCAATGTTGGAAGCTCAGGTCAGTCCTCTAAACCTAAACTATATTTCAAACAACATAAATCAATCTTTTATTTTTAACAATCTGTTTTTTGCAGGTAGCGTTTGAGGCAAAACAGGCAAACATGTTTGTAGCTTTGGACAAGTTGTATGCTTTGCACAATGCGATGCTTCTCGAGTCCCGAGTGATTAAAGCCTTCTTCATCTACTTCTTGTCAATCTTTGTCATCTACATGTTTACAAGTACAAAACAGACTTATATCATAAGGCCAAGGCTTTACATTGGTAAGTCTCATATTCCAAATCTCTTTCCTCATACTATATTTATAACAGTGGAATACACTCGTTTTAACAGACCTTTTTCATTTGGCTGATACAGGTTTGTGCGTTACCTTAGCATTCGAAGTGGCAAGTTTACGCTACGTAAATGATGCAGAACGTCAAGCATGGATTATAAACCTTTTGAGGTCTTTATTCGCTGTTCTTGCATCAGCTCAGCTTCTTCATTCTGTTTTCACATACAGGTATGACTAATAAAAATGCTAAAAAAAACAGGATATGTTTTGAACAAACCAAAAACTCAGAAACTGATCTTATACTCCTTTTGTCTCAATTTGCAGGGACTATGACGTACTAAACCACCAGATCTTGTTAGGATTAGTTGACAAAGTTAATAACATGCTAAGCAAGAGAGAGAACTCGTGGGATGAAGAAGATACAGAGAGCGAGGTAGATTGGACATCTTGGATCAATACAGATCTAACTGATGATGATGAAAATCTTGGAGATGCTGATTTCAAAATCCCACAAGTGATCAAGAACAAACCGGATATTACTTCTTCGACGATGACTAGAAGAATGTATAACTTACGTCCGCGGTAGAAAGCAAAGTCTTTTACACTATATAATTGTGTGCTATTGTGTTGTAATAATGTATCCTACATTGTGTTGTAATAATGTATCCTACATGCCTTGACTACTACTTTAGCTACAAAGATGCATAGATAGATAGATATGTGAGTTTGAACTTGTGGAGAAGGTTTTGCAATTTCCCAATCCCATCTTCATAGCTCCATATCAGTCAATCCACAAAACAACATTTTTATCCACTAGTAAGCAGCATTACAAAATTCGATTTTAGCATCATTACTCGATGCAATACATTTCATCGGTATACTATTACGAATAATGGATTCCTTAATTATTGCAGTAATCACCGGAATTATCTAATATAATCCAAATACATACATCAAACCCTAGAATGAATCCATAAAAAAGTCTCAATTGAATCCGAGATTCACATCCTTGGCTTACTTGTTAATCGATGGACGAATCAGATCAGGCGTGCTTGAAGAGCTTCATGCTAAGCCAATGAAAGTACACAGCAACCATTATAACCGATAGAGTTAAAGGAACCAAGAAACAGTAGTAGTGCTTATCATTCGACGCCATAGCTGCTGCAAAGACGAATCCGAAGAAGGAAACAGAACCAATGATCACGAAGAAACATCCCCATAAGATCTCCGTCTTCATCGGTGGATCTCAAGATATGTGTTGAATTAGTTTTAATTTGTCTCACCTAATTATTTGGATCCCATAATTAGTCTAAACTCTTTACGTTTAAGACGCCAATGTTTTCAGGATTAGGCAAGACAGTAGACACTAAATATGCTGTGTGTGTGATGTGCTGAAAGAACATAAAGTCTTCATAAAAACTACAATGGTACACACACACGAAAGAGTTTTTAAAGAACGTTACAGTGAATAATGTTACAACAACAAATGGAACCCCCCAATCATACAAATTTACGTCCAAGAGTTTTTAAATTAACAAAGATAAAGGAAGAATATGAACAGACAAAACCCCAACAGAAACTCATCACTTTAAAGAATCCCCAAGAACTGTTAGGAGGAAATAAAAAAAGTTATGAGGACTGAGTCAAACCTCACAAAGAAAATCCTAGCGGTGCGGGTGATCGGATCAATGTGATCACATAAGTAGAAGGGAGGCGAGAAGCGTAGCAAATGCAGAGAGGAGAAGAGATAGAGTGACTCGGGTTTGTCCGTTGGGAGCTTTTTCACCTGTTGTTTGAGGTCCAGTGGTGGTGGTTGGGGCTCTGGCTGTGACCGGAGGTAGTGGTGGCTCAATGACATCAGCATCTGTGAAAACTGGGTTTGGTGCTTCGGCTGGAGGCAAAGAAGCAGGACTCACTATGGTTAAGAGGCCACCAGGCTGAACTGGGATCATGTACGGAGGTGGGTCTTTGCGGGTCAAGCACGTGTTCCCTGAGAAAGAACATCAAAAACAATCAAAATTTCTAAAACGTTATGAAAAAACAGTAAACCTTTTTGCGTCATTCTTTTGGTTTTCACTTTACTTTTGTATCTTGCGGCTGTGAGAGGGAACTCAGTGATGGCTCCATCGATACCAGCTCCAGTAACATGCGAGTTTATCTCTACGGTTGCATCAGAGAAGAAATCATATGGTTGAGAAACAAACTCATTCTGGAACACATCAACATAAACGGGAAGCTTAAGCTTCTGTAGCCTTTCAACTAGATTTGTTTGTCCAGTGGTGAAACTTGCGGTGCTTGGGAAAACTGATGTTTTAGTGATGACAATAGCGTCTGCAAATTTCTTGATGTCTTCTATTGCAGAGTCGAGTATATCGCGGATGGCTTCTTCCACTTTGTATACTGTCTCATACCGGCTCTGTTTCTTGAAGTCAACCAAGACTGAGCTGTTAGTTGACTGGATCATAACTCTTCTGGTTGTTGCCTTGTTGCTGTAACCAGCTTCCGTGAGTGAATCCAGAGCTGCTTTAACAGAGTCCAGCCCTTGCTTCTCTCGCAGGTATGATGCATTCTGAAGTCAACAAATCATAATCGTTGTAACCATTACAATACATGACGAAGATCATGTTTATCGATAAAAGTCTAAATGGAGGTTGTAGAACTTACCTCCACGCTGATCAAAACACCGACGAGAGTGCTTGAGTTCTTTGCCAAGTTCAAGAAATCAGAAAGTGAAACAAGCTTCCCGGAACTTCTCTCCCTTGGATTCCTAAACAAGTTGAAGTCCTTGTTGTAGGGGTTCTCAATGGCAGCTGCAGACAGATGGGGAAAAAGTATATTCAATGACATGAAAAGATAAGACTGGTTTTGAAGATAGATAAGACAGATTACGTTTCTATTATCAAGGGGCATATGAAGTTGCAACAAAACACTATTTTGCATCTATTTGTAACCCCTAAATAACTAGAAGACGAATAATAGTCTGTTGCGGACAGGACACCCTTAACGGAGTATTGTGCAGCTAACTCGGTTATCCTAAGATCACTTTTGGAGGTTCTCTCTTACCTTAATTAACAGGAGCATAAGTGCTCAAACATGAAAGAAAGGTTTCAAGGATCTACCAGACCAACACACTGCCTAGAGTGACAACGCCAAAAGAAGAAGACAGTCTTAGAAAAAAAATGAGGAAAGCTTACGTCTCAAGGTCTGAATCTCAGACCATGCAAGACTAAAGCTGTATATTCCAGGAAATGATTTGAGCTCAGGAACAGTTGCAGAACGGTTTCTGTAAGGACTTTGGACAACGTTCGTGCTCTCCCCAAGATCAATTGAACTTAAGCAAAACGGAATCCCGTCTGATGACATTTGAAGAGAACAATCGATAACATCAGCACCATCTTTGATAGCTTTTGAATAGGCCAAGTCAGTACAGCCAGGGTAGTCTCCACTTGCTCCATTTTTGGATATAACAAGAAAATCCACTGTGACATGAACCATATAGAAGATGAAAAATTTATACCGTTAGTTATTGTGTCATGGTAGTAATAATGTAAACACATATAAACAACTCACATACCTTGTGTTGAAGCATTAGTTCCAAGATGGGAGAAGCAGTCTGAGGAATAAGAAAAGTGAAGAATGGTTTAACTTGTGTGGTTGTAGTTTCTCTAGTAGTACTAGAACATATATATGATACGTAGATGTGATGAAGAAGAAAGGGATATACTTACCAACAGCCGAAGATGCGGTTAGTGGAAAATCAGATAGCAAGCCATCCACGGAGAAATCCCCATTGTCCACGAAAGATAAGTACTCAGCCAATGGATCAAAACTGTAGTTGTATGCGATATCAAAATCGTTTGCAAAACCTGATGCATATACTTCTAACCCTGCTTTGTGAGCATCTTGAACAACAGATGTATGGGGAAGCAAGTATTGGCTTTCAACCGGCCATATGTAAGACTTGGGAACAAGGATTCCTGAAGCAAAAGTCTTGATGAAAGTTAGGTTTCCGGCAAGAGATCCATAGGTTTGGTTGGTTGACACCTCAACATCATCTTTCTCAAGAAAACGGAACACAAACTTTGGCCCCTTGCGTTCAAAACGGCTACCAATATTCCGAAAGAAATCCACCTCAGGGGAAGAGAGATAGTTAACAGTCACAGTTTTGGAAACTGATAGCAGAAAGCTACTTATGCTCAAATTGTGTTGCGCATAGAATGCATCGTGCTGAGTAAACAGACAAGCCATGTTACAGTGAGCTGAGATTTAAAACTGCAATAAAAAGAGTAAGAAACTTACTACTGACATAAGAATTACCTGAACATTTAACCAAAAACTCTGGGGTTTTAACTGCGTAGCTATATCTTGAACTGTTGATATCGTGTAACTGTTTCCATCAAATGCATTTGACCGTGACAATATTCCTCGGATCACTGCACAGGTGAAAATGATTTCTATGAAAATACAAGAAAGTTACAACTTAATGAACAACAACAAGCAAATCTAACTATACTCAACTCAAACACAAGTATATATATTGGATCATATGTGTAGAAAATGACACTAGAATCCAATAGTCCAAATGATTAGAGTGTACACTCAAGATCAAAAAGATGCAGTGAGAGTGAGACGTTGAACTTACAGAAAACGCTTTTGAGATCCTTCAAACTGAAATCAATGGTGAACCAATCTTGAGTAGGGACTCCATTAAGCAAGTAAGAATTTGTCCGTTTAGGGTAAACTTCTTGGATATTGGAAGCATTCATCATTTTCACATCAGGGAAGCAAATCCCAATAGCCTCTTTAGTTAGTTGCAAATCACACCAAAGAACAGCATCTGGCACACTAGTCTGTCCTACAAAACTGTAAGCATCGAGACTTGAATCTGGCAACAACCCAGAAAACCCACCACGAGCAATGATACGAGGAGCATCTCCTACAAAAGATGACAATCAAGAAAAGGAATCAATAACAGAACCAAAATAGCAAAAAACCCTTAAAAGTTTAAACAACAAAAAGCTTCGATTTTTCTAAAGATGAAGCTCAGAAAAACCCCAAATTTGAAGAATCAAAGTGAGTGACAAAGGAAACACCTTTTGTTCTGTTTTCTTCAATTCACAGTAAAAGGTATTGAAAGAAAAAGATTAAAAAAAAAAAAAGAGAAATATAAGGAGATGAAGATAGAAGAGAACGAACCAGTGAGTGTCTGCCATGGACTTTTAGATCTTTGAGCAACGAGTTGAGTAGAGAGTAGCAACTGGATCAAAAGAAGAGCTAAAAGTAGAAACTTTGAATGTTGTAAACCATGCATTGTTGGATTATAGCGCATGTATGTCATATCGGTACACCAGAGTTGTCCCGGCGGCGACTTCACCAACTTCGACCAAACGAGATTTACTCAGAGAGAGAGAGAGAGAGAGAGCTTTTTTTGGTTTCTGGGATTCGAATTTATATATTATGAATTTATGATCGTTGATTATTTTAAAAAAGGGAAAACAAAAAGACCTTTATTGTACTTTTTCATTTCTTTTTACATGTTCGCTTGAAAGAACATATCAACTTAAATGTGCTTCTTTTTTTAAGTAATAAATCTCTAATTAGCTGCCAAAACAAATAACTAGAATTTTGTTTACATCTTCTGAAGTCTTCATTCAGACAGAAAATATTTGGGAGTGACAAAACTTTGCGGTTTCTCTTTGACAAAAAATATTAATAATTATTATTTTTTATTATACTTCACGATTTTACATTAGAGAATATTTTCTTTTTTTGATTAAAGTTGTAGAAAGTAGAAAAAGGAAAAAAGTTGTAGAAAGTAGAAACCAATAATTAGGTATAATTTTCTGGCATTTTTAAAAAAATTAAATAAAAGAAATGCGTTCTACATTAAATACTTAATTAAGACCTACTTTATTTTTTCCATTATAACTACTTATATCCAAAAACCAGCTATAAAACAACAAGCATGTACACACTATATAATGCATGCAATTGCGATACACCTGTACCAACTTATGTATTATTTTAGGCTAGTGATTTTTTTTCTTTCTTGGTTGGTGCTGATGGCGGTGGAGTGGATGATCGATTGAAACTAAAGGATAGCAACAAGATTCACCCGTCATCATCACATCATCCCAATACGCGCTAAACGAAACGGTCACGTTCTGCTGCCGTGCGTGACTTAACCAGTCTTGGCTTTAGCAAAACTATAGACGGTTTAGTGGGTTATACAGTAAACTTGAAGATCTTGTGAATCGCAAGAATAGTTCTTTAGAAAAAAAGAAAAAGATAAATTGATGAATATTGCAAACTTTAATTATTAACATATAGTTTTGGGCCTTAAAGCCCATGGGTGCCGTATAATTCCAAAAAAAGCCTCACGTTTACTCAGTCTGGTGACACTGAGAAACATGCCACGTGTCTTTCGTCTCCTCGCCACCTGTAACCACCGCCTTCTTCGTCGCAGTTCAAATCTCTCACTTCACTCTCTCTCTCTCTCTCTCTCGTTCTCTGTGCCTTGTTTTGGTTTTGCGATTGGGGTTCGTTAACGAATCAACATCGAAGAAGTTTTGTTAAAAATGGGTGTTGGAATTACAGAGTTTTTATGGACGAATGAGCTAGCAGCTGAACATCCTCAGGTGATACCAATCTCAGTGTTCATAGCTATTCTCTGTCTCTGTTTAGTTATCGGCCACTTGCTTGAAGAAAATCGATGGGTCAATGAATCCATTACCGCCATTTTAGTCGTAAGTTTTCTTATAATAAAAATTGCTTTTTTTTTTTTTTTTTTTTTTTACGATTTGAGGTTACACAAAATTTTGAGCTTTTTGGGATTTATCAGATTGTGTTTTTTGTTGTATAAACCAGGGAGCAGTATCAGGAACAGTGATTTTGCTTATTAGTAAAGGAAAAAGTTCTCACATTTTAGTGTTTGATGAAGAACTCTTCTTCATTTACCTTCTTCCTCCTATTATTTTTAATGCTGGGTAAGCAAGCTGCTAGCTTACTCTCGTTTTGAGTTACTATCTTGTGTTGTTGATGGAGAGACTGAGTGATGATTTGTTATTATTGGGGTTTGTGGGGCAGATTCCAAGTCAAGAAAAAGAAGTTTTTTCACAACTTTTTAACCATCATGTCCTTTGGGGTGATTGGTGTTTTCATCTCTACTGTCATTATTTCGTTTGGTAAAAAACTCACAGTAATCAATCTTTGTATGACTTGACCTTATGTATCAGAGTTAATAATTTCTGAGATGTTAACAATTTTCTGTTTTTGGTTCTTTTGTAACTGAACCAGGGACTTGGTGGCTGTTCCCCAAGTTGGGATTTAAGGGATTGAGTGCTAGAGACTATCTTGGTGACATTTCTCACTGAACTATGTTTCTTTCATCGTTTTTTTTAAGATGGTTTTATGAGAATGAATGATTTCTTGTCTTGATTCAGCCATCGGAACGATCTTCTCGTCCACTGATACTGTTTGCACTCTACAGGTTCTCCAGTTCTTGATTTTAAGAGATCATTTGTCTTGCTACTTTTTTTGAAAACTTGTTTATACAAATATGTGTTTACATTGCATCTTAACTTTACAGATTCTTCATCAAGATGAAACACCATTGCTATACAGCTTAGTGTTTGGAGAAGGAGTGGTGAATGATGCAACTTCGGTTGTACTGTTCAATGCCGTGCAAAAGATTCACTTTGAAAGCCTCAACGGTTGGACTGCTCTGCAAGTGTTTGGAAACTTTTTGTACCTCTTCTCCACTAGCACAATTCTCGGAATTGCTGTAAGCTATTGAGTAGGCATATATATTTTTACTCTGTTTGAAGTATATCATGAGTTTTCTTAGAAACGTGAATGTCTTGCAGGTGGGACTAGTAACAGCTTTTGTCCTTAAAACCTTGTATTTTGGAAGGTAAAAGTACACTAAACTTGAAAATTTTGCATCGTACACTAATACAATTAGATCTGCTCTTCATAGACAAACTTGGGATCGCAACCTCAAGTTTATTGCTGTCAATAAGTTCAGTTGCATGCTTCAAATGTGCCTTTATACTGATCTCGTTAATTATATGGTTGCTCACAGACATTCAACAACACGCGAACTGGCGATCATGGTTCTTATGGCTTACCTTTCATATATGTTGGCTGAGGTAATACTCCATTACTGTAATAGGAAACCAGTTAAACCCAGCTTGAATCAAATACTCGTCTCATATTTTTAAGTGTTCATTTGGAATTTGAATGCAGCATTATGTTTTAACTCTATGTTCTTGTTCTCTTGCAGCTCTTCTCATTAAGCGGGATTCTCACTGTTTTCTTCTGTGGTGTTTTAATGTCCCATTATGCATCATATAACGTGACAGAGAGTTCAAGAATCACTTCCAGGCAATGTTTCAGACAATTATTTATTTCTCTGAAATCTCAATTGCAGGAATTGCTTTTGTCTGACTGTTCATCTCTATTTTTCAGGCATGTTTTTGCGATGATGTCCTTTATTGCGGAGACATTCATATTTTTGTATGTTGGAACAGATGCTCTTGATGTTACAAAGTGGAAGACAAGCAGCTTAAGGTATAGCGTTTAGGACGTTCTGTCGAAACAAAACACAGCATTATGATATCAGCCTCGTCTATTTCTTCATCATGTTTTCTTAAGCTGTGGTGATGACATGAAATCTCTTCCTTATTAAGACATAACATAAATCATCTTCTTGCAGTGTTGGAGGTACTCTGGGTGTCTCTAGTGTCATAACCGCATTCGTATTGCTTGGACGAGCAGCATTTGTGTTTCCGCTCTCAGTCTTAACAAATTTCATGAATAGACACACTGAAAGAAACGAGTCTATCACATTTAAGCACCAGGTTTAGCCTTTGTTTCTTTCAGTCATATTATCAGAAGCATTACAGCTCGGCTCAAAATCGTAGAATGAATGACCTGAGAATGGCAAAGTTTCTGTTGTGAAGTTCGCTCTTTGTATACTTTGTAGGTGATCATTTGGTGGGCGGGGCTTATGCGGGGTGCTGTCTCAATTGCTCTGGCTTTCAAGCAGGTTTTTCTGTTTGCACATTCATATGATCTCTACGGTATTTCTTTTACATTATATTAGTAACATTTCCATTATATCTCATTTTGGTATATGTTTGATGTGGCAAGTTCACATACTCCGGAGTTACGTTGGATCCTGTGAATGCTGCCATGGTCACCAACACCACTATTGTTGTCCTCTTTACTACACTGGTAAAACAATACAACTTCCTTAGTATGTGGCCCTGCTCAAAGTTTTCTTCCCACTTAAAAATCAAAAGACTTTCTTTGCCATGTAACGAAACAGGTCTTTGGTTTCCTCACAAAGCCACTTGTGAACTATCTGCTTCCTCATGATGCAAGTCACAACAACACGGGAAATAGTGGTAAACGCACTGAGCCAGGTTCCCCGAAGGAAGATGCGACGCTTCCTCTTCTTTCCTTTGACGAGTCTGCTTCAACAAACTTCAATAGAGCTAAAGATAGTATCTCCCTTTTGATGGAACAACCTGTCTACACCATCCACCGCTACTGGAGAAAGTTTGATGACAAATACATGAGGCCTATCTTCGGTGGACCTCGTCGAGAAAACCAACCAGAATGCTAGGTATACCCTCTATTATTACCACAAGTTACTACTCAAAGATTTATAGATTTTGCAGCAAAGGCACCTCGGTTGATCAAGAATGTGTAACCGGATTTATAAGTACATCCGGGCAGAGGTGTTTACAGTATTCATCATGATAAGCGAACGATTCTCTCTTTTTCTTTTGCAGAATAGTTTTGAGATCTCCGCGGGAAGGACATGATGAGTTTAGTTTTTTTGGATAATCAAGAAAGTAGGATAGTTGATGTAGCTATAAAACAACAGTTTAACGTTTTCGTTAATGTATATGGTTCTTTTATATACATAAAATCATTGCAAGTTTGTGATTTATTTGGATCAGAACTCTAAAAGATATATTGTAAATAAGAGACTTCAGATCAGTTGCAGGAAAAGATCAAGCAAAGTCAGTCGGTCTATCTCCAACTCAATTCTTTGAAGCTGCGTTTACAGAAAGAAGAGCAAAATAAACGTAAGTCTATCTTTCCTTAATATCCGGATCCTACTAATCTACCAGTTTCTAATATTTCCATGCTACTTTGATTTTACCTTGGCAAGCAGCAGGGATTGTTGTAACGCCACATTTGCTCAGAAGAGCCTGTACTTTAGACGGGTATACCCCTAAAACGGGGAGGTAAGACTTGGATCTGCAGATGCATTCCAGATTGGCTGCTTGGAGTACTAGACAGCATTCTTTGCTTGGAGACGGCGGGTTGTCTCCAGTGACGGCTGGACGGCACTTCTCCAAATAATTTGCGTTGATGATACATGCTGGAATGCTCGTAGGCTTTTCCATCAATACCAAGGCAGCCAAAACTATTGCAACAGCTGCAAATTTTAGAAAGGATCTGGTATTATTCTTATCCATTCTCTCTTTATGTCTACCTCTCTCTTGACTAATACCATGGAACCCTTAAATTTAAGAAGCTTTTTATAAACAAATTAATGCTAAGGTGGAAGCTAGAAAGATCGTATGATATGGGTTGAAGAGTCTCTAGTCTTTTGTAGTCAAGTCGTCTTTTGAGTTGAAATTTTAGTTAAGTCTTCTTTTTAGTGGAAGCTAGCGTATGATATGGGTTGAAGAGTCTCTAGTCTTTTAAGTTGAAAGGGTCAGCAAATTGCAAACAGACACATGTGGGAGCTTATGGTAAATTAGTGTTGGCATTTATTTTGCTCTCTACATTGCTAGAAATGATTAAGACAAAATTAGATTTATAAAGTAATGTTTAGATGCTAATATATTGTGCACAGTCCCTTTCCAAATATTGTCGACCACAAATGCGTCCTTGTTTTGTTATTTTGTCAAATGTATTGCTTTTTCTCAATGAAAACATTGAATGATTTTACATTTCTTGACAATTATATTGTGGGTTCTTTGCAGGGAATAGGCATAAGGAGCCAAGTTTCTAGATAATCAAGAAAGTAGAAAGTACTTTATTCTTTTCATAATACGGTATGTAGTAATATAGAACATGGTTTATCTATGTAATAGAGAAGGTGATTTGAGAACTAATTCGAATCAGAACAGCACGTGACATATTGTAGCTTAGAGACTTCAGGGTAAGACATAGTCGCTTAGAGACTTCAGGGCAAGAGAGAGTCTGAGCTCAGTTCCTCAAGCTGCGTGTTACAAAAGGAACAACAAAACAAACGTAAGATTTCCTCTCTTTTAACAGAAAGAACAGTAAAATCCTGCGGTTACTCATGCTTACCTGAGAAACAGGAGGGAGGACTGTTTATACCACACTTGGCTAGAAGAGGCCTGACCTTAGATGGGTTAATCCCGAAACTGGAGAGATAAGGCTTGTACGGGCAAAGGCATTGTAGATTAGCGGATCTGGCCACTGCGCAGCAGTCCGGTCCAGGAGCTGGAGGGTTGTTTCCAGTGACGGCTGCACGGCATTTCTCCAAGTCGTTTGTGTCGATGTTGCAAATGGGAATGCTTGTGGCTTCTTTCACCATTGTTAAAACTATCGCGAGAACAGCAAATTGCAAGAGGATTATGGTGTTGTTCTTACCCATTCTCTCTTTTTTCTTATCTTCACTCCCTGTAAACTCTATTTTGATTTGTGAAACTCTCAAATGTAGTGAGCTTATTATATAGCAACGTTAACGTTAAGTGGGAGCTAGTAAAAGCGTGGAGTCACGGGTTTTTTTTTAAGTTGCTGTATGAGTTAAACGTGTAAACAAACAGACAAATGTGGGAGACTTTTGGTGAGATATAGGTCTGATGGCTTTTGGTCGTTTCATCGAGTCTTGTCCTCGTTAATCAATAGACTTCCCTCTTGTCATGTAAGAACAAGCCAATGAAAATGAAACGACCTTAAGGATCTTTATGTTGTTTGAAACTTAACAAGCACCTCTGCATTTTTCCAGCCTTGTGACATGTTAAGGATACACCTTGATATGCAACGGATATGCTCTTCATTACTCAATATTCCGTATCATGCTGTATATAGAATGTTCTGTTTATACTCTCTAGTCTAGAATGTTCTCTCTGTTCAACTATATATACCTCTGTAACGATATCGTTTATATATAAGACTCATCTTCAACATGGTATCAGAGCAGTAAAAAGATCTCTGCATTTTTTTTCCTCTGCCGCTTTCTTCCTTCTTTTTCTCCTTCCCTCTCTCTGTTTCTACTTTCTCCCTCCCTCTCTGTTTTGCGTTTTCTCCCCCACCTGTCTCCATGTCCAACACCGCTGAAGTCATTGATTCCACCCAAAGCTTTCTTAACATCAACATGAGTAATGTTATTAAGCTTACCTCCCTTAACTACATCACTTGGAGCCTACAGATCCACTCTCTGCTTGATGGGTATGACTTAGCCGGATATGTTGATGGTTCTACTGCTTCTCCGGCTCCGACAATTGTCTCCAATGATGCCACCATTCCGAACCCTGATTTTCTAAAATGGAAAAGACAGGACAAATTGATCTACAGTGGCCTTCTCGGCACTCTTTCTCCGTCGGTGCAACCGCTTGTTACAACCACCAAAACTGCTGCTGAGATGTGGAGAACCGTTGCTGATATCTTTGCTAAACCGAGCAATGGTCACATTCAGCAGTTACGTCTTCAACTGCAACAATTCTCCAAAGGTGATAAAACGATCGATGAGTATATGCAAGGATTAACTACTCGTTTTGACAAATTGGCTCTCCTCGGCAAGCCGTTTGATCTCGATGAGCAAATAGAGGCAGTTATCCGTGGTCTCCCTGAAGACTACCGATCTGTTGTTGATCAAGTTGAAGGTCGTGAGGTCTCTCCCAAACTCACCGAAGTTCATGAAAAACTTCTCAACAAAGAAGCTCAGCTGTTGACCGCTGCTATTGTCGCACCTACACATGTTCCTCTCACTGCCAATCTCGCTACTTCTCGCTCTCGTACTCATCCACACAAGTCTGCTCAGCGTAACCATCAACAATGGAACAATAGGTCATCCAATACATATTCCTCGTCGCGTCAGGACAATCGGTCTACTGGTGGTTATCAAGGAAAGTGTCAGCTGTGTGGTATCTTCGGTCATAGTGCCAAACGCTGCCCTCAGCTTCATCAAGTCGCGTCGTCCACTGGTCTTCTTCCCACGCCCTCTCGTCCCTGGCAGCCTCGTGCTAATCTCGCTCTCACTGCTCCATCCTCGACCACTCCGTGGCTCTTGGACAGTGGTGCGTCTCATCACATGACTAGTGATCTCCATCACCTTGCGACTCACCAGCCATATCACGGTGATGACTCTGTTCTTATTGGTGATGGTTCCGGTCTCCAGATCTCTCACACTGGTTCACTATCTCTACCCTCTCTATCTCCCTCTCAAAAGCTCCTGTTAAATCGAGTTCTTTGTGTTCCTCATATCCACAAAAATTTAATCTCTGTTTACCGGCTATGCAATGATAATAAAGTGTCTGTGGCATTCTTTCCTGCTTCCTTTCAGGTGTAGGATCTGAGCTCGGGGGCCCTGTTACTCCAAGGCAAAACTAGAGACGATGTTTACGAGTGGCCGGCTTCACCAACCACTCTCTCCGCTTTCTTTGCTTCCACATCCTCAAAACCGTCCTTAGTGGACTGGCACCATCGCTTAGGCCACCCTGCTACACCTATCCTTCAATCTCTAGTCTCTAAATTCTCATTACCTTACTCTGCAACTTCTTCTCAAAATTTGTTTTGTTCTGATTGCTCTATTAATAAAAGCCATAAGCTTCCTTTCTCAAACACTTCTATCACATCCACACGACCCCTTGAGTATATTTTTTCTGATGTCTGGACCTCTCCTATTGTGTCAATAGACAACTACAAATACTATCTGATTCTAATCGATCACTACACTCGTTATACCTGGTTATATCCGCTTAAAACCAAATCCCAAGTTCGTGAAACATTCATCCCCTTCAAAGCCCTCGTGGAAAACAAGTTTGGTACAAAGATTGGCACCTTATATTCAGACAATGGTGGGGAGTTTGTGGCCCTCAAACAGTTTTTGTCAAGCTCGGGTATCTCTCATTTCACCTCCCCACCGCACACACCAGAGCACAATGGACTTTCCGAAAGAAAGCACCGTCACGTGGTTGAAACTGGCCTCTCGCTTCTCACACATGGTGGTCTTCCCAACACTTATTGGCCGTATGCTTTTGCCGCTGCCGTCTATCTCATTAATCGACTTCCAACACCGGTCATCGCCATGGAGTCTCCGTTCCAGCGGTTGTTTGGTTCATCGCCGAACTATTCCAAGCTGAGAGTGTTTGGCTGCCTCTGCTTCCCCTGGTTACGACTGTACACCTCTCACAAGCTTGAGCACCGATCAACTCCGTGTGTGTTCTTGGGTTACTCTCTCACCCAGAGTGCCTACCTGTGTCTTCAGCCTAGCACTGGTCGCGTCTATGTCTCCCGTCACATTAAATTTGAGGAAACCCGGTTCCCGTTCAAATCACCTCGTGACTCCTCTCCTGAATCACCTCTCCCCTCCTCCTGTCCAGCCACAGCTTCTGTTGACGTCATTCCTTTCTACCCGCCGCCACTCATCTCGTCGCTGGAGTCTACGCCTGGACCGTCGAGCTCAGCTCCTCCCCGGAATACGTCGCCGGAAATCAATTCCACAGCCACGGTAAGTTCCTCAAACTCACCTAGTGTCATTGCAGAACCTGATAACATCCGACCCAACCCATCACAAAATCCAAGCCCAGATCATAACCCAAATTCACCCCTTGAGCCCAATAACATCTCCCCTGCTAACTCTCTTCGTAGCCCATCTCCATCGTCCCATTCATCGCCACCTTCTTCTCCATCGACCTCTGAATCTTCGTCCCCTGACCCTAATCCCGTTATCGCCCCTCCACCACCAGTTCAAAATAGCCACCCTATTCAGACCAGACGTAAAAACAACATTGTCAAACCCAAATCCAAACTCAACCTCTCCGCCGCATTATCCTCTCCCTATCCCACCGAACCTCTAACCGTGAACCAGGCGATGAAAGACAAGATCTGGCGGGAAGCTATGTCCGGCGAGATTGACGCCTTTGCCCGCAATCAGACGATGTATCTGGTCCCACGACCACCAAATCATAACGTAGTCGGCTGTAAGTGGGTTTATAAAAACAAGTTTTTACCAAATGGGACACTTGGCAGGTGTAAAGCTCGGCTTGTTGCCAAGGGATACAACCAACAATATGGTCGTGACTACACAGAGACCTTCAGCCCCGTGATAAAAGCAACAACGCTCCGTTTGGTTCTTGATGTTGCTGTGAGCTCTTCATGGCCGATTCTTCAATTGGATGTCAATAACGCGTTTTTACAGGGGACTCTCAACGAGGAAGTCTACATGGAACAACCGCCAGGCTTCGTTGATAGTGATCATCCGTCCTATGTTTGTCGTCTCCGCAAAGCAATCTATGGACTCAAGCAAGCTCCACGTGCCTGGTACACCGAGTTACGGTCGTATCTTCTTAGTGTTGGGTTTCAAAATTCTCTTGCCGACACCTCTCTGTTCGTTCTCCGACACGGCAAAACATGTGTCTATCTCTTAGTATACGTTGACGATATTCTCATCACTGGTAATGACACTTCCTCCATTCAACAAGTTCTTCACTACCTTGCTGATCGATTCTCCGTTAAGGATCCAGAGGAGCTTAACTACTTTCTGGGAATTGAAGCTCATCGTACTGCTAAAGGTTTGCATCTTTTTCAGCGCAAGTATATCATCGACTTACTTCATCGTTACAATATGATATATGCCAAGCCCGTTGCAACTCCAATGGCATCTTCTCCGAAGCTTACTCTCAAATCTGGCTCTCCTCTTCCCGATGGTACAGACTATCGTCGTCTGGTTGGAAGTTTGCAATATCTTTCCTTTACAAGGCTCGATATTAGCTATGTTGTCAACCGCTTGTCTCAATTTATGCACTGCCCAACTCAAGAACACTGGCAAGCTGCAAAACGGGTACTTCGTTATCTAGCGGGAACAACAACTCATGGTCTTTTCTTTGCTGCCAAGAATACCCTCACTCTCCTTGCCTACTCCGATGCTGATTGGACAGGCGACATGGATGACTATGTCTCAACAAACGCATATATTGTCTACATGGGTACTCATCCTGTCTCCTGGTCCGCAAAGAAGCAGAAAACGGTTGCTCGCTCTTCCACTGAAGCCGAATACAGGGCTATTGCCAATACCGCTGCAGAACTTCGTTGGATTTGCAATCTCTTAACCGAGCTGGGTGTACATATCCGAGTTATACCGACAGTTTACTGTGATAACTTCGGTGCCACCTTCCTCTGTGCAAACCCAGTGTTTCACTCCCGCATGAAGCATCTTGCTTTAGATTATCATTTCGTTAGAGGGCAGATTCAGCAAGGGCAGCTTCGTGTCTGTCACGTTAACACCAAAGATCAGCTAGCCGATGCCTTGACAAAGCCTCTTACACGTACACTGTTCATTCACTTACGTCACAAGATTGGAGTGTCTGTCGGCCCTCCATCTTGAGGGGGCATGTTAAGGATACACCTTGATATGCAAGGGATACGCTCTTCATTACTCAATATTCCGTATCATGCTGTATATAGAATGTTCTGTTTATACTCTCTAGTCTAGAATGTTCTCTCTGTTCAACTATATATACCTCTGTAACGATATCGTTTATATATAAGACTCATCTTCAACATGACATACTATGATGCATTAGGGATTTTATAACTCAATCCATTACAAGGAACATAAAAACAGAACACCAGAGAACGTTAATATATAAATTATAAAATCCAAATCTTCAATCACACAAACCCTAACAGGATAAAAGGATCTAGAAAGGAACAACTGAGGTCACAAAACACAAGGCAGTCCTAGATCCTAGTTAGAACTCAGAGAAGAGGTCGAAAAGATCCAGTAAGGGGCACTGACCCGCGAGGGTTTGCCAAATTGATCAAAAGGGAAGGGACGGTTCGTACCAGAAGCTAGATCGTAACAACCATGTCTAGGGCCAATGTAATAGATGGAGTTAGGTTTGAGCCCCGGGTACAAGCTTGCTGAGAGACAGAAGGATTCACTGTTACTAAGGAAGATGCAGAGATCTCCAATATCTTCAGTGTAACAAAAGTCTTTGCTCATCCCATCTTGCCTAAAGACCATGAACCGCTTAGTACTGCTGTGGACAAATTCCAAATCACCATCTTCGTCCTCTTGGTGAATACACTGTGTGTACCTAGACAGAGGAAAACAAGTAGCTCAATATCTTTACTCTGCCTTGATTGATTTAAAAGTAGCTAAAACTACTAATGAAAGAATACATACCACTTGATGAAGAAAAGTTCACCAGAGGGAGATTCCACTAAGTGGTTGGTCATGGAACAATTATACAACATCTCCCAACCTGCCTGTGGAATCTTAGGCATATTTCTTAGGCGTATTTCTTTATGCTTGATCTCTTTGTAGTTGTTGAGATACAGCGAACCCATGTAGAGACCCTTAAAACTAGTAAAGTGGAAGGCTTGGTCTCTCTTGGAGAACATGAGCTTAGAGGCTGGTAAAAGAGAGTAAGCGGTCCCGATGTGAGTCCACTCAGATTCCCAACGAGGCCTGTAGACACTTACGTGATACTCATTGAACTTTGCAGCCACAAAAAAGTCGTCTTGGACAGGATCAGAAGAAGAGAGAGACAGTTCCGTGGCATGGGTTGTGGGTTTATACTCGAGCCTAAGTGGAGGTAGTGATATGACTTTTGAAGATAAAACACACGGCTTGTACAGATCCGTGAGATGCAAGGTAAGGCCCTCCCAAGAAATGCCCCAACCTTGCGATGCTCCCAGAGGAGTTTTACCAACGAGCTCTTTTGGATACTTCTTCTCCTTGCTGTACACTGTCTTTTCTGTAGCCGGGTCGAATAATTTTTGATGCATGATCATCCCCTCCTCTGGAGACTCTCGCAACTTCTTAGTGCCCAGCACCAGACATGGTGACTGAGGCAATGATGAGAAAAAACGAGAATTGTACCTGCGTACCTGTCAATTTCCATGAACCAAAACCGGACTGAGTAACCCAAGAATCAAAGAAAGTATAACACAGGAAGAAGGTTCGAGAGAGTATCTATCTTACAGAGAGCTTCGAGATTCGGCTGAAGAACAGAGCCATTTTTGTCTTTCTCCTCGTTCCTTTGTCCAAAAGAACCCTAATAATTGCTCTTCTCTCTTATAATAAGAAAATTTTCCAAAATTTGTTTTTTTTTTCTTTTCCATTTCCCTCGATGAACTCGAGATGCAAAATCCCAGAAATGGAAATCTTCATATCGATTTTCTTCAGGCCTATTTAAAAGTCTTATGTTTAAGTTGATTTTTCTGTTGTTGGGATATACTACATTGTAACAATTCAACCCCAAGTAATGTTAGTTTAGGCGGAAGTAGAAATGTGAGGGTAACGAGTGTGAATGGAATGAAGAACAAAGTAAAGAACAAAGAGAACAAGTATAGAATGATATTCCATAAGTGTGTAATACAATGTCGGTGTAAGACCTTTTTAAATATCAAGAGAAACTAGGGCTACTCCCTTTACACTCGACAACTTGGTGATAGTGACACAAAGAGAGAGAACAAGCTAATCCTAATGGTGAAAGCGACCCGACTTGGTCTCCCAAGTAGAAACCAACCCGTGACCTTATCCTCTAACGGTTACTAGCCGACTTCTAGATCTTTCTTTTGGGCTTCTTGATGGACTGGCCTCGTCTCTTCTCCCTATATCACTTGAACTCGGCCTTATTGATCACTTGTACGGATGGTCGTACGGACATGGCCTATACCGGATAGAACATGGTCAATACTTCTCCTCAAGCTTAGCCGAATGCAATGGCTAAGTTTGGAACCCATGAAGCATCACCTCATTAAAAAAACCTTAACATAGAAAACCTCTTGGGACAAAACTATGTTGAGGGAAAAAGAGTGTGATGTCCATGTGTTAGGGAAGTTGATCATGGGCGAGTGAGATCTACAAGTCCAAGTTTGCTATGGATGTGTTGGCAAACCTTTGGACATGCAGCTTTGGTGAAGATATCCGCCAATTGGTCTTCACTTCGGGTGTGACACGGAAGAGTAACACCTTCCTCAATCTTTTCTCTAACTTTATGGCAGTCTACTTCGATATGCTTTGTTCTCTCGTGAAATACCGAGTTTGTGGCTATATGAATGGCAGCTTCATTGTCACAATGCATGATGATTGGTTTCTTTGACTCGATGTCGAGATCCTTGAGAAGACCTTTAAGCCATGTTAGCTCATTAGTTAGCTTCCTCATGGCTCTATACTCGGCTTCGGCACTAGAACATGAGACCACCTTTTGTTTCTTGGATTTCCATGTGACATGATTGCCTCCAATGAACGTACAGTAGCCAGTAGTAGACCTTCTATCCAACGTATCTCCAGCATAGTCAGCATCACAATAGCCAACAATCTTCGTGTTGGAGTTCTTCCCCATCCAAATGCCTTGGCCCGGGCTCCCCTTGAG
The DNA here is from genome assembly GCF_030686135.1 of Camelina sativa. Classification (NCBI taxonomy): domain Eukaryota; kingdom Viridiplantae; phylum Streptophyta; class Magnoliopsida; order Brassicales; family Brassicaceae; genus Camelina; species Camelina sativa. Next base: position 44,912,136 of record NC_141890.1, on the reverse strand, counting down.
ATAGCTTAAGATCCGTTCCACCAAACTCCAATGATATTTTGTTGGTGCTTTCATGAATTGGCTCACCTGATTCACAACATAACACAAGTCAGGTCGTGTAATGGTGACATAAATTAACTTACCTACAAGACGCCGATAGCGAGTCACATCTTCATATGGTGCGTCTAGTGGATCAAGCGGAGCACCCTCGGCTTCATTTTTCTGCCGCCGTTTATGCTCCCCCTTTCGCTGGGCCTGATAATCCTCCGGAAGAGGAGTGGAAACCGGTTTGACACCCAGTTTGCCGGTTTCACTCAAGAGATCAAGAGCATACTTGCGTTGAGACAGAAATAAGCCCTCCGGAGAGCGGTATAGTTCAATACCAAGAAAGTATTTGAGTTCACCCAGATCCTTGATGTCAAAAGCAGAGTGAAGGAAGGCTTTAGTAGTTTGAATACCATCTTTGTCATCGCCGGTAAGAATAATATCATCAACGTAAATGAGGACAACCACAAGACCACCAGCAGTACGATGGGTGAATAACGTGTGATCAGCTTCGGAGCGTTTGAAACCATGGGCTTTAAGCGTCGAACTCAGCTTGTGATACCAGGCCCGAGGAGATTGCTTTAAGCCATAGATGGCCTTACGGAGCCGGAGGACCTTGCCCGGGGCGACAATATCTTCTAAGCCTGATGGTGGATACATATAGACCTCCTCTTCCAGCTCCCCCTGAAGAAATATGTTTTTAACATCCATTTGCCAAAGATCCCATGACAAGTTGGTGGCCAGGGAGAGAACCACTCAAATAGTGTGATGGTGAAGATCCACCGAGAGCTGAGAGCGCGTTTTCCTTGAGGTAAGTCAGCTTCGTCCCATGTATGGTTACGTATCATAGAACCGGTCTCATCTGCCACAACATCGACCCAAACTTGATGATCTTTGGCCTCATCATAGGTCTGGGGAATAAACTGACTGTCGATCTTGCCCAAAAAGGCCACATGATCCGGTGGGAACAGGGCAAGCGAACATACGACTTGAATAGGATGTGCGACCGCTTGATTATTATAGTACACCCGTTTATCTTTCCAAGTGGACGGATGAGACTTGATATGTTCACTTTGCATGGGTTGTGAAGGCTGAACAACAATTGTGGTATCATGTTGATGATCGACCGCACCAGCATCATTGGTGACTGGGGATACCGAGTGACTATCGTTGGGCTGTGCGGATGGTGTAGTGTTAGGAACTGGCTCAGATGGTGTTGTAGCTCCATCACTTCTCTCTGGCGGCGGTTGGACGTCCGGAGCATGGTCTATGGCTACCTCGGGATGTGTTGGTGTAGTAATCCCGAGGTGATCAAGAAGAAATTGCAAGTTAGCGGCTCTGTCTGAGGTAGAGTGAGATAGGTCTTTCAAGCTCTCCCAGTCCTTTTTGTCACACCATCCTTGGCCTTCCATGAACTTCACATCACGAGAGACATACATACGGCCATGAACCGGATCAAAACATTTGTAACCCTTCTGTGTCGTAGAATAGCCAATGAACATGCACTTGGTGCTCTTTACATCGAGTTTACTTCTTTGTTCTCCTGGAATCAAGAGAAAACACACACATCCAAAAACTCGTAAGTGATCGAGAGAGGGTTTAGTCTTATTAAGTATTTCAAATGGAGATGAGTCATGAAGGATCTTAGTTGGTGTTCGGTTGATTAAGTAGCAGGCAGTCATCACCGCATCTCCCCAAAACCTCTTTGATACATTCAAGTGAAACATCATTGATCGCGCAAACTCCATGAGATGGCGATTCTTCCTCTCAGCAACCCCATTTTGTTGAGGAGTATAGGGACAACTAGTTTGTTGAAGAATGCCATGCTTCTCTAAGTGCTCTTTAAGTTTGTGACTTGTATATTCTCCCCCATTGTCTGATCTAAGTACCTTAATTTTAGCATTGAAGTGATTAGTGACATAATTATGAAATTTAACAAATGCATCATAAACTCTATCTTTAGAGGGTAGCAAAGTAAGCCATGTGTACTTAGATTTTTCATCAATAAAAGTCACAAAATACTTGTTATTGTCTCTAGATAAACATGGAGATGTCCACACATCAGAATGCACTAAGTCAAAACAATGCTCATAAATGGTATTAGATTTAGGGAAGATAGACTTGCAATGTTTCCCAAGAATACAAGACTCACAACTAGAGTTATCAAAAGAAACATTAGGCAACATTAATTCAAAGGCACGAGAGTGTGGGTGGCCTAGCCTAGCATGCCACACATCACTCGAAATACTACTAAGACTTGACATAAGGGAAAACGAATTAGAAGAACTTGGTGAAATTTTCTCTAAGACATAGAGGTCTCCTCTAGCATCTCCTTCTCCAAGGACCTTTCCAGTCTCAATATCCTGAAAATGTACACTATTAGGTCCAAAAATAGTATAACAATTTAAATCAGTTGTTGCTCTCTTAACTGATAAGAGATTAGATGTAAAAGTAGGCATAAAGAAGGCTTTTGAGTTCTTATCAAAAAGTTTTAACTCTCCTACTCCTTTAACAGGTATACGGTCACCATTAGCAATAATAACACTACCAGCAGCCGGTTTTATGTTGCTTATAAGACTCGGATTACTTATCATGTGATGAGAAGCCCCCGAGTCTACAACAAGTGATTTACTAGGTTTTGAAGCAAAGAAGGTGGTACCAGAGTCCTTTAATGCGGTAATGGACTTGATGAGAGCCTCCAAGTCAGATTTCCGCACAAGGTCTCCATACGGTGCAGCCATGGCTGTGGTCATTGCATTTCCTTGGTTCGCTGCACTCGCACCTTGCCCGCTTGAGCCTTCTTGAGAGATATTTGCCTTGAACTTCGCTGGCTTGAGGTGGGGTGAAGAATCCAACATTTGTCCTTCACATGTCCCCTCTTCTTGCAATGGTCACAAACCACCACTTTTCTCTCCTCATGCTTGTAGACGCCTTTGTTAGCGGTGACCAAGTCTTCTTTGCCGCTAAAGAGACCTAACGACCCTTGTTCTTTTTGAACTTGAGAACACACATCTTCCAGGGTCGGTAACTTGTCGCCACGAAGAATGTGCTTAATGAGGTCGTTAAACGCCGGATTGAGAGTGAGAAGGAGGCCAAAGACCTTATCCTGCTCTTTTCTCTCATTGAGGATGGCTGGATCGATTGTGCTTGGTCGAAGCATCTCAAGCTCGGCCCATAGAGACCTAAACTTCTCAAAATGCTTCGTGAACTCTAAGTCTTCTTGATGGAGACCGTTAATCGCCTTCTTGACTTCAAACACTCGAGTCAAGTTGGTCACGTTCCCATAAACATTCGCTAGCGTCTCCCATAACTCCTTGGCCGTCTCGCAATATGAATAGGCTTCAAGGATTGGTGCGTCTAACGAGTTTTGAAGAATGGCAAGCACGGTCTGATCTTCTTGGAACCACTTGACTTCCTTCTCTAGATCAGCCTCCTTGTCTTCATCCTTTTCTTCTTTACCGTCTTCCTTAGTAGCTTTCTTGGGAAGTTGGTCCGTTTCAACATGGATCCATAGCCCCCGGCCACTAAGTGCGGTCTTGGTGGTTCTCTTCCACAACAAGTAATTTGCTCCTTTGAGCAATACTGGAGTAACAATTGGTTTGTTGCTATCCATGGTTACAGATTTGAGAATAAAAGAGTAGAATAAGTAGAATAGCGAGTATAGAAAGAGAGTGTAGCGAGAATAGAGAGTAAGTTTGGAGAATAGAGAGTATAAAGAGAAACAAGAGTAGGTTTAGAGAGTCAAAGATCGAAAAACATGCTCTGATACCATGTTAGTTTAGGCGGAAGTAGAAATGTGAGGGTAACGAGTGTGAATGGAGTGAGGAACAAAGTAAAGAACAAAGAGAACAAGTATAGAATGATATTCCATAAGTGTGTGTAATACAATGTCGGCCTAAGACCTTTTTAAATATCAAGAGAAACTAGGGCTACTGCCTTTACACTCGACAACTTGGTGATAGTGACACAAAGAGAGAGAACAAGCTAATCCCAATGGTGAAAGCGATCCGACTTGGTCTCCCAAGTAGAAACCAACCTGTGACCTTATCCTCTAACGGCTACTAGCCGACTTCTAGATCTTTCTCTTGGGCTTCTTGATGGACTGGCCTCGTCTCTTCTCCCTATATCACTTGAACTCGGCCTTATTGATCACTTGTACGGACGGCCGTACGGACATGGCCTATACCGGATAGAACATGGTCAATAAGTAATGACTGTACGAGTACAAAATTTGAAATATATTGCTTTGACTTTGTTATAGATAACTAGACGGATCAGAATATTGTTTCTAGGAGTCATATAATGCGAATTATCTTTAGTTAAATAATATTACTAGACGGATCAGTGATCCGGGATCACACATAATGATAACGTTCAGAACAATACATTTAACAACTAGCCAACTAGGCCAACAACAACAAGAAGCTAGGAAACACAAGCAATATCCATTAAAACTTGTACTGGCAGCCATCGCAACCAAAGCAATAACGGCAGCCACCGCTACATCCTGGGCAACCGCAACGAACGCACCCAGGGCAACCACTGCAGCCACCGTATTCTGGTAGCTCGGTCCCCTGTCCGTCATCACTGTTGGACGTGGTTCTTTTGTCGTAGCTTTTCCCACCGTTTGTTCCGTAGTTGCAGTTCATGTCGGTCCCTTTAGCAGAGGAAGAGGACGGCTTGGTGCCAGTGGATTTGTCAGTCTCCTCCTTCTTCTTGACCAAAAAGCCGCCGCCGCCGATGTAGTCCTCGGGGAAAGGAATCAAATGCATATTCTTGAGCGAGCCTTCATCTTCATCTTCTTCTTTTTTGAGCGAGCCTTCATCTTCAACATCTTCTTCTTCTTCAAGATCCTGGTCCTTTGAAGGAGGAATGGTAGAATACCATTGGCTTGATGCCACGACACGACCGTTGGACCTTGAAACCTTGGGTCTTAGTAATGCCACTCAGAGTCTTTGAAATTCTTTTCATGTTTCTCTATGATTTTTTTGTTTCTTCTGATTTCTCTCTCTCCGTTAAGAGGAAGATACAACCCACTATTGCCTTGTTTATATTCATCTCTGATTTCTGGGTCAGCATCCATTGCCATTGTAGGAAACCTTTAGCTAGCTTTTACTAGACATAAACCAAAACTGGTAATCGATTTATTTATCAGGTGTTCTATAAAGTCTAAAGACCGCGCATTGTATATTAATATTAATATATGTATTCTATTCTCCCGTCTCCCTCTAATATTGTAACAACAATTTTACTCGAATATAGAAATAAGTGAATATATCATACTAATAAGAGTTGTATAGGCAATGATGGTCATTCCCTAAACCAAATCGTATAATACTACTATACATACAGTATGTACCTAGTACCTACATTTGAACAACAGGAATAGTACTCTATGTACATATACACATTACAAACTATCAAGAAAACTTTGAAATTCTACAAATATAATATCTATAATTTATGATCCTATTTTTTTTATAAATTGATCACGTTCAGTTTAATATCTTATCAGGTTTTGACTGAAATGACGTTCAAAAACTTGAATACACATTTTAAGTATTTATCGCTTTATTTATCAAAAATCAATTAAATAAAATAAACATTTTGGTTTGTAAAGTATGGGCCGAACCGTTCTTAAATTTATTTGTAAGCTAATCATTAAAAGTTGTTGACAAAAAAAAACATTTTGATCGGGTTTTACTAGTATTTGTATTTCGGGGAAAAAAAATTCTGCTTTAACAGCTGGAAAAAGTAGAAGTAGAAGACTATTACTAACCACTATTGTTCTAGCATCAATGCATCATAATGATCTCAGTAAAAACAGAGTTATGATGTGAGGAAAAAAAAGGGAATGCCCTTACTTATAAATGTAGCGACTGACACTTGTATAGTTGTATCGCAAACACGAGTCAAAGAGGATCACATCGAAATCTTTGTTGTACAATAATATTAAGTATACGAATATGAAATATGTGGAATCGGTTTTTTCTTTAAGGATATTAAAAGTGTTTTGCTCACACAATATACATTTTCCAAAGACGCTTGTGTTTTTGAATTTTGAGAAGGGCGTGCTCTGTACACTTCACATCGCAATAAAAAACTTTTTACTACTGTGTTTATTTGTTACCAACTCTTTTGTCATTGAAAATATTATATTTTCAAACAAATATTACCCTTTAGCATTCATATCACTTTCTTTTTCTCTATTTTTGTTTTTGTTTAATCTTTCGTTTTCTTTACTTTGTGGAGTTAATACGGAACTGAGTTTCATGAAGTACTGATTCTTTAATTATTTTAACAGATTTCTTAATTTAGCTAATTATATAGTTATATATTCATGTTACTTTTTTTTAGAGGGTTGGTTATCTTCTTTATGTTTTCTTAGTTATGTATATATAGTTATCCACGTTATATTCTACATTTTGTTCAAAGAGATGGTTGAATTTGAATATCATCGATAATTTGATACTAGTAATTTAAATGGTGTTGTGAGTTGTTTACCAAGCGATCACAATATCAGGGCCGGCGATTGAGGAGTGCAAGGTGTGCATTTGCACTGGGACCACTTTATTGTAGTAAACTGTAGCAAATATTACCCTTTAGCATTCAATATCAATGTCTTTTCTCTTTACTTTATGGAGTTACATAATACAAAGGAAACTGAGGTTAATTCATGAAGTATCTTCTTTAATTGTTTAACAGATTTCTTAATTATATAGTTACTTTTTTTTTCTTAAAGGGTTGATTATATAGCTTATCCCACGTTATATTCTATTTTGTTTTTTTTGACCGTCATATTCTGTTTTGGTCAAAGAGATGATTGGTTGAATATCATCAAAACTAGTAATTTTAAATGGTGTCGTGAGTTGTTCACTAGGATTTGAACTGAATATATCATGCCACTTTGTTAGGGTTTATGAGAACGAAGATTTGAACTTTTAAATTAATATAACTACATGCATATGATCGTGGATGTTCTGTGGTTTTTTATATTCCTTGGAAATTAAGGAGTTTGTTGTTTTACTACTAGTTGCTTAGAAGACGTGAAGAAACTTCAAGGACGTTGCGGTACATCAACAAATTAATTAAACAATTTTTAGTAAAGTCAGAAAAAGGAGACAAAATAAATCTTTCTCACAGAGTCTTGCAGTTTTTTATGATTTGATTTCTTGACGAGTTTCTTGGTAAACAAGAAATTAAGTTGTACACAATTGACTTAGCGAAAAGCCAGTACTTTTTTCGTTAATATATAGAAAATGGTTCTTCTTTATAGATATATAAGGTGACTGAAAAATCATTGCAAAGTGGTGATTTATTCGAATAACAACACTAAAAGACATGACTTCAGGTCGAGTCAACGTATGCGCCATACCGGCCTGTCTTCAACTCAGTTCTTCAAGCTGCGTGTTACACAAGGTACAACAAAACAAACGAAGACATCTCTGTCTTTACCGAAAGAACAGCAAAATCTTACGGTTACTTTGATTTCTCACCTTAGAAACAGGAGGGAGGAGTGTTTATACCACACTTGTCTAGAAGAGGCCTGGCCTTAGATGGATCAAACCCGTATCTAGAGACAAAAGGCTTGGACGGGCAGAGGCATTGTAGATTAGCGGCTTTGATCACCGCGCAGCAGTTCCGTCCCGGAGGTGGAGGGTTGTTTCCAGTGGCGGCTGGACGGCATTTCGCCAAATTGTTTGTGTGAAGGTTGCAAATAAAAAGGCTTGTAGCTTCTTCCACCATTATTGCAGCGGCTAAAACTATCGCGAGAACTGCAAATTGCATGTGGATTCCTGATATGTCTATATTTTGTCTCTCCTTAACATATATTTATCATTCATTTAGTTAGGATAACTCATTAGTTTGCATCATTTTCTACTCTTTTCTTTACACTTTGCATGTCTAGGTAGTTCTTGCATCATCCTTGCATACATTGTGCATTTTAGAGTATTTCAGGTATTGAGGAGACGTTGGAAGCGCATCCGTCCGAGCCATGCTCCCCAGCATTCGTCCGAGCCATGCTCCCTAGCGCGTCCGTCCGATCCATGCTCCCCAGCGCTTCCGTTCGAGCCATGCTCCCCAGCGCATCCGTCCGAGCCATGCTCCCCAGCGTCTGTCCGAGTCATGCTCCCCAGTGTTTGTCCGAGCCATGCTCCCTAGCGCGTCCGTCCGATCCATGCTCCCCAGCGCTTCCGTTCGAGCCATGCTCCCCAGCGCATCCGTCTGAGCCATGCTCCCCAGCGTCTGTCCGAGTCATGCTCCCTAGCGCGTCCATCCGAGCCATGCTCCCCAGCGCATCTGTCCGAGTCATGTTCCCCAGCGCGTCCGTCCGAGCCATGCTCACAACACTCCTGGAACCCTCTCTCGAGCCAATCTCACAACACTCCCGAAACCGTCTCTCGAGCCACCCCCTTCGAGCCGTTCCACTCGAGTGGGATTTAACTTTCGACGTCTTTATTAAAGTTGTAGGGAATTGAGTCATCTTTCCAACGCCGTTTATTTCAAGCCAATCGGAGGTGTGGGTCAAGATTTATCATCGTTTTAGTGGATGTGTATACACCCAGCTCGAGCCACTTTCACCAACCACGCTCGAGCCACTTTCACCGACCACGCTCGAGCCATTTTCACTCGAGCCACTTTCATATACCAATCGAGCCACTGGATGCACACGGACTCGATCGCACATGTCAGGAAGAAAGACGTTTGGTTTCACACGCTTCAGGAGTTTACCGAACCGACGCTTTACCTTGTCATTTTAAGTTTTAGGGCTTTCCATGTTGGACTACTATATATACATTTTGTTAAGTCTTTGCTGGGACATTTTATCTTTTATCTTGTTTTTGTTTTGTTCTTTTCCTAAAGGTTTTACCTAGCCACCATATACGTTCGGAGACTTTGTAATCCGACATCTTGGAGTTTATTGAGTATTTGCATTTGATTTCTTTTACAAGTTGTTCATCTCATTTTTACCTATCTAAGAATGTTTGTTTCAATGTTTTCTGGGTTTGCATCCTTGATGATGATTTTCGGATCTGAGCAGTGTGGTAGTTCTTGAGGATGGGATAGATTAGGTGGAGGATCTTAGGATGTAGGGTGTTTAAGCTTTGATTTGTATGATCCCTTCTGGACTAGAGTTAGAAATACTAGTTTCTCTCTGATTAATTGGAACTAGGTCTTAGACATTTTCACACCCAAAATGTGTTTGATGAAATGTCTGACCAACTAGTGCCGGAGACTTACGTTCCTAGCCTAAAAGATTAGTTGTCTAGGATGTTTGTTGACGTGAATGAACTTGTTTTTCATGTCATGCTTGATCAAGTTTCTCTAGCGAGAGCTAGGTTTGGAAGTGGTTGAGTTTGAGTAGCTTCTATCAAGAGATTGGATTAGCTAAGAAGTGATGTTCATTGTTTAGGGATAGTTTTCTTGTGGCATGTTAAACACTCTATAGACTAGGATACTCCACCGACATCAATTACCCCCATCCTTAGGACCTCTTTCTTTCTTATTTTTATTACATTTCTGAGACTGTTTCGTTTCTTGCCTTTTTAGTTCATGCTTAGACTTGTTTATGTTTTTATTCATTTTCGCTTCTTGTCATGCATTCGCGTTTCTAGTTCTAGAACACATTTTCGTTTTTCATTCTGATCATTCTAGGATTGTTAGATAAAAACACTCTCTTTAAATTGGCTTGACTTGTGAAATCTTGATTGCATCTTGATTGCTAGCAACATCCCATTTGGATTGACACCTTAAGTACTACAACACATAAAGTTAATTGAACCTGCTAGGATAGACACACAAAAATCCTAGTATCAATTCCGTTGTTGTTCCTATCCATTCTCTCTTTTCCTTATATCATCGCTCTCTCTTTCTCAACTCTGTTGTCATTTGTGAAACTCTTAAATGTATAATGAGCTTATTATATTAGCAACGATAATGATAAGTATAGGTAAGACTAGTAAAAGCGTAGACTAACGGGTCTGTTTTTTGGACTAGTCATCGTTTGAGTTGTAATAAACAAACTGACAAATGTGGGAGACTTTACTTTAGTCTCCGGCTGCTGAATACAGAACTTGCTCCTTTTGCGTGACTATAATGGCTTCTTTGTCATGTTAAAAACAGATCTATGACGCATGTCACAGTACCAGAAACAGAGTTGCTCTCCTTTGACTGTTCTGAGTCTACTTCGACCAACTTTGCCAGAGTTAAATGGAAGCTTGTGTATATCAACTGCTACTAGAGAAAATTGTTTATCATCTATTAGTAATTTACCACACCAAGTTAACAAGCAGTTTTCAAACCAATTGTCAACGAGTCGATTGGTTCATAACACTAAAAAACAATTTATAATCACTTGAAAGAAAAATAAAAAAAACCATTGTCAATTTAAATTCAAATGCAATACAAGATCCAGCAAAGTCTACAATTAGCACCATTCTCAGGTCAGTTCTTCAAGCTGCGCGAATACAAAAAGTTATATTTGTTTTCAAGATCTTACTATTAAAATTTAACAAATCACATCAAAATACCGGCAAGAAGAGGGACTGTTGTAACTTGTAACGCCACATTTGGCTACAAGAGCCGCGACTTTAGATGGGTCAACTCCTAAAATCGGGCGATAGAACTTGAATCTGCAGAGGCATTGTTTTATTCAAATATGCGGTCGAGACAAAGTATGCGGCATACGACCTGTCTTAGCTTAGTTCTTCAAGCTGCGTGTTACACAAGGAACAACAAAACAAACGTAAGACATCTCTGTCTTTACAGAGAAAAACAACAAAATCCTCCGGTTACTATAATGTTTTACTGTTTTACAAACAGGATGGAGGACTATATATAATATCACACTTGTATAGAAGAGGCGTATACGGGAATGCTCGTAGGTCCTTCCATCAACTCCAGGGCGGCGAAAACTATTGTTTGAGATGCAAATTTCACAAGAGATCTGGTATTATTCTAATCCATTCTCTCTTTATGTCTACCTCTCGCTTGACTAAAATACCATGGAACCCGTAAATTTAATATCTTATTACATACTCCCTCTGTCTCATAAAAATTGATGTTTTGGGATCTTTTTTGTCTCACAAAGATTGATGTTTTGTAAACTTCAAAAATTAATCATTGAAAATATTTAAAATTTTGAATTGTTATTGGTTTAAAATTAAATAATATCTATTTAGTCAAAGAAAAAAAATATATTTAAACTCAACAATCATTGTTTTCTTAAAATGTGTAAAAGCTTCTAAACATCAATTTTTATGAGACATATGGGGTAATAAACAAGTTAATGCTAAAGTGAAAGCTAGAAAGAGCCTATGATATGGGTTGAAGACTCTCAAGTCTTTGTAGTCAAGTCGTCTTTTGAGTTGAAATGTCTGCAAATTACACATGTGGGAGCTTTTGGTAATTATGGTAATTATTATTGGCATTTTTTTTTTTTTTTTTGGTCTCTCTTTCTCCTTTCATATATTAAAAATGAATAATTATTATTTGGTTCTTTGCAGGAAAGAGGCATAAAGGAGTCAACGTATTGTTTTCTTTGCTCAAAACAAAAAAAAAGGAGTCAATTTTTTAAGATCATAATCAAGAAACTAAAGTAGAACATAAAGATTTCACACTAAAAAGAAAAACATTGCTTTATTATTTTCATAATATGTGTATAGAACATGGTTCATCTAAGTAATAGACAAGGTGATTGAAAAATCATTGCAACGTGGATAATTTATTCGAATCAGAACCGCACAAGACATATTATATAGCTTGAGAGACTTCAGGGCAAGACAAAGTCTGAAGTAGACCGGCCTGTCTTCAGCTCAGTTTTTCAAGCTGCATGTTACAAAAGGAACAAACATCAAAACAAAGGTAAGATTATTCTCTCTTTACAGAAAAAACAGCAAACTCCAACGGTTACTTTGATATCTTACCTTACAAACAGGAGGGAGGACTTATACCACACTTGGCTAGAAGAGGCCTGATATTAGATGGTTCCATCCCGTATCTGCGGAGAAAAGCCTTGTACGAACAAAGGCATCGTAGATTAGCCGTTTTTGCCACTGCGCAGCAGTCGGGTTCCGGAGGTGGAGGGTTGTTTCCAGTGACGGCTGGACGGCATTTATTCAAGTTGTTTGTACTGATGTTGCAAATGGAAATGCTTGTAGCTTCTTTCACCATTATTGCAGTGGTTAAAACTATCGCGAGAATTGCAAATTGCATGTGGATTCTGGTGTTGTTCTTACCCATTCTCTCTTTTGTTTTTGTTATTTTCACTCTGTGATTTGTGAAACTCTTCAGTGTAATGAGCTTACTATATAGCAATGTTAATGATAAGTGGGAGCTAGCAAAGGCGTAGACTCACTGGTCTTTTTTGGCACAAGTCGTCGTTAGTGCGGCTGCTGAAATACAGGACTTGCTCCTTATTTCGTGACTAGTGGCTTTAGTTCGTTTTATCTTGTTTTGTCCTTGTCAAGTCATTTAGTTTTTTTTTTTTCTGTGTAAATATCAAAAGACTGTCTAATCATGTCTTCTTGTCATGTTAAGCAAATCTCACAACACCAGAAACAGAGTTGCTCGAGTCTACTTCAACCAATGAACTTTGCCAAAGTTAAAAGAAAGCTTGCGTAACACTGTATATCAACTACTAATTAACCACAACGAGTTAACAATCAGATTATTATGATTCATAATCATGACAAGTTGGACAGTTCTTAGTTTTTTTTTTTTTTTTTTTAAGTTTGGTTCTCCATAAGGAAAGGCGTGATGGTGAGTTAGGTTTTGGATACTATGATAATATTATTCCGTTTTCATTAACGTATAAAACACGGTTCTTACAAGGTAAATCTAAAATCACTATTAGTTTGTGATTATTTGAAACAGAATACTAAAACAACATTGTAAAATCACTTGACCCAAAAAAAACCATTGTAAATTTGAATTCAGATGCAAGACAAGATCCAGCGAAGTCTACAATTAGCACCATAGAGACCTGTTTCGGCTCAGTTCTTCAAGCTGCGCGAATACAAAACGTTACACACTTTCTTTGCTTTCAAGATCTTACTACAAAATTCAATAAATCCCATCAAAATACCTTGGCAACCACGAGGAATTGTTGTAACGCCACATTTAGCTACAAGAGCCGCGACTTTAGATGGGTCAATTCCTAAGATCGGGAGATAAAACTTGAATCTGCAGAGGCATCCTAGGTTAGCGGCTCGAACCACTACGCAGCACTCGTCGAGAGGAGGCGGCGGATTGTTTCCAGTGATGGCTGGACGACATTTCTGCATATCGTTTGTGTCCATGTTACAAATGGACATGCTTGTAGCTTCTTTCACCATTGTTGCAACGGTTAAAACCATTGCAAAAGCTGCAAATTGCATAAGGGTTTTGGTATTGTTCTTACCCATTCTCGATAGATCGTACCCTAGCCTATACTTGTGGCATCTCTTTAAATATCTATGATAACGTACGAGCTTAAAAATGGCTAACTGAAAGGTAGTAAGTAATTAAGAGCGTAACGTAAAGAGATAAGTATGGGTGATGTAATTCAGGAGTGTTTTGAGTTGATATGTGTGAACAAAGGGACAAATGTGTGAAAAAAAAGAGACAGTTGCATTGCATGCCATAGTTTCTGGGCGGTGACCAATGTGGCGCCGTTTGTTTTGTCCTTTTTGATCTTTTAATTAGATGGATCATTAGCACAGACATGCATTTCATAATTATTGATGACATCAATTCATGATTTTTTTTATTAATGGGAAAACTATGAATACACAACTAATTTGTCGATTTAATGTGATTGTTGTGCTCTCTTTTATTTTTATTTTAAGGATTGAATTATTCTTATTTTGTAATACTTAATATAGTGGGAATTTATATCCGGAAGCCTGCAAGGATAAGATTTACTATATTTCAATAATGAATATGAAGAAAACATCAAAATAAACATCTTAATTAAACGATAGGTAAACTAGAATTATATGGTCAAGAATCAAGATTTTCTAATTTCTACTTTTTCTTTCGAACTATATCGTCGACCAAATGTTACCATTTTCATTTGTATTGAAAAATGTATTTGCGTGACCGGTTAAACCAAAATCTACAAAAAAGATAATTTAATATCACATAAATTTATATAATTAGTAGCCCGTCGTGCGTACCACACATGGGTTTGTAAATTAAAAAAAACAAATGCAAAATATAAAAAAACAAAAAAAAAGTCGGTGGAGAAGATCTTTGTTTCCCTCATAAAATCTAATCTTCCTAAAAATAAGCAACTAAATTTTTTTTCCCCATAAATGTTTTTGATCACTTGAGAATATATATAATCATACTAGGATTTAATCCGCGGTATACCACGAGACAATATTTTAATTTTAAAATTTTAAAAATTATATTGTATTTTATTATTATTTTATTAATTTAAAAAATTTAAAATTTTATAGGTATTTATAGTGTTTTCAAGGTTTTAACCCGTATGGTATATTTATAATTTAGTAATATATTTATCTCCTGGTACACATCTAAAAGTGTTTTAAAAAAAAAACAATTCTACTTAACCCCTATATAGGACTAATGCCAACCCGTCTCACCAAAATCAAAATAAATTTTTGCGTAAAAAAAATAATCAAAAGAAGTTTTTTATCAAGTTTAATTATGTTAATTTTTTTTACCAAATTAGCATACTTATATAGTTTATAATTTTTCCATGTCAATATATATAGTTTATGATAATTAATAGAGTTTTCATTTTTTGGTAATTTCGCAAAAAATAAAAAATAAACCAAATTATATTGGGGTTTTCAACATATTTAATGTGATATTTTATAATTGGATTTTCGGTTTAGGAAATTTATTAATGTTAACGTAATTATGGATATTGTAAACTTTTGTTATGGAAAATCTGTTGTATATCATTTAAATTTGAGAGATTCTATCATCTATAAAAATAGTTTTAGAGATTTAATGAGTTAAAACTTTAATGGGTAGAGTTTTTTTTGGAAAAATCAGAATGCATAGATGTTGTTAAGATTTTGTGGCAATAAATGTAACAAATGTTGGTCAATTTAAAAAAGTTTAGTATTTGATTTTCTCTACAATATTATTTATGAAATTGTTTTAGGGGTTAATATTGTAAAAAAAAAATTAAATAATTAAAACTTAAAGTACATATTTATTACTTCAAAAATGTTAATATTGATATCTTCCCTAAATCATTCAAGCTTACCTAATAGTATGGTTAGTAATTTATGCAAAAATGTAACCAAGTGAATATAGAGAAAAAATTGTTAATAGTCTTCTTCTTCCACATATAGAAACGACAACTACACAAGTCGTTCGTTTTTAAACCGTGAGGTCCACCCCGTTTGTTCCACATGTCGTCATCAGACAGCGAGTATATATATATATAAAATTAATTTAATAATTAAACCCTACTCGCGATTCTTCTGACGGAACATTCAATTTTCACAACCATAATAAAACTCGTTTTCCTCCTCCTCCTCCTTCTCTCTCTCTCCTCTTCATCGCTTTGCTCTCACACGAAGCAAATAACGATCCTATCTCTCTCTTCTTCTTTTGTTCACATTGTTGCGGTTTGATTCTTGCTTCCCTAGTTTTCTGGAAGAAATAGCCAACATTGCATCCGGGGGGGGGGGGGGGGGGGGGGAAGCAGAAGTTGGATTTGATTTTTCGAAACAGAGAATCTCATTTTCGATATAACATTGGGGGTTTGTTTATTCTCCTAGATTTCTGGAATTTTGTGTTATCGAATCGAAAGTCACGTTTTTTTTCTGTATTCCTAAGCTATCTGTAAAACTCTGTTAAATTATCCAACTTTTGAATCTTGCTGTAATGTTTTTAGCTAACATTTGCTATTTTAAGTATTATTAACCTTTGGATCGATAAAAATTGGTTTTTTTCTTCTTCGTTTCATCTCAAAGTTTTGATTTTTCTTTTTCTTTTCTGAAGCTTACATTGATTTCTCCTTTTGCAGGTTCTACATTTGACATTTTTTGAAGAGATTTGTTTTTTTTGTCTTCCCCCGTGAATTGTTACGGGGGAGATGTCTGGTTTTGTGGGTGTTATTGTTTCGGATCCATGGTTACAAAGTCAGCTTACACAAGTCGAGCTTCGGAGTCTTAATTCCAAGGTTAATAAAGTTTATCTCTTTTTTTTTTCTCATTGTTTTGAACTTCCATAGATGCAATCTAAGAGGAGCTTTGTTTTGACCGGGATATATGGGTTTGTGTGTGTGTGTTTTTTAGTTTGGTTCGTTGAAGAATCAGAATGGTAAGGTTACATTAGAGGATCTTCCGTCTGTTTTGGTCAAGGTGAAGTCACTTAGTTCAGCTTTTAAGGAGAAAGAAATCAGAGAACTCTTGCCAGATTTGGGTTCTGATTATGAAACCGATGATCTTGATTTCGAATCGTTTCTCAAGGTCTGTTTGATTTTTCTCTGTTGTGTTTTTGTTTCTCTCTGTGTATCTCTTTGATGGATGTGTGATGTGTTTTCTTGGATTGATACAACAAAATGTGAGCAGATATATCTAAACTTGAGAGATAAAGCTGCTGATAAATCTGGTGGTCATAAGCACTCATCTACATTTCTTAAAGCTGGCACAACGACTCTTCATACCATCAACCAGTCAGAGAAGGGTTCTTTTGTTCATCATATTAACAGATATCTAGGAGATGATCCGTTTTTGATGCAGTTTCTTCCTTTAGATCCGGATTCGAATGATTTGTATGAACTTGTGAAAGATGGCGTACTTCTATGGTAATCTGCAAATTTGTGCTTTGGATCTTTATCTCAACATTAGTACATTTGGTTTCTGGGGGTTTGACTTGTTCTCTCCCTTTTTCCTTTTTGGTACAGTAAGCTTATAAACATAGCAGTTCCTGGAACAATAGATGAACGAGCGATCAACACGAAAAGGGTACTTAACCCATGGGAGAGAAATGAGAATCACACGCTTTGTCTCAACTCTGCGAAAGCTGTTGGCTGCAGTGTCGTTAATATTGGAACTCAGGACCTGGCTGAAGGACGAGTATGTTTTGCTTTGCTTGCTTAGTTTTCAGTAAATCATAATATATTGGAGATGAAAATCTTTGATCCTGACCACAGAGGTTTTATTGTTTTTGCAGCCTCATTTGGTGCTTGGATTGATCTCACAACTCATAAAGGTCCACACTTGTTTGCTGTATGCATCTTCCTTTTTGTTTATGCTTTGATTATTTACTAACTAATGTTGGAAACTGCAGATTCAACTGCTCGCTGATCTTAGTTTGAAGAAGATGCCTCAACTTGTTGAGTTGGTGGAAGACAACGATGTAATGACCTGCTAATCTCTTTGTGAATTTCTGACCAGCAATAAGCATGTCGTAAATAATGGTTGACGATTTTATGTCTGTTGCAGGATATAGAAGAATTTCTGAGATTACCCCCTGAGAAAGTCTTACTCAAATGGATGAACTTCCATCTCAAGAAAGGTGGTTACAAAAAAACTGTTGGAAATTTTTCTTCGGATCTGAAGGTATTTGTCTTTCTAAGTATCAGTTCTTGGAACTACTCTCCTTTCTGTCCCTTCAAAAGCTTCATTCTAGATAATTAACACGTAATCTTCTCCAACACATAAGCAAATATCAGTTTGAATGGGAAAACCAAAAGCTCACCACCATAAGCTATGATAATGTTTGATATTTTTTCTTAATCTTGTTGGTTTGAATATGCAGGACGCACAGGCCTATGCTTACCTGCTCAATGTTCTCGCACCAGAGCACTGCGATCCAGCTACTCTAAATGCAGAGAATGATCTTGAAAGGGCAAACATGGTCCTCGAACATGCAGAGAGAATGAACTGCAAACGGTATTTGACTGCAGAGGAGATAGTTGAGGGGTCTTCGTATTTGAATCTAGCATTTGTGGCACAGATATTTCACGAAAGGTCGGTAAAGATCATTAAAGATAAGATTATTCTCTTATGCACTGGTACTTACACACTAGCTTCTCTGTGCCTGCAGGAATGGCCTTAGCACTGATGGTAGGTTCTCCTTTGCGGAGATGATGACTGAGGATTTACAGAGTTGTAGAGATGAAAGATGTTACCGCTTATGGATTAACAGCCTTGGGATTGAGAGTTACGTCAATAATGTGTTTGAAGATGTTAGAAACGGGTAAGCATTTGGTATGAAAGATAGTTTTATAAGCTTTTTGGTCCTGAAACATATCATAAGTTCTTTAATACTTAAATATTGCTGATGCAGATGGATTCTTCTGGAAGTTGTCGACAAGGTCTATCCAGGATCAGTTAACTGGAAGCATGCTTCAAAACCACCAATTAAAATGCCGTTTAGAAAAGTAGAGAATTGCAATCAAGTCGTCAAGATTGGGAAAGAGAAGAGATTCTCGCTTGTAAATGTAGCTGGAAATGACATAGTTCAAGGAAATAAGAAGCTTATCCTCGGTAATTAGCTAACTACAATTTGTTTATTTTGATAAGATGCTTTGCAGTCTTACTCTAAGAAATTGTATAACACTGGAGGTGTGTGTATATATATGTCTCAGGCTTCTTATGGCAGTTGATGAGAACCCATATGCTTCAACTTCTCAAAAATTTGAGATCTCGAACACGAGGAAAAGACATGACCGACTCAGAAATCCTGAGCTGGGCAAACAGGAAAGTCAAAATCATGGGACGAAAATCGCAGATCGAAAGCTTCAAGGTTCCATCTTATACTTTCCATCAAAACTCAAAACAATATCAACTGCAAAAAAGCTTATGTTGAATCAAATCTGTATTGCTAAACTTCAAATAGGATAAGACTCTATCAAGTGGATTATTCTTCCTCGACCTTCTATGGGCAGTTGAGCCAAGAGTTGTTAACTGGAATCTTGTCACCAAGGGTGAATCAGGTCCATTACTTAGAACCTCTTTCTCTATCTACCCTCTGCTTAAACCGCAGTTAACTTAACCGTACTTTTTTTTGGCTATGGAAACTATTACAGAAGATGAGAAGAGACTGAATGCTACATATATTGTCAGTGTAGCAAGAAAGCTTGGTTGCTCGGTTTTCTTGTTGCCGGAAGATATCATCGAGGTAAAAGAATAGAATCTAAATCTTCTGCTGACAATTTATTCAGACACAACACAACATACATTAAATATGAAATCTGAGTTGGTTTTAAAATGTCTTGGTGTTGCAGGTGAATCAAAAGATGATATTAATCTTAACGGCAAGTATAATGTATTGGAGCCTTCAGCAAAAAACATCATCGTCAGAGAGTTCAAGTTCGAGTTCGGATTCATCATCGACTTATAGCACGACAACGACATGCACAAGCACGTGCACGAGCAATGATGCTTCACCAGCTCCATCTGTCACGGGAGATGACGAAGTCTCTTCTTTAAACGGCGAAATATCGACCTTAACGATAGAAGAAGACAATGACGCAGACATAATGTCTGATATCACCTCCATCTCAGAGGAAACAGTCATTGAATAGAGAGTGAGAGAAACAAATACTCTTTGCCGGAACAGAGTTGCTTTGTAATATTTTTCACATCCTTCTCTGTCTGTGTGATTAATAAAATTAATAAAATTATATTTGTTACCTCTATATAAAAAAAAAGGAAACATTAAAGGTTTAAAAAGAAAAAAAGAAAACATTTGTGAAGTACACTAATAAAAATGTCAATCTTGTTTTTATTCAATATTTGTTGACTTGCAGTTTTTTTTTATTGTTTGGTTTATAAAGAAAAACATAAAAAAATTTGTTGACAAAGAAAAAAGAGATATTTAGAATACCTCCAATGGTTTTGACTGAATGTTGTGTTTGTTGTTGTTGTAAGGTGGTGATGATGATGCTTTCAATGTCTCTCTCACTCTCTCTTTACGCCTGACTCGAGCATCGAACACGTCAGGCGTTGCACTTTAGAGTGCCTTCGCAGACCATACGAGCTACAAGAGCCAGGCACTTTTAGTCTTGCCTGACTTCATTTTATAGTAAACACTTTTGACCATTTTGTACTGAAGTGATATTTACCCTATTATTATTATTTGAAAAAAAAGAAAACTAAAATTATCGTCATACACATCGGCGTCCGTACACGTGCCGCGAATATATAAAACGATGAAAAAAAAAAATCTCAAGCAGAGAGTTCTCTCAAGTATTGTGAAGACGACAACGACGATCCCATACCATACTGTCTTATTGATTTCATCAATCACACTCACAGGAGTCGAGAATTCTCAAAAGGGTTTTGTTTACTTCTTCTTCTTCTTCGTGATCAATTCATTCAATTCGTTTTGTTTACTTCTTCTTCAATTCCATTTTCTAAATTTGGGGCTTTTTCGTCATCTCAATTCTTCTGTTTTTTTGAAGCCCTTCTATATCCGATTCGTGTTTCTTTTGTTCTCCTAAGACAAACCCTAATTCGAAAATGTTAGGGTTTATGAGAGAAGTTGTGATATTTTTGGAATTTCGCATTGATCGTTTCGTTGTTTGGAAACGTTTCTAGGTTTAGGGGAATTAGGGAATTGATTGATGGCGTTCGTTGACGATGATGAAGAGGAAGACTACTCTGTTCCTCAATCAGCTTCGAATTACTATTTCGAAGATGACGATAAAGAGCCTGTTTCGTTTGCGCGTCTACCAATTCGATGGATCGGAGAGGATAAAGTTGTTGATGGGAGTGCGTTAGGTTTATACTTGAGAGGAAGATCTGGTGATGGGCTTTTGCCTCTGCATAAGCTTGTTAAAGCTTGGAGATTCGACCTTTCTAACTTTAGGCCTGAGGTTTCTGTTCTTACCAAGGATAATATCTGGGTTAAGCTTGAGGAACCGAGGAAAAGCTACGCGGAGTTGATTAGAACTGTTTTGGTTACTTTGTATTCGATTCAGTTTCTTAGGAGGAATCCTCAAGCGTCTGAGAAATCTCTCTTGGAGAAGTTAACTAGATGTTTGAGGTGACTGGTTTGGCTTTTTTTTTTTTTTTTTCAGGTCTTTTGTTCTTCTCCTCTGGGATGTTTTTAAACTCTTGTGGTTTTTGGATGTTGTTTGTGTAGGTCGTATGATGTGAAGCCATCGCAGAATGATCTGGTGGATCACATTGACTTAATCTCTGAAGCTACTAAAAGAGATGTCAATTTGGCGGAATCAAAGGTTAGTATGGAGATTTTTTTCTGACTTTCTGGTCTGTGAGATGTTGTAGCTTCTGTTTCTTGAGAGCTTGTGATGCCAACCATATTTGTTTTCAAGAGTTTAGTTCGCTTTCTGGCTTTAATGTTTTCTGTATTGTATCATTTTCTTACCCTGATTCTCTCCTAATTTTGTTGCGTTTTTTCTTTCTTGTGTTACTAGTTTATACTTGCATTTCTCGCAAAGAAGCCTACCAAAAGGAGATTACCTGATGAGGTTTGATTTTTTTTATCCCACTTGAGTACTCTTTTCCTAATGTGGTTTCCCCTTTTTTTTACCCTTTACTTTCACACGGTCTTAGTTTCTGCTACGAACTTGTTATTACTCATTAGGACAATGCAAAGGATGATTTCATAGTAGTAGATGACGACACTTATGTAGCGTCCGATGAAGATGAATTGGATGATGAAGACGATGATTTTTTTGAGTCTGTTTGTGCAATGTGTGACAATGGTGGCGAGCTTTTGTGGTATGTTTCCTTGCTGGATATCGATCTTGTAGTTTGGTTTTATCTGGAATTTTTTTTGGAAGAATTAGTCTTCCTCCTTTTACTTTCTTTATTAGAATAAGGCCATGCATAGCTTCCATTTGCGTTTTGGCATTTACAAAAATATTTTATGAAAATTGAAAATGTTTTAGCAACGTGAAATGTGCAAACGCAATTCCAGTGGTTAAGGCTATCGAGGCCTTAATAGGTTTCTGCAGATCCGTTGTTTTATTCCATATTGTGTGTTGCTATTTCACTGAACCAGATCTTTAACTCTTGTGTTCTGCTTTTTGCAGTTGTGAAGGAAGCTGCCTGAGATCTTTTCATGCTACCAAAAAAGATGGTGAAGATTCACTTTGTGACTCTCTTGGCTTCACCAAGATGCAAGTGGAAGTATGTAACATATATTATTTTCTCATGAGTTCTGAATATTTCTGAGCGTCTTCGTTTTCTTGAGTAGGCATGGGGTTAATGTTAATGTTGTTTATGGACTGTTTTCCAGGCAATTCAGAAATACTTTTGCCCAAACTGTGAGCATAAGATACATCAATGCTTCATTTGCAAGAACCTTGGCTCTTCTGATAATTCTGCTGGGGCTGCAGAGGTATGAAATTATTGATCTCTAATGTTGAATTCTGTTCAGACGTGTTTTGTTGATAATGGTGACTGTCAACTACCTTGGATGAGCTTTGCGTTTTAAACCTGTTCTTAGGTTTTCCAATGCGTGTCAGCCACCTGCGGGTACTTTTACCACCCTCGTTGTGTCACAAGACGGCTACGTTTAGGAAATAAAGAAGAGTCTGAAGCACTAGAGAGACAAATCATTGCAGGAGAGTTTACATGCCCATTGCACAAATGCAGTGTCTGTGAAAACGGAGAGGTTAAGACAGACTCTAACTTGCAATTTTCTGTTTGCCGGCGATGTCCAAAGTCCTACCACAGAAAATGCCTGCCGCGGTAGACCTCTATTCACTTGTCGTTCATTTTCTATTGCTATCTCAGAACTCTATTTGAATTACTGTCTTGTTGTTTTCTAGGGAAATTTCTTTTGAAGATATTGAGGAGGAGGATATATTTACTAGGGCATGGGATGGACTCCTGCACAACCGTGTACTCATATATTGCCAGTAAGATTTTTTATATGGTGTATCTTTCTGTGTAAATTTATAAGTATACTTACCTTGAGAGACTCATTTGAATGATTTCCCTTGCGTAGAGAACATGAGATAGATGAAGATCTCCTGACACCAGTTAGAGACCATGTACAGTTTCCTTTCACCGAAGAGAAGAAGGCCGTCATGAAAGAAAAAAAAAGAATACTAGAATCTCATGTGGGACGAGATAGAGAGAGACCTAAGGTTAAGGATCCTGTCTTACAAGATACTTGTGGAAAAGCTTCTGTTAAATCCTGTAGAAGTTCGTTTCCTTCTTCAAAAGATGGTGTCTCAACAAAGAAGCAAAGATTAGTGTCATCTGTACCAGACAATTTGAGAAAACGAAAGGATGTTGATCCATCCATAAAGTATAAAGTGGTTCCACAGAAATCCCAGAAGATGATGGAAGAGTCCCGTGAAGCTGGCAAAAACAAGCTGGGAGTGAAAGAGGCACGTGAAGTTGGTAAAAGCAAGGTTTCACTGGGTGAGAGGTTGTTTAATTACATTCAGGAACCTAACATAGTAAAGCCTGGGCGCGTGAATCCAGTTGATAGCAAGCACCATAAGACTGACTCAATTGCCTCCAAGGAACCAGGAAGTGAAATTCATGCATTGGACAACGACTCTCAAAGGAGGTTAGTATTTTATTGTTTAAAATTTCAGTTTCCCTTTAAAATCTGTTTAGGACCTATTAGTAAATTTCTTATATCGTATCTACTTTTGCCAATGTAGGCTTTTGGCGGTAATGAAAAGAGCTTCTGAAGAAATAACTATGGGTACTATTTTGAAGAAATTCAAAGTTCAATCTATGCATGCAAACTCCACAAGGAATGTTGTGGACAAGACGATCACTATGGGGAAGGTAGAGGGCTCAGTTCAGGTGGGATAGAAATCTGAACCCGATCACTATTTGGCCTCTCTTAGCTCTATTTCTGATTTTAAATTTTGTTTCTTCAGGCTGTTAGAACAGCACTAAAAAAGCTTGAGGAAGGAGGAAACATTGAGGATGCAAAAGCAGTTTGTGAGCCAGAGGTTCTGAGACAAATCCTCAAGTGGAAGGTCCTAAGCTTAGCTTTTTCTGCATCCTTTTTATTAATCTTTGCTTGCAGCTAATATTTTTTGCTAATCCTCTAGATCCCTAAGCTTAGCTTTTTCTGCATCCTTTTTATTCATCTTTGCTTGCAGCTAATATTTTTTTGCTAATCCTCTAGATCTTTATTTCTTTTGCTTCAGGATAAGCTCAAAGTTTATCTTGCTCCTTTTCTCCATGGTGCACGCTATACCTCCTTTGGTCGTCATTTTACTAATCCTGAAAAACTTCAACAGGTAATATATCCTCTGAAAGCATATATAAGATTAAGGTCTAAGCATCCTATAAGTAACAAGGATTTCGGTTCACACTTTCGTCAACTAGTGAGAAAGAATAATTGTCAAGAATGACTCTTAAAAATGTAGGCTGTTTATGCCTTTTCAATTAGCTTACTTAATCTGTCTTCTGTGAGGATTATTATGCTGTTGGCTTACACTTTCTGCCACCTGCTTTTTACACACTGTCAAACTCTAGCTCCTGTATCTGAAGCTTGATGCCTGATCGCACCCTATTACTTTGTAATGCAGATTGTTGATAGGCTCCATTGGTATGCAGAAGATGGTGATATGGTAAGATTTGCTCACAAACGTTATCTGTTAAGAGTTTGATTTTTTGTTTACTTTTGTTAACTTGTTAATTCTGAAGTATGATATTGTTAGTATTATGATAAATTTCTTGTGCATAAACAATGATGTCTGGTTTCTGGTATCTCTTCCAACAGATAGTCGACTTCTGTTGTGGCGCTAATGACTTTAGCTGTTTGATGAAAACGAAGCTTGAAGAAACGGGGAAGAAATGCTTATATAAAAATTATGATCTTATTCAATCGAAGGTAATGACTTGTGTTTGTGTGCCTGCTATTGTCGTAGGTTGTAAAGTCTTCTCACTGACACGGAAACAACATATGCTGGATCGTAGTGTGTTCTATTCATCAGTCTTGTAGGAATATTCATCGAATTATTTATCTTACTTTCAGAGTAATTTCAATTTTGAGAGAAAGGATTGGATGACGGTACGCAAAGATGAGTTGGAACCAGGTTCAAAGCTGGTAAAATACAAATTTCCTTTTAGTCTGAACCTTGTGTTAGCTCCCGTGATATTGAAATAGTTTGAGTTGTATCCAACTATTTATATTTTTGGCATTATGAGTAGATTATGGGGCTAAATCCACCATTTGGAGTCAATGCTTCTCTTGCAAACAAGTTTATTGCTAAGGCTCTTGAGTTTCGCCCAAAGATTCTCATTCTCATTGTTCCTCCCGAAACTGAAAGGTTTCAGTTTCCATCTATCTCATCTGCTCCTCTGTACCATTTCATAACGACTCCTCTCTCTCCCTCTTTTGTTAAATCTCTCACTTTTCTCAACAGGTTAGATAAAAAGAAGTCATCTTATGTGCTCATATGGGAGGATAAAACGTTCCTATCTGGAAATGTAAATCATTCGCTCTTATTTTGGTTTGCCCTCTCTTTAATTAGCTTTCTGAGAGTGAGCCTTTCTTGAATTTCTGTTAATGTTTTGTTTCTTGTCTATTCCTTTCAGTCATTTTACCTGCCTGGTTCTGTCAATGACGAAGACAAACAATTGGAAGACTGGAACAATGTTCCTCCGCCGCTTTCTCTCTGGAGTCGGTCCGACTTTGCAGCCAAGCACAAGAAAATAGCGGAAAAGCATTGCCACTTGTATAGAGATGTGGGGAGCTCAAATTTAAAGAAAGGTGAAGAAGAAGCAAACACATCTATGCATCCACTTGGAGCTTTTGTTGGCATGTGTACTACTATGCCTAGAGATAGTCCTGTCACATTGGACAACGAAGATGTACCTATGGAACAGGATGAAATTGAGGTAGCTGAGTGTGTTAATAACATTTTGCTCTCTGAGAAAATCGAAACACGGGAAACTATAGCACGGGTACATCAGTCAGATCACTTGTCAAGGAGAAGTCAGCTGGAAAAGGAGGAAAAGACCAAAGACTACTCTGGTAGGAAGCTTGGGAAGTCCGTGGTTTCTAATGATGTGGATTTGAAGAGCAATGACATGGAAGAGGATCGAGGAGAGTTGAAAAGAGCACCGGAGAGCATCAAAGTAAAAGTTCCCGAAATGTCATCTGATAGGCAGAGTCCTGTTAGGTCTTCCCCAGATGATATATATGATGTCTGCACATCAATTTCCAATACAACATCTCAAAGACCTCACGGGTCTGCAGAAGTATCTCTGCCTACGATAACGAGGACTAAAAGTAACTTGGGAAAGAATATTAGAGAACCTGATGGTAAAGTGCAGGGCATTGGAATACCTGAAGTGACACTGAATAGGCCAAGCTCTGTAAGATCTTCTAAAGAGGACATCTACACTGTCCGTCCATCGCCAGCAAATACGGGTCAGAAACCATTTGAAGCTTTTGAACCTTCTTATGGTGCAGGTTTATCCCATTTCGACGATGGTCTTGCTGCTAAGTATGGTTTAGGTGGAGGCTACAGAATGCCGGATCCTCCTTTCATACCGGATCAGTTACCATTGGCACCATCTATGAGAAATGGTCCTAGCGAGATGTTTGATTTCCGAGGATATTCAGACCTCAATAGAGGGGTTGATCCAAGAGAGTATTCACAGCAATACGCTGGGCACTTGGACCCCATGTTAGCTCCTCCTCCTCCAAATCTGATGGACAATACATATCTGTTGCAACAACGTTATGCGCCTCACTTCGATCAGATGAATTACCAGAGGATGAGCTCTTTCCCACCTCAGCCTCCAATGCAACCTAGTGGACAGAATCCCTTTGATCCTCATGGCTTTCTACTGCAACCGCCACCGCCACCACCTCCACCTCCACCACCTAGTGACTTTGAAATGAGTCCAAGGGGTTTTGCACCTGGCCCGAACCCAAATTACCCTTATATTAGTCGATCTGGCGGTTGGATTGATGACTAGACTAGCACTAACTATCCTTGTACAGTTGCAACATTTGTAGTTTGATAGATCTTTTGTGTATCACTCTCTGAAATTAATCGTAGGAAGAAGAGAAGAAATCTAGAACTTTTCTCTACCACTCGATGTCTAGCTAGTGGGCCTTTTGGCTGTTCAATAATATTAAAAAGAGAAAGGAAGCCAGCTTTGTATTGTCGTTTAAACTTTCAAGACCATATTTATTGTTGTAATTCTTTAATACAGGACCACGCCCAAACACTGGTGCTTCCTCAGAATTAGCAAACAACAGATCTGAGAAATGGAAGAAAACTTAAGAAACTTAATCGAGGTATGGATCTATGCGTTAATATCTTTATCTTACTGTTATTTCATATCATCTAAAATCTCCAAAGGTGTTCTTCGTCTCCTCTCTATCCTTCCAATCTGCATTATGTTTCTTCTTCTTCCTCTGTTACTCTCTTGTGTGCACTTTTGCGCCATTTCAGCTTTGTTTCTCTCATGGCTCGCAAACTTCAGACTGATTCTCTTTGCCTTTGATCAAGGACCTTTTTGTCCACTTCCCCCTAAACTCTCCCGTTTCATATGCTTTGCTTGTTTGCCCATCAAAATCAGACAAACCCCTTCTCCAGATGCGATCAAGAATCTTCGTTGTAATAATGAACCTATGCCTAAATGGGTCCTGGCTGTCAAATTTTTGGCCTTGGGCGTCTTGTTACATGTCTATGAATACAGGGATGGTTTGCCTCGGTTCGTTGTCTTGGCTCTTTATTGTCTCCATTTATACCTTGAGGTGGAACTTGTCTTGGTGTTTGTTGGGGCCGTGGTATCTACTCTTCTTGGCTGTGACATCGAGCCAGTGTTCAATGAGCCCTACCTAGCCACCTCTTTACAGGACTTCTGGAGCCGCAGATGGAACCTCATGGTTTCAGCCGTCCTACGCTCAACGGTACACATCCCCGTTCAGCGTTTTTTTAAACACTTACTCCATCCCGACGGGGCTACGTTTGCTGGGGTCATGGCCTCGTTCTTTGTCTCGGGCGTGATGCATGAGCTGATCTTCTTTTACATGATCCGTCAGCCTCCAACTTGGGAAGTCACTTGTTTCTTTGTCTTGCACGGTGCTGCAACAGCCACTGAGATAGCGGTGAAGAGAACACACTGGTGGAGGCCACCGCACCGGGCTGTCTCTGGTCTTGCAGCGTTGACGTTTGTGAGTCTTACGGGCGTTTGGCTATTCCTCCCTCAAATACTGAGAAACAATGTTCATGAGAGAGCGATTGGTGAATGTTTATCAGTTATTGACTTTGCCAAACGCAAGTTATTCACTTCTCCATGATTCTTTTTTTGTTTTGTTTTTTTTTTCAATGCAAAGGCTAAACTTAGTTTCTCTTCAATGTGTGAAAGAAACCGAATATAGAAGTGTGAGACACGTTGTGTAGAGTATGAAGCATTCTTAAAGCGCAACAAAACTAATAATATGGCTTGCAGAATTTAAGAAAAGTCATGTAGACAAGAACACGAAAACCTCAAACAATGTGTCTAAAAAGCTCTCTAACGAATGATGAATCTAGAGATGCAGAGAGAGGCAACACTAGTTTATTAATAGTCCGACTCTGTTAACAACATGTGTAGCTGTCATATCTTGTTTCCACAATTTTCTATTCTGAAAGTGTTTGATTCAATCTTATTATTTTAAAAATACACATCTTCATCAAGTCAAACCCTCGGTGATTGGAAAAAAAAAAATAGAAGAAGATCTAGATTCTAGAGACATGGAGGACGAATTCAAGAACTTCATCAAGGTTTGGGTTTCAGAAATAATCTCGATAATCTTATTGTTACTACATATCAACTAGAATCAAAGCTGGTGTTTTTCGATTGCTCACTGTTCTTCCTGTCTGTGCTCTCTTTCTTGTTCTTCCTCTGTTTTTTTCCTCTGTTCACTTCTCTGAACTTACAGCATTTTTCCTCTCATGGCTCGCAAATTTCAAACTCATCCTCTTCTGTTTCGATCAAGGCCCTCTCGTCCCACTTCCCTCAAATCTCTTCCGATTCGTCTGCTTCACTTGCTTCCCTATCAAGCCTCAACAAAACCCTAATCCTCAAAATCAAACCCCCAAATGGGTTTTCGCCATTAAAGTTGCCATGTTTGGTGTGTTGTTACAAATGTATGGATACAAAGAATATATGTCTCCAACTGTGATACTGGTTCTCTATTCTCTACATATATACTTGGAGCTTGAGTTTGCCTTAATGCTCGTCAAAGTATTGGTCTTTGTCACTCTTGGGTGCGATCTAGAGCCACAGTCCAATGAACCATACTTAGCCACCTCTCTTCAAGACTTCTGGGGTCACCGGTGGAATCTTATGGTCCCCGCGATCCTCCGACGGCGGTTTACATCCCGGTCCGGCGACTTGCCAAACGGATAATGAACTCCGATCAGGCTTTGTTCTTGGGAGTTTTCGCAACGTTCCTTGTCTCCGGTGCGGTTCACGAGCTGATCTTCTTCTATATGACGCGTGACATGCCTACAGGGGAAGTCACTTGGTTCTTTGTGTTACATGGAGTTTGCACGGCGGCGGAAGTGGCTGTGAAGAAGCAGAAGTTTGTGCGGCGGTGGTGGAGAGTTAGTCCGATGGTGTCACGGCTTCTCACGGTGGGGTTTGTGGTTGTGACGAGTGGTTGGTTGTTTTTCCCTCCTCTTATACGGAGTGGCATGATCGTGAGACTCGCTAACGAAGCCTTTTTGTTTATTGATTTCGTCAAGCACAAGCTTTTTTACTTGCAAGTGATAAATCGCTAAATTATTATTCAAGAGTGTGAATGTGTTACTATAGCTAACACTAAAGAAAGGTTTATGTGATCTAGAAGTCAAATCGTAGAAACGTCTTTGTTTTATATAGGTCATCTACTCGTTGATCAAATGATTAATGAAGAGCAACTATAATAGTGACTATTAATTCATAATCGTAGTATCCGAAATATTAATTCTGAAGAAATTAGAAAGACTTTCATTGTTACAAACATTAAGAAAATGACTTGATGGACTCTTTCATTAACAAGAATACAAGCAAGAAACCCCATTTATCCTCTCTTTTTGTTTTTTACAACATTTGAAATATTTTTTGAATAATCCAAAACAGAAATGACGCACACTTAGACATATGTGAAACGTAATAACATTTATGGATTTTGACATTTTTCCATGTTTTTTTGGATAAATATTACATTAGTCGCATACTGCACACAATTAGCAACCGACAGAACCAAGAGAGAAAGAGAGAGATGGAAGAAGAGTTGAGAAACTTAATCAAGGTATGGATCTCTGCCTTAATCTCCATATCTTACTGTTACTACATCTCTTCAAAACTCCCCAAGGGTTTTATACGTCTCCTCTCTCTTCTTCCCATCTTCATCACCTTCCTTCTTCTTCCTCTCCTCCTCTCTTCTGTTCACTTCTGCGCCATCTCAGCTTTCTTCCTCACATGGCTCGCAAATTTCAAGCTCCTTCTCTTTTCTTTCGATCAAGAACCTCTAAGCCCACTCCCCTCAAATCTCTCCCGTTTCTTCTGCTTCTCTTGTTTCCCCATCAAAGCCAATATTCGAAACCCTTCTTCAAATCGAATCTACAACAAACCTATCTCTAAATGGGTTCTTGCTATCAAACTATTGATCTTTTCCTTCATATTACATGTGTACAGTAACAACTATGATAGTGATTTATCTCAGTTCGCTTTCTTGGCTCTCTTTATCATCCATGTTTACCTTGAGGCAGAACTTATCTTAGTCTTCGTCCGTGCCTTGCTCTCTACACTTCTTGGTTGTGATCTCGAACCGGTCTTCAATGAACCTTACTTAGCCACTTCTTTACAAGACTTTTGGAGCCGTAGATGGAACCTCATGGTCCCAGCCGTACTCCGTCCAGCCGTCCACATTCCGGTTCAGCGAGTTACTGCACCGTTACTCGGTGTACAATGGGCTTTCTATGCTGGAATGCTAGCTACATTTCTTGTCTCAGGGTTAACGCATGAGCTGATTTACTATTATATCATCCGTGAATCTCCAACTTGGGAAGTCACTTGCTTCTTTCTGTTGCATGGAGTTGTAACTTCCGCGGAGATAGCGATTAAGAGGACGCGGTGGCTTCCTCGGCCGCACCGGGCGGTATCAGGTCTTGCGGTTGCGGCGTTTGTGCTCGTTACTGCCGGTTGGTTGTTTTACCCTCAAGTGTTGAGAAATGATGTGCATAAGAGGGTGATAAATGAATGTTTATTGGTGATTGACGTTGTTAAACACATGTTGTCCATATTTAAATGTAACGTCTAATTAATCAGAAGAAGAGTTTCTCTTTATCCTCGTCATTGTTATTATCAAGGGCGGATCCACGTTAGGTAGGGAGGGGCAGTTGCCACTGTCAAATTTTTTTAGACTAATGCTATTTTATAACAGTTTTGAATTATGACCCTGGTATTAAATTCTTTTTTGCCCCTGTTACTCAGGTTTTTCTATATTCACACGTTTTTGACATAAAATGCGTCTTCCAATCTATACAAAACCAAGTTAAAAGTCCAACTTGTCTATTTATTTTACCAATATTTCAACTCGTATACTTTTAATAGCATTGTGTTACTTAAAAAATTAACCAATTTTTTTAAATGGATTGTCTTTCTTAGATAAAATTTGAGTTATATTTTTCACCAAAAAACTTGAATTCTTATAGAAATTTTTTTCCGTTTCAGTTAAAATTTGCCCCGGCTAAATTTTTTTTCTAGATCCGCCACTGGTTATTATCGCCAAAGCCTCATGCGTTACAAATTTGGACACTCCAATGAAGTCAATGATTATTGTGTTTTTAAAAAAATTCAAATGAAGAAAAAGACAATTTTTCAATTAATTTTTCTTTGTTGTATTCTTTTATATCAGAGCCGTATCAACCACACTGCTTCCGGATCTACTGGAGGAGTGTTGAGATATAGAGAGAGGCAAGACCTACAGGCTACAGCTTTATTTTTCCGAATTTTCTATTCGGACATGTTTTGATTCAGCCCTATTATTCTATTTACACATCATATAAAGTCAAAAACCTTGGGAAAAGAAAAACAAGATCTAGAGAGATGGATGAAGAACTCAAGAACTTCATCAAGGTTTGGGTTTCTGCAACAATCTTGATATCATATTGTTACTACATATCAGCTAGAATCAAAGCTGGTGTTTTTCGATTGCTCTCTGTTCTTCCTGTTTGTGTTCTGTTTCTTGTTTTTCCTCTGTTTTTCTCCTCTGTTCACTTCTCTGGATCCATAGCATTTTTCCTCTCATGGTTAGCAAATTTCAAACTCATACTCTTCTCCTTCGATCAAGGTCCTCTTTCTCCCCTTCCCCTAACTATCTCCCGGTTCATCTGCTTCACTTGCTTCCCAATTAAGCCACTACAAAACCCTAAATCTCAAGATCAGTTGCCTAAATGGGTTTTCGCCATTAAAGTTGCCATGTTTGGTGCGTTGTTGCATATGTATGAATACAAGCAATATATGTCTCCTTCTGTGCTATTGGTTCTGTATTCTCTGCATATATACTTGGAGCTTGAGTTTGCCTTAATGCTCGTCAAAGTATTGGTCTTTATCACTCTTGGGTGCGATCTAGAGCCACAGTCCAATGAACCATACTTAGCCACCTCTCTTCAAGACTTCTGGGGTCACCGGTGGAATCTTATGGTCCCCGCAATCCTCCGGCCGGCCGTTTACACCCCGGTCCAACGACTTGCCAAACGGATAATGAACTCCGATCAGGCTTTGTTCTTGGGAGTTTTCGCAACGTTCCTAGTCTCCGGTGCGGTTCACGAGCTGATCTTCTTCTATATAGCGCGTGACATGCCTACAGGTGAAGTCACTTGGTTCTTTGTGTTACATGGAGTTTGCACGGCGGCGGAAGTGGCTGTAAAGAAGCAGAAGTTTGTGCGGCGGTGGTGGAGAGTTAGTCCGATGGTGTCACGGCTTCTCACTGTGGGGTTTGTGGTTGTGACGAGTGGTTGGTTGTTTTTACCTCCTCTTATACGGAGTGGCATGGTCGTGAGACTCGCTAACGAAGCCTTAATGCCCATTGATTTCTTCAACCGCGAGTTATTTTATTACGCTGAATCATGATCTATGGATTATGTGTCTCTTCTATAGCTGGATTAGTAAATCGTACTTTGGTCAGATAATCTACTCGTTGATCAAATGATTGATGTAAGAAACCAAAATCATAAATTGAATGACTATATATACTTTTGGGTTATATAGACCTAATAGAAAAATCAAAGCTATATATCAAAGCTTGAGAGAGGTTGTTTCACGTGTGATTAGTCACCAGTGGGGGTTAGTAGATGTCCAATCGTGGAACTGTAGATCATGTAGTCGTTGGTCAAATAATTAATATTGAAGTCTGGATGATCTTCTCGCCAGACATTTCTACACAACAATGATTGAAATTGCACCCAAGAAAAAAGAAAACAAAGGCTAGTTTAATTTTCTATTTGGTTCTTGTCTAATTCATTCTGATTACTTTTGTTCTCACACACGCAACCAGTAAGTTCCAAAACCTCGATGTTTGCAAGAACTTTTAGAGCACCAAGATTAGGAATTCTACATTAACCTTTTCCTTAACTTACGGTTAATTACTACTACTTAGAAGCAAGAATCAGAGCTGTTTCAATCAGACCAAACCAAATCCTTCCGGATCTCATGGAGAGTAGGCATGAAGAAAGAGAGAGAGAGAGCGCTGCAAAACTAGTTGTTTTTCTGTCCGAATCTTTTTACAATCTATCAAGTCGTCAAATTGCAAGTTATTTGGTTTATCGAGTTTATATTTGATTATTTAAAGTATGTAACAACTAGATAAAATCTAAACCTCGGTTACTCAAAAAGAGAAAAAAAAAAAAAAAAAAAAGATCTCGAGAGATGGAGGAAGAACTCAAGAACTTCATTAAGGTTTGGGTTTCAGCATTCATTTCAGTTACTTATTGTTACTACATATCAACTAGAATCAAAGCT
The DNA here is from genome assembly GCF_030686135.1 of Camelina sativa. Taxonomy (NCBI): domain Eukaryota; kingdom Viridiplantae; phylum Streptophyta; class Magnoliopsida; order Brassicales; family Brassicaceae; genus Camelina; species Camelina sativa. Next base: position 44,878,225 of record NC_141890.1, on the reverse strand, counting down.
GGTGTCTTTCGATTACTCTCTGTTCTTCCTATATGTGTTTTGTATCATATTTTTCCTCTGTTTTTCTCCTCTGGTTCCGCTGCTTTTTTCCTCACATGGCTGGCCAATTTCAAACTCATCCTCTTCTCCTTCTTCGACCAAGGTCCTCTTTTACCAACTCCACCTAGTATCTCCCAATTCATCTGCTTCACTTGCTTCCCCATTAAGCCACTAAAAAACCCTAAATCTCAAGATCAAAAGCCTAAATGGGTTTTCGCCATTAAAGTTGCCATATTTGGTGTGTTGTTACAAATGTATGAATATAAACAATACATGTCTCCGACTATGCTATTGGTTCTCTATTCTCTGCACATATACTTGGAGTATGAGATTCTTTTAGCTCCTCTGAAACTTCTGCTTAGTATCACACTTGGGTGTGACCTCGAGCCACAGTTCAATGAACCATACTTAGCCACCTCTCTTCAAGACTTCTGGGGTCGTCGTTGGAACCTCATGGTTCCCGCGATTCTCAGGCCGTCCGTCTACGTCCCGGTACGACGAATGGCCGGTCCGAAAATGAACTCTGATCAAGCAATGTTCTTGGGGGTTTTTGCGTCGTTCCTAGTCTCCGGTGCAGTTCACGAGCTGATCTTCTTCTATTTTACACGTGAATCGCCTACAGGAGAAGTCACTTGGTTCTTTGTATTACATGGAGTTTGCACTGCCGCTGAAGGAGCGGCCAAGAGGACGAGCTTGGTGCGGCGGTGGAAGATGTGTCCGATGATTTCACGACTACTTACGGTGGGTTTTGTGGTTGTGACTGGTGGCTGGTTGTTTTTCCCTCAGCTTACAAGGAGTGGCATGATCGAGAGACTCGCTGATGAAGCATTTGTGTCCATTGATTTCGTCAAGCACAATCTTTTCTACCTTTGGAGGAATAGATCGCTAAAATCGTAGACAAGGGGGGACGTACGTTACGTAAACCGGGGCACTTGCCACGGTTAAACTTTTGAGATTAATGTTATTTTACATGAGTTTTTAATTATTCCCCTGCTAAAATATTTTTTATTGCCCCTATTACCCTATTTTCTTCTTAGATATACTTTTTGTGTTGTGTATAATATTAAAATATCCTACAAATACAAAACAAAAACTTAATTTTGTTTATATTTCCTATGTTAACAAGCCCATATTCTATTAATAAAACAAAATTTTGTTACTTATATTAACTTGAAACTAATCAAATATTTTTAACTGATATAATTTTATTTAAAAAAATAATAAATAATCATTTAATATTATTGCCCCGGATAAAATAATTTTTGGATCCGCCACTGATTGTAGATTAATGATGTTTTCTATATAGCTAATTTTATCAATCATATTACTTTCTATGGATTTGGGAAGAAAACTAATATCTTCGATTAAAAAATGTTTGGTAAAATACTAAAATGTTGAATCGTGAAAACGTCATTGTTTCTACGCTTACGTCTGGAAATATTTTCAAAGTTAATGATTATGTCCAACAGTGCAAATTAATTATTTATTTTTAAACGAAACTACGTTCTCTAAATTTTGGTTGGTTTAGGCGTTTAGCGCAGAGCTATGGTTTCAGGATGTAGAATCTCGTAACAAAAGTCTATATACTACAACATACACAAATAGCTATTTGGTCCACTGCGTGAATATATTTTTGGTCCAACATATACATTTAGTCTACTAAATGAACCGAACTTGTGTATGATAATTTGTGAACAACAAGTTTATGTTGTAGCCAACATTTAGATATTATTTAGGTTTCCACGAACAAATTTAATCTATGTGTGGGCAAAATAAAGTTTTTAAAAACCTTTGTGGACAATCTGAGTTGAATCAAACAATATCTTTCTCAAGCGACCAAAATAAAGTTGCACTTACTATGGACCAAATGGCTAACCATTCCTTCTCTGGCATGGTCCTCACCCCAAGGAGATATTTACCACTAGCTATTTGTGTGGTTTCGGATATTACAACCATTTACTACCCAAGGACCCGATATTAATGCTCTTTTTTTGTATTCAATCTACATCTCACCCGCTTTATGTAATTGATGTTGTCTCTGTAACAATTTAACTACTAGGGTTTTCCCAGTTAAAGACCAAACGATATACTAATATATATAGCAAAGTTAAAACCTTGGTGATTGCCAAAAAAAAGCAAACTATGGATGAAGAACTCAAGAACTTGATCAAAGTATGGCTTTCTGCAATAATCTCGATATCTTATTGTTACTACATACCACCTAGAATCAAATCTGGTGTTCCTCGATTACTCTCAGTTTCCCCTGTCCTTGCTCTGTTTCTTGTTCTTCCTTTGTTTTTCTCTTCTATGCATTTATCTTTAATCACAGCGTTTTTTCTCACATGGCTCGCTAATTTCAAACTCATCCTCTTCTCTTTCGATAAAGGTCCTTTAATCCCAATTCCATCTAATCTCCCTCGGTTCTTCTGCTTCACTTGCTTCCCAATCAAGTTTCAGCAAAACCCTAAGTCTCAAAACCATTTGTCCAAATTGGTTTTCGCCATTAAAGTTGCAATCTTTGGTGTGCTGTTACATTTGCATGGTTACAGACAAAATCTGCATCCGATTGTAATGTTGGGTCTCTATTTTGTTCATCTCTACTTAGAGATTGAGATTATTTTAACGTTTGTCAAAGTTCTTGTTTTTATCTCTCTTGGCTGTGATCTTGAGCCACAGTCTAATAAACCATACTTAGCTACATCTCTTCAAGACTTCTGGGGTCGCCGGTGGAATCTCATGGTTCCGGCAATTCTCCGGCCAGCCGTTTACGCTCCAATGCGGCGAGTCTCTGAACGTAGAATGAGTTCCGGTTGGGCACTGTTTCCGGGGATTTTGGTGGCGTTCATCGTCTCCGGTTTGGTTCATGAATTGCTCTTCTATTACATGACACGTGAGATGCCTACAGGAGAAGTTACTCTCTTCTTTGTGTTACATGGGGTTTGCACTGCGGCTGAGTTGGCGGTGAAGAAGAAAACCACGGTTATGAAGCGGTGGCGGTTGAGTCCGGTGGTTTCGAGGCTGCTCACGGTGGGGTTCGTGTTTTTGACTGGTGTTTGGTTGTTTACACCTCAGCTTAGAAGGAGCGGCGTGATGGAGAAATTCACATATGAAGCTGTGTTGGTCGTTGAGTTCGTTAAGAAGAAGTTATTTACTTTGTTGGGACTTGGGAATATCAATGACGAGTTTTAAATAAGTACAAGCTGTTGTGTTGATCTCATTGCTATCTCTATCTATCTAGTATTCATGACATTCATTTTTATATTCATGTATGTCACCCTCAATATTGGACCATAAAAGTCCGTAAATGGTGGGTACGTAAGTAACGTAACTAGTGTTCTGTCATATCGTACATCCCACTGATCCCATTAAAAACCAGCCTCATCAGACAGAACGTAGAAGCAAACTTGGTTCGTTGTCTCCGAGCACATGCCTTAACATGATGATTTTAATTTAAGGTTTAAGCTCATTCCCATTACTTACTATACACGCAAAAACTAAGTTAAAAACTTTTACAAGAATTCTCAAGATCACAGTAAAACAAAACAAACAAACAAAAGATATGAGAGAGATTGAAGAAGAGTTTATAACCTTCATCGAAGCTTGGGCATCTGCAATAATCTCAATATCTTATTGTTACTACATTTCACAAAACATCAAAGCTGGTTTCTTTAGATTAATCTCTCTTCTTCCCGTAGGTGCTCTGTTTTTTGTTCTTCCTCTGTTTTTCTCGTCTGCGCATTTCTCTTTCCTCACATCTGGTTTCCTCACATGGCAAGCCAATTTAAAGCTCTTACTCTTTGCTTTCGATAAAAGTCCTCTATCCACAACTCCCCCAAATCTCATCCATTTCCTTTGCTTCATTTGTCTACCCATCTATCCCCAACGAAACCCTAATTCTCAGGATCCTTTCCCTAAATGGCTTTTTGCTGTGAAAGTCTTACTCTTTGGTGTTGTTTTACATGTGTGTAGTAATCACATAGAAAAGTTACACCCGATTCTGCTATTGGGTCTCTATCCTCTGCATGTATACCTGTCACATGAGATTCCCTTAACGCTCCTCAATGATTTGCTTACTATCACTCTTGGTTGCGACCTCGAGCCTCAATTCAACGAACCATACTTAGCCACCTCTCTTCAAGACTTTTGGGGCCGCCGGTGGAATCTCCCTGTCTCAGCTCTTCTCCGGTCAAGCGTATTCATCCCTGTGCGGCGAGTATGCAGCCACTTAATGAACTCCGAACGTGCTGCAATCATCGGGGTTTTGGCTTCGTTTCTCGTATCCGGTTTGCTTCATGAGATGATGTTCTTCTATATAACCCGTGAAGCGCCTACATGGGAGGTTACTTGGTACTTTGTGTTACATGGGGTTTGCACGGTGGCTGAAGTTATTGTGAAGAGGAAAAAATTCGTGGGGCGATGGATGGTGAGACCGGTTGTTTCACGATTGTTGACGGTGGGGTTTGTGGTTTTGAGCGGCGGTTGGTTGTTTTTCCCTCAGATCAAACGGAGCGGCGTAATTAAGAGATTCGCCAGTGAATCTTTGTTGTTCACTGATCTAATAAAGCATGACTTGTCTATTTTCTTGGGATTGGTGGAACCCTGATATTGCGGATACAAAAAAAATGAATAAATTTAGAATAGGAATATTTAAAACTTTGTGTCATTGGACAATTTGTAAAATATGTTACAAAAATCACCAATATATATATATATATATATGTTTATATTAATCTACTCATGTGTATGTTAAACTACAAATTAAAACAGTACCAAAAATAAAGTTATTATTAGTTGGCTAATATTATTTTACTTTTGTGAATACTTTTTTGGTTATTCACATGAAATCATAAGGAGGATTTTTTTTTTTTTTTTTTTTTTTTTGTATACAGAGAAAAGGACTGATTTTTAATTCGGACAATCTCAAAACCTCTGTTGGCTGTAGTGGGTGGGTTGTAGACTTTTGTAGTTGTTGTAAAAAGCCAATCTCAAAACCTCTGATATTGCTAAAACAGTAAAAGTAAAAAAAAAAAAAAAAAAAAAAAAAAAAGACAAAAAATCTGAGAGATGGAGGAAGAAATCAAGAGTTTGATCAAAGTAGGGGTTTCAACAATAATCTCGGTATCTTACTGTTACTTCTTACCACCAAGAATCAAATCTGGTGTTTATCGATTAGTCTCTATTATCCCGGTCTGTGCTTTGTTATTTGTTTTTCCTCTCTTCTTCTCCTTTGCAATTTTCTCTTCCACTACAGCTTTTTTCTTATCAGCTATGGCCAATTCAAGGCTCATCCTCTATTCATTCGATCAAGGTCCTCTCTTTCCACTGCCCTCAAATATCTTCAGATTCGCCTGCTTCACTTGCTTCCCAATCCAGCGTAAGAAAAACCCTAAATCTCAAAATCATTTCTTCACGTATGTACTAGCCGTTAAAGTTGCGATCTTTGTTGTGTTGTTATATGTGCATAACGACGTGCTAAGCCTTCCTCCCTCTTTGAGTTTTTGCCTCCATCCATTGTATGTTTATTTGTTACTTGAGATTCTCTTAACCCTCCTTAGAATGCTAATGACCATCGTTCTTGGTTGTGACCTAGAGCCACATTTTCACGAACCGTACTTAGCCACATCTCTTCAAGACTTTTGGGGTCTCCGGTGGAACCTCATAGTTTCGTCGACTCTTAGGGCATGCGTTTACATTCCTGTGCGGCGTGCTTGCCAAAGCGTTATGAGCTTTGATTATGCAATGTTGATTGGTGTTTTTTGCTACGTTTGTAGTCTCTGGTGTGGCTCACGAAGTGGTTTTCTTTTATATAACACGTGAGATGCCTACAGGGGAAGTCGCTTTGTTTTTTGTGTTCCATGGAGTTTGTGCGGTGGTGGCCGGTGAGACCGGTCGTTTCTTGGCTGCTAACGATGGGATTTGTAAATTTTACTGCTGGTTGGCTGTTTCTTCCTCAGTTGATACGGAGCAAAGTGATGGAGAGATGTTCCAATGAAACCTCCTTGATCATTGATTTCTTTAGACACAAGTTGCTTCATATGTCCCAATGAATTGCATTTCTAGGTGGATTTGTGTAGGATTATTGTTATCAATTCTCATTATTTAATGTAACCATTGTATAAAACTGACAAAAAAAAAATGAACGTATCAACTATCAAGAAAGAAGGTATGCATCTGATTCTGTAAGTTAATATTACAAAAATTCAAAATTGCGTTACAAGACTAGACTTAGCTAGGACCAATGTAGAAGCAAAAAATGGTTTATCTTCTACCGTTATCTACCTGTAAAACCACATGCCTTAATTTCATTCTGATTCTTGTGTATATTACACGCAATGATTAAGTTATAACCTCGGTGATTTTGAAAAGCAACGCAGCAAAGGAAAAGTTCTCAAGAGATGATGGAGGAAGAAGTCAAGAACTTCATTCTAGTGTGGCTTTCTGCAATAATCTCAGTATCTTACTGTTACTACGTATCATCCAAACTCAAAGCTGGTTTACCTAGATTACTCTCAGTTCTTCCCGTATGTTCTCTGTTCCTTCTTCTTCCTCTGTTTTTATCCTCTGTGATTTTCTGTTCACACACAGCGTTTTATCTTTCCCTTGCAAGTTTAAAGCTCATACAATTCTCCAACGAGGAAGGCCCTCTTTTTCCAGTTCCCCCAAATCTCTACCAATTCATTTCCTTGACTTGCTTACCCATCAAGCTTCAACAAAACCCTAAATCCATAAACCATTTTCCCAAATGGTTTTTCGCTGTTAAAATTGCAATCTTTGGTGTGATGTTACATGTGTATAATTACATACAATATCTCCCTCAGATTCTACTATTAGGTCTGTATCCTCTCCATGTATACTTAGAGCATGAGATTCTTTTAACCTTACTCAAATCTGTTGTCAGCATCACACTTGGATGCGACCTCGAGCCTCAATTCAACGAACCATACTTAGCCACCTCTCTTCAAGACTTTTGGGGTCGCCGGTGGAATCTCATGGTCACGGCTATTCTCCGGTCAAGTGTTTATTCTCCTGTGAGGCGAATTTGCGAATACTTAGTAAACTCCGAGCGGGCTATGATCATTGGTGTTTTAGCTACATTCATAGCCTCCGGTGTGGCTCACGAGGCGCTCTTCTTCTTGTTAACCCGTGAGCCGCCTACCGGGGAGGTCACTTGGTTCTTTGTGTTACATGGAGTTTGCACGGTGGTTGAAGTGTTGGTGAAGAAGAAGACTTTTGTGGGGCGGTGGCCGGTGAGACCGGTTGTCTCGAGAATTGTCACGGTGGGATTTGTGTGTCTGACCGGTGGTTTGCTTTTCTTCCCTCAGCTGAAACGGAGCAGCGTGATGGAGAGACATGCTAATGAAACCTTGTTGTTCGTTGATTTCTTGAAGCGCAAGTTTCTGTTATCTTGATTAATTCAACTTTATTATTACAAGTTTTTTCCCTTGCATGATTGTCTCGTGGAATGATGGAATAAAACTAGAAAAATAATACATCAATCCTAATTTGATTAAAATGATTGTGGTTATAAGATATACGAAAATAACCGAACCAAAATTGGAAAGGAAAGAAAGAAATTAACCTTCTTTCTCAAAACAACTTTGTAACAATAGTTTCATGATGTAAACAAATTAATACAGTTATCACACTTTGATAGATGAAACTATTATACTACTTATCGTACTGTTACTACTTATCAGTTATCACCAAGAATCAAAACTGGTAATTCTCTATTATCCCGTATCGCATATGTGCACTGGTCTTCGTTCTACCTCTCTTATCGTTTGATTAATCCATAACATTTTTTTACCTCAACAAAGTATCATGAATCAAATACAATGTGTTATTAAAATAACAATACGGTCGAAAGTTCATAATATTGTCCTGTACGTATGACTTGATATTTTCATTATAAAATAAGAAGGGTTGATTAATCTGCGTACTGATCTTGTGTAACAAACTTAAGAAGCAACCATCATCTTCAAACGAGAAAAGAAAAAACACAAAAGCAACCTACGAAGCTGCGTTGTGGATGCATCACGTAAACTTATACATTTTTTTGCTAAATTGCAAATATCATATAAATGAAAGTTTGGTTTTCCAACCTTTACATTGGTTTCTTGGCAAAAAAAATAAAACAAGAAAGCAATACTTTTATCCAATACTACAAGAAAATAGGTCATTTGCGACTCTAGTAATCGTCGCTCAATAGTCGCAAAAAAGGGTTTTGCGACTCCTTAGCAACTATTTGTGATGGTCGCTAAAAAACGGTCGTAAAATTTGTTGGTCGCAACATGGTCGCTTATTTGCGACGGATTTAGGACTATGTAATATAGTCATATATTAGCGACGTTTGTGTGACCGTATATGGTAGTTGCAATTTCCGACTAAACTGCAACCAAGTCTATTTGAGGACATTTTTGTGACTGTATAGAACAGTCCTAACATTTTTGTGATTGTATAGAATTAGGACGATTTTGGGACTAATGTAAAAGTCTGTGTTTAGCGACTATTTTTGTACTTTGGATTGGTCACGAAGTGGTCATATTTTTTGAATTGGTTTGGTCACAAAGTAGTTAAATTTTTTGAATTGGTTTGGTCACAAATTTGTCACGGTTTAGCAATCCTAAATCTGATTAATTTCGGATTTTGAAATGATATTAATCAAAAGGAATGATGATTTAAGGTACTAATCATGAAAACTTATCATCCTAAACAAAAATATCCTCCAAAAAGTATTCAAAAGCAAAACAAGTTCATAAAAAAAAAACAGGGAATTGCAACACATTCAGTTGGAAGCAGTATTAGAGGAAGGGGAATTGGCAGCTGGACTGGAGGCTGGTGTGGTGCCTCTGTCAGTGGGTTGTGCATTGGTTGCAGGTGCGGTAGCTGGATGGGTGGTCGCAGGTGTGGATGATTCAGGAGGAGAAACCATAAAAGTTTCAAACTCAGGATTTTTTTCTTTCATGAAGAGGAAAAGCCTCTTCAGCTCAGCTTGAGACTCTCGGTGTTCCTGATCACGTCGTGCATTCTCAGCCTCGTGTTCAGAAATCTTGCGCCGAAGTTGATCTTGAAGCTCCCCAATAGTTGATGGAGAAGCGCTTGCATAACTATCTGTACTTTTCCTTTTCTTTAGTGTCTCCACAAGTGATCCAAGTCCAAATGGGTTGCCTTTGTGGTCTGTATGACTACACTAAACCAAGAGATAAACATTCAGTAATCATCACAGACTAAATGGAACCAGATTTAAAAAAAAAACAGACAGAATCGAATTTACCTAAAGGAAGATTTCATTTCTTTCATCAAGGGAAAGATTATGATGTGTTGAACTCTCTGAACCATCTGGACCATCTTCCTCCGTTTCAGCTTGTATCTCTTCTATGGTCCTCTCATACGTCTCAGCAACTTGTTTGGCTTTTTGATCCACAAATGTTCCATCCGGACGAGTGTGTGTTTTAAGAAACACTTCCACCAGTGACACAGGACGCCCCAACTCTTCCTCCTACAATGATAGTGAAACAGATTAAATCATGGAAATATCAGAAAAACTTTGAGCTGAATTCGACAAAAGAGAAGTCTTACCATCTCTTGATGAATTTGCACAAATGATTTCTGACCAGCTAAGTGTTTGTGCACTCCAAGACCTCCACAATCAGAGTTTCTGCACTGTGAAACATTCTCACTCTTCTCAATTGCATCAGGGGTGTCCCAATGTTCCAACATAAGAGGCCATAATTTTTCACCAATCCATGGTGGTTGTACACCACTCCTCTTAGCTTGACTGACAATTCCTTTCATCCTTTTCTTGGCTATCTTCAAGAAACCTGCTTTAACAAGCTCAGTAATGCCGATATCCCAATTGTACTTCCGCTACAATAACACAAAACATAGTTAGCAATAATACCAAAACATTGTTAGCAATAATAACATAAATAAGGAGTAAACCTTACCACAAATGTACTGAAATATCGCTCTTGAATGGGCAGTGGAGTAACCTTCCAACTGTAGTAAGGCCCATCAAACTTTCTCCTCAATATTCCAAAAATCGCTCGAGACAGCTGACCTTTCTGCCGGTTAAACCTGTTATATAAAATGAGTACGTCTCCTACTAAATATGGACTTGAAACAATTGAAACAAACTATTGAATATCAAACAACAACCGAAACAACTGACACTTAAAGCAACAACTATACTTATTGAATATCAAACAACAACCGAAACAACTGACACTTAAAGCAACAACTATACTTATTGAATATCAAACAACAACTAGAATTATTGACACTTAAAGCAACAACTACAAACTTAGACTTATTAAATATCAAACTTAGACACTTAGACTTGTTGAATATCAAACAACAATTAGAAACTTAGACTTATTGAATATCAAACTATTGAATATCAAACACTTAAAGCAAGAACTACACTTATAGACTTATAGACACTTATAGCAACAACTACAAACACTTATAAACTATTGAATATCAAACACTAAAAGCAACAACCTCGCACTTATAGACTTATAGACACTTATAGCAAAACCGAGTAAGCAACCTAGTAATCAACATTTGGATCAAAAGCAACCGAGTAATCAACAACTACACTTAACTTCTACACTTCAAGAAACTTAAAGCAAAAGCAAAGGAAAGAGTTTTATACCACAGCGTTTCGACGCCAGGGATAGGATGCTCAGACAAGAGTGGTAGTCGTTCTCGGCCTGGAAGTCTTAGAAAATCATCCAACAGCTCTTGGTAGTAATCGACATTTGGATCTTGTTGCTCTTCACCATTATCTTCCTCTTTACCATTATCTTCCTCTTCACGATTAGGGTTTTCTTGCGGTTGATGAGGAGGCAGTTGGTGAGGATTTGTCCTCCGCGGTTGATAATGAGGCGGTTGATGAGGAGGAAGTTGGTGAGGATTTGTCCTCCGCGGTTGATGAGGAGGCGGTTGATGAGGAGGCAGTTGGTGAGGATTTGTCCTCCGCGGTGGATAGGTACTCGGCGGTGTAAGTTCCCTCCATAGTTCAGGATGTTCCCTCGACGGTGGATGGGTACTCAGCGATGGACTCGTTATCGGCGCTGGATTTGTCGTCGGCGGAAACTGAGAAGGTCGACTTTGGTGTGAATGGCTTGTCGATTGTGTCCGTTGAGAGGGGTTCGACGAATGAGAAGACAAACTGTTATTCGCATTGTAGATCCGGACACCTGTGGCGGTTCTGGCACCGCGACCTCTGGAAGAAGCCTTACCCTTAGGAGGCATTAGATCGAAGGAGAGGAAGGAGAGATTGGATTGAGAGATTAGATCGAGAAGGAGAGGAAGGAGACGATTGAGAGATTAGATCGAGAAGGAGAGGATTGAGAGAAGGAGAGGATTTAGAGGATTTAGAGAAGTAGAGTTGAGAGGTTTTCGAGAGAGAAAACCCTAGATCGAATTGGAAAAGAAGGAAGAAGTGTTTAATCGTTTAATGGGTTTGCCTAGTTAATAACGAAACTACGTCGCAATTTCGTCGCACATTAGTCGCATCCAAAATAATTGGGGGGGGAGGGAAAAACGCCAAAATTAATTAGATTAATTCCACTAATTAAGTGGTGGGAAGATATACCGCCAAAACACGGTAGCAAATCAGTCGCAATATAGTCGCAAAGCAAGTCTCAAATTAGTACCAAAAGAGTGACAAAAGTCTTCAGTCGTAACATGGTAGCAAATCAGTCGCAATGTGTGACTATTTTAAAACTACCTAATTAAAGTCACAAAATAAAAATCTTGGATTCTACACATTATGAACAATATGTATCACTAAGGAGAACTCATAGTAGTAGTATAAAGTACTTGTAATAGTAAGATTTAGTTAAACAATGTTTACATTACTTAATTTTGATTTTTCTTCATTGGAATATATTCTTATAAAAGAACATGTAACACTTAGGATAAATTTTGAACTTATGGATGTTTAGTTTATAGTCATTGAAATTTAATACTTTGAGAAAGTTATTATTGATAAGGTGAGCAAAACAAAGCATAAACTTCAACTTAAACATGTAGATGAATCTCAAATGTGAAATTTCAAAATAAAAAATAAAGAGAGTGGCTAAACAGTCTTAAAAGAGTAGCTAAATCAGGTGTTAGTCGCAAAGTCTTCAGATATTTGTCACAATATAGTCGCAATTTGTGACTACTTTGTTACTTGTTAGGGGTAAAAAATGTGGACGCAAATAAGTCCTCAATATGCGACGTTTTTGCGACCATCCTTACCGACTATAGAGCTGGTCACAGAGTAGTCGCAAAATTGTGACCATTATGAGACGAATTTGTTTTCGACGCAAAATAGTCCTAATGTAATCGCTTATTTGAGACCCTTTTATGACGTTTATGTTTCGTCGTTAATAAGCGACGTTTTTCTCTCCAATTTTTTTGTAGTCGCTTAGTCGTCGCAAATTAGTCTAAAAAACGTCGCTATATTTTGCGACTGGATATGTAGTCACAAACTGTATTCCCAAAATGCAGGTTTTCTTGTAGTGCAGGTGACTCATTCACATTATAACCACAAGCTCATTAGGTTCTTGAACCGCTTCTTGAACTGACGAGCAGTGATTGAATTTCTGACCTCTCTATCAATGCCTTTGAATATCACAGAAGGCAGAACATAATCTTGATTTTGCAAAAGGTTATTTCTCTGTTTCCAAATGGCATATAACACTGTTTGCGCCACCAACTTCCGAAGAGTAGCAGGGGTTCTTTTGTTTCTAACTCTTGTCCAAGCTATCAGGTCTGCCCAGGTGTTGAAGCGAATCTGGGGTAAGTGAAGTCTTGAGCTTACCATATGTCAGATAGACACAGCAAAATCACAAGTTAGCAGTAGATGGTCCCTAGTCTGACAAGTAGAACAAAGACTGCACTGAGTGTCAATGTTCATCCCCCATCGAGCCAACCTTTCTTTTGTAGGGAGCCGATTAAGGTTGGCGACCCACATGTGAAAAGCATTCTTAGGGGTCGCACCTTTGAACCACACAAATTTGAACCAGTCCACTTCAGCAGCTCTTGGTCTTAGCACAGTCCAAGTTTTTGATGAAGAGAACCCTTGACAACTTTTTTCCTCAACTACCCAGTCATAGTGATCCATACCTCGATCAGAAGAAGGGAGTCTAGTGCTTGTAAGATGGATTTGTAGAAGCATAGCCTGATCTGAACGTGGCGCTTGCCATTCTCCAACCAGCATCATTAGTAGCCTCAAAAACTTTAGCTTGAAGAGGAACTCCTAAACTTCGTGGTCCAGCTGAACCTATGTATTTGATAAGAGGACCGAAGGGTGTCCAATTGTCAAACCAAAAGCTAGCCCTTCTTCCATTACCGATGCAAGACTTCTCAACCTCAGATATGTTACGCGTAAACTTATACATAAGAAGCTGCGTTGATGTTACTTTAACTTCAAATATGTTTTAAACAAGACTGAAACGAACTTGGATCAAAGTAGAAGCAACTTGCTGTCAGAATCTTCTTACCATCTCTGTAGCTGTAAAACCACATGACATACCCCTAATTTTCTATTTGGTTAGTTATTCTGGTTTCTTATTATACACGCAACAGTCAAGTTTAAAACCTAGATCAGTGATTATAATTAAACGTCAGAAATTCATACGTACGAAAAGAATATCTGAGAAATGGAAGAAGAACTCAAGATATTGATCGAGATATGGGTTCTAGCTACAATCTCAGTATCTTATTGTTACTACTTATCAACCAAAGTTAAAGCTGGTATTTTTCGATTTATCTCGGTTCTTCCAGTTTGTGCTATGTTCCTTGTTCTCCCTTTCTTCTTTTCCTCTCTGCATCTCTGTGGAACCATATCCTTCTTCCTCTCAGGGACTGCCAATTTAAAACTCATACTCTTGTCCTTTGATCAAGGTCCTCTTTGTCCAGTTCCACCTAATCTAGCTCAGTTCATCTGCTTAACTTGCTTCCCAATCAAGCTTCAACAAAACCCTAAACCTCATGAAAACCATTTCCCCAAATTGAATTTTGCCATTAAAGTTGCCATCTTTGGTATGCTGTTACATTTTTATTTTACAAACAAAATCTGCCTCCGGTCTTGCTATTTGCTTTCTATTCTTTACAAATATACTTGGAGTATGAGCTTTTCTTAACCCTTGTCAAAGTTCTTGCCACTATCACTCTTGGGTGCGATCTAGAACCACAGTTCAATGAATCATACTTAGCTACCTCTCTTCAAGACTTCTGGGGTCGCCGATGGAACCTCATGGTTTCAGCAATCCTCCGGCCAGCCATATACGTCCCTGTGTGGCGGCTCTGCAAAGGCCGAATGAGCTCCGATTGGGCTAGGTTTATGGCGGTTTTGGCGACGTTCATCGTCTCTGGTGTTGCTCACGAGGTCTTTTTCTTCACTTTAACCTTTGAGATGCCTACAGGGGAAGTCACTTGGTTCTTTGTGCTACATGGACTTTGTACTGCCACGGAAGCAGCAGTG